>NC_091001.1:111777047-112379130 GCF_041146395.1 Eulemur rufifrons | reverse complement strand
TATCAGTATTATGTTATAAAGAAATTTGAAAAAGGAAAACAGAAAGTATAAAGAAATTACTTGAGATCAACTGAGAGATAGATTATCTGCAAAAGGTTTTGGTAAAATAACCATACTAGGAATCCCAAGCTAAAGTAAAGAGGAAAGTTTTGTTATTGCTGTTATTGTTTTAACACTTCTTACTGCAAAACTAAATAAATGTGTGGAGTGAACTAGATAGTTTTAAATTTATATATTAAAGAAGAAGAAACACACAGCATTGATGAGACAGTCACTTAAATTAAAAATTTAGAATAAGTAGAACAAAACACATCCAACAAATTGTAAGGAAGTGAATAAGTATAGAAGAAGAAATTAATGAAATAAAATTTTAAAAAATACAATAAAGACTATCAAAAACTAAAATCTAGTCCTTCAAAAGGGTTCATACCTTAGCAGACAACTTCAAAATTTAGTAGAAAAAAACAAAAGGAAAGATTAGTAATAAACACTATTAGGAATTAAAAGTGAGATATGATTACAGATGCTATAGAAATCTATAATTATCAGGATATTCTAAGCCACTTTACCCCAAATTTTTGAAAAATAAAGCTGAAAATTTCTAGAAATTAATATTAATTAAATATTACTACTATTATATTTAATAACATAAATTTTCATAATCGTGAGAGTAACTCAATTAATATATACAAATTCTTCCCAGAATAATTTCTTTTTTCTTTTTTTTTTATTTTAGTATTATTATGGAGGTACAAAAGTTTAGGTTATGTATATTGCCCATGTCCCCCCCCACCCCGAGTCAGAGCTTCAAGCGTGTCCTTTCCCCAGACAGTGTGCATTGCACTCATCATGTAGGTATACACTTGTTCCCTCCCCCCACCCCCCACATCTGTCCAATACCCAATTGGTGTTATTCCCAAATGTGCACTTAGGTGATGATCAGGGAAACCAATTTGCTGGTGAGTACATGTGGTCAGAATAATTTTTTACACTGGAAATGAATAAAAAAACACCAAACCCAGATAATTTTACCAATGAGTTCTCCAAACTTTCAAGGAATAAATCATTTCAAACTTACAAAATGAATGTAGGCAACAGAAAATTGGAGAAGGCTTCCAGCTCAGTTTATGAGATTGGCATAATTTTTATATCTAAACTGATAGAAACATCAAAGTAAGGAGAATTACTAGCAAATTTATTCATTAACATAGATGTAAAAATTATAAACATATTATTAAAAAGCTTGAATCAACAATGCATAAAAAGATCCATGGGCAAGATGGGTTTGTTCCAGGAACATAAGATTGATTTAATAGGCAAAAATATATATAATTTCTTAAACTTAATAGATTAAAAGAAAAAAATATTCAATTATATTGAAAATAATTTGATAAAATCCAACATTGTTTCAGAATAAAATCTCTTTGTAGACTAAAAGTAGGAGGGAATATTCTTAGCCTGATAAAGGCTTTATACGGAAACTATAGTAAGCATTACACTACATAAGGTTCTTATACGTACTAAATGTATAATGTATTTATACTAAATGGTAAAGTGCATTCTCTCTGAGTATAGGAACAAGATTACATAATACTTCTATTCAACATTGTTTTGTCAGCATAGTAATACAAAGGCAAACAAATATATAGATAAAATACATAAATATTAATGTAATGAGAAGATTAAAATGAAATAATTTGAATGTGGTTATTTAAATAGAAAACCTGAAACATTCACACGTGAATTATTAAAATTAATAAGCAAATTTTAATAAGTTTACTGGATACAAAATTCATTGTCAGAAGCAATTGTATCTCTTTACACCAGCAATAAAGTTAGAGAACATAGTTTTAAAAATAAACTTCATATCCCATCAAAGTATAAAATTTAAGAATAAATCTAAAAATCATGTGTAAGATATTTATAAGGAAGAATAGAAAACTTTTTATGCAATAATAATAATGCCAAAATAAGTGGAGATATATAGAATATTCATTAACTGAATGTCTCACTTTCATAACAATGTTAATTCTCCCCAAACATACCTCGTAGAGATACTATTAACAATACTTTTTTTGTGGAACTTATAAAATATACAAAAAAATTGGAAAGGCCAAAGCAGTCCTCAAGAAAAGCAAGATGAGGAAATTTGCTTTACAAGATGTTAAGAAATAGAACTTTATGAATTTCAGAATTTTTTTCCTTATATGTATATAATACTATAAATTTTCCCTATTTTAGTTGCATTCTACTAATTTTGATATATTCTGTTTTTGTTTCTATCTTCATTTGCTATGAAATATTTTCTAAGTTCATTTGTGATTTCTTCTTTGACTCAGGAATTTTTAGAAGTGTGTCATTTCATTTCACAATATTTAGAGATTTCTAGATATCTTTCTATTATTTATTTCTAGTTTAATTGTGCTTAGAGGACATACTTTATATGCTTTCTGTCCTTTTAAATGTACTGAGACTTGTTTTTATGGTCCAGATAATCTATTTTGGTGAACGTTCCATGTGCATTTGAAAACAACGTCTTTTGTATTGCTGTTCAGTGGAATGTTTTATAAATGTTGATTAGGTAAAGCTGATTAATAGCATTGTGTGTCTTCTATCCTTTTCCTGATTTTCTGTGTTTTTATTCTACTGGTTACTGAAAGAGGAGGGTTGGAATATCCAATCTCCAACAATAACTGAATTGATCTATTTCTCCTTTCAGCTATATAATTTTTCCTTCATGTGTTTTAAAGGTGTATTTTTAGGCAATATACATTGAGTATTGTTGTGTCTTCTTGGTAAATTGACACTTCTAACATCATGAAATGTTCTGTATCCCTGGTATTGTTTTTTATTCTAAAATTTACTTTCTTTCAAAGTCTATATCCTGTCCCCATACAAATAACAATGATAAAGAAAGAATATATAATAGTCATTGTTTTTTTCTGACATATTTTTTTAAATCTGGAAGTTTAGATTATTTAAATTTAATTATTGTGTGTCTAAATGTAATTACTGATAAGATTGAGATGAAAGCACCATTTCCTATTTGTTTTCTATTTGTTCCATATTATTTTTCTTCTTTGCCCCCACTTTTTCTGCTTTCTTTTAAATGGGATATTATGATTTTATTTTTTATGTCTGCTATTTGCTTATACACAATGCCTCTTTGTTTTAATTTTTAGTAGTTGATCTAGTGTTTACAATATACATCTTTAATTTATCACAGCTTTATGTAGAGTATAATACACAACAGTATAATTCCATTTTTCTCCTCCTATCTTTTGCACTTTGTTGTCATCCGTTTTACATCAAATACACACATTTAACACATGCTGCAAATCTCACAGTACATCGTTATGATTTTTGCTTTAAACAGTCAGTTATCTTTTAAAGAGATATACCAATGAAAACATAAAGTCTTTTACACTTTTTGCATATTTCCAGGGCTCTTAATTCCTTTATAACGTAGACCTAGTTTTCTTTCTGGTATCATCTTCCTTCTACTAAAGTAATTTTTAAAAATACTTTAGCATTGCAGTGTGCAAGTGTGCTGCTAAAGAATTTGCTCAGCATTTTTATTTCTGGAAAGGTTTAAATTTCCCTTCATTTTTGGAAGATACTTTTTGCTGAATAAAGAATTCTATGTTGCCAAAAATGTTTTTTCAGTGGTCTAAAGATGTTTCTCCATTTCTGTCTTGCTTACATGATTCTAACGAGAAGTCTGCAGGATTCTTTGTTTCTCTGCACGTCGTGGGCATTTCCCCTCATGAGTTGTTTCTGCTCCTCTCTCTGTGTCCTCCGCTTCTGGCGCTCCAATCAGAAATATGTTCCAGTGCTTGGAATTGCCCCAGGGGCAGTGCTGGGGATTGAAGGTTTAATTGCAGTGGGCAGGTCATAATCGCTGGATGTTTGCTGAAAACTGTCGACACTCACTATGCTGCCCTTCACCTGTATAATCCTGACTTATTCTTAGCAGTTATCTTGAATTTTTCCAGAAACTGTTCCCATACCTTCCTTTCTCACCCTAATCCTCCACCTCACCTCTCACACTAGGTTAGGTAACCCTCTTTTTCAATTTCACTGCACACTGGCTTTCCCTGTCTTTAAATTTATTATTCTTTATTCCAGCAATTTTTTTATTTTTTATTTTTTTATCTCCATGGCTAGACTGTGGATTCCTTGAGGGCAAAGAGTGTGGCTTTCATCTTTTATCTCAAATGACTTACCCTTACCCAGCATATGTTACCTTCTCAGTGAGTGTTTGGTGACAGAAAGGATGAATAAATGGTGTCTTCCGCTAGACTGTGAGATTCTCAAGGACAGGGACTATATTTCTTTCCATTTTTTTGGTAAACCCAGCTCAGTGCATAATAACTGATATGAAATAGAGGTTTAGCCATTGTGTTTGAATGCAGGATTGAAGGCCTGAATGAGCAGGAAACTTGACCACTATTCTTGCTGAATTTTTTCCAACATTAAAAGAATGAGAGTACAGCCCCCAAAAAGAGAGAAAAGAGAAAAGTAGACCTAAAATAATCGTCTTCCTTTTTTAGAAAGATTCCTGGCTGGAAATCTGACATATTTGCCTCTAGTTTTCAAAACATTCTCCTGGCCTATGGCCTTCTCATAAGGTGGTAAATATTCTTTACAGGGTAGCCATAAAAAAGGAAATGAGAGATTACTTGTTTCCTGTCTTGGTTTGGAGCACTATTTCTGTCAGCATTTATGCCCTGACCCCTACAAATAATAATGTAAACAGATGCATAATATGTATTGATTACTAATAATGCCTGACACCATACTAGGTATTTTACAAAGATTGTTATTATCATTTCACAGATTGGGGAGCTGAGACTCAGAGGGATGATTTGACTTGCCTGAGAAAATAATAGCATATAGAGCAGCAGAACTTGAGCCCTGATTAGTTTGCCAATAAAGTCCATATTCCTTCCACTAAATAAACAGCATTATATCAATTTCTCTTACGATATAAAAGTACAGAACAACTCTATAGTTACTGATCAATGACATATTAAATGGATAGACACTAAAGTCAGACCTTATAGCTTCATGTTCAAGCTCTGCACCGCTTTGGGAAAATTCTTCAATGCTCTCATCTTCAATGGCTTCATCAAAATTGAGATTATAAAAACATACACATTACAAGCTTTTTATAAGACAAAATGAGGTTATGTGTATGAAAGGTATTTATATAAATATTAGTCATGATCTCAAATGTTAAATAATTGGAGAAGCAGCAAGTAGAGCCCCTCCCATCCCAAAATATGCCTAAAGAGAAAGATATAATTTTTGACTTGTAAATATTCCTTGAAGATGCAAACACCTTACTGAAATGCATGCATTACATGGCTAGGATTGGTTCAAAACCCGGGATGAATTGCTCCTATCCCACTGATATCCTGGCCGTTAAAGACGATTGGAGACATTTTAAAGTGAGGGAAAAGGTAGCTGCTGAGCACTGCACCCTGTAGGACAGAGGTCATGTGAGGAGAAAGAGGGGCTGAGAGCTCGAGGACTTGCTGTGTTGCCCTTGGGGGAGATGCTCCCAGGCACTGACCGTGTTGGAGGCAGGCAGGGAACCGCTATCAGGGGTGGGAAGGCCGCAACACTACAATTATGTTTCGGGCTATTTCTGCTCAAAATCAGAAGATCACAGGGCACAATTATTTGTGAAGTAGTGAACTAGGTGTAGAAATCCTACTTCAAAACTGATTACCTGTGGCTTCCACCAAGCACAGAATTATCAGAGCAATTACCCACCGTTCAGGTGGAAAGTGAGAGTCAGTCTTGTTTGCGTTCAGTGCCTGGCCTGGCTCTTCTCATGGTTTTAGTGTCAGCATTTTGCCAAGCAAACCTTCATTCCCTTTACCTGTGTGAGTCTGAGACAGCATTGCTGAAATCCTTCACAGAAACCATGGATTCTGCTTATGAGAAATTTTACTCAATATGGTTTTAATTCCACAAAGATATTTCCACCAGGGTATGTGAGTTACAGATGTTGGAAATAATTAGAAAAAGAGACAGCTGGGTTAGAAACAGCAAAAAATAAAAGTGAAACAAAACAAAACAGAACACAAAGCAGGCAGAGTGGGCAGAGCCCTTGTAGTGGGGCTCTGGGAGAGGGAGGGGAGGTCTGAGGCCTTGGCTACCTCCCTCTCAGGGCCTGAGCAGAGGGGTGTGGGAGTCGTCCTCTGTCCCTGTGGTCACACTGCCCATCGAAGGTGGCAGACAGGCCTCCACACCGCCAGTTCCACCAGGAGTCTTGTGGGGAAACCCAACCGGCAGGAGAGAGCAAAGGAAAGATGTCTCTTGGCAGGTATACTGTTTGCAAGGAAGCAAAGGAAATGTAGGAGCATCTGGTTGATACAGTCCGGAAAGGACACCCTGAGAAGATTCTTTTAGCAAAAGGTATTAATTGGAAATAAATTTCATAGAACCCAGTACTTTGAAATACACAAAATGCCTTGATAGCCTTTCTGTGGAGTTTGCCTTGCCGTTGTATTTTAACAAATATTAAAACTGATCCTTAGGAGTGTTTTCAGGGCATGTCGCAGCCCTGGTCCCTGAGCCCTCCCTTTCTCAAGTCTGCTGTTCTTCTACAGCAAATGTCCCCAATGTGGGGAGTGTCAGGAGGAATTTCAGGGATTTTCAGAAGCCCAGTTCCTGAGTTTGGGAAATCATTCTGCACTTCCATCAGTTACTCGCACCTGCACAAGGAGAAAGGTTGCAACTAGAAGGGCTGATGGAAAGGGAAGCAACAGCATTCAATGTGTGCACGTGAATCTTGTCGCTTTTACTTTACATACATTTGCTTACAGACGGTTGCATAGTGTATCAAACCTGCAAAATAACCAGGCTTCACTGTCAAGAAGCTTAGAGTGACCAAAGACAAAGGAAAGCCCATAATATGCTCATTATTGCTTACACTTTTAACTCCAGCTAATCATATCCTCATGTTCTCCACATGTACACATTAAAGAAAATGTCAGTAATTAGTGGAAAATTTAACATAATGAATCCATGTAAAAACAAGGTTTTAATTATAGCATTTACACAGGTTACAAATACCAATTTGCCTTTGTACGAGAGACAATCAGATCCATGCTTTTTTGTTTCCTAAGCAACTTTGGGGGGGAAAAAACAGCCTTTGATATTTGAGTTGTGCTAATACACTTGGGTTTCAGGACAGTATTCTGGCCTTTTTCAGCCAGATCTCCTTCCTCACCGTGGAGAAGAGGTCAGGCTCACAGTGCCCGGTGCACAGCCACATCTTGGAGAAACATGCATTGGACTTCACACCACGGCACTGCTTCCTGCCTGATGCCAGTTGCAAAGACCTCTTCTCAGGTTAATCCTGGGACAACCTAGAGTGGAACTGGGGTTTCAGTTTCGAGAACTGATGTTGACAGTGCTCCAAAGACCAAAAGAATTCTAGGTCATAAATGGTTGCTGGGTGATGGGCCTTACTTTATTCAGGAATCCCAAGAGATCAAACCTTCAGTACGGACCAAGAAGCAATATGGACTTACCTCATCCACTAGACCAAAGATATTCAACATGGGATTTAAAAATAGTCAATGGGTTCCAGAAATAAATTGTTAGATTTTGTCTTTCTATTATCTTAAAAAATAGGAAAACATTTGTGTTACCAATATTAAACATGCAGGCTGACCCTGGAGTCCCTGCTCAGTCCGTATGTCAGAGATTTGCGTACCCAGTAAGGTCACCGGTTTCCTGAGAGAAAAGGGAAAGCGGTACAACCCAGGGAGTGCCCCACCCCCAACCAGGCTGCACTCACCGGTTCCCTTGCAGCTACTGTTAGGAGGTGCAGGTCTTCTGGCCCAGTCGAGCGAATTTAAGGATTAACTTGTCCACTTTTCACTCAAGTAACTTCATCAAAATGTGGCTTAAAAAATTTCCTGCAAAGAAATAGCAAATTAAGATAATTAGGTAATGCAAGAACAAGATAATATCAGAGCTTTAGTTCTTCAATTATTTGAAGAATACACTCTTGTCAGCCACACAACAAAGGTTAAAACAACGGCAAGAAGTCAGCGAAAAATTTTAAATGATGGAGAAAGCATTTTGCAAAGTAGGCTGCATCCCCGGTTATCAATATCAACTCCAAGCGCGTATTCTAACTCGAGATTTAAAGTTGATGATAGTAGGCCGGGCGCGGTGGCTCACGCCTGTAATCCTAGCACTCTGGGAGGCCGAGAGGGGTGGATCGCCCGAGGTCAGGAGTTCGAGACCAGCCTGAGCAAGAGCAAGACCCCATCTCTACTAAAAATAGAAAGAAATTATCTGACCAACTAAAATTTATGTATAAGAAAAAAAAAATTAGCCGGGCATGGTGGCACATACCTGTAGTCCCAGCTACTCGGGAGGCTGAGGCAGTAGGATCGCTTAAGCCCAGGAGTTTGAGGTTGCTGTGAGCTAGGCTGACGCCACGGCACTCACTCTAGCCCAGGCAACAAAGCAAGACTCTGTCTCAAAAAATAAAATAAAATAAAATAAGTAAATAAATAAAGTTGATGATAGTATTCAGAAAACATGCCCAGTTTGATTACTCATGCTCAAAGCCATGTGATACTTAAACAGCTGCTTTACAAAATTTAATTAAGCTTAATGATAAAAATTAAAAGTTTTTCTGAGAAATCTTATCAAACAGCAAAAGACAAAAGCCACTTACTATTGGGGGGAAATTTGCTCCTTATGATAGCTTATTTTTCCTATCATTTTGCTAACAACAGAGGAAATAATATATGAAAAAAATATAACAAACTGAATAAATAAAACATGGGAAAACACACTGTGTTATTTTAACAGTAATGCTTATATCTTTATATTATAGTTATCTGAAGCAAACAAATACAAAACCTGTTTCATCCTTGTGACCTGTCACATATTTAGAAAGCATACTCTTACATGCATTAAACTTTTTAAATTCTTTAATATAACAAACGATTAACTGATCAGAGAAACACCACTGTAGGTATTTATGAAATATGCCAAAACATTGAGGCCATGTGATTTGGATTGCTGGATTTATGCTTCTTAATATTTTTTCTGTTGTATTCATTTTGCGCGTAAAGTAGAAAGACTCTAAACCATATACAACTCTACCAGGTATTTGGTCCAAGTGATTAGATTTTCCTTTTTTTCTTTTTTATTGTTCTAACTATATAGACAGTTGATTTCATCAGCTGCTTTTCCACATGGTTCTGTTTCATATTTTAGGTCTCCGACTACTGTCACCTGTGTGGCAAGAGGGATTCAGGGTCCCTGATGGACTGACAGGGAACAAAGCGTGTGCGCCCACTGCGCTGCCGCGTTGGCGGCTGCAGAACAGAAAGAGCGGCGGGTGGGGTACGTCCGCGGGCCTGGGGGTCATTCCTCTCTGAACTTTACACCCCTTAGCTCTGCGCCTGTAAGATCCATGAGCTCCAGTTTCCTAGTGAGTGAAACGGGAAGGACGTCAACATGAGTGCACCCCCCTCAGCTCCTGATGTGACTTTTGGGAAGGTGGATGCAAGTCCTCGCGTACCGCACAGCAGTGTCTTACCGTCTCTAAGAATTGGTTCTGTCTCTTTTGGTTTCTCAGTGGGGCACCCCAATTATGTACACGTTCAATCCATCTGTCTTCTACAATTCCCGTTTCCTCTCTAATGCTCCTTCGTCTCTAGGTTTAGTTCATTTGGCTCATTTTCAATCCCATCACCTATGTCTCTCTATTTTCTGCAGTGTGTATTCACCCTCAAGCAACCTAACCCTTCCAAGCTGGCCTTCATTTTGTCATTATTTTTGTACACCTTATTTGTACACTGTGATTTCCCATTGATATTTAGTAAATCTTCTTCTTATACATGTATCACCTCCATAAGTCACATAAAATTTTTGGAACAAGATAAAACAGATAAAGATATATAGAGAGATAGATATGATGAATACACTTGAAATTTTGTACTTGATTTTACAATTTACAAAGGGATATCAGATACGATGGTCCATTTGATTCTCCCACAAGTCCCATTAAGAAGATATTTTATCTTCCTGTATTTTAATGAAGAAAATGAACAAAAAAGAGGTGTAGGAACTTGCCAATATCTCATATTCAGAAATGTTTAAGAGTGGAACTTTAATTTAGACGTTTGTGTCCAAGCCTGGACACACTTTACACTACCTGGTACACAGTAAACGGCAGCAAGCAAAGCCAAGGTGCTGCCTGGGGTGGGCGGCTGAGGCCCTCCTGGCATGGTCTTCCCCAAGTGCAGAGCCTGCTATCCCCCTCCCAAATACACGGGCATTGACATCAGCGTCTCACAGTTCAAAAAAAAAAAAAAATCCCCAAACAAAAAACAAATAAAATCTGTTCAACAGAGTAATTGTATGCAACACAAAAGAGAGTCTGAGAAAAACACAGAATGCATTTTGAAATCAGAGGCTGAGCGATGTGAAATAAAAGGTCTTGCTGAGTGCCTGAGTCTTGTCTTTGCAAACAGCTGTTTTTGCATAATACCAATAAACCCAGTCAAAGGCATTCTCGTGAACTACTTCAGCCAGACTCTTAGGAACTTCAATTCTCCTGGAATCTATAACATAAAAATTAGACCTTATTTCCCTTGTGCATTCTGTATCTTACCAGTTCTTATAATATATTTACACATGTATAGAAATTCAAGGTTTGCAAAGCATGCTCATGGTCTTTATATTATTGGATGCTCTGCAAAATGTCGGGAGGGATCCTGTCCCCGTTTGTACCATGTCTCAGATGAGAGCGCTGACATGCAGAGGGGCAGGTCCTCATCAAGCACCTCGGTGTGGCGTGATGAAGCCTTTCTTAAACCTCCCATCTCAGGTCTTTCACTAAACTGCTACACCTGAAATACAGTCCAGTAAAATGAAGAGTAAGAGACACATTTTAAAAATACATTAAGGATGTATCAAAGATTCAAGCCAACTGCCTAAAACATCTTTATTTGTCAAATTCATTGGTGATGACTGGCGTGTAGAAGGACTCAGGAAGATTGCAAGATCCTAAACAGTGTTTCAATCATACTGGAGGATATCTTGTTTACTGCCATTTATGTCCTGAATCTCTTTTGATATAATATAGCTTTATAAAACGAGATAATTTATTTTTGGAAGACATTGGAGTCTTAGTTGGCTAAAGAGTAAAAGTAACTGCACTTTCCCAGTAAAATAGTGTGCTCAGTTATGTAGACCAACGTTCTTGATGAAAACTAGAAATTCTGGGTAAGATAAAAGAAGAAAGCTTTTCTTAAAAGCATCAAAGAGCATACAAGACAGTAAGGAATTACCAGACCAAAATCTAAGAGATGGCTTGGTTCCAGAAAAGTGAGCTGAATGCTGAATTCTGTTTTGCCCTTGGAGAATTTACCAAAGCAGTGAATTTGACCTTCAATTTTTAAGTCCCTGTGTAATGACATGGTAGGACTTAAATCTCGAGTCCCACCAGCATGTGCACACTAATAGAAGATTTTCTTCTATAAAATAAGACCCCAAAAGAGCTATAATTTCACAGTAAGGATAAACCGAAAGTAAACCCACACAACTCCACCTTTACCTCCATATGTCAGCAAGGAAATTTTCACTGGCACCGAACAAAGTGTATCTGACCAAGCAAAGAGAGAAACAATCACCGTGACAGAGAACTAGCAGAACTAAGAGAAACAGTTCTTCGAAGATTTCATATATGAGAATAATCAGAGTAAAGTTGTTTAAAACAATTCTCTCATAATGTATAAAGCAATAACAAGCTTGAAAAGATCGCAAGGAAAGAAAGTAGTTTGAAAACGACCAGGATAGAATCTCTCTCCCTGGTGGCGAGACCCGGTTGCCAGGGTCCCTGTACCTGCAATGTGGGACCTGAATAAATCTTCCTCACCGTGCTTTAAAAAAAGACCGGCACTTGAGAAAAAGGAAACAAAGCTTCTACAATTGAAAGATGCAATAAATAAAACACAAAATTCAATGGCCATTCACTGTTTTCAAACAGCTTTAGTGTGTATTAGCGAATCAGATTGATCAGAAGAAATTAGGCAGGAAAGCAAAGAGATAGTGAGAAATTTTAACATACCTTTACCTGCATTTCTAAAAGAGGAGGAGAAAGAACATGGAGCAGAGCAATTAGCCTCTGTGGTAGGATCAAAGGATAACGAACGCTCCAGGTCTTCAGAGCAGGGCCATGAGCTTTGCAGACTCCACGAAGTTGCCCACTGACGGAAGATGTGCCCTACCCCGAGGGTGCCCCCCACAGACCCAAGTTCATGTTCAGTCAGCGCCCTGCCATCCTCAGGGAGTTTCTGCTCTGCTCCCTCTGCTTACTCTCCCTGTCGCCAGAAGCTGAAGTGAGTGCGACCATGTGCAATTTCTGCAAGACCTCGCTTTGTGGCTCCCCTCACATCGTCACCGCCACCACTTGTCCTCGGCAACAGAGAACCAGTGACAGCGCCGGGAGCAGTTCTTGGGCCCCTCCTAAAATGACTTTATCAGCACCACCCTTGTCTCGGTGTCAAGGGTGCGACCACGCCACTGCCCCTCGGCCTCACTCGCGCCCCCTGCAGGGCATCAAACCAGTTCAGAGGCTCCTTCTAGGGAGCCGCGAAGGTCTTTGTTTCCCTTCTTCTGTCTTTAACGGGTGAGTTCACACTGGTACAAGTACCTCCAGCCTCAGACTATCAGTCTAGATCCCTTCAGGATTCTTGAGAGTTTCAATTCAACAAACCGAGAAGAACAAGCCGACTGCAAGCATAGCCTTTCCCCCTCTCCTCCTGAGCAGGCAGCTGAGGGGCCACAGGGGAGCCAGCTCATCTTTGGGGCGGAGAAGGACGAAGCCGTTGCCTTTGTGCTCCCTGCGATCTGAAGCCCGTTGGATAGAGAAATACAAGTTTCCGGCTAGACATGGTGCAACAAGCAAGCCAAATGCCTTCCAAAGCTGGAAGGTCTGGAAGTCTGTACTTCATCCACTGAATCAACAGATGTTGCGTGAGCACCCACTGTTGCTATAAACAGGAGATGCTGAGGGTAAAATAAGAGGCAGGAGGAGAATGCCCCACCCTTATAAAGCACATGTTGAAGCATAAAAATCCATTCCAGTAGTCGTTCTAATAGAAGGAAAACGACATCTCCTGACTCAGCATGGGCCCGTGTTGGTGGACACCAGTGCATATTAGGATCTTCTGGAACTGTTCAGTCGTGAACCCCTCATGAGAAAAATAGCTCCACAGGGCTGGGTTATATTCAAGACATGTACTAAATATTTTAATGCACTTTTTTTTTCTTTTTTTTTTTTTTTTTTAGCAAATGGATAAAGTGTCTTCCCCAAGGCACTAAGGCTCTTTTTCTAGCTCCTTAAAAATTTCTCCATCAAAAGAGGAAATAAATATCTCATTTTGGAAAGGGTCATCTGCTTCAAAGTAGGCAACAGTGTGACGCATAACAGGAGTGTTGTTCTTGAGACACAGAGCAGGACGTTTAATTCTTTTACCGAAGAAAAGAAAAACAAAACAGCAACTCTGGAGAGAAACTGTGGAATCAGTGTGTCTCATGGCATCCTTTCTCTCCACCCTGACCGTGGTGTTCTGTTTGCTGTGCTGTTCTCCCGCCTTTCTTCTTCCTCATCCTCTCTCAGGCAGCTCTGCAGCGGCGCCGGAGGGCAGGGTCCAGGCGTCTTCCTACATACCTCCAACCGCACGGATCTCGCCCCTTCCAAACCGCACTGCTGCCATTTATACACGTAAAGACCCAAGGGCGGACATCAACGGCAACTTAACACTGTTCTGGCAAAGTCAACCCGCACTGCCAGATCTGGGGACTTGGCGTCTGGAGCCGCCTAGAAGCCTTGGCAGGTCTCAAGGTTGGGGGCCCTTTCAGCTCGCTCAGGGGGTGCGGAGGTTTCTGCTTCCTGTCTGGACCTCTGTCCTCTTCTCCTTCCTCCCCATCCTGCTCTTTAGCGACAAAGACCCGGGAGGTGCCCAAGTTTGCTGTCACATAGTCAGTGCTCATGGGGTCCCGGGCTTCTCCCTCCGGAGCCCTGGGAGTCCCACACCTAAGGCGGGTGCTGCCTGCACCTGTGCGCCCCAGCCCGGGTAACCCGGCTCCGCGGTCCCTCCTGCTCGCACCTCTCTCTGCCGCTTTTCTTTTTTGCCTGCCGCCTGCCTACCTTTCAAGATTTCCTTCACTGATTTCTTGAGCAGGGAGATATTTCTACAGTGCCCCCTCCCACACCCACCTGGGGCTCCCACGTCGTTCCGGGGCTCCCCTTGCCCGCCCACGAGGACTTCCTACGGGGCACGGCCGTGCTGTCTACGGTCTGGGATTTCCAGTGCCCAGCACGGTGGCCGTGGACAAAGACCCTTCTCTGTCCAACTGTTGTTTCTAAACGGAAGGATTCGGATTCTGGAGCTATTTCTGGCCTGGGCAGTGCTGGGCTCTCCCTTCTCTGGGGGAGGAAGGGCGTGTGAGCTCCGCGGTATTTAGGAACCAGATTATCACTCATCTGCAACCTTCCCATCAGCACAGAGGCCACGTTTGCCTGTGACAGGAATTTCAAATATGAGCTCTTTCTCATGACTTGGGTGTTGGGTTTCCAAATGCACAAGCGCCACCCCACATGTGACTGAAGAACCTCTTCCAAGATAGCACAAAACACATGAGGAGCTCAAGGGTCCATTGAAAAAGAGTCCATATCCACAGCAAACAGAGGTTTAAAATACTTTTCACATATATTTAAAGATAAAACTGAAAATTAATATCCATTCAGATTGAAAGTGTTAACTCCATGCACACAGGACCTTGCCGGCCACACTCGGAACAGGCTTCCTCCTCCAGCGGGACCCAGAGGGTCCGCGGGCTCCTCTGTGCATGACACGCCATTTGGCCTGACACCAACCCCAGGAGCCCAGGACTCCCATCCCCATTTTACTGACGAGGCAGCTAAGTTTCCGAATGGATCCACGATCCCATGAGGGTGGAGTCAGGATCACCTCTCGCCATCTCCAAACCCGTGCTCATTGTAAAGACAGGCAGTGGGGGGTGGGGGATTAAATGAGAACATTCCTAAGTAAATATATTGACTATTACTAGCAATGATCATAGGCTTCCTTCCCTTGATGAAGCCATCTCTAGTCCATACACAAAATTGACACTATATGAGAAAATATTTTTAAACCAAATTAGACCATGGGAAGATTATCATGGGGGTTTAACAGAGAATCACCACGTTGCCAAGGCAGGGCTGAGGACAGGGAGCCGTGATGCTATAGCCAGGGTCACCCTGTGGTGACCTGTGTGATTACCCATGGCTGGATCCCGCACCACTGTCCCCGCCCATCCCTGTAGGACCTCCACACCCCCCACTGCTCTGGCCGGCACCCTTTATCTCCTCTGCAGCTCTGCCCTGCACCCCACAGACGGGGCCATTCCTTCCCCCGTGCCGCTGCCCAGCCAGTCTCAGAAGAGCCTGGTTTCAATGCTGGATATTTAGAGCAACGTTTCAGGGAGGCCGCGTCTGTGGCATGCTTAAATATGTAAAATAAACAGAAAAAATAAAGCAACAGAAGTCTCTAAGCTCTCCTAAAATACCATGAAATCAGTGCACTAAATCTCATGTTTTGCCCTTTGGAAAAATGTCTCAAACCCTCATTCAGAACCTACATATTTTTACTTTAAATTTAGCAATATTTTAGGTCCTTATTTTCCCCTTTAATTTTTGACATAACTGCATTGAGTGCTCTCATCTTGTGAGGGAAATGAGTGACTGTATCTCTGCTGTGTACGTGCATAATGTGTGTGTGAATTTTTGTAGACATCTGCATCTGAAATTTTGTGAGGCAATGCTATTTAAATATTTATGCTAAATCTTTTACAGAATTCCTTCCTTTATGAATTTTACTTTAGTTAATTAATTCTCCTAGTATTATGTGTGTGTGTACAGTAATATAATTTCTTAGACCATTTTATGTTTATATTTTTATTATTTCAGCTTTCTAAACTGTCTAGCAGATATGATTGTTTGGTTATGCCTTTTATTGCCATTATAGTTTATTATTTTTACCACTGTGTTACCCTTTTCTCTCTCTCCCTCTCTTGTATGTTACTAGCTAATTTCATCTATTTATTTTATGATCTTTGAATCGGTAAGAGATACACAAGTTACAAAATTTGAAAGATGCAAAAGAACATATAGTAAGTGTAAACCTGTCTCCTCCCCCAGCTCCCATTGCCCAGGTCATTAGTTTCCTGTTATTATTCCGTAGATATTTTATGTACATAGAAGCAAATACACATTATTAAAAATATGAACTGTAGGATACACTACATACTATTCTGAATATGGGTTTCTTATATAACAGTATATTTTTTCCATCTTCCATAATCATACATTTAAAATGATTTCATCCTTTTTTTTCTTTGAAACAGAATCTTGCTCCGTTGCCTGAACTAGAGTGCAATGCCATCATCACAGCTCACTGCAACCTCAAACTCCTGGGCTCAAATGATCCTTCAGCCTCAGGCTTCTGAGTAGCTGTGACTAGAGGTGCACACCACCATGTGCAGATAATTTTTCTATTTTTTTAGAGATGAGGTCTTGCTCTTACTCAGGCTGGTCTCAAACTCCTGGCCTCCAGTGATCCTCCTACCTTGGCCTCCCAAAGTGCTGGGATCTTAGCGTTGAGCCCCTGCTCCTGACTTATTTTAACTTTCATCACTTTCATCAGATGTATCATTTGCAAGTATTTTCTCCCATTCTATAGGTTCCATTTTCACTCTCTGTTGATTGTGTTCTTTGATGCTCAAATGTCTATTTCAGTTTGATGTAGTCCCATTTGCTTTTTTTTTTTTTTTTTTTTTGCTTTTGTTCCTTGTGCTTTTGGTGTCACATCCAAGAAATCACTGTCAAATCCAGTATCATGAAAGTTTTACTGTATGTTTTCTTTGAGGAGTTGTACAGTATTAGTTCTTACATTTAGGTCTTTAATTCATTTTGAGTTAATTTTTGTATGTGCTATAAGATAAAGGTACAAATTCATTCTTTTGCATATGAATATCCACTTTTTGCAGCACCATTGATTGAAAGTCCTAGATGGCATCTTTTTCCAATAGAAGGCTGTTTTGATTTTATCTGTTTTCATTTTATCTACAATGAAACTCTATTGTTTAGTGCAGCCACCTTCACCAATGACCTTGGCTGGATCTTCTGGATAACTTGCTGCAGCTTCTCCATCAGCACTTGCTGCTTCACCTTGCACTTCTACGTTATGGAGACGGCTTCTCTCCTTAAACCTCATGCACCAGGCTTTGCTAACTTTTCTTTTGCAGCTTCCTCACCTCTATCAGCCTTCATAGAATTAAAGGGAGTTAAGAAAATAAATAAATAAATAAATAAATAAAGGGAGTTAAGACCTTGTTCTGTATTAGGCTCTGGCTTAAGGGAGTGTTGTGACTGGTTGATCTTCTATTCAAACTACTAACACTCTCTCCATGTCAGCAACACGGCTGTTTCACTTCCGTATCATTTGTGTGTTCACTGAAGTAGCACTTTTAATTTTGTCCAAGAACTTTCCTTTTGTGTTCACAACTTGGCTAGCTTTTTGGCATAAGAGGCTGAGCTTTCGGCCTATCTTGGTTTTTGACATGCCTTCCTCACCAAGCTTAATCATTTTTGAGACATATGACTCTTCCTTTCACTTGAACATTTTGAGGCCATTGAGGGATTATTAATCAGTCTGATGTCAATAATGCTGTGGTCAGGGAATGGGGGCTGCAGAGAGGGAGAGAGATGGAAACAGCAGACACACATAGTATTTACCGATTAAGTTCACCATCGTTTGTGGGCACGGATCCTGGCACCCAAAACAAGGACAGTAGTAACATCAAAGATGCTTCATCACAGATCACCACAGCAGATATAACAATGACAAAGTTTGAAATGTTGCTCAAAATACCAAAATGTGGCACAGAGACACGAAGCGAGCACAGGCACTGAAAGGACTCCCTCAACACAGGGTTGCCACAAACCTTCAATTTGTGAAAAGTGCAATATCCATGAAGCACAGTAAAGCAAAACACAGCAGAACAATGTGTGCCTGTATTAACTGAAGCCCATAGTTTACATTAAGAGTCCACGCTTTGTGATGTACATTCCACGGATTGTGGCAAATATTTAGTTTCTACCATTACAATATTATGCGGAGTAGTCACTGCCCTAAAAAATCGTCTGTGCTCTGCCCATTCACCCCTCCTCTGCCCTACTCCCTGGCAACCACTGATCTTGGTAGTGTCTCTAGTTTTGCCTTTTCCAGAATGTCATATAGTTGGAATCATGCAGCGTGTAGCCTTTTCAGACTTCTTTCACTTAGTGACAGGCATTTAAGTCCCCTCTATGTCTCTCTGTGGCTTGAAAGCTCATTTCTTTTTATCACTGGGTAATATCCCATGGTATGGATGTACCGTGGTCTGTCTATCCATATCCTGTCGAAGGACGTCTTGATTCTTTTCAATTTTGGGCAATCATAAATAAACCTGCTATAAAGATTCATGTTCAGGTTTTTGTATGGACAAAAATTTTCAGCTAATTTGGGTAAATACTGCGATTGTTGAAAAGATAGAGAACAAGGGATTTTTAGTGCAGTGAGACCCTTCCGTATGGTATCATAATGGTGGATATGTGACATTTTGCAATTGTCAGAGCCTATACGAGGTACTACAGGACATAGAGTGAGCTCTAACCATCACCTGTGGGCTTCAGTACATACTAATGTATCTATATTGGCTCAGCAGTTGTAACAAATGTACCACACCCGTGCAAGGTGTGACAGCAGGGGACCCTGAATTGAGGAGGAGGACATGGGAACTGTTTGTACTACCTGCTTGATTTTTCTATAAACTTAAAGCTGCTCTAAAAAATAAAGTCTATTAATTTTAAAAAGGAGTAGGTGGAGTTGCTATTCCAAGAAACTCCAATATGCTATCATTTTTTTGCAGCTGATGTCATTAGCAAATTCTGTCTGTCCTCGTCGATTCCCATCGATTCCCGTCGATTCCCAGACTACACACCTGCCAGGAGACTCGGGCTCCAGTGAAGCCATGGGACAGCTGGGCTGGGGCAGCCCTTCCTCTTGACAATCATGAATTCTAAAAACTGCAGTGACTTCGATAATGTCCCTCCTGCCTGCTTTACTATAGTTTGACTTTACTGGTAAAAATAAAATTACCCAATATTTATAGAAAACCTACCACGTGCCAAAGACTCTGTTAGGTGATTTACACATGTTATCTCCAATCCTTACGAAACCTTCAAGTCAGGTAATATTACCACCACTTCGTAGGTCTATAAACTGAGACAGAGTGATTAAGAAACTAGCTCAAGGTTACATTGCTAGTCGAAGAAAATTCCAGAAATTAAGCCCAACTCTGTCTGATTACAAAGCCCCTTCTACCCTTTCTAATATCTCTCACAAAACCCTAAGGGCTGATGTCTCTCAATGTTATCCCAAATTACTTTCTTTTGTTCCCAGGTAAGGAGCCAGTGAGCAAATAAAAATGAAAAAGACCATCAAGCCAGCATTTCTCGTTCATAAAGCCAGAGAAACTAGAGCGCAAACCTCTCTCTTTACGCTTACGGGAAATGCAGCAATATCAGTTAACTGGATCATGCAACAATCCAAAGGTGCCAGGGGCGGAGTTGCGCTGGGAGCCCACAGTCCTCGATGCTCCGTCCGCTGTTCTCCCCGCAGAGCACCTGGCCCCACGGGCCCTCTACCACCACTGCAGTCTTCCTTCTGGTTTACGGTGAGATACCCAGTCAGGCCTGAATTTGCATTTGATTCTGCTTTTAGAAATAATATTTCACATCCCTCCACAGTACCACCTCTCCTGAAATAAAAGAAAAATAAAAAGGATTTGAAGACCACCCTTTAGAGATGATAAATTTCCATTGAAGTATTAACACAACCTATTAGATCACATGATAGTCAATTGTGCAGAAGAGGAAAACCTACTCAACAACATTATTTAATGGCATTTTGATGTGCGATTTGCTAGACACGATGATGAATGCAAGGATTGAGCCATAAAGTGGTACGGAAAGCAAACAGCTCTCCTGTGATATTTACTTCCCAGGCTTAAATGAGCTCAGTGCTCACAAATGATTTGCCTTGACATTGGAATCCAATTGGAGTCTGGAATTACTGTAACTGTTTTCGGCTTGGGTGATTTAATCAGCAAATCTTCAATAGTGTAATATGCATGTACTGAGCTGATTCCAGACTGAGCATTCTGATTTACACACACTTCTTGCAGACAGCCATTTGTGGGAGGCTCACCAGCATCTGCTTGCCGGCATCTTTGTAAGGCAGATGCCCGTGGTAATGTGTCAGAGCAGTTGAAGTCTATGCTTTACATCAGCAAACCCAAACAAAAAGACACACACAGGAGACGATTCAAAGGAGAGAGGCCTTTGGGGGTTTTTTAAATGATGCTTTATAGAATCTCAGTATCATTCATTCACTTATTCCACAAATATTTATGTGCCTTTGCAGCATGCCAAGCGTGGGCTTGGCCCAGAGAAGTAAGGGCAGGAGGCAAAGAAAATGAGAGAGTTAAATAAAATTTGGCTCCTACAAGCATGGGATAAAACTGTCAGATTGTATCAATCGATAGAACTCAAGCTAAACAAGGGGTGCCTCCAAACATTCGGACCCCCAGTCACCATTGGAATGCGGGTTTCTCACAGCTGTGAGGTGGAACAAGGCATTCAAAATATTCACTAAGTTTTATTTTCCCTGATCACTGTATTTATACCTCCTGCGTCTCGTGCCATTCGGCAGATGACACACCCTCCACTCCTGTCCTCACAGAAGACAGGCATCTGGGTCCAAAAAAGGACATCGCCTGCCAGTCCCCTCCTGGCTTTGGGTTCTAAGGTTCTAATGCCTCTGGGAAACCTAGGCGACCGGAGACACGATGTTTAAGGAAATGGGGTTTAAGGAGAGTGACTTTCCCTCTTCTCCTGACAACCCCTCCATTGCTATAGAGATTCTCTAAGCTCTTAGAGAGGAAAGAGAAAAGGTGGAAGGTCCCGAGCTCAGAGTCTTCGCAGGAACCCCGAGGAGGCAGCAAACCAAGGCAGCACTAACTCTGCAGTGGATCAAGGGAAATGGGGCTTTGGACGGTGTTGACTTTGGACAGTGGGACACACACAGGCAGAGTGGCCACACCTGGAGGGACACGGGGACACACGAGGAGGCAATCTGCCTGGGCTAAGAGCAGGGTGGAGTGTGACAGAGGAGGTCTCAGGGCATCTAATTTATGAGCAGGGGTGACTTCAGGACAAGATGCACCCCCCAATGTCTTATAACATTTGCCACTAACTACTCTTTTAGACCAACCCTAGGGAAGGAGAGGATCCTAAATATCTGAGATTAAGTTTATGCCTGCCTAGCTGAATGGAAACTCAAAATACAAATTACATTGAATTACAGAAAAGCAAGAAAAAAATTATTCCTTGCAACATCTCAGTTACAGTCTGAAATATACAGCTATCACACTTCACTGGTAAATTTTAAGGAATTCAAAAAAAATTAAAGTTATAAGTTCTTTCTCCATCTTAAAATTTTAAAAAATGTTATTTAATAAACCATCATAAACACTTCTGTACAAGATATTGAGAAGTGTCCTTTCTATCCCTTCAAACAGCTCACAAGAAGCAAAAAAAAAAAAAGAAAAAAAAAAAACGGTAGCAATTTCAAACAGAATTAGAGTCTTGGCAGGTGATGTCATCCTGGAAACTGCTTTGCTTTGCTGACACAGCTTGATGTGAACTTGGTCCTGGACCTTTCACTTTCCGCTGTGACACAGTGGGACAGCAAGTTCCTCCCCCAAAAGGGAGCCCCTGTGCCAGCCACTTCTCTGGACATCTGGGGAGCCTTTTGGGGGGCAGGGGTCTTTGTATACTTGAGTATAAAATATATGAGTATTGGTCAGGGCTCTTCAGGGAAACAGAGCCAATAGGATAGAGATATAGACACCGATTAGAGAGCGAGGCTTGTTTTTCTAAGTCTGCTCACACAATTGTGGGGCTGGCAAGTCTGAAACCTGTGGGGTGGGCTGGAGCCCCAGAAAAGAGCTTCTGGAGGCAGAACCCCTCCTCCTCAGGGGACTTCAGTCCTGTTCTCTTAAGGCCTTCGCTGGTTGGATGAGGTCCACCCCCTCTACGGAGGGTCATCTGCTTCCTCCCAATCTACTGATTTCAACGTTAACTCCATCTAGGACACGCCTCCACGGCAACCAGCTGGTGTTTTACCACACCTCTGGGCACTGCAGCCTGGGCGAGTGGACACATAACACAAACCCTCGCAACACAGGGATGGAATTGGACCCCCTGCTGCTGCCGTGGGTCTGGTGGCCACAGGGGCTCATTGTCCCTGTGCTCCACTTCCCTGCCAGGTCCTCCTCCTCCACAGCTGCAGGTCTGGGCCTCAGTGACTCACCCACATCCTCACCCCTGAGGGTGCAGCCACTGGTCAGTGCGCCCTTCTCTGGCCGGGGCTAGTGTCCCTGTGCATTTAGAATCCCAGCCGGCCTAGGAGCCCCACCTGGTGCCCAGGTAGGTCCCTCCCTACCCCCACCATAAAGTACTGTGAACCACGTCTGCAAAAGCCTCTTCCGCCCTCGGCCCTGGCCTGCGGAGGGGAGACCCCACTCTTCTAGCGATGCCAGTGCTACTCTCACGTGGAAAGTGGTGAGTCCCTGCTCCTTCCATGGGACACCAGGACTTGCAGGCTTCCTGCCACACAGTCCAGTATCATGCTCAAGAAAGTTTAATTCAAAATGACAACAACAGTGATAGAGATAATGACAATGATCATGAGGGTGACGAAGACGAATAAAGAAGAAATTAGTTTCCATTCAGCTATATTTGCTTCCACAATTCAAAAATTAACTAGAACAAACAGACTGAGGCCTGGACACAGCTGGTCATCCTTTCACTTTGAAGGAAAATAAACCAGTTACAATAAATTCAATTTATCAGATGCCCCCCGGTATGTAATATTTAGCTCCAGTGTATTCACCAAAGAAAGAAATCCATTAAGTGCAATAGGGACAATCTAAAATGACTATGACCTCTTTCTGGAAGATTTCATATTAACTTTAGAGAGTTTTTATCCAACGACTTTAACATTCTTTTAACCTAAATGTTTCTTTGCAAAGAGAGCCTGACACAGATGCCCAGCCATGGCCCAGAGCTGCAATCTGCAGGACCTACACAATGACGTTGTCATAAAACCCGTGATAAATTTTGATAGTGATGATAAAAGATTGCTCCAAATCTTCTACCCTCATGCCATAATTAGTATTAAAGGGTTTTCTGGGTTGGCAGGTTTTTCTGCTGTAGATTTAATTTACAGATGGATTGCTGAAACAAAAAGCAGACATAAATTGAAAATCTATAAATGCATTCATATGTAATGAATGGAGGCTGCTTCTAATTAGTAAAAGGGAAAAAATACAGGATATAGAAGGCCCTCTTTGGCCTTGGACGGAAGCATCTGAATCCATTTTATGTCCCTTAATAAGTGTGCATCGTGCTTTCAGAGCTCCATGCAAGGGGCGATATCGCAGATATGGATTGGAAATTCTGTGCCTCCCTGGGATGACACGTGCTTGCATCCTTGACAGCTCCTGGAAAACCGTGTGATTCTGCAAATCCCATGAAAGCGAAATTAAACATTTGTGCTATTAGGAGCAGCCGTTTTGTTAGAGCACTACTAAGAAAATCTTTTCTGTTTCTTCCTGTGCCCCCATTTACAAAGAGGCAAATGATTGAATTTGCTTCACCGAATTAAACTTATCCAGCTTCCTGCTGGGTGCTGGGGAAGCATTTCTGGAATACCACCTGCAGGGCAGCTGCTCTTTCCTACCCGGCCTGAATATCATTAAATGGCGTCAGACAGCCTCCGCACACGCTGCTGGAAATTTTAGTTTGCCACTGGGCTACTCTGAGTTGTGGGGAAGTGCAAAAGTATAACCACCACCTTCTGGACAGACACAAACACCCCAGTGATTCAGTAGAAAGGCTAGAGATGAGCAGGGTGCAAAAGCAGCTCTGAGGATGACTCTAAGAGAGGAGGGAGAGGGGAGGAAAAGGGAGAGAAAGGAGAGAGACAGAGAGATAGTTAGGGAAGAGAAAGAAGAAAGGAAGGGAAAGAGGGAGGGAGAGAGGAAGAAAAGAAGAAAGGAAGGAAGGGAGGAAAGAAAAAAAAATGGATCCACCCTTCTCTTTCTCTGAAGGCTACATCAGCCGGTAGATCACTTTTATATATGAACTTAGTAAATTCCATCCTAAGCTAATACTTGCAGGTGCCAT
The DNA here is from genome assembly GCF_041146395.1 of Eulemur rufifrons. Classification (NCBI taxonomy): domain Eukaryota; kingdom Metazoa; phylum Chordata; class Mammalia; order Primates; family Lemuridae; genus Eulemur; species Eulemur rufifrons. Next base: position 112,354,718 of record NC_091001.1, on the reverse strand, counting down.
CAATGCATCTAACAAAGACTTAGGAATATGTTTGTAAATATTTCATTTATGTTTATCTTCATGCAGCCTTCAGCTCCCCTAAGAGTCCTGTATGAATCTCAGCATCACAGCCTCACTGTTGATCTATGCAAATATTTATGTTGGAATGGGAGACCTTGGTTGTAAATGCAACATGTATCTCTAGCATGGCGGCAGGCAGCGTGCTCTCTGCCCACACAACGCTGCAGTTTTAGGTAAGCATGACACTGACTATTCACACTTACAGGTGAAGGTACTAAAGACCACACGTCAGAGTCTCAGAATGTGATGGGGAGTGTAGCCCCTCTTCGTCGTTTGCTATCCCATAATCTCAGTTAAGGAAGACCCTGGTTACCAAGACCTTCAGTTTTCCAGGAGAAATATGAGTGCTCTTCAGTTGCAGGAGAGTAGACGGATTACAAAAAAAGCGTATCCTAGGACTTGGTAAGAAAAGGAAAATAATAAACCAATTTAAAGCAAGAAAAGCACCAAGGCTTATTCTGATTTACTCTCATTGCAAACGTACGACCTCTTCTGCACTAAAACTGTGGACAGTGCAACTGAGGGTCAGATTCTGCACCCTTCGGGTGTTAAAACGCACGCAATCATTAAGAACAAAAAGGTGTGCTTTCGTCCCTTGTGCTGTAATTACTGGAAAAGTACACTACTCACTCAATATCTAAAAGTATGTAGTAAGAGGACTATTTAGGTCTAGCTAATTTTAGGTTTATTAAAATTCCCATTTCACTCATTGTCACGGTCGCACACCATATTCCATAAATGTGAGACGATCGAGGGAAGGGAGCGTGATGGCACCAAGCGTTACTCTTGCAAGTAAAACGAGGACAATGTCTTTACTGTCCAAGAATTATTCTAGATGAAGAGACTTAATTTCAATTTTCACTGGTATTTGACAATATTTGACTCCTGAGATTTTGTAAAATATTAAGCTCAGATGTTCCTTACCTCATGCTGAATAAAGGTCACCCAGGAGCCTCCTTAAATCAAATCAGAAATAGTCCTCGTTCCACCTTCTCCATCTGTTGAAATCCTCTTCCATCTTCAGGGCCAAGATCAAATACCTATTTGTTTTTTGACACTCCTGATCACCCAGTCAGAATTAATGACCCCCCTCCCTGTCTTCCCAGCAGGTTGCTTTTGACCCACCTACGTGGATGTTCCCGCTACAGGACAGTCACGCTAAGCTGTCGGCATCCCCAACTCTCCCTCTAGACTGGGAAATCCTTGGGGATGGGAACCAAGTTTTTTATAATTGCTGGGGCTCTCGGGTCTATCAGACGGGATGCTGAGCTGCACAGAAATTCAATAAACTTCTGTTAAAATGAATTTCGACATGGGCTCCAGAACCAGGAATATCTGAACTAGAATCAGGCTCTGCCACTTAACTGTAGGACATTAGTAAAGTGACTCAGCTTCTCTCAGTCTTAGTTTCCTTATCTTTAAGGTAGAATTTCTAATCCGGACTCTGTTTGGTTGCCATGGGGATTAAGTGAGGTAAATGAAAAAAGCCTAATATGTAGCAGGCCTAGGAGCCCCGGCCTTGTCCTGTTCCTTTGCTCTCATTCCAACATCGTACAGCTCAGAAAGGCTGGAAAGGCCACTGACGCTCTGTCATCACAAAGAAAACGAAACGTCAGCCTTTTGCAGGAACTGCAGTTGGTTTCTTATCAGAAGCAACTCTTTTTCTATAAAGACTGGAAAGTTAGAAAGAGTTTAAATTACCATAGAAGAAATTTACTGGCCAGTTTTAAGGAGTCACTCCTTCCAAGGCCTCACCTAGAATTATTGGCATATCAGACAAAAATGCAGAGCTATTTTCAAGGGCTGTAGGTAAGGTCCACCTTGGGAATATTTGACTTCTCAGTAGGGACACGGTGATCTAAGCCCAACATGTGACAGTAGTCCTGATTTTAACAAGACGGGAAGACAGGATGGACAAGCAGCCTGGTTTTGCAGTCGAGACTGCTCACACCGAGTTAGGAGGCTGAACCCTAACCCTAACCCTCCCTGCCCTCCGCTGACAGATCCGCCCTGTATCACCAACAGAGAATCTGCATTCCTGGCCCTTTCTAGAGGCTTGAACCCAAACTCTCTGATTCCATAAGGGCAGGGCAGATGCGCCATCCACAGAGGACTGCCCGTAGCTTCATTCACGGACCAGGCCGGGCCGCGGGGTGCAGCACCCTACATTCCACCAGCGGCACCGCTCGGGTTTTCTGTTCACTCTTGTGCTTGAGAACGACTGCACAGACTCGCTCGCCACTGAGGGACATTGGTAGAAAGAGGCGCTCAGTATTGGGTTTACTTTTTAAAGCTATCATGGCACTTGCTCTGACTGCAAGCATCTTCTCATCGTGAGACCTGCGGGGAGAACGGTCCTCCTCTGCCTCAGTAACAGAGCAACGTATTCCGCCAAAGCGTCTGGTTTGCTTGTACACTGTGGATGCCATGAACCGTGAACCGATCCCCGTTCCCGTTTGCGCTTTGGCTACTTGCAAACCCTGAGCCACATGTTTGGCCTCCTACTGACGCTGGGTCTCCTGGAACGTGTTTTAGGGACCAAACGTAACTGCTGCTTATTGGCTTTTTCTAACCTTATTTATTTTTCCTTTGTCCAGAATTTCTCCCAATGTAGCCTATTGTTTCATACACATATTTAGAAGCTGTATAAATGTTCTTCTTTCAATATAGCACCGTTATTCGGGGGCGTCCGCGGAACGGTAGGGGTTTAGCTGGGACGGTGACACAGGGTTCCCCGCAGAGGGAAGGCGAGCCCTTTCTCCAGGGGCCCGGCCTGAAGGGTTTTGTCCTCAGTTCAGGGAACATTGGGAATCCAGGAGGCTGTTTTAGCAATGAAATTATCAGCCAGAGGGCCCCGGTTCTAGGAAGGGTGGCCGAGTCACTGCTGTGCGCGGGAGGCCGGGGGGCCGTTTAAGGCACCCCTGGGTCAGGTAGGGGAGGCCTGAGAGTCGAGTGTCCCGCGAGTCGAGTGACGCCATGTGGCATCAATGTTGCTGGCCGGGGACACACTTTGGCAGCAGGGCTCGGCCCGAGTGGGGAAGCGGCTGGCGGCAAACAGAGTGGGCGGAAGCGACAGGAACAGGCGTGGGAGGGAAGACGGGGAAACGGAGGACAACGGGCACCGGCATCCTTGACCTGATCAGTGCCGAGGGCAGCGTCCGTGCCCCGTCCCCTCCGGCCCTCCCTGCCTCCTGCCGCCCTGGGAGGCGCCCCTGGCTTTGTGAAGGTGCTCGCCACGCACGGCCTCTCCCCGCGGGCTCCCTCTGCGCCCGGCGGCGCCGGAGCACCTGGCTCCCCCACCTGCGCCGCGGACCCGCCGCCCAGCACCTGCCCGCGCAGTGGCCGCGCGCTCCCGCCGCTGCCGGGGGACCGGGCTGGGCTGCAGGTGGCGAGTCTGCGGCAGAGGGTTCGGAGGGGGTCGGGGGAGGCAGCTGGCAGAAGGGAAACCATACGGCGGCAGCAGCAGTTAATAAAGGGGGTCCCCAGAGAGCCGTGGCTCAGGCAGGTGGCTGGGGAGCCCGGGCGGTGCTGGCGCATGGGAAGGGGGGCGCCCGGCCCGCAGGAGCAGCTGAGCCGCGCGGAGCTGCTGGAGGCGGGGCGGGGGAGGGGCACAGAGGGGGCGTCGCTGCCCAGACCCAGGCTGGGTCCCGAAGGCAGCACCTAGTGCCTCAGATAAAGCGAAAGGCTGCAGGGAACGTCATGTCTTTGGAAAGTGCATCTTAGTCTGCCTCTGAACAGATGCACCTCACGGCTAAGCTGAAAAATAACCTGCTTTTCTGTGCAGGAGCTAAAATGATCGTCGTTTAGGTTTGTGTGGTTTTTGAAAGGGTTGTTGGAAAACCACGTTTTTCTCATTTCAGAGTCCCCTCCCTCTTGTTGTTTGTTTGTTTGTTTCTGTGTTCAGTTTAGCCACTGAAATGTCTGTGATTTTTAAAATGTGTCCTCCTGAGTGACGTGGAATTATTAGCATAAAGACCTATACTTGAGTAGCGACTCAGTGATAATTCGTATACCTACATGGACATACGCTTTGTGTTTAATCACATAAAATTAATTATCTTCTTATCCAGCACTATTTCTGACACCTAAATACTTACATACATAATATATATATATATATATATCTTCTTTCTTTTCTTTTTGTCAAGCATAGTCCAAACATTAAATGCTCATTACATACCCTATGAAGATCTCGCTTGAGATTTAACCTCAACAGCTACACACTCTCACGTTCTACAAGCTGTTAGGGCGTGCTACCCTTGTTGAATGACCTGAATTAATCCTGTTCCTAGGAAAGAAATGGCAGAGATTTGATGTCATGAATTCACACCAATACACTGGTGAGTGTTGTTTCTTTAAAGCAATGTTCATATTTAAAGAAGAAATTTCTCAGATACCAGAAAAAGAGGTTTTGGTTTATTTACTTTTATTAGGGATCCAGTGAAAACATTGAGATGAGTGAGCTGCAGATTCTAGGAGTAACCTGTGTGTGGAAATCCCATGTGAGTGCGAAGAGGACAGATTAATGACACTGTACAAGAAATAGGAATTTGAAAAGTGGATGCACCAAACTTGAAAATGAGTATACTAGTCCTGAACACAGTCTATATCCAACTTAAATGACAAGTGACCTGCAAAACATGACTCACCTTCCCAGAACTCACTCCCACCTAATCCTACTCTATTCTTTCCTACCTCAGGAAACCATTCATTTGCGATAACTCTGCTGAATCCTGCTTAGACATTACTGTTAAAAACTTCAGGAAAGAGCCAAAATTTTCACCACTGTGCTTGCAATTGCACCAAAATGAAACAAACAAATCATCAGTATGTTAACACTCATTTTTGTTATATTACTTATTCAAAATTGGCCCAATGGACTCAGGTGCACTGAGAAATTCATCCTACTTTTTAAAAGCACTGGTATAAATATGGAATTTATACACATGCACACAGATACACACATTTCCCAACCTGGGGCATAACCTTCTTGATGTCCATTTTAAAACATACAAACACATGCATGCTGATAATATGTATTTTAGCACAAGTAAGGGTCTTTCAAAAATTAAGAAACACATAACAATTCCTTACACCTTTGATACCGTGTTATACTTTACAGTAATGTTACAAGCAGTTGTCACATTGGCCTTTAAACCAATCTGGAGAAGAACAAGGAAGATTTTATCATGCCCATTTTACAGACAAGGAAAGAGTCTCAGAGCAATTAAATGACCTTCTCAAGGTCAACTGCAATAAAAGGTAATGATGAAATTAGAATGCTACTTTTCTTCAGGTACGCTTTTGTCCCTTCCTCATGATTCTTGGACACAGACTCTCAGGAAATATGTTAAGGACACAGAGTGCCTGGAGTTGAGCCCTGTTTTCTTGACTGCAAGATGGGAAAGAAAGGAGCATCAAGCATGTTCCCTTTCAAAATGAGCATGTCTCTTCGTCTAGCCATCGTGGAATACTTTGAAGTGATTCTTAGAAGAAACTTAATATCCAAAATATCTTTTTACTGTTTCTTTCTAACAGCTCTTGGTGTTCAGCACATCCTACATGTGTATGTGTTTCCTCCCAGCAAAACTGTGAGTTTTGTGAGGGTGAGAATTCTTTGTTTTCTGTTATGCCCCAGCACCTAGACCAATGTCTGTCACGTAGTATGTGCTCACTAAAGACATGCTGAGCTGAAGTAGGAGTCATGTTCTTTGTTAATGATCTGAATATGGTGCTGGGAGACAACAGATGTTTAATAAATATATATTAAATAAATAAGTGAATGATTAGAGAATATTGATATTTCCTAACAGAAATTATCAGGACACATAGTGATCTGAAATAATATATTTATAATATATTAAACACATAAAGGATTTTCTTTACTTGTTTAATGTGTAATATGATTTGTGTACTCAGAATGACATGGATTCTTGAACAAATTCAACTGGAATGACATAAGCGAGTATTGAACCCATCCCAAACAAGATTGACTTTTCGTGGAATTGTAAAAATCAGTAGAGACTACATCTCTTAAGCAAAAGTCATAATTTTGTCACGGTGGCACAAGCAGGAGTTCTCCATGTGTCCAATATCCAATGTAAACCCAAGGCCAGACAGAACGTCTGTATTGCAATCTACTCCTCATCATGCGCTTCATAGACACAAGTGAATATTAAATGCATACACTGACTGAGACCCTGGAAAGAGCAATTGCAACAGACTCTCAGCTTACATGTGGGCAAAAAAGACAGAATCATATTTTTCTGAGGTTAAGATACTGTGAAATTTGGCATCGTACTTCAGACTCCACCTTTAGTTGAAGGTAGATGACACCACAGACACCGAATGACAAAATTCACCATCCATGAGGTATTCTGGAATTGACTGTATTACTTATGGATGATCCTCTATTTTCCGCCAGCTCCCAAATATAGCTGAAATTGCATAACTTTACAAATAGCACAAACACTATGGAGAGTAAGACTGGCACATCTCAAGCAGCATGCGCTGCAGGTGAGCTCAGCACAGGCAGCCACGCCAGTGTAGTCCCCTGCTGGTCTTGCGTCTACTCCTGCTGCTCCCTGTGGGATGAGGGACCCCACTGTTTGCAGTTATTGCCACTGGAATTCCATGGTGTGGGAATTCCATGTCTTAATTCCAAGGAGGCCCCTAACCTATCAAGAAAACTTTTCCTAAGCGATACCAGTATTTAATTTTTTCCCCCTGCTTTCCATCTCTTCTTTCCAGAAATATGCAGAGAAAGATCTCCTACATAATAAACACAAAATACATCTCTAGAACAGATGTCTAAAATGCCTTCTTTCCTAGATTCTACCACCATTACTAAAGTGTCTTGATCCATTTTTATAAAAAGTACCTTATGCATACAGAGGTTTCATAAAATATTTTCTTATCCTATTTTCAACCTCATAAAAACCTTAGATATAAGCAGGAGGTACTCAGCTGTTTTCCCAGTGATGAAACCGAAGCTCTTACAGAAGAGATGCCTAGTTTTAAATTCCTAAATTTAGTAACGAAGGTTCTAAGCCATAAAGTCTGGACTCCTGATTGAAAATTTCGTGTACTAAAGTCTCTGCAGTCGGCCTGTGTATTTCAGGTGCAGTGTGCACAGAAATGTGCCTAAAATTTGGTCACTATCCCACCCAGAAAAGCAGGGTTCACACCCTCTAATTATACCCTACTAGTTAATAGAGAATATTGATGTAAAGAGATAATGTAGTCTGCTTCTTTCTTAAGTAAGCAACCTAGATGCCATACACTGTCTTTGGATGAATGCAGATCACTTCTTCCTGTGGGGGCAGTTTGCATCGTTCTCATATTTGCACTTCTGGGAAACACCATCAAGTTTAGACTTGATTTATGGCAGTGGAGTAGGAGTTTTTTATATCTGTCATGTACTTGGTCTTCAATATGTAGTACAGAATACCTCTCTAACCATTTTTGTACAGGGCATGATATTAATCTATAGAGTTGCTGTAATTAGCATTCACACAGTAAACAAACTTCGGCTGAGGTAGCTGAGCAAGTAAACTTATGATCAGGAAATACTATAAATACCTTTCCTTTTATACCTCAGATCCTATTCTTCACAGTTAGAACCAAAAATAGACACGCCAATATTTCACTTGTGCTGTCATTTTTACACCCAGAATACTATTAAATACCTCCTTGCCCTGAGCGTACGAGAGGTTAAATAGAGGCATGTTACATGGTATTAGAAAACTCAGAGCCAAATCCTGGGAAAAATACCAAATATGCACAGACAAACTATATCATTCTTCTACGAGATGGAATGAGAAAACCAAAGGAAAAGACATTTACCTAGCTTCGGAGGAATAGAAAAGATACTTTAAAACAGAGAAGAAATTGTAACTGCTGCCTCTGTAAGGTGAAGAATTCCTCCCTGCATTAGAGCAATGGTCTCTTGGTTCCCTGGCTCCATGAGCTCACCGAGGAAGAGTGTGAGGGGACATCAGACTTCCCTACTTCACCCTGGGACTCACCTATAGACTTACCCTGGATACTCTTATCCATTGAGAGTAACATTTGCTTTGAGATGTCTTCAAATTGCCCACAATCAAGGGGCAAGGAATTCCCTCAGATTTTATAATTACATGTCTCAATACATAAATTTGTGTAGATTTTATAGTTTTAAGGGCCCCCAGCTATCTTCTTTCATGAGGGATAGAGAAACCTCCTTAGAAATCTCATTCTAAGGGAAAGAGAATCAAGGTGCTGAAGCTCTGTTGTTGGAAAATATTAAGATGTTCCTACTAGAGTAAAAGAATGCATCTAAGTGGAATACATTTCGTGTTACACTGGATTTTCCTCTGGGCCGATCCCTGTAGATGCATCCAAGAGGGCAAAGAGGCCCAAAAGAGTGAATTCACTAAAATATTGCAAGAACTGCATCCCATGGGAAAACAACAGCTAAGTTCAAGGAGAAGAATAGTTTGGAAATACCACGTACAGTGGCTGGGCAGGGAGCAAGGCCACCATATGAGGCAGCAACAGAACAATGACCCAGAGAGGGGAGACGGTGTCTGTCCTTTCTCTTTTTCTTGCTTCTTTTTTACCTTTTCTTCCCACTCCCTCAAAGTGACCTTGGCCTCTGGGTTTTCTTCATGTCTTCATTTGCTCATTTACCCCCACAGTGCTGATGCCTGCGAGGTGCCCGGCACTTAGCTCACCTCGGGACAGAGGCCAGGGGGACGTGCACACCCCGCCTTTCGGGGGAACTCACGGTCAAGCAGCAAAGGCTCCTCTTTCAGCCGGATGATTCTTCTAATTCTTCCTATAACATCCCCCACAGTAGTGACAACAGTGTTGGGAAACTGAAATTCACACTAATTGTATTTGTCAGCTCTTCCTGGCTCCAGAATACTCGAAGGAAATGGGCTAGAGGAGGGTCTTTGCAGGGCAGCATCTCAGTGCGGAAACGCGTCCTTAGAAACAACCTAGAGGGACCCCTGGGAATTTCCTTCATGATATTCCCTGGTGCCCCCACCCCACCCTGTGCTTCTGGGGGGTCCTCTATGGGCCAGGCCTGGGCGTGCCACAGTGACCAGCTGTGGTCCCTGGGGAAGACGGGGTGTAGCTGTGATAAGTGCTGTGGATGCACAGGGCCCCCCGGGAAGCCAGGATGCTGCCTAAAGTGGGGGGCTTTGTCAGGAAATGGTCCTAAAGATGCGTCGTGTCCTCACACTCCCAAGCACTGCACTTCTACAGCCCAGTGGGTGATCTCACACTCGCGTAGGTTCATGAAGCTGTCCCCTTTGACCTGAATACCATGTCACATTGTATTTTCCCTGTTCTCACAGAATTTTGCCCGAGACCCCAAAGTGCAGAGGAGCCAATACACTGCCTGTGCATTTCGAGGCTGCGACCACCAGACACAGCAACCAAATCCCGCTGGTGGGAACTGCACCTGCCGCCACGACAGCTATCAGCGACTTGTTGCCTGCGAAGCAGACGTCTTGAAATTCACTGGAGGAGAAAATGTTTTATAGAGAACATGCCAGAGAAGAAAGCCCTGTGGTTTTTCAGCTCCCTCTCTGTGTCAGTTTGCCAGAGCTGCCGTGACAAAGTACCACAGACTTGGTGCTTAAATGAAAGATTTATTCTTGCACAGCTGTGGGGCCTGAGATCGAGGTGTCGTCAGGGTTGGCTCCTTCTGCTCCAGGCCTCGCTCCTCGGTGGTCAGTGGCCGTCTTCTCCCTGTGTCTCTTCACGACATTTTCCCTCCGTGTGTTCAACTTTGCACTGTTTATAAGGAAGTCAGTCCTGTTCAATTTGAGCCCACCCTAATGACCTGATGTTAACTTGGTCATCTGCAAAGACTCTATCTCCAAATAAGGTCACATTGTGAGGTCCTGGGAGTGAGGCTTCAACACATGTATTTTGAGGGAACACAATTCAACCCACAATATCCATCTTCTGACCCCTAAAAATCCACGTCCTTCTCACATACAAAATGTATTCCCCACATCTCAACATCTCCAAAAGTCCAAACCCAGTCCAGCATCAACTCTAAGTCCAAAATCTCATCTAAATACCTAAATCAAATGTGGGGGAGGCTAAGGGTATGATCCGTCCTGAGGCAAAATTCTCCAGCTGTGAATCTGGGAAACAGACAACTTATCTGCTTCCAAGGTACAACGGTGGGACCCGTACAGAACAGATGCTCCGTTGCAAAAGGAACTCGGAAGGAAAAAAGGGGACACCAGGCCCAAGCAAGTCCAAATCCCATCAGGGCGAATCCCACAAGAGTGTAAGGCTGGGAGACATCCTCTCTGCTTGTCACTGTCCCTCAGGCCTCCATGCACCACCCCACAGACTGTATCTAGGAGCTAAGGCTGGCCAGCACCAAGATGTGGATTTCCAATGGGGTGGGGGATTAGCTCAGGGGCGATTGGGGCACAGAGACCAGGGCGGGACTCTCACCTGCACACATGAAGGCTGGGCTGGCACCTTCCCAGGGGCAGAGCGAGCAGTGGGCTCTCCCAGGCTGTGGTGGAGCAAATGCTCCAGGTGCATCGGTGAGTCAGAGGGAGGTGCTGGAAGGAGGCTGGAAGAGCGCCGCCCTGGAGGCCTGACACCACCTGGAGAGAGAAGCTGAGAAGGACCCAAGGGGCCATCTGGAGAGGGCATCCCCCATGGCAGAGCAGGGGGCCAGGGACCCACAAGGGGTCCCAGCTGCTAGATCCCTGCAGGTCAAGGGCTGTCCAGTAGCCAGGCGAGAAGCACAAGAGCACAACCATGTGATCATAGATCTTCACCCCTTTCTGTCCCAGGCCTTCACCACCCTGGGGCCACAGCAGCCAGAAGGCAGCATTGGGAGCTGCACGTGTGAAAGCCCAGAGCAGCCACCTTGGATGTAAACGACAGTGAGCCCAGGCTAGATCTGAGAGAGGACCCCCGGGTGGGTGGGTGGGAAGAGAATCACAGAGCCACGTCCTGATCACGCTCCACCTCCTCCACCCCGTGGAATGCAACATTTACACATCCCAGTGCAGATCCAAAGGGTGCTCAGAAACAAAGGAAAATCATGTTAATTTTTCATTATGACATTGACTACCTGCTGCTGTGGGAGAAAAAACTAATGAGGATTCTAGCACTAGCCTAGGTTGAAAGAAGCTTACTAAGACTGAAGGAGGCTGTGGCTAGATGTAGGCGACTTGGATTGCTTTAGGTGCTTTTCTTACTTGCAACATTTCTACAAGGAGTATGCGCTACCTTTGAACAGAGGAAGAAAACATGATAAATACCATAAAGCACCAAAGTCACAAATAAATGACCGTATTTTAAAATATAATGAATCCAAAATAATATAATGAATCCATAGACATAAGAGGATGAAATTAAAATAATTTTCCCTAGTTTATGATTCCGTAAGAATGACATTTTTAGTAGTAGACAAACTACAAAATGTTAAGAGGGCAGATGTGACCTTGGAAGCCATCTAGTCCAAAATTTTCATGTTACAAATGAGGAAACCAAGGCCCGGGGTGATTGACCACTGGTCCTGTGATTGCACTGCTGATCCTGGTTGATGTTAGGATGGGGGCAGGAGTCAGGTCTCCCAGGTTCAGACCCTACACTCCTGGGAAGGGCAGACTATTTGCCTCCACCACCTTTCCTTGTGGACCACAGATCCAGGAAGCACACTCTGGTTTCTGTGTAGCGCTCTGCGACTCTCTCTAGTTCAGATGGTAGAGAATTAGCACAATGTGCAGAGCCATCTCCCCACCCCCACCCATAAGCCCCACCTGCCTTTCCTGGAGCAATATATTGGGCCTTGGGAGAAATAGAGCAACTGAAAGAGCAGTTTGCATTGTGTAATACTGCAGCCAAATCAATATGAAAAATACATGTTTTGGGGAAGCAGTTACTTCACTTCTTTATAAGAAAAAAATCCCAGAGTTATCCAGTTCAACACCTTTTCCAGAGGAGGTTCCTCCTACCAAAAAAAAGTTGAATAAATTTATTTTTGAAGAAAATAAGGTATATTTAAACAGCAAAAGATATTGAATTCTAGCAAATAGTTAATAGGAACAGCGTGAACATGTGAAATAGTATGATCTGAAACCACAAACATCCCTCTTATTGTTGGCTTCAATTTTATGTGTGCATATTGTTTGTGTGAGTGTGTGAGAGAGAGAGAGAACATGTGTGTGTGTGTGTGTGTGTGTGTGTGCTGGGTCCAGATGTAACCATGCATTTCACACATCAGCTCACGGTCAAAAAAGTTTGGAAGCCCCTGCTCCCTGCTGCACTGCCCTACTGCTCCTGTGGTTTTTTTTTTTTGTTTTTTTTTAATTGTGAAAGAGATGAAACTAGAGAAGCAGAAAGAAAAAACCATGCCTCGCTCGAATTGCAAAGGAAGTGGATTTTGTCCTAAGGGTGAGGGGCTTCCTGCAGGTGGAACTGGGAAGTCCCCACACCCCAAAGTGCATGTTGCGATGAATAGCCTGGTTGCAGTGTGGGGACAGGGAGACCAGTTTGGTGTCTGTTACTAAAAAAATGCATGGACTATTGAGGGAGCCTAAACATACACATTGATGGTGAAAATGGGCAGGTGGAAGGGAACTCAGAAGTGATTTAGGTGGGAAAATTGACTGAGCTTACTGAGGTGTGTGAACAAATATGAAAATTCTTTCACACAGTAGACATTTCTGCAACAACTACTGTGTGCCAGGAACTGTTTTGGGCACTGGAGAAAAAAATTTTAAATCAACAACATGCATGAGCATCTTATGTGCAGCACTGTTCTAAGCACTTGATATGTATTTAATCATTAAAACAATTCTAAGAGGTAGTTACTATTATCCTACTTTATAGATTAGAAAACTGATGCACAGGAAGGGTGAAATTACTGGCTTAAAAGATACTATCAAGAGAATGAGAAGCCACAGACTAGGGGAGAAATATGTGCAAAAGACATGTCTGATAAAGGGCTGTTATCGAAAATACGCAAAGAACTCTTAAAACTTAACAATAAGCACACAACCTGATTAAGAAATGACCCAAAGATCTTAACAGACATATCATCAAAGCAGATACACAGATGGCAAGTAAGCATTTGAAAAGATGTTCCACATCACATGTCATTAGGGAAATGTAAATTAAAACCACAATGAGATACCACTGCACATCTATTAGGATGGCTAAAATCCAAAACACTGACACCACCAAATGCTGGCAGGGATGTGGAGCAACAGGAACTCTCATTCATTACTGCTAAGAATGCAAAATAGTACAACTACTTTGGAAGACAGTTTGGAAGTTTCTTACACAACTAAACAAACACCACTGATACAGCACTCTCATTATTTGATATTTACCCAAATGAGTTGGACACTTAAATCCACACAAAATCCTGCACAAGGATGCTTATAGCAGCTTTATTTATAATTGCCAAACTTGGAAGCAACAAAGATGTCCTTCAGCAGGTGAATGGATAAATTGTGGTATATCCAGATAATCGAATACGATTCAGTGCTAAAAAAAAGATGAGTTACCAAGCTATGAAAAGACATAGAGGAACTTTAAATGGTTATTACCAAGTGAAAGAAGCCAATCTGAAAAGGTTGTATACTGTATGGTGGCCAGTATTGGACATTCTGGAAAAGGCAAGATTGTGGAGACAGTGAAAGGATCAGGTGGGATCCTGAGGGCTAGGGGCTGGGAACCCAGGGAGGATGAACAGGCAGAGCACAGAGGAATTTTAGGGCAGTGAAACAACAGTGTATGACACTATAATGGCAGAGATTTATCATTCTATAGTTGTCCAAAGCCAAAGAATGTACACCACCAAGAGTGAACCCTAAATGTAGGGTTCATGTCCATGGACATGAGTGATTATGATGTGTTGATGTTGCTTTACCATTATAGCAAATGTGTGGTGGGGAACACTTCTAATAAAGGAGGCTGTGTGCGTGTGGGAACAGGGAGTATATGGGAATGCTCTGTGCTTATCATTGGATTTTGCTGTGAACCTAAAACTGCTTAGAAAAATAAATCTATTGTTTAAAAGAGTATATAGCTCATATGAATAATAAAAAGATAAGAATTATTTCAGAGGCATCCATCAGGTTTGTGGAATTCTCTGGTCATTGTTAAGAAAAAGGGCTACATGAGACCCACCAGAAAAAAAAAAAGAAAAGAAAAGAAAAGAAGACATCAGAAGCCAGATTTTCAATCCAAGGCTACACTTCATAGTCTTAGCTCTCAACACCTACGCCTGTGTATTTTGAACTTCAAAGGTGCCTTGTTAATAGTGCAATTCAGTGGGTTTGAACTAACATTTAAAGGAATGGAATGGAATAGAATAGAATAGAAAATAGCTTGAATTTCACACATAACAAAGAGAGACATTGATTTGTTAAACTTTGATTTCTACTTTATACGTCTATAGCATGTGTACTGTGTCATGATGTAAAAATGTGCTTTATAAAATAGGTCATGGTCAAAGTAAGTTTCAAAACCCTTGCCCTATGCTGTACTGCCCTACTGCTCGGGCTTTAACAAATCACTCTGTTAAACATCAGCACATGTACGTTGTTGTAAGATTCACAGGTTAGGGAATACATGAAGAACAGCTGTGTGTGTGTGTGCGCGCGTGTGTAGTGTGAGTTCAATTTGTACTCATTACCATGTCTGAGGGACATTTAAGAAGCAACGTCCAATAGACGATATTCAGATCCAAACTCAGGATTTAGGTGTGAAGAGGAGATACATGATAGGGCTGAGCAGTGAGGAGTGCATTCATCTCTGGAGAAAACAGAAAGGGCAAAAATAGGCAAGAGCCCTATGGCATGGCTTCCTTTCAGAGATGCAGACATGTACGTAGTTGGAATGCTTCTAAAAATGGTGTTCCATCAAATGAGTCAAATATTTACCCAGTGATATATTTTTTTTTTTTTTTGAGACAGAGTCTCACTCTGTTGCCCAGGCTAGAGTGAGTGCTGTGGCGTCAGCCTAGCTCACAGCAACCTCAAACTCCTGAGCTCAAGCGATCCTCCTGTCTCAGCCTCCCGAGTAGCTGGGACTACAGGCATGCGCCACCATGCCCGGCTAATTTTTTTTTCTATATATATTTTTAGCTGTCCATATAATTTCTTTCTATTTTTAGTAGAGGTGGGGTCTCACTCTTGCTCAGGCTGGTCTCGAACTCCTGAGCTCAAACGATCCGCCCACCTCGGCCTCCCAGAGTGCTAGGATTACAGGCTTGAGCCACCGCGCCCGGCCAACCCAGTGATATTTTTAGCATATTATTTGCTTAAAAAATGCTGCTTCTTCAGAGAAAAAAGGAACATTTTATATTTATTCTGATTGTGTTATAATTTTGAGAGATTTTGTAGAATATCTTACCTCCTTATGTAACAGTCCTTTTAAGAGGAATTTTTTTTGTAAAGATGCAACTGGAAAGTGATAACGATAACCATAAAAATACAGTCATTCATGGCTCTAATCAAATGTGACTCTTAAGACGGAACATTAATGAAGTATCCAACAATGTTTAGCATTAATAGGAAAACTGCATATTTTGCTTATAGATAAGTACATAGATAGACACAAAAATGAAGTGAATATTGGCTTTAAAAAAGATGACCAAAGGGTATACCTGTGACATACATTCATTGGTTTAAAAAATAGTAGGTACATTTCCATTTTACTAAATTATACTTTAAAAAGCTACATATTGAAGAAAGGCCACATTTTCTATTTGGTAGCCTAAAATTCCTTTACACAAGTGGTAACTTCTGGTGTTGCAAACATCTGTTTTTCAGGAGTAAATATTGTTCCTGTAAGAAGCATGCGAGGTCTCAAACATGTTTCCTTTCTTTTAAAGTTACATTTATTTAAAAATCTTTTCTTAGGGAGTTAAAAGGAAAATAGCATACAGAATAGTTATTTAATATTTTTTTCTTTCCTCACTCCAGGTCCTTACTAAGTCCAGTAACGTGTATGTGGGGTGGGATGTTACAAAATAGCAATCTGGTCAATCTTTGTGAAAACTGTCTCACCTCGCCTGTATTTGGGGGGAGGGCGGCGGATCTGCTGTGGTGCCTGTCTGCGCATCTGCAATGCCCACTTTAGCACTCCCAATCTTTGCAAGGTGCATCTTTGCATCTTTCAAAGACTCATTAAACCATTCCACTTGGTATTCTTAGCCCTGTCCTCTCAAGCCATGCAACCTCCCCTGGTTTAGTTTATCTTCTCCGACAAATGACCCATCTTTCTTTGAACAGAAATTATGTTTCTTATTTGAAAGAGTAGACTAATATTTCATCTAAGAAGATCACAGCACTGTGAGCAAAAAATCCCTTATTTTCAGCCCGACTGTGTACTTAGATCATTCTCATTTTAAAGCTAAGCATGGATTTTGCTGTAGTGTAAAGGCAGCAAATAAACACCGAATTTAACAAATATTTTCAAATGCATTTTCTTTCAGAGTCTAAAATGGTAGGTGCCCTCATGCTTTGCATGCAAATAACGCAGATATTTCAACACTTCTGCCTAGAGTG
The DNA here is from genome assembly GCF_041146395.1 of Eulemur rufifrons. Lineage (NCBI taxonomy): Eukaryota > Metazoa > Chordata > Mammalia > Primates > Lemuridae > Eulemur > Eulemur rufifrons. The sequence continues at coordinate 112,338,105 of NC_091001.1, read as the reverse complement.
TGGATCTGTCCTGTGTTGGGAGGACAGGGTGCAGATTCACCGACTGCTCCACCCCACCCTCCCATGGTGCTCCCAATAGCTGGGAAACATGTGAGGTAATAGAAAAACAAGACACAGTGCTTGCCTTGCAGGAGTCAAGATGAATTTTCACACACTGCCTTGGGGTTTACACATCTCCATACTTCAAGTTACCCAGTAGGAATGACTTAAATTCTTTTGGTTTTGATGGCCCCCAAAATAATAAGTTGCCAGCATCATCAAGGTTTAAGGTGGTCTGAATATTACAAGTATTTGCTACAGTGTTTTTCTTTAGGATGTATGGGGGGATGGGGTATAGTGATGGCGGTGATTTTTTCAAATCATGATCTGTGAAAACATGGTACCATTTATGTTATTAAAGTGCTCAGACAAGGTCCAATACTTAAGCAAAGTAGTATTATTTGCAGGGAGGTCACCTGAAAGGAAGCGAGTTTAGGTCATTTGGTTAGTCCCAAGTAGCTGACTTCTCCGGCGGACGACTCCAGGCAGGGTCTTTGAAACTACTCAAAGTTGCCAGATCCCCGGTGCTGGACGGTGTGGACAGGACTAGGACGACGACAGACAACACATAGGAAACGGCGCTTTTCTTGTAATTGCTCCCAGAATATCCATAGATGGGTAGCGGGGACTAAATAAAGAAACACAAAGAAGAAAGGGTTTCGAAGTGGCACAGCCAGATAGACGGGGTCCGCGGCTGCTTTCCGTAACCCAGTCTGCCCGCCGCGCCGCTGCCCTAACAGCCACCTCTCCACATACACAGGAAATATTTTGACTCGAAACTCCAATGCACCTTATTTTCTTTGGTTTATGGTGTTTAGCTGCAACGGCGAGTGACCCAGAAGGCTTGCCAGCTCGCAACTGCGAGACTTCAGGTCGAGGCTGCTGGGGAGGGCGCTGGCGCCCGAGGAAGGGGGCAGGGACAAAGAGGAAGAGGAGGACCGGGAAGGAGAAGGAAGCGGGGGAGGGGCCGGGAGGAGGGGGCGGGAGGGGAGCGCGGCGGGGGAGCCCGGCCCCTCACTGGCGAGGCCGGGGAAGGGGTGGGGGTGCCGGGCGGCTGGTCCCAGGACCCGCTGAAGAACCGGCCTCGGGAGTGGCCAGATTGAACGCGAGGGCCCGGCGCAAGCCAAGCCCCGCAGACCGTTACTCCCGCCCGCGCCGGGGCGGGGCGCGCGGGGGCGCGGCGCAGCCAAACCCGCACGGCAACGTCTCCAGACGCGGCCGAGGAGGAAAAACAGACGGAGAAAAAGAACAAAACCGAAAAATGCAAACGGGGGAGGGGTCATGCAGCCTCTCGGGCTTTAAATTGATTTCTTTGCCTTAGAAAAAGGGAGAAAGGGAAAAGGAGAACGGAGCCCACGTGCCCCGAGAAGGTTGTTGTGTCGAAGCGCCACCTTCCGTCGGCCAGCGGCCTCGCTGGCCTCCCAGGCGGGCTCGGACCGCGGCGCCCCGGAGCAGCGAAGCCCCCCTGGGGCCGCGCCGGGGGCGGGGGGAGGGGACAGCTGCGCCCACCCCCGGGCGCGCCGGGCGCCGCGGACTCGGAACTGGGCTGTGCCGGCCGTCCCCGGCTTTGCGCGTGCCCGAGTATGCACATGGGGAGTGAGCGCGCTCCGTCTGCCCACACCGTCGGGCCTCCGGGGAACGGGGCACAAAGGGGCGCTGGGCCTTTCCCGGGACCTGGTCCCCGGCTGGCAGCGGCGCCCGGACTGGCCCGCCCGCCCCGGGGTCGCCCGCCCACAGCGGTGCCGTGCGCAGCTCCCAAGCATCCCGGGGAGAGGCGCATCTGTGCACACACGCGGATTTTTTAAAAATAACATATTTCTAGACATGCCTGTTCTTCCCCGCCACCCCCATCTTTGCAAAGCAGCCCCAAGGGCGGGGCCAAAGGGGCGGGGCCTCCGATTTAATAAAGGGAGATAGGCGGAGCCGGCCCCTAGCCATTGGCTGGCCGGGGGAGTGATGTCACCCATATGACACCCTGATAACTAGTTGAGAGAGAGCCCTCAACTTTTTGCAGAAGGAGCGCGCGCGCCTGGGAGTGCTGTGGGTCCGGCGTTTGCGGTGGGAGCCACGAGCCGGAGAGAGGGGTCCCGGGCTGCTTCGACCGCCGCCGCCGCCTCTCTTGTTGCGGCTGCAGCTCCCAGCGCGCCGGCGGCCGTCGCCGCCGAAGCCCCCGCAGCCGCTGTGTGCAGCCTGGAAGGGGGGGCGGGGGGGAGGGGGGGAGCCACTGACTCCGGGTGCCGAGGACTTTGCAACTTGCCCAGGAAGGTGGAGGGGTGGGAGGGGGAGGGGGACCTCCGCAAGAGACCGAGCGGCCCGGGTTGGAGCGCCCAGCCCCGCAGCGGATCATGGTGCAGCAGGCGGAGAGCTTGGAAGCGGAGAGCAACCTGCCCCGGGAGGCGCTGGACACGGAGGAGGGCGAATTCATGGCTTGCAGCCCGGTGGCCCTGGACGAGAGCGATCCAGACTGGTGCAAGACGGCGTCGGGCCACATCAAGCGGCCGATGAACGCATTCATGGTGTGGTCCAAGATCGAGCGCAGGAAGATCATGGAGCAGTCTCCGGACATGCACAACGCCGAGATCTCCAAGAGGCTGGGCAAGCGGTGGAAAATGCTGAAGGACAGCGAGAAGATCCCGTTCATCCGGGAGGCGGAGCGGCTGCGGCTTAAGCACATGGCCGACTACCCCGACTACAAGTACCGGCCCCGGAAAAAGCCCAAAATGGACCCCTCGGCCAAACCCAGCGCGAGCCAGAGCCCGGAGAAGAGCGCGGCTGGCGGCGGCGGCGGGGGCGCGGGCGGCGGCGCGGGCGGCGCCAAGACCTCCAAGGGCTCGAGCAAGAAATGCGGCAAGCTCAAGGCCCCCGCGGCCGCCGGCGCCAAGGCTGGCGCGGGTAAGGCGGCCCAGCCCGGGGACTACGGCGGCGCTGGCGACGACTACGTGCTCGGCAGCCTACGCGTGAGCGGCGCGGGCGGCGGCGGCGCGGGCAAGACGGTCAAGTGCGTGTTTCTGGACGAGGACGACGAGGACGAGGAAGACGACGAAGAGTTGCAGCTGCAGATCAAGCAAGAGCCAGACGAGGAGGACGAGGAGCCCCCGCACCAGCAACTCCTGCAGCCTCCGGGGCAGCAGCCTTCCCAGCTGCTGAGACGCTACAACGTCGCCAAAGTGCCCGCCAGCCCCACGCTGAGCAGTTCGGCCGAGTCCCCCGAGGGCGCGAGCCTCTACGACGAGGTGAGGGCGGGCGCGACCTCGGGCGCCGGGGGCGGCAGCCGTCTCTACTACAGCTTCAAGAACATCACCAAGCAGCACCCGCCGTCGCTCGCGCAGCCCGCGCTGTCGCCCGCGTCCTCGCGCTCCGTCTCCACCTCCTCGTCCTCCTCGTCCACCAGCAGCAGCGGCAGCAGCAGCAGCAGCGGCGGCGAGGACGCCGACGACCTGATGTTCGACCTGAGCTTGAATTTCTCCCAAAGCGCGCACAGCGCCAGCGAGCAGCCGCTGGGGGCCGGCGCGGCGGCCGGGAACCTGTCCCTGTCGCTGGTGGATAAGGATTTGGATTCGTTCAGCGAGGGCAGCCTGGGCTCCCACTTCGAGTTCCCCGACTACTGCACGCCGGAGCTGAGCGAGATGATCGCGGGGGACTGGCTGGAGGCGAACTTCTCCGACCTGGTGTTCACGTATTGAAAGGGGCGCCCCGCTTCTCACTCTTTCTCTCGGCGGGTGCAGAGCAGGGTTCCTTGGGAGGAAGTTGTGGTGGTCATGATGATGATGATGATGGTGTTGATGGTGGTGGCGGTAGGGTGGAGGGGAGAGAAGAAGATGCTGATGATATTGATAAGATGTCGCGACGCAAAGAAATTGGAAAAGATGAAAATTTTGGTGGAGTTAAAAGTGAAATGAGTAGTTTTTAAACATTTTTCTTGTCCTTTTTTTTTGCCCCCCCTCCCTTCCTTTATCGTGTCTCAAGGTAGTTGCATACCTAGTCTGGAGTTGTGATTTTTTTCCCCCAAAAATGTGTTTTTGTAATTACTATTTCTTTTTCCTGAAATTCGTGATTGCAACAAAGGCGGAGGGGGCGGGGCGGGGGAGGGGAGGCAGGACCCGCTCCGGAAGGCGCTGTTTGAAGCTTGTCGGTCTTTGAAGTCTGGAAGACGTCTGCAGAGGACCCATTTGGCAGCACAACTGTTACTCTAGGGAGTTGGTGGAGATTTTTTTTCGTAAGAGATCTTAAAGAACTGGTGATTTTTTTTTTTTTTAACAAAAAAAGGGACCATTGCAACTTTTTTATTTTATTTTATTTTTTTGGAGGGAGAAAACTGATGTCTTCTATGCATCCGATTCTTAACAAAACTGCAGGGAGCTTGAAAAAATGCAGACTGTACAAACGCTTACAAAAAAAAAAAAACTGTGAACTGACTTAAGATCAGAGTTTACTTTTCAGATCAAATTGTTTATGGTTTTACAAATGTGATTTCTACTTGCCAACTTTTTTTTTGTAACTTGTTCCCTTATACCTCCTTGATTGAATACCAGACAGCCTAGACCTCAGTACAAAAGGTATTGAAACATTTTTGATACATAACAGACCTCAGTCTTTTTTAAAAATTAATATATTTTCAGGCGTATTTTTGTACAGTGAAAAGGGAACATTCTTGCTGTGTTTTTTCAGTAAGACTTTCAGGCACTTCTTCCCTTTTGATTTCTTTTTTTCCTCTGTTTTTTAGCATGCAAGTATGTTGGTACGTTATGTCCTGGTTTAAAAAGGATTAAAATTTTAAAATAATCCTTGCATCTAAAGGCCTTGTGGTTTAAAAAAAAAAAAAGCAAATTTTTTTTTTGTACAGCTATAGTAGAGATTTGTTCAATATTTGTAGGTAAAGATTTATTGAAAATGGTGATATAGACCTCAGAGCTGTTATCTTAGTTTAAAGATTGTATATGTACTGTACTATAGTAGGACTTTATGTATCTCATACGCTGTGATGTGGATGGGGCCCCAGATGGAAGGTTTGAAACTGGATTCTCGATTTTTAGCAAAAAAGGAAAAAAGGCACATAGTTTAAAAAGTTTCTCATTTTGTGCAATATAATCTAAATAAAGTACAGACCATCTGCATACTTTGTAGCAAATGGTGGCAAAGCAGACTCAATGCACTGTCGACATCATTGCCTGTTTTTTTTTTTTGTTTTTTTTTTGTGCTGGAAGTCTGTATCTTGACAATTTTAATAAATCAGCTGGAACTGATAGAAACTCGCATCGCCAATAGTCTCTCTGGAAGTCAAACTGGAGGTCCTGTTGTCGCAGCGCATTCGGTGGTGAGGCCGTTGTGTGCGTGATGGGGGGTGGCAGAAGAGAATTCTACATTTACAGGGGTTAGGCTGAAAAGTGTTCAATTGGCAGGCAGATTTCTTTTTCCTCTTCCTCCCACTAGTTGTGAAAGACAGGGGAAGAGTATTCTTTCGCTCTGCCTTCCCTTTCCATCCTCCCCTCTTCATTTCCTTTCTCACCTCCTCCTCTCCCCACCCACCCTGGCAGGCAGGGCGGCGGGCGGGCGGGCGGGCCGCGCGGAGAGGCTCTGGAAGCTGGCCGGGAGGGGCGGCCATCTCGCGCGCTCGGGGTCCGGCGCTCGCCGTGGCTTGTGCGTTCTCCTTGGCGGGCCGTACCGGCTGTGCATCGCGGTGACAGCAGCCCGGGACGGGGAGCACACGGGGCGCTCATGTCCCCGCCTCTCCTCAGAGGGTGGGGACGGCCGTTTCCAGTTTTGAATTTTTCCCCTTTTCTTTTTTTCTTTTTTTTTTTTTTAAAGGCTGCATCTTCGCGTGTGCTCAGAGGTAGATGCTGGGGGGAATGAAGCTTCAGTTTTTGACCTGTAGCGGTGAAGGGGAGAGGGAGGGGAGGACAGGGGAGAAGTTGTCGGTATCTGTCTCTTTTTCGTCCCCTGGGGCCGTGGAGCTGTCGGAGAGCTCAGCCCAGCTGAGGGATGGGGGACGGCTCCGGGCCAGAGGAGCACGGGGCGCAGCGGCACTGAGGCTGCGAGCAGCAGGGAAGACGCAGCAGGTTGGCCGATGGCAGCCAGGGGAGCATGCACAGATACCGTGCATCCGAGCCGAGGCCTCCGGGGTGCCAGAGCAGTCCGCGCCGCGGGTTTGGGGGCGAAGGCCCGGGGGTGGCCAAGGGCGCCTGGGCGGCCGCCCGGGACGCAAACGCAGAGGCCCACCGCTCCGTGTCCCGGCGCCTGGGTTGCCTGGCCTCGCCGTGGTGTGCGCCTGGGCGCACCCCGCCGCAGGCCCTGGAGGCGCGGGGTGGGCAGGGTAGCCTCCGGGCTTGTGGAAGAAAGCTAACCCCGGGAGAAGGGGGCTGCTGCACTCGCGCCCCGCGGATCCTCCCCAAGCCCTCGACGCGCGCCGGCTCCGGGGCTGCCCCGGAACCAGCCTCCCGGCGGGCCGCGACCACAAAGGTGGCTGGCAGGGCATCTTGATTGTTCTCCTGCAGCAGCCTCCTTGGGGCTTGGGCGGCGGCGCGGGCGCAACTCTTACGCGTGCGCTCCCTGCTCTCTGGGGACCGTTTGCCCGTCCACACCCCGCCTGCGTTTTTCCAGCCCCAGCCTGTGTCCCCGAGCCTTGCGGCAGGCCCCGGCTGGCAAGCGCGGCCGGGCGCGCTCCAGCCCCCTTTCCGTGCCTTCACGGCCTCTCTCCCGGGGTGCAGGCGGAGGGAGGCGGGAAGGCCGGTGGGGGCCCCGCGCGCCAGCCACGGAGCTCAGCCTCCCCAGGCTGCGGCGCCCGCCATGGAGGAGGTTTTCAGTGGCTAATTGAAACTCGGTGCAAAATCACCAGGGCTCTTTTGCTTACTGAAATGATTTACCAAGACTTGGCCTTCCATTTTTACTGAGATTTGGTGAGACCCGTGCAAGCGTCCGCACGGTAACAGGAGCTGCTAGGCCAAAGGGGCCCCGGCGCCCTTCCTGCCTCCCCTCCCATCTCCCTTCGCCTCCCCCGCCCCCTCCCCTGCGATCCCGGGCTCCCCCGCCCCCTCCCGCTCGGGACGAGCCTCCACCCAGCCCCCACCCTGGATGCGAAGCCAGCGAGCTTCTGCTGCGGGAGGACAGATTTCTTCTCTGTGACTTTTCCTTTGGATGAACCATCAGATTTCAGTAGTTCACTTGGGAAAAGAAAGGGCTGATGGTGTTAACAAGGTTCTCGATATAGAACTGGATTTCTAGAGTTGTTTACTTCACGCCCCTCCCCCCAATGATAGACTAATGTAGTCATTGGTCGGACATTTATTTTAGCCACAAATAATTGAACCGGCGGTTTACAATTGATAGTTTCTCTGTGCTGGTGATATTACGTGGCGCGGCCCTCGACTGCGGTTCTAAAACTTGTTGAAAACACAAACCCATTTATTCTATGTATCTCGAAAACCTGAAAACTTTGCATGTATATTATGTTTTAACCATAGATGAATCTTGAACATTTTCTGTGGTGAGGTAGAAATTTTAAATAAATTAGTAAAGTAATAATTTGGCCTCAGAATGGAAAAAGATAGTTATGATTTTTTAAAAAAGCCATGTGGCCTAACTTCTTGATAGAAAAATAAGAGAAAAGTAGTTGGTTGGCGATCTAAATTAAAAACCTGTTAGAACTCAGGACAGGCGCTTCAATGTGCTTTTAACAATACTTAAGGCTGTTTTGATGAATGCATTGTGAAAATCATCCTTAATGAATTCTTTATTGAATGTCTAAAACGTAATATAATAATACACAAGGTATTCTTGCCACTGGATAATCTTCAATAAAAGTTTAATTGATTTTTTTTTTTTTTTTTTTTTTTGGTGTCTTAAGTCAGTCTTATTTTTAACTAAGCATTGACAGAATATCTTAAAATGGTAACAGGGGGGTGGAGGTGGGTGTTGTGTGCACGGCAGCCTAGCCAGTGGGTGTCCTGCTGTTTATAACTAGTTCACAGACTCTGATGGCATTTTGGTAAGATTTCCATCTTTAAGAGCTTGAACCAGCATTCTCTTATTGATCCTTTAAACTGTGGAAGTAATTTCCAGTTCTTACACTCTGATGCATCCCTTTTATTAAAAAAAAAATAATGCTAATAAAAGGCAGTGTACTTAAACTGTGCTTTGCAAATATGTATGTTATGAATGACTACAGACACTGGGCAAATTATTTGTAGAATGATTATCCTTTAGCTAGAAAAAAAATCATTACAGCTCTTTTGGGCAGAGTTGTTTCTTTTTAATGTTAATCAAGGGGAAGTGATTTAAATATGCATGCATGTAGCAGTCAGGATGATTTAGTTGTTTTTTTTTTGAAAGAAAAAAGACTCAAAAGGCAAGACTTATTTTTCTCTTCTCTGGGAATTGAAACCATAATCATCTGTTACTGGTACAGTACAAGAAATTTACATTTGTTTTTCACTTCAGAATTTAAATGACTTTTGCCCAAGGAATCTGAGAAATGAAGCAAATAAGTTGCTCTATTTTAAAGTAGTCATTCAATATAAATATATTATATCAATCTTAACTTTTTTATTCTCTGATATGATTAATAATATGTATATTCTTACTTTTCTTCTAATGGGCATATGTATCCTTGTGGACACTTTGGAGAGAGGTTTTCTTCACTCTCCCATTTATAGAATCTTTATACTCTTTTACTGTGTGGTTCCCTGCTTTTAACAGATTTCTGAGGCAAATATATTTGTGCTTTTTTCTTATGTAGGAAGACCAGCGAAATAGTTTACTGAGTTGTCAATTTTATTAGTAGATAAGAAACTTTCTTTATTACAGTTTCAGGGAAGATTTTTTCAGGATATTTCTCAGTTATTCTAAGGGCCAAATTTTGTAAAATTTCCATAAGGAATGTCAGTTTCAAATACCCTTTGTATAGCCTATGCCTGTGAGGATAACAAGAATGAGCCTTATGTATCCTAACACAGGCATTTACAAGTTCCCAAAGTAACCGTCTCCATGTAACTCTTGATTTGCTTTTTTTGCGATTTGGCTTATTTTCGTTATTGGTTCTTTCTCACTGTTCATTCTAATTGACTTATTTGACCACATCCCATTTTATTTGGTGATCTGGAAAATTCTGCTCTTGGATAACAACTCAGGTTTTTTGTTTTGTTTTGTTTTGGTTTGGTTTGATTTTTGCCCCTTTCTGTGGAGCCTACGTTTTCAACCACAATAAATATTAAACAAAATTTATGAAACTGAGCTTTCTTCCATTTTACTTACTGCTGGCTTTTTTTTTTTCCTTGAATCTTACCATTTTTTTATTGTATTTTTTTAACACTACCTATATCCATTAGCTGCCTAATTAGTTTTATCTATTCCATGTGGATGCAGTGAGTTTATAAGAGAATTTCACAAACAAGTAGTTTTTTAGTGAACTTAAAATAAACAGAATTTTAAAGGAGACCTATTTTTATACTCAATAAAAGCACAAAAGTGCAGAAAGTATAAAATGGCTTACAAAGGGAAACATAAGTTCATAATGTTCCATGTATAAAAGTAATAATTTTTTTGGGTAGAGATATTCTTGCAAGATCCAGTACCTCTGCCAGTGCACAGATAGGACTGTTTTAAATGATTCGGGAACTTCTGGTTGCCTTCGGCTGCAAACAGACAACTTCTCTATAGAGAAACAAACCACTAAAAGCAATATGGTAGAGTAGAGGTGTGGTTTCCAGTGAGCAATTGGTGAGCTACAGCAACCTGGATGTGCATATGTGGAGGCTCCCGTCTCACTGTTTGATCAAACTTCTTTTATGTAGTCACGTAGACTTGATTTTCTCTGCTGTGAAAATGACAAAATAATGCAAAATGACAAAAAGTTTAAAAATGCATAAAAAAACAGGATTTCCTCTAGGCTCCTGGAAGAGATTTTTTTTTTAATATGACACATTATTTTATTAGACACATTACATTCCTCCTTCAAAAAAAAAGGAACAACTAGAAATAATATACCATATAAAGAATTTTGATCAAATAGATATTGACAAAGGGCCCTCTTTCACGTTTTTCTTCAGCTTTTGTTCAAAAACAGTACACCTCCTCCCTTGAATCCCAGGGGGGGCAACGTTATAGGCCATTCTCATTACTTTCCCATTTTGTCTACTTTTACTCTTGTACATATGTTGTGGGTTTAAGAGTCTTTTGCATTTGTTCTGTGACACCTTTTTTTGAATGGACTGTTTTAAAATGGAGGCCTATTTTTCCCGTTTAGGACTCTAGTGGTTATGGCATCCCATAATGCTTCATGATGGCCACCAGGACAGAACCACCTGATGTTTTAGAGCAGTTTTCAGCATGACACTGTTAGCAAGTGTGTATTTTCCAAGGCCACATGAAACTTACTTTCTTAGCCACTCCAGGTTTGGGAGCAGAAAAGCTGAAAAACCCTTTTGTGTAGAAGTCTGAGTGGTTTGTGGGGGGGACCGTTTTTAGAGTTTGCATGCCAGCGCACGACCTATTGCTGTGAAACAGAGAGAGGGTAAAGCCACCTGAGGCAGTGCGCTGGAGGATGAGGTGTTTGATAGCACTAACTAGGGGGAAAGAAAATGCATGGCAAAGTTTCGTCTTCTTGTAGACTATCTAGCATGCGGAGTTTAGTGTGTTGAAACAGTGTATGACATTGCTGTATCAAAGTTGTAAAATTAAGCATTATTTATTGAAAACTATGTATTTTTTTGTAAAAACCTGATCACATAGAGAATATCAGTGGCTTGTGCTTGTGCTTCAATCGAACCAGCTTCTTGACCCACCCTCCTTGGTACGCAGTGTTAACGCTCAGGGTTGAAACTAGTACACTCCAATGTCTCTTTTGCAAGAGTTTTTCACAGAGGAATACATTTGTTCAAAAGACTAATAAAATTGTGTGATCAATCTTCACTTGTGGTTTTTACGTGACTTTTTTCCAGTTTTGCATTTGATAACTACTGTTTAATTCCTAAAGTATTGTCTCAAAACTGATATTATGGACAGGCTTGAAAAGTCCTGGTGTCTCAGCACCCCATGTGGCCCTCAGCCTAGGCAGGAGTGGGCCCAGGGGAGTGAATGCTCTGGGCAGGTTTGAGACCTGCTGACTATTGGAATAAGCATGGTGATCACGTCTTGGTATGTTAAACTGGCTGGTAGAGTGAATAAAACCATAGACAAAGTATAGAGGGTAGATCAACATGTTTTCTCAGAAATGTGTGTGGTAGAAAATGAAGGGAAACTATCAGGAGCTGTTGCTGCTATTGAATTCAGTGCCAGCAAACTCCGTTCCTCTGTGTCTTTTTTTTCTATAAACAATTTACAGTGTAAATGTATTTTGACATAGAAATCATTCTGTATTGAGATTCTTGATATAAAATACTTTTATGAAAGCCTGTAAGTGATCCTTGGAATTATTATCAGATTTTTAAAAAGATGTGTTTACATGGTGAGTGTTTGTTGTATATTAAATTTGGTTTTGTAGAAACATTTGTGTTGTATTGTAACAAACTTCAAAGTGCACAATTAACACAACCACTCTTCCCTTCTTGGTTGTACCAATTTCCACAACAAACCAAGGAACCATCTCAAAACTATCTCTGGCAACTGTTTCTAATAATATGTAATATAGTCAATGTTTTAATTTCATTCCTGAATATTTTAGAATGTCTTTCACCTTGGTAGGATTTTATATTTTTATTGATATTTTGAAGGAAGCAAAAAATAGACCCTGCATAATTTTCATCTAGTAAAATAGTTCTTTGCAGTTAACATTATAAGATTACCAGTATGATTCAAATTCCTCATTGGGACCACTTGTTCTATTTACTATGCTGTTTGGATCTGGCTGATTTTTTTAAAGAAATAGAAATTATTTTTAATTCAGTGGTTAAAGTTACTGGCATCTTTGGTTAAGACATCACTGATAAGATTTTCAAGAAAACATGGAAAATGTGAAAATACTAACTAATCTCCCAGTAAATCTAGAAATTAAAGGAAGAGGTGATCACATCCTTCCTCCCATCATTGCTTATCTATAAAATGCCATAAAAATAGTCTACCTTCACACAATATCTTGATCTAAAGATGGATGGTAATCTTGCCAGAAAAAAAAATAGTAACATTGTTTCTACTTTAAAGTAAATACTTTCATTGAAACAAGTAGCTTGGTGAACTTGAAAAAATTGAATCCTGATTTTGATATTGGTCAAAGCACATAAAGTTTCATTGAAAAATGTCATTACTTTTGATATTTTGGGAATTGGGGGAATGGAAGGAGATCCTAGCAGAGCAGCTCATTTTGCCATTCTATTTTTTCATCTAATAGGACTGAACTGCAGAACTCCATATTTTGTGATCTACTATCAGGCAGACAACTGGATCTAACCATAATGGGCAGCACATGAGGCAAGATAAGATTTTTGAACCTTCAGATATCTCTTTCTCTGAAGTAATCACTAGTGTGTATTTAGCCTGTGTTTACATGCCATAGGTGCCAACCATTTCTGCTGTCCGTATGTATCCCTTTCTGAAGGATTTTGCAAACTCACATTTCCAGCTGGAATAAATGACCATGTTCTGCCCAGTGCCTTCTGGCTGGTGGCTACCAACCAAAGAGTAGCTCATGGACAGTAGGCTTGCTCCTAACCTGCGACTCACATCGTCTGTTCCGAGAGTTGAGCTGGACTAACAGACTCCTCCGTCCCAGCTTGGAGAGCAGAAGCACATACACAGGCCCAGTTCTTGGCAAGAGTTGAGAGGCCATGAGGAAATCTGCAAGCTAAAAAAATGAGGAGGTCAGAAACCAAAGGAAAACTGAGAAAGCATGAGGGAGAACCATGTGAGCCCTGCAAGGAGGGGTCAGTGGTGTCCTCTGCCCCAGCTCAGTAGAGTTTCCTGCACTAGATCTGCGGCGAGGCTGTGGGCAGCCTACCTAGTAGTTATGTGGCCTTTCTTTACTAACAAAAACTTACTTTTGGTTTGAATGGCAACATAACCAGCCAAAAATTTACATTCCTCTACCTCCCTTTCAGAGAGAAAGTGACCATGTGACATGGTTCTGGTCAATGAGATGTTTGAAAGTTGTTCAGTGAGACCTCCAGGAAAACAACTTGGCAGGGATAAATAGCGGGTATTTGCCTGTATGCATGTTTCTTTCTTCCATCTGGGATATAGAGGTGATGGCTTGAGCTTCAGATATGATCTTGTGATCAGGAAAGAGAGGAAAAAGGAATTCTAGAGTCCTTGACCAGCCATGACAGCCTTGAGCTACTGAATCATTGCCAATCTCTGCTCTATGTTTGGGTAAGTCACAGTTATTCAGATTTTCTCTTAAAGGTGGCCAAACCAAAATCATAATAAGCCCCTATTTTTGTGAGATTGAGTGGATTTGTGTTTCTTTTACTCCACTGAGTAAAACTATGAAGAGTTTAAATAGCTGAAGAGTGAGGAGGATGTATTAAATGTTAGGAAATACATGGAGAGTGTTTAGTAAGACTCACAAAAGTTGAAAGAAATGTTTTAAAAAAGGAAGGAGAACAAGAAAGAAATGTCAAGAATTTTTACAATCACAAATGGGACATCAGATTTCCCCTTAAATTTTGGGTTTACTTTTAAGAAATATTTCCATCAAAATTTGTTTGAGAATTGCTGTACATTTGTAGAGCTTTTCAACCTCACAGTGATACAAGATTTCTCTTTGTCTTCCTATCTCAAGCATTTTGTGATTCTTTTGCTAATAAGTACTTCTCGGTGCATGGGTCCATGCTACAACCTTTTATCCTGCCAGGTTAGGTAGGGTTTCACTGGATTCACTACATGCCATCTGTAAAACAAAGAGGCCCTCAGATACTATGCATTCCTATAGTCTCCTTAACAGTTAAAATTTTGGTTTTCTGACTCACAGAGTATCACAAACAACATATTTAGAGTAGTGAATTGAGAATCTAAAGAAGTCTGGAGAAAAAAGAAAGAAACAAAGAAAAAAGATAGATTAACAAGGAAGCTATAAAAAGCAAACAAAAAGCTCACAAGTCTAGGATCATGTAGTATAAAGATAAATAGCTCCCCTCAAGTGATCCCTGAGAGCATCACTGTGTTATATCATATAACAAAAATCAGTGTTTATATTAGTGACACTAAGTCAAAAGGAAAAACTTAAATTCTGTTTATTATGGTCTATTTAAGAAGGCAGGAGAGAATGAAGTCTTAATTTTTTAATGTACTTTACTGAAATTCCTTGTTTACTTTTTCTCTCTCACTCCCCCAGGGACCCACCATTTCTCCTCCTCCTCCTCCTCCTCCTTCTTCTTTCTCCTTCCTCTTCCTGTTCCTATTCTTCTTTTTTTCTTTTCTTTTCTTTTCTTTTTTTTTTTTTTTTTTTTTTTTTGAGACAGGGTCTCACTCTGTTGCCAGGGCTAGCGTGCAGTGGCCTCATGACAGCTCACAGCAACCTTAAAATCCTGGGCTCAAGCGATCCTCCTGCCTCAGCCTCCTGAGTAGCTGAGACTACAGGCACACTGACCCAGCCACGCTAATTTTCCTGTTTTTAGTAGAGAGGGGTCTTGTTCTTGCTCAGGCTGGTTTCCAACTCCTGGCCTCCAGGGATCCTCCTCCTTGGCTTCCCAAAGTGCTAAAATATCAGGCGTGAGCCACAGCGCCAGGCCTAAATCTTAAATATTTCTACTCAACATTTTCAATCGAACCAAAAAATTCTGGAAGAATCACATTTGTCAGAGCCTTTTTCACTTGACATCGTTTTATAAGTAACAAGTATTTTTGTTCCAAGAGCTAGCAGGAGGTGACACACGCAAAGAACCTTCGGTCTGGGGGCACACACGCCGGAGAGGCCGGGCAGAGCATTGCAGCGGGTCGCTGGGAACCCTTGACTGAACGGGCTCCTGCGACATCTCAGTCGCAGTGTGTAACCCGGAGAGCTGGGCAGGGACAAGTGAGATTGGCTACAAAACTCCCCCTCAATACAGAGCTCGCGCCCGTCCTAAAGGAGCAGAGGGCTTGGGCAGTGGGGACGGAGAGAGACCTTTCCCAGGGAGTGTGGCCAGAAGCCGGGGACAGCCCTGCCTGCGGGTGTCCAAGCCGAGAACGCCAGGGCGCGGGGCCGGAGACCAGGGACCACGGCCGGCCGCTCCGCCTGGGCTCCTGACCAGGCAAGGGGGCTGGCGGGAGGATGCTTTCGAAATCAGGGAAAGTACGGAATGTTACTGTGTTTGGACTAAGGGAAAGTGAAATGAGCATCAGGAAAAAGAAATGGTGTAGTCTGCAAATGTCATTGCCGGGGATGCGACATTGCGGGGACTGGGCGGGGAGGGGGCGGAGAGACTTAGAACAAATTTTTTTTTTTTTTTTTTTGACATTTTAATTGTTGGAAAAGGCATCTGTAGAGAAATGTCCTTCAAGTACAGTGTGTGCCCGGCCTGCCTGCGGCGGCGGCTCCTCCCTCCGCAGGGGCTTGGATGCCAAGTTCTCCCCATCCCCGGCCTCAGCCCCGCGCCAGGAGCGCAGCGGGGAAGGCACCGCATGGCCTTGGGAGCCTGAGCTCTGAGGCCTGAATATCTCGGTTTCCAGTGTTCTGCTGCTTTCGACCTCACGACCCTGGTGAAGTCCCCAACCGCACCTTACTCTTTTATCTGGGCGTCCTGTTCCGATCCAAGCATTAAGCGCAGAGAGGCCCTCGGCTCGCAGAAGGAACTCGTGAATCGGAGATGCCACCTTCTGGGCTGTAGCGGGGAAGGCCGGGACCCTTCTGCCTCGTTGGTGCCCAAAATGTGTGCCGCATGACGAACCGAAGTGGCGTTCCTTCGTGAGTTCTGGGAGGTGACAAAACCACCAGCCCTGGAGAGTGAGAAGAGGCCCCCCGCCATGAATGAGCCCTGCTTCAAGGAGCAAGGCCTGGCCGGTTCCGGAGGAGACACCGGCATCTGGGACTTTCACTCTGTGCTTTCCTTTTCAGGAGGCAAAGATGAAATTTAGTAGTTTAATGATGTGGTAGAGGACCCCTTGCTGAGCAGGGTTTTCAGCCATAGATTTCTTCCATGACACACTTGAAGGATGTTATTCCCATGGATAATAGATAGGATTTCTGTAAAACAGTGAATAAAACAGGACAACAGTATCTCACAATTACTGCAATAATTCTAACTTGCTTGGACTGTCACCAGGTATCAGGCAGGGATGCTTGGCCGCTTTGGGTGGTTCTGGAGAGAAGACGGGCTAAGGGTCAAAGGATGCTCAGCATCCACCACCAGGAAAGGCACGGGAGTAGGAATGCGAAGGAGGAGCCGCCAGCAGTGATTTCGAATACACCACAGTTTCTAAAACAATTCAGTCATCTCCAAACTGCAGAGTGCTAGCTATTAATAGGGATTTTTTGTGAGATACCTCATGAAAGAATGCACGTACCACCATGCATTGAGAAATTGTATTCCAGTACAGGAGTCTGCAAGAGAGACTGCTGGCATCCTCAGAATTGTGTGAGATCATCCATAGGCATGAAGGAAAGAAATGGTAGTGCTTTATTTGTACTTATTTTCTAGTTTACAAAAATGAAGTGAGTATATTTCATTACCATTTAATGATTAGATTAACAGTAGTACGTGTGTAAGATTTTTAAAATAATATGTATATTAGGGATGCCGGCTTAAATAATGTAATGGATAAAATTGCATGAGGAGACTAGACTAGAGGCCTCTGTTCTAGAATAGAGAGGAGATTGTATGTTATACTGGAAGGGACAATGGATGAAGAATTAGAAAAATGGCTTCTAGTTCTGTTGAGCCACCAGTTCAGGTGTGCAGGGTCAGCTAACTTGATTTACCTGTCTGGCTCTCTGTTTTCTAATGCATAAACCGGTGGCTGAACCAGATCATATTTGTGATTGATTTTAGGTGTAGTATATAATACAAATAGCTGCTATTTATTTACACCCAGAGTGCCGGCTTGGAGTCATTGGTATAAACCCCTCGTGCTTTCCCATCTAGCAGGTACTGTGAATGAACACGTAGGACAAGACCTGTGGCCTGTGGGAACTGGGGAAGGTTAAACCCTAACTAGAGACACTCGCGTTCAAACATTTAAAACACTCAATGCCATTGGCCCCTTGAATTTTGTTGTTTGGAGATGGTCTGTGGTTTTGAAGTCCCTGATCACTCAGCTCCAAGAGAGAACTATTATAGTGAGCTTTACAATGGGGAGAACACAGCGGTTATTTTCCAAGCCAGCAAATTCTGAAACTCAAGTTTGTTGTAATTTTTTTTTTAAATTTTTATATTGCTATTTCAGTTGACAAACTTCTCTAACTGGGAAAGTGTAAAAATATTACAGTCTTAATAAGATACCATAAGATTTCATGACACATGAATCTGGTTTCCAAACATACAAAACATCAAAATCACATAAGCAAAAATATAGACTTCTGGGCTCACCTCCCGAAATACAGATCCCGAGTGTTTAAAATCAGGTCTAAAATCTACATTTTGAATCAACACATCCAGCTGACTCTAAGACTGGCTGGCCACAGACTAGCCTCTGCAACCCATGGTCCTAAATCTGTGAGGGAAGCACACAAACACAATTTTTTTTTGTCAAAAATCAATTTCTTTGGGCCAAGAAGTAAAGTTCCTATTAAGAAACACACCCTGTCCCACCCTGCCTATAGCTGTGTCATGCCTCGTACTAGAAAAGTTTCTCTGGTCTGGAGCATTAGGTGCTGCTGACCACACAGGGATGGGAGGTGCCTGCCTCCGGGGGTCACGGCCAGGTGAGGCAGACCTGAGTTTGAGGGGCTCATCTGCTGTGGCTACATGCACACTGAGAACTGGGACTGAGCTGAAGCCAGGGCCCCCCAGATGGGGAGGCAGGAAAGGCACAGGAATGAGGAGGCAGAGGTGGGCTTCCTAGGCAGCCCCTGCAGGGAGTTGGAGACAACGAACGAGGCCCTGGAACTGCAAGTCATTTGCTGTCCCTGGGCCACAGATCAGAGAATAACAAGGTGCAGAGTAGGCAGCCAGGAAATCTACGCTGGTTGAATCCCTGGTCTTGCCCTGGCCCAGGACACTTGTGTTTTGAGTTAGGTCCGTGTTTTTAAACCTCTTCTTCTTGCTGGCCCCTGTGATCAGACCTGAGAGCCATGTTTCACAGGGGTGGTCTGAGAGCTGGTGTAAACCGAATCCCATCAAATCCACAGCTGGATTTTTCCGTGGCTGGCTCCCTGACTGACTTTGCTGTGGCAGAGGAGAGTTGACCAAGTAAAGAAAAAGGAGAGACTCTACAGGCCTGTGAATAATTCCAGCTATTCTGGATTTTTAACATAGCTCTGACACTGAAATGGACCTGTCCGCCCATTTTCTCATCCGCCAAGTGGGGCCATAGGCCTGCAGGTGGCAGGCACTGGTGTTGCCCGCGCAGCCCTGAACGTGACGGCAGCTTCCAATAACCGCCGAGTGTTAATGTCACTCAAGCTTTGTGTGTTTGGATTTTTACCCACCTGTGAAATAGGGATCATAATCCTTGTTTCATAAGGGTGTTCTATTGCTTAATTAATTAACATTTGTAAAGCTTTTTGAGACCTACTGACTTAAATTAACTCTATTAAAACTGGCCGAGCGTGATATGAAGCCCTCAAACTAGGTCTCCAGGAAAGGGAAGAATTATAGAAATCCAGCTGGGGACAGATGTTGTATTCTGTGCTTTAACGTGCAAAGTAAAACAGAAGATGGAGATGATTCTGCAAGAGATGACAAAGAATAAAGTAAAAAGGACATTTGCCATGTAATTATAGGAAGCAGATTAAAAACAAAACAAAGTAAACAAACACACAAATAAAAACTAGCTCCTGTATAAATTCATTAATTCTGGGAATTACGTCCTCCAGAATACGACTGAGTGTTGCTGGAAGACTTCTCAGAAGCGGAATGTCAGTGCAGATACATGCAAGAGATAGTAGGCGGAGCAGGAGGAGGTGGTATCGTACATCCGAATGATTTATCACGCTAATGAGATACCGTGTGACAGTGACTATGGTGTTTACATACTTCAGATAAAAAGAGAGATGGAAAACACAAGTGCGGTTCCCCAGGAGGATGCCATAGAACAAGAACAGAGGCTTCAGAAGAACCAAAGGGCACATAGCTCATGCTAGAGTCCAAGGTCAACTGGAAATTTTGTACAGTAGAAAGCATCTGAGAAATCGGCCAGGCACAGGGAGCACAGTTAACCTGCTCCCCAGAAACCCAGAAGAGTGACGTAGTCAAGGCCCTTTCCCTGTGGCCCCATTGCCAGAGGTGGTTCCCATGTGGAACCTCTGATAGCAGACACAGCAGTCAGCCCAGACCGTAGCTGGGGAGAGTGACGAACAGGACATCTCAAGGAAATAGAGGTGGCCGCGTAAGTATCTTAGTATGGACAGGGCCACCACTGCCCCGGTCAAATTGCACTGATGTAATCCTCTTTAAGGTGGCCCCATTAGAACGTGCATTAATCAGGGTTCTCTGGAGAGTCAGAATCAAGAGGGCTTGGGTGCATATGGAAAGAGATTTATTTTAAGGAATCGGTTCACATGACTGGAGTCTTGGTTAGCAAGTCCAAAATCTGATGGAGGAAGACGGCAGGCTGGAGACTCGGGGAAGAGTTGCAGCTGGAGTCTGAAGTCTGCTGGGGAGCCAGGAAGAGCCAGCGCCGCAGATGAAGTCCTGAAAGGGAATGCTGGCAGAATCTCCTGTTCCTTGGGGAGGCCAGTCTGTTCCGTTAGGCCTTCAACTGATGGGAGGAGGCCCACCCACGGCAGGGGCAACCTGCCTTGCTCAAATCCCACCCATTACAGTAAATGTAAAGTTCATCCCAAAGCACCCTCACAGAGACATCCAGAGTAACGTTTGTCCAGCCGAGTTGACACATAAACTCAACCATCACGGAAGGCGAGAGACCACCTTTTTGGGTGGTAATGTGTAACATGGAAGTTTGTGAAGCCTGTGTGCCTTCACCCTTTCGTCCATCAGAGAGAAAACCAGACTGAACCCAAACCTAATGCCATCATTGGCAAAGCAGAGAAACTGAAGGTGCATTGACATTGTTAGGCCTTAAGGACAAAGAAACCTGAAGCCACCTATGTCTGGACCTCTTACATGGCCCTATATGTTCCAGTTCTTGGTTCAGCCAATTTGAGTTGGGTTGGGTTTGCTGTTGAGAGCTTTCCAATAAATCCTGATTGGCCGGGTGCGGGGGCTCATGCCTGTAACCCTAGCACTCTGGGAGGCTGAGGCGGGCAGATTGTTTGAGCTCAGGAGTTCGAGACCAGCCTGAGCAAGAGCGAGACTCCGTCTCTACTAAAAATAGAAAGAAATTATATGGACAGCTAAAAAAAAAAATATATATATATATATATATATTTATATATATAAAATTTGCCAGGCATGGTGGTGCATGCCTGTAGTCCCAACTACTCGGGAGGCTGAGGCAAGAGGATTGCTTGTTAGCCCAGGAGTTTGAAGTTGCTGTGAGCTAGGCTGATGCCACGGCACTCTAGCCCGGGCAACAGAGTGAGACTCTGCCTCAAAAAAAAAAAAAAAAAAAAAATCCCGATCACTCAACTTATGGTGATCTCTGTTTTTTCTTAGAGTATTATCAGCTATTTAACCCATCGCTTATTGGACACAATCATACACTGCCACTTACCATGGATGGTGGTATCTTTCACTTAATTTTTCAAATCAGACTTATGCCTTATTTTGTCATCTCAATTGTAAACCAAGATCTTTGATTCCTTCCAGGAATCCGAAATAGAACCACCTTGTCAAATGTTATAAGAATGAATTTTGGAGACCACATAATATAATCATGCTGTCCTTGTCTAAACAAATCTTGGGTAGCAGTTACAGAGGGATGAGGTGGCCTCAACTTTGATGTGTATAATTTTAGAATTCAGATAATTCTATCCAAAGGTAGGGACTGGAGGCGAATAAAACTGTCACCAGTTGTTAGCATAGAACCTTACAATTAGAACATAGTCTCAGACTCGGGGCTGAGTTGCTTGGGCCAGTTAGGCCAACAACACTAAAAGCTATAATATATTAGATACCTTCAATGTGCCACACATTTTATATGGATTATCTTTTTAGACATCTCCCCATCTTTCCAAAACTTGTATTACTTAATTGTACAGAGTGAGGTGCATAGCGCAACTCACCCAGGGAAGAACAGATAATTAATTAAACGGCAGAGCCAGAACCCAAGCCTACAACCCTTGTGTTCTAGACTGTGCGTTCTGTCTACTAGACCACACCCGCACTTTGCATGCCCTAATCAATAATCTAGCTGTTGTGATTATGATAGTTCCTTCTTTAAAACTTTTCCATGGCTGTCACTGGGAACACTCGTGATTTTTAAGTTCTTAACAAGTGTTTGTATTAATGGAATGAATGAATGAGCTGAGAAATACTGTGTTGCCCCCTCTCACGTACACAGAAGTAAATCCCCAGGGAAAAGAGGGTTTGGGCTTTGTTTTACATCTGACAGAAGCTGCTATTGCATGACTTACCTAACTGCTAAAAGATGTGTGCCTTGGAGGGTGTGTGATTAGTTTGCTGACAGCTGTCTGCCTCAGCACTTTGTTTTATAGGTAGGAGCAAACCAAGAACTTTCAGAGAAAATATTGGGAACCCAGATTGGACCCCACTTCTATTTCGTAACCCTAAATGCCCAGAGTGACTTTTCCCCTACTTCCACCTGGTTCTAGCCTTGACAAATCCAAACTAGGTAAAATATTTCTTGAAAGAGAATTAACAAATCATATTAATTATTAAGTAAGGAAAAATTTGGTAATTTTTTTAGTAGTTTACGTTTGGTATATATATATATATATTTCCCTGAAAGGTAAGGTTTCAAATAGGCTAAGAAGAGAAAACAATTATAGCTCAGCACCATTTAAGTGATAGATTGTGGTTCTATTAGCTTTGGGGTTTTGGTGGTGGTAGTGGTGATTTTTCTTTTGGTTTGTAAAGGCCTCTAATAATCTTCAGGATGAAAGATATGTAATGAATCTTATTATATTTAATGCGTTTTAGTAGGGTTTTTTTTAACAAAATACATATAAAAACGTTCATTTTATTTCCTGAATGGAGAGCTATTAATAAATTAACATAGCCATAAATTTACTGTGCCATAGATACAAAAGTAGTACTGAAAACATAATGTAGGTAAATAACAAAGTAAGAAAATATGATGGTTCACAATAGAAAAGTAAAAATATTCATGGTTGCCCACATAATTCTATTTGAACTTCTCTAATAATTTCACAAAAAAGTCATAAGGAACAGCAGACACAGCACTGAGTAATGGCTTGATGCTGAATGTGACTCTTGCTGCTTTTGAAATCTCAGGCTTTCCCATTAGCCAGATTAAAAAAATGCTAATAAAATATTTATTAACTATTACTTTTCTTGACCTATTAGTGGAGTTCACTAATGGACTCAGGCTTCCTAAATGGAAAGTTGTGTATTTCTTTAGCATCTAAACCAGTAGCTCTCACAGATGGTGCCTCTGCAATATTTTTTAGCTACAAGCTCATGCGAATTTCAAGGTCACGTCTGGTACTGAGCTGAATGCACTGTCATGAAGTGTGTACCCCAGTCACCCAGGACTCTTAGTTGTAAGAAATAGAAATCAACTCTGGTTAATGAATAGAAAACAACATTATTGAATGGTAGAGTCTCCAGGGAGGCTTCAGAACCTGGTTTGTAAACAAGGAGGAACAAGAAGGTCTAGGCATAGCCTGCACCACACCCAAACGTCCTGCTGCTAACGCAGTCCCTTGGAGCTACCTTGCTCGCTGTGGGGGTCACCAGCACCACGGCTTGAATCCTCTCTGTCAGGACGCAGTATGGGACACCTGCTCTGTCCTTGCGAGTTGCAACTCTCGTGGAACTGCAGTATCACTGCACCACCCACCCCCAGGGGGTTTCTCCACACTTCTCATGCCAGGTTCACAACAGGTGCATCTACTTGCCTGGGAACCTGGTCTTTTTTAGCTTCTCCAGTGAGAGGCTGGCTTTGTCCCCACCTCCACCCCTCAATACTTACAAGGTAGGGAATGTCCTAAAAATGGGAAGAGGACATTGACGCTGGGAGAAATGAAAAGACATATAGACAAATGCCACATATAAATGGGTGCGTGTGTGTGTCTGTATGTGCACAAATAGAAACTCACAGATGCATATATAGTTTCTGTATATTTATGTAATCATATCTATATAATTTATGTTATCATGTCCCAGGTTTTTGTGTCAGTTTTATTTTGTATTTGTAAAAAAAAAAAATATATTTGGAAGCTCTTCTTTCTCTATGGTCTAGAAAAGTTTTTAACATACATTATAGTGAATTTTGGAATACAGAGTGTTGAAACATAGAAAATAAAAAGCACACACAACGACACCCTCAGCATCTTACCACTGTGAAATACTGATATCGTTCTCTTGTTCTCTCCCTAAACACACAAAAATACACACATGTTTGTACACAGTATTTTACAAAATTGGCAGCATGCAAAATAATCTTTTTGCATGCGTTGTACACAAAGTTTTGTCAGTTTTGTTCACTGTTGTTTCCCTAGAACCTGGTAGAGATCTTGTCACAAAAAGGTATGCAGTAAAAATGGGTTGACTGCGTGAGACAAGTAAGATTGTTAGACATTTTCCAAGATTAGAGTAAATATGCTCTTAATGAGACGTTGGTGAAGTCTTCTGTAACTTATGTAAATGAAGGACTAACAGCTTTATCTGTTTAAACCAGTCAGCAGCTTGGGCAGTAAGGAAGAGGAGAACGCAAGGCTTCCCTTTCCCTTTCAGGTTCTCACTGTGCTCCAGTAGTTGAGGCCACAGAAGTGGCTTCCCGCAGAGAGAAGCTTTGGTGACTGCAATTGTGAATGCACGATCACCTTGCAGTTTGAGTCTGTTTTGTTGCTTGTAAGCACGTTAGTCCCTGGAAATGTTGAAAACACATGTTCTTGACTAAAAGGGGTGCGGCCAATTATTTCAAATTCAGGGTCTCAGGTTCTTCACACGCCGATGTGCCCTGACTTAGTGACGAGTCTGGAACCAGCACCCAAAGGCAAATGGTCGTGGCCCTCGTGCCCAGGCAGCCTTGCTCCAGGTAATCACAGATTCATAGACTGTGGTTTCCTTAGCAACTTCTTTTTCACCGTCTTTTACAAAGACTCGGCACACGCAAGGTCCTGTCTGGGGGGCTGGTGGTGGAACATGAGGTCTGGGCTCGAGAATCCCTTCCCAGACCCCTGGGTGGAGTCACCCCCTGCGGTGTGTTCAGGTCACATCTGTGCTTCTCTCCGGCATCCTTATCATAGATGTAATAATGCCTGTGCTATTTTTGGAGGCACATAGTGAATATTTGTCTTCTTCAAATTAACTGTAAATTTTACTCATCCTTTTTTATTGCTGTATTTCTCCTGATTGTGGTAACAGACTGAAAAATTATTTTATCAATTGCACGTTGAAATGAATGCCCGTGGTTCAAGTACAAAAGTATAAGCTCTAGCTAAAGCCAGCCCTGCTGCCCTTGACCGGAATGCAGGTGCCTTCCAGGGCTGGTAGGTACAGACACGCTAGAGTTAACAGCAGACATCTAAAAGCCAAAACACAGCATCACTCCTACCAGACTTAGTCTGATAGAAAAGTTATACCAAAAACCAATCCCAACTACAAATACCGACTTCAACAACCGTATCTAATCAAAAAGACCTAGTTAAGCTCTATTTACTCTCTTTTCTCACTTCATCTCTTTTAATTCTATTACTAATCATTTAATTATCCCAAGTAATTTCAATCACAATAAAAATACCAACAAATAAAGATCCACCAGCAACTGCCATCAATCAGCCACCCTAACTGTACGAGGCAGCCATTGCTAGTGTCTTCACGAAGAAAACCAACTTCCTCGCCCTCGAAAATACCCCAGTCTTCCAAGTTCTAACTATCAATAACAATTTCCACCTCATAATAACTAGCCACTCACATAATTATATGCCTCCATGATTACTCCCAGCAATAAGACTCCTCAAATAACAGCACTAGAACCTCAAGTTTCAGGATTCTCCTTAGTAGCCATGAATTCCATTAAAAAAGGCCTCTCTGTAAAAACTGTGCTGCATGGCTAGCAACAGGGGGAAGACTAATTCCATTGTAGTTTAAGCACGTTAGGTTAATCTTTTTTTTTTTTTTTGAGACAGTCTCGCTCTGTTGCCCAGGCTAGAGTGCAGTGGCATCATCATAGCTCGCAACAACCTCACACTGCTGGGCTCCAGCCATCCTCCTGCCTCAGCCTCCCGAGTAGCTGGGACTACAGGTGTATGCCACCACAGCAGGCTGATTTGTTTCTATTTTTGGTAGAGAGAGGGTCTCACTCTTGCCCAGGCTGGTCTCAAACTCCTGAGCTCAAGTGATCCTCTCGTCTCAGCCTCCCAGAGTGCTAGGATTACAGACGCGAGCCACCTCGCCTGGCCTATGTTAACCTTTTGAAATCATTCTTGAAAAATTTAGCAATATAAAAACTCACTCTACAATATTAGGTGGCATTTGAACAGAGCCACAAGGAAGGGCATGTTGAAGCCACAAAGACATTTGGAGAGAGAAGCAGGGTGAGGGAACAGCATGTGCAAAGGCCCTGAGGTGGCAGTGGACTTGGCATGTGTGCGGGAAAGTGAGGACAGCTTTGCAGGCTGGAAATGTGGAAAGAGGAGGTAGGACACAGCTATTAAGGGAGACAAAAAACGGCAAAAAATGGCTTTGAGGAAGGATGTAGAAAAACTGTCAAATGTATACGTAAGAACAAAGCAAAAAATAGTCACTTAAAGACATTTGGTGCCGGTCCAAATTGTCTGCACACTCAAGTCCCTCTCCAGGGGTCACTTCACTGTACACAGTACAGGAGCTGACAGCTGCTTGGTAACCCTAAGTTGTTAGTGTGAGTTCCTGTTTATATTCAGCACTCAATTCAATTCCAACAGCATTTATGAAGCCCGTAGTGCATGAGAGACACTATGCCAGACGCTGGGAACATCTAGGTGAGCAATGTACTTTCATCATCCTCCCAGAGTTCACCATCTAGCTAGAGAGAAATATGTATAGCTCTGCGCCCTGATTACAAAACAACAAAATGCTCTATGCATTTAAGCTGATTTCACTTACATTTAAAGTACTTAATGCTAAAAGGGTAATCTCGAGTTGCTGGAAAATTCACCGACGTGGAAATTCTTGTGCCCCACTAGGCCATATAAAAGAGATATATCTGTACATACATACACACAATTGTGCACATGAACCACTAATGGTCACATTTAAATAACATCTTAACGATGTCTCCAAACTGTTAAAATTCATACGCTGAAGTCCTAAACCAAAGTACATAAGCATATGACCTTATCAGGAAATAGGGTCACTGCCGATGTGATGAGTTAAGATGAGGTCACATAGGAGTAGGCTGGGCCCTGATGCAACATGGATGGTGTCCTTATAAAACGGGACAGTTTGACAGAGACACGCAGGCACACTAGAAGAACAGCATGTGAAGATGAAGGCAGAGATTGAGATGAAGTATCTGCAGGCCGGGGACCACCAGTGGCTGCCAGCAAACCACAGGAAGTTGGAGAGAGGCCTGGGACATACTCTCTGTCACAGCCTCAAAGGGAACTAGCCCTGCCAACACCTCGATCTTGGACTTCCAGCTTCGAGAACTTCACGACAATACATTTCTGTTGTTTAAGCCACTCAGTTTGGGGCACTTATGACAGACGCCCGAGCAAACGAATACAGCATGTTTGCCAGTTTATGCATCATTTGTGGCAAGAACGGCAGGCTTCCGGTTCAGTACTTCCAACCACAGACCTCCTTTTTCTTCCAAATCCCACGGAAATTACCTTTAGCATGTTTGGAGGAAATACACCCATAATTCTGGTAAGAACATTGGAGGAGAAGCACTAGGGGGTTGGAGATTTTGTCACATTTTTAGACAACTGAGAAGGAGCTACTGAGGGACTCAGCAGCTTAGGGAGGGCTGCACCCAGAGCCGCGCGGGAGAAGCCCATTGCCCAAGTGCTGCCGCGTGAACAGCGGAACGACGCTTTCCCTGAACGGTCTCTGGGCTTGGAGAAGCTTAAGCAGTCTGCGGTGCAGAGATGAGTCGTGTGTGACTGACGGCAAACAGTTGGGTTTGTCACAGCCAGGAACTGGTTGAAGACATAGAGACTGAACGACAACTCCAACCAGTGTCACAAGTAGACCCTTTCTGCCACTTCCAACACATTTCCCCCAGAAGACGATGTCTCTGCGGTGACAGTGGAAGTGTCTGAGGGAGAGATTCGCACGTGCCATGGAGATGAAAGAACGCGTCCGAGGGAGATGGCGGTGGCTGGATGGGAGATCACATCGCTGCCTCCGCCCCAGCGCACGGCACACCTGGGCAGGGAAAACTCGACGGCAGGCACGGGAGGGGGGGATCTGCACCATAAATAAACGTTTCACAAAATGGGAAAGTGGTAACAGAAACAGCGTTTCTTACGAGAAGATATTTACCGTATTACCCGAATCAACATGCCGGAGGATTTTTTTTCTCCTTGTGAAAATCATGACAACTGTTTTTTAAAAAAGCATACCATTGTTTAAATGTATGTCAATGTTTCCCCCCTACCCTATTAGAGGAAATGAAGCGAAAGCAGCAGCTCTCAGATTCTTTTGGATGCTCGTTTTCTCATTTGTAGCACAGAATTTTCAGGAAAAAGGCAATGAAGGTGGGGCTTTCTAGATTTCATCTACTCAGGAAAGTTACCCAGCTAAGTCAGGATCAATTTAGGTTATTCTGTGATGACAGAGGGAAAAAATAACCAAAAAACAAAAACCACCCTGAATTCTCGGTAGCTGGAGACAGCAAAGGTTTATTTCTCGCTCACATCTCCCATCTAGGGCAGGGGCTGGGGCCACGATGCCCCCGAGACCCAGACCACGGTGTGAAGCATCTCTGGGGACTACAGCAGAGGGGAGAGCTGCAGGCAGCCCCGAACCCGCAACAAACAAACTGGCCCAGAAATTGTCCACCGGTGTCTTCTCACAAGCCATTGACTGAAACCAGCCCCACGTGGCCCACACAGTCACAGCCGTCCAGGGAGGACGGCCCTGCCCCTGTGGGCAGGTCACCAAAAGTGGTGCATAGTCACTGAGAGACATCCAGGATTGGCACATTATTTAGGTAATGTCTATTTCATAAAGTGAAAGTTGTCATTAAAGCCTGAATCATGTAATACTAATAAGCAGGTAAGATTATACAGGCCACTCATTTTTTATGCAAACATTACACTTTTCTTTGTTTTTTATCACCGAACACAATTTCTCTATCATTCTCTTATTTTGCCTAGTGGCATTGTTTAATATTAGACAATTAGGGTCAATTTAGTTAAATAGATTTTTGTTTAGTTCAGGGTTTCATATAAATTACAGTGCAGGGTTGGCTTCGGCAGCAAGGAGACACGAATTCCTCAGGCATCTGTATCTGACCACACGGACATTTTCTGAAATGTGAGTTATACCTGTCGGCTGCGGGGACCGATCGTCTGTGCTGTTGGCAACGACCAGACTGTGCGAATCCTCCGCTCTGTCCAGTGTCCAGGCTGTGCCTTGTTCTCAGCTACAGTGAAAAGGAAGACAGTTGACTTCTGTTTTTGATCAACGGAGGGTGCTTCTGAGTGGTGGAGATGAGGGGAGCCCCTCTGCCCTGCAGCACTTCAGAACAGCGCTCATACCTGGCCCGTGGCCATGAGAGACGTTGGCACTTGGCAGCTGTCAGCCTGGTCCAGGGGGCTGGGGCTGGGGGTGGGGGTGGGGGTGGGGGTGGAGGGCGGGACCCAGGGGCTTGGCCTCCTGGTGGTGGAGGCACGCTAGCTCCACAAGCATTCCTACAAACTTAGGCATTATAAAAGCCAAGAGTTAACTCCTTGTGTTCCCTTTTCACATTCCTAACAACCGTACTCAGAAGACCTTGAAAGTCAATATATAATTTGAATGGAAAAGGCAGTAGGTCAAAAGGCATTGGGCCGCTTCATTGATTAATCTTTTAAAATACTATCATGTCTGAGGAAATGTGTAATCTCAGTAGTAGTTTAAATATGACGATTGCAAAATGTTGGAATTCCTACAGACTTAAGACCAAATCTCCATTCAGCCGCGTGGCAGCTGCTTAAGATTGGGCAAAACGCTTCACCTCTCTGCGACTTATTTTCCTTGAAAATTCTTGGCGCGGACGAGGGTTGGCATGGAGTGGGTGCTCAGTTTAGAGTCCTCCTGGCCAGCAGCACAGGAAGCCGTCTCTGTGGGGTGATGGGAAACTTTGTCACATCCGATCTGACCTTTACAAATGAAATGTAACATAAATTAATCCATGAGAGTCACTGGCCACACAGTTCCTCTGTCTTGGTGAAGATACATAAACAGGACAATTTTAAAATCACCGGCATGGTGCGTCTGAGATGTGCTTGAAGGTAAGTCAGTGGGTTGGCGCTTAACGAAACCAGCGTGGCCACGAACTACTGCTTACTGAGGCTGCGTGATGGGACATGGGTTCATTGGCTTCTGCTTTCCTATATGTTTGAAAATTCTCATTACAAACGTTTTAAATCACTGGTTCACATATTATATTCGAAGCCGATAGACAAGGTGTTTTATATTTATGGGTATATTGAATAGAATCACTTTTATTAAACATTAACTCTTTAATTCCACCCTTTCCACATAGCGCCTTCTCAGAGTGTTTACACAGCATTTGAAGAAACCAACAAGGAAAAATATATTCAAGATGACTTTGCTCGATAAAATCCAGGGCAACTTTCACTTTAAAATAAATTATTATTATATTTATTAGATATATAATTAGATATATGACTACATATCATATTTATTAGGCAGATTATGTAGGTACATTTGGGAGAATATATCTAACATACATTAATAGAATCTTTCTTTTTTTTTTTTTTTTGAGACAGAGTCTCACTCTGTTGCCCAGGCTAGAGTGAGTGCCGTGGCGTCAGCCTAGCTCACAGCAACCTCAAACTCCTGGGCTCAAGCGATCCTCCTGCCTCAGCCTCCCGAGTAGCTGGGACTACAGGCATGCACCACCATGCCCGGCTAATTTTTTCTATATATATTTTTAGCTGTCCATATAATTTCTTTCTATTTTTAGTAGAGATGGGGTCTCGCTCTTGCTCAGGCTGGTCTTGAACTCCTGAGCTCGAACGATCCGCCCACCTCGGCCTCCCAGAGTGCTAGGATTACAGGCGTGAGCCACCTCGCCAGGCCAGAATCTTTCTTGAATGCCTATGCATATTATAAGATTCTTAACGTACGTTATCTCACGCCCTACCCCCTCCTGCAGTTGTAGTGGGAATTTTTCCCCAGTGTTGCAGGTGAGAAAACTGAGGGACAGAAAGGTCAAGGAACTCACTGGCTGAGCACACTCTGCTAGTAAGTGGTGCTGTTGTAATCAGTGGTATTTGGCCCTGGGCCTTTGACTCCTCCCTCTGCATCCACATTTGGGTGACACAGCTGCTCATTAAGCACCTAGAAGACATCCTTAAATGTGAATCTATGAGTGAGATCACCGCATTAGGTTAACACTGAAAATCACATCTTAAAACCAGATTTAGGAGCTGTTGGTGATGGGAGGTGTGTGCTGTCTGGCTGGTCCGAGCGCTGGCTTTACAGCTGCCAGGCTGGGTGACCACGAGGTGCAGTGCCCAGGGCTCGTCAAAGGCCTTCCTGTTTTGTGCTGAGTGTTCCCGTATCTGGGAACAAGGGCCTGGCCCAACCCTAAAGGCTCTGAGTACTCAGGGCTCCACCCTAGGGTTTTCTGCGGGCCACTTCAGCACACCGGGATTCCTACAGTGACAGCTTGACCCTTAATCAGGAGGACAGGGGGTGGGCTTGCTGCTGAACCTCTGTGAGCAGCCTATTTGCCTTTTGGAGGGAGTGTTAACCCTTGGACTCTGCCTCTGCAGCTGCGTTTATCGCTTGTGTTTATGTGTTTATACAACTGCTCACGGGGATTGCTGGGTTCCTGTCCCCTCTGTTTAAACTGCTTTTTCGGAGGCAGTAGCCCTGTCTCATTAATCTCAGCATCTCTAGCACCTCACATTAGGCCCATCCGACGGTTGGTGTTCAGCAAAGCTTTGCTGTTGACTTAATGCAGCTCTCTCTGTAAGTCCCCTCACCTGGTACTCGTGGTCCTATAGGTGCTGGGCCCCAAGTTATAAACAAATGGCATCAACTATTGCTTAAAAAGTGGTGCTATGGACCCAGTGAGTCAAAGAAGGACTGACTGAGTTCTGTGTGTGTGTGTGAGAGAGAGAGAGAGAGAAATATATTGAAGTTTGGGGGGCCGGGGTCCTTACTCCTCGTTGACTGCACCTGGCTCTGTGGTCCCTCACTAGTCACCAGCGACTCCAGGCCAACCTCCTTGTCTGTGGTTAGTTGTGCTGTCGTGATTAAGAGCTGCAGCTCTGGGCCCAGGAAGATAAGTCTGGATTTGAATTCTGGCCACAGTACTCAGCTCTGGGGCTAGTTACTTAGCCTCCTCCTGCCTCAGTTTCCTTACCTGTGAAAAGGGAATGACAGTCCCTGTCTCAGTAGGCTCTTGTGAGGGTTGAAGAAGATGATGGACATGAATGCCCAGCCCAGGGCCTGGCACCTGGTGAGCTTTCCCCAAGCGCTGGGTTTTCTTACCACTCTAATCTCAGGACACGCCACCCTACTGGAAGAAGACACTGTAGGTGTAAACAGCTTTTGAAAGGAAAGTACGGCCAAAAGGAAAAGGTACAGATATATATAAAAAGAATCTTACTCCTGGCCCCTGTTTTTGCCTGGTCCTCCAAAGGTCGGACTAGTACAAGGATTTTCCATGCTAAAAAAATAAAGCTGTCAAAGTAACTGCTCCACTTGGTAAAGAACGACAAAGAATATTCTAGTGATTTAGGGAAAAAACCAAATTGTTGGTCATGTTTTTACTGCCCCCTTCCCCATTTTACCAGTGTCTTGTATTTGGTATTTTCTTAAGTCTTTCCCCTTCTCAGGAGTCCTCAATCCTCCGTAAGCATCCAGAGAATTCCCGCTCGAGTCACAAGGACAATGAGAAAGAATGGAGAAAGAAAGGTAAAAACAACAATTTGGGAGGGAAGATGAACATCAGATTAGTGAAACTCCAGGGGAGATTGCGGGTGACAGAGCCACCCCGCTGAGCATGGAAGGAGGGAGGATGGAGGCGGTAATTGGGTATTAAAGGCTCCTCCCTGTCATCCACAGCAGAGACGATGGCTCGGGGTCCCGGAAGGTGCTGTCACAGCTCCTGATGCGTCAGCTACCAATCATTAGCCAAGCCGTTTCTTACCTTTCTCCTCAGAGCGAGGCAAGCTTAGAGCAAGAAAATGGCTTTTGAGATGGAAAGGACCTCAGGAAAGAGAAGGAAAAGTGACTTGTTAACATCTTCCAGGTGAGATCTGGCAGAGCTAAGTTTAGAGCCCTGGCCACCTCGCCTTGGGCATTTCTCCACGTAGTGCAGGCTTTCCAAAATCGAAAACTGGGTCACAGGCATCTGAATTGGCCCTGAGGACCCCCGCACGGCCTAAGCCCTCCCGGCTTTGTCATGGATTTCAGCATTAGCGAGGAGGCTTGCATGAGAAAGGCCCGCTGGGGTGGGGAATGGGCGGCTCTCTCCAGAACCCTGACTCTGACTCCGCTTGTAAGAAGACAAGAATTCCAAGCGCCCCTGGACATATTAGCATATTACAATTATCTACAGGGGCTTTGAAATATCACTAAGAAGGTCTGTAAACTGAATTTCTATATGTTGCATTGCAAATAGAAAGCAGAGGGAGAAGCTCCAGCCACTCACAAGACCCACTCTAATACCGCACCTGAGGCCTCGGGAAAGAGATTCACCCATCCTCTCCCTCACCCCTTGTTTCCACTGGCTTAGGAGGAAGAATGGCAGGATATTTTGTGATTCAAAAGAATTATGCTAATTTTTTAAACCTTTAAGTACTATATAAACAAACAATATATTATTGCTTATAGCTAAAGTTCTAACCTGCGTGACTCTGTTCTCCTTGTGGAAGTGTTACTTAGTAATTGCAGAACGATAAGAAAATATCAATAAACATACAGAAAAAAATAAAATAACATGTCATTCCGCCATCCAGAGTTAACCATTGTAAACACATTGTTTAGTCCCTTACGGTATTTAAGTGAACTGGATGTTAGATAGTAAGTGCCGTTTTTCATTATTTTAAACCCAAGGCATTTACAAGTGCCTCAGCATTCACTCCGTGTCGGGTGCTGGTCTGCACACTTTACGCAGGGTAAGTCACTGAATGCTCACAACCGCCCTGTGACACATGGCAGGAGTAAACTGAGGTACAGAAAGTTGTCATTCATGCAGGATTACTCAGCCAGTGAGCAACAGAGGAGAGAGTGAAAACGAGGCATTCTGGAACCAGAACACACGCTCGGAACTATTAGGCTATTTGGCCTCATTTCTTGGGAGAGGAGGTATTAAAATCTCTGTTTGGAGAAATGTTTTTATTATAGGGAAGTAGCAGATTTGATAAGGAGTTACTATCAATATTTTAATTGTTCTTATTGGGCACGCCCTGTGCCAAATATTTTATACAGACACAACATTATGAATAAAATATTTGGCTCGGTAAATATTTGTTGAGCTGCTTTCAGGTAATTAAACTTCACACCCAAGAAAGACTCACCACACACTCAAATGTCCACCTCACCCACCACCATGTTCTGCTCACCTGTGAAGGTCCAATTTAAGCCTTGCTCTGTTATATCTTCCATGATCATTTTATCTGCCATTAATTCTCTCTTATCTAAACTCTTAGGATACACTACCCACCCTACTATGTTCACGTGTTAAAATTAATTTTTTATTTTATTTTTTAGAGACAGAGTCTCACTGTCACCCAGGCTGGAGTGCAGTGGTGTCATCAGAGCTGACTGCAACCTCGAACTCTTGGGCTCAAGGGACCCTCCTGCCTCAGCCTCCTGAGTAGCTGGGACTACAGGTGTTTGCCACCACGCCCAGTTAATATTTTATTTTTTTAATTTTTGAAGAGACAGGGTCTCACTGTGTTGCTCAGGCTGGTCTTGCACTCCTGGCCTCCCGCCTCGGTCTCCCAAAGTGCTGGGATCACAGGCATGAGCCACTGAGCCTGATCATTTTTTTCTTTTTGAAGTAAAATGCATATAGTTTAAAAAGGAAACAGAACTAAACTTTTATAACAGCACCCATGTTGTCCCATTTATTACCATGTGTTCCATACAGTTTGTGAAAGCAGCATCCCATGCAGAATCTGAGTGGGACCCGCTCACGTCCCCATGTCCCCTTTACTCTAGAACAGTTCCTCCTCCCAGGGCACTAACTTATGGAAAAGAATAGGCCAGCAGTTCTGTAGAATGTTCTAGATTGGTGTTGCTTGCCCTGTTCATTTGTCTCCTGAATATCCTACAAACTGTAACACCTACAGACAGAGTGACATCTAAAAGCTTGGTTAGATTCATTTACAACTTAACCATTTTGGGAAAGAATATACTATAGGTGGTAATTTTATTCCTTTGTAAATTATTATGTAAACATAATTATTATATATAATTGTAGATATATACTATAATAATTTATATAATTTATCATATAATATATAAATTATATATTATTTATATTATATATAAACATATATATTATGTTATTATTTATTATGTTATTAATTATATATAAATTATATATTTATATGATTTATTATATAAAATAATTATATGTATTAATAATTATATATGATGCCCCTCATAAAATTATATGTGGCCCTCAAAATCATCACGATTATCCTTTCTATAGCCCACAGTATCTAATGCACATGGATACCATCTTCAGCATTATTTATACAATCAGTGAATGGATGATGGATGGACAAAGGATGGTGAGATGATTGATTCTTTTCCAAGAGACCCGTGTAGTTGGTGCGTCTAAGCACTCCATCCTCCCAGTATTAGGTTTTGACCAGCACTGCTATTTGCTTTCAGCTCATGAAGTGACATTTAAAAGAATCAGTGTTTTGAAAGATATCTCCAGAATCTATTAGTCCATTCCTGTGCCGTGCAGTAGGTTAATACTAATAAACTATTAAAAACGTATTCTGTTTTTAGACATTTACAGATAAGCTTTCACTTGCTCTTTGAAGAACTGTGTCCTTTTCTAAGAACCCACAGTCTGAGCAGCCCACAGGGGCACAGGCTTCAGTTCCAAGCTGGGTGCTCCGGCAGCGGTGGCCAGCCCTGCTCTGCTCACGTCACCTGGACCCATGTTCACAGCTCCAGGGGCGTCATCCGCCTTTTAAGGATGAGAGAAGCGAAGCACAGAGAGGCTCATTAACTTTTCCAGAGCTGAACAACCAGTAAGTCAGGGTTTAAACTCAGGACTCGGGTTTCCAAAGTTCCTGCTCTTAGTGGCCCACACCTAAGGATATTGATCATAGGTGATTCAGTGCTGCCTGGGTTGGGCTATTTTAAAGTGCTTTGATCTACTAATTTTTATTTCTTCTTTGGAAATTAGTTGATTCAGCTGTATCTCCCCAGCAAGTGATCTCCCCCTCCTTGAAGGCTCTGGGCATGCCTTCCTGCGTCTTGCTCTGTGCAGGCGGGAGGACCTGCCAGAACTGGAGGCTTCCTCAGATGTCCTGTCTTTTGGTTCCTTGTCCCAGCCTGGGGCTGCTCCGTTCTTTGTCCCTGTGGTCCCTGGGCATGCAGTGGCGACTGGACACGGCAGGGCCTGGGGTGTGCTCATTATACAGGAGGATTAACTCCTGGTCACTGCAGGGATGTTCTGTTTGTGCCTCCTGCTTGGGGTTGCTTGGCTCTGGAAGCCTTTCATGTGTCCTGAATCCTATAAACCCCTCTGATAAATGAGAAGTGTACATAGTTTCTGCCACTTGGGGAGGCATTGTAGGAGTTCAGCATGGTGGCTTTTGTATCTGCAGATTTGAGCTGAAATTCCAGTTCTGCACACACTGCTTAGCTGGGCCCACTCCCCTTCCCCATCCTTTTGTCCCTGGGGCTTTCTTCCATCTATTCCTTCCACCTGGATAGAGGCCCTTCTCACCTCCACGCGGTGGAATAGGTGGAATACAGCTTGCTCTTCCTCCGTGAGTCAGACCATTTAGCCTACTGGATGAGAACACAGATTTAAAATTAGGTAGCTCTAGGTTCAGATTGTCCTGTTGCAAGCTACACAATGTTTGTAATTTCTCAGTTTCCTTGGGGGAAAAAAGGAATAATGATATTCCTATCTCTTTAGGTTATCACAAACATAAGGCAAATAGTCACGTACAGTTAGAGATCTGAGCACTAGTGAATGCTCAGTAATTAGGGGCTGTTTTCATGAACTCTGTGTGTGTTCGCGCGTGTCCACACTCGTGTCTGCTGAGGGCAGATATTCTTATAGCTCAGCTCCACGGAAATGCTATATGCTGGATGGTCAGCTTGCTGGAAATAATTTCTTCCTACTCTAAAACCTCTGGCTCCTCCCAGGACTTAATTTCTAGCCCGTATCACTTTTTCATTTCTAATATTGCTGTTGATAATGTACCTTTTCTCCTGCCATTCTGCACATATCCCAAAGTGACTGTGAATTCCTCGAGGACAGGGTCTGTATCTACTTTGTATTTTTCTCTCCCAGAGATCTGTGGCCAGTGCGCGCTCCATGACAATCATCAATACGTATTGAATAAAAGAATGGATATGCGCATGTCTGCAATGTCCCCAAGTCACTTCAAGTTATGATTTTTACACGCCGAGGCCATCATCAGAAAATATTTATTTAGTTGTTTATTCAAGTCAGTGCAATGCAGGGCAAACGCTCAAAGGAACTAGAAATTCAGGTTCTGCCCTCTAGTTCACCCTGTAAGGGGTTGGCCCACCCAAACACTCTTATCACTGGGAAAATTAATCAGCCAGGACTCAGGCTCCTCCAGGAAGGTTGTTGATGGAGGACCTGAGCCCTGTGAACCCGACACCTCCCTGCAGAGCCTGTTGTTAATCTGACAGTGCTGGACTGGTGCTCTTCCCTGAGCACCAACCTCCAGCCAGTCACAGACTCACCTGGTCGTGGGAGCTGTCACCTGCACGGGGCCAGCTCACAGCTGAGGAGACTGAGGAGTGGGCACCAAACCCTTCTTCCACCTCTGCCTACCTGGTCTGTCCTTCAGGAATGGGACCTCAATAAATTCGCCAGCCCTAATGAGAAGTCACAAGTTTTCTTTCAATAACACAGAGTGAGCTCCCTAGAAAATTAAACTGAATTAGTGTTGGGTCTTTGTGTTCTGTCCTTGTTTACTGAGCATAGCATTAAATATCCAAGCCGATCTCTCAAGCTAATCTTCCTCTTTATCCACAGAAACGGAAAGTAGATTAGCGGTTGCCAGGGACGGGGATGGGAGTGACGGCTAATGGGTACAGGATTTCTTTGTGGGGCATGAAAATGTTCTAAAATGAGACAGTGGTGATGCTTGTGTGGTATATGTACTGGGATATAGTGAAACCACTGAACTGTATATTTTAAAGGGTGAATGTTATGGTCTGTGAATTCTGTAACAATATAGCTGTTATTTGAAAATAGCATTGACAATAATAGAGCCATCTTTCCATTTCCTAGCTGTTGCTTTGTCTTCCCCGAGGAGGTGCACGTCTGAGGAAGGATGCACGTCCCCCACGGTGGTGACCCGGAGTGATGGCCCCTAACCTACAATTACACACGTACCATGGAGGCAGGAAGGGTACATTTGTGACATCTCCCTGGGCCAGTTAAAGAAAGCATTTGCTTCCTTTGTGTTGTGTCTATATCAATTAGGAGGTGCAGTCATAGGGTAAAGTACAGGATGTTTGCCCTTTAAATCTTGTAAGCACACCTTGAAACTTGAGACCGAAGTTGTTGAAAACAGACAGCTTACCCATTAAAGCCAGGAAACACTTTTTTCCCCAAAGAGTCACATGCTGTATAATGAAAGGTTGGCCTAAAATTAGTTAGTGACACTTGCTACTTTTGTTTAAATGCTAAAAATGTTTACCAGAGATTCACTGGAAGGGTCAAGGGATTAGCAACCCAAATATATTTAGAAAAATACCAACTCTGTGCTCTTGGGTGCAGGGTGCTGCCTGAGACGCCCCAGGAAGGAAAATTCTATTCTCAGAGGCCAGTGACCTTAAGGAGAAATTGGGGCAGTCACTTGGGTCTCTCTGCCTCGAGTCTGTGCAAGAGGCAGTCCTGGCCCTGACATGATGCACCCTGTTTGCTAGGTAAACTCTTCTAGAACGAGCACAGAGGTGGATTCGGCATCCTCGCGGGCCTGTCTGTGGGACAAGTTTTGTATTTCTGGCTTCCTCCAGTGCCCACGTCTCGCTCGGTGCTCTGAGGACGGGAGAGAATCCAGGAACCGAGACCCTCCGTGAAGGCGTGTGCGTCTCGGAGGGAGAGAACAGACGTACTCAGAGCAATGCGTGGACTTGACAATCATTTTGGTTTGCGTGTTTGCTCTGGGCCCTGAGCGGGACCAGCACACCCAGGTCCTGGCCACCGCCACCCTCAGGAGCACAGAGCAGCAGGGCAGGGAGCACACAGTGAAAGTGCTCCACGGCCTACGAGCCTGCGTGCAGCAGCGTTAAATGGTACAGTCTGAGTTGCCCGGAGGGAGGACGTGGGTCTGCCCAGGAGGGATGGCAGGCAGATTGTGGAAGAATAAAGGGGGGAGCTTATGGTCCGAAATATGTCCCCCTAGAAAGATCAGCTCAAGTCCTTACTCTCAGTACCTGTGC
This sequence comes from Eulemur rufifrons, assembly GCF_041146395.1. NCBI lineage: Eukaryota > Metazoa > Chordata > Mammalia > Primates > Lemuridae > Eulemur > Eulemur rufifrons. Next base: position 112,299,151 of record NC_091001.1, on the reverse strand, counting down.
ATGGGACCTTAGCTGGGAACAGGGTCCTTGAAGGTGGCCACGTCAAGGTGAGGGCATTAGGGGAGGCCCCTAAACCAAGATCACTGGTGCCCTTAATAAAAGGACAAATCTGGGCACAGACACACACACGGGGAGGACACGTGTGAAGACGAAGGCAAAGACGGGGTGATGCATCGGCACGCTAACGACCACCAGAGACGCAGTCAAACCTGCAGGAGCTGGGGAAGGCCTGGAACAGAGTCCCCCTCACAGCCGCAGCGGGAAGCGACCTTGCTGACGCCTTGATCTTGGACTTCCAGCCTCCAGAGTTGCCCGACCACACATTTCTGTTGCTTTGACCCTGGATTCTGTGGTACTTTGGGGCTGGGCCCCAACAAACCGACACAGGCAGCACTAGCTCTTGTCCTCGAAAGCTGTCCAGGCGGACAGGGCCAGACATTCCCAACAGCCGGCCTCTGCGATGCTCCCAGGGAAGGGAGGTGCAGGTGCACACGCCTCGGCTAGCCCGAGGGGCTCCGGCTCCCAGGAGGGGAGCAGCCCAGAAAGCCACTGGGAGCCTGTGAGGGTTTGTAAGCAGGACCAGAGAAGGAGGGAGGGGAAACTGGATATTTCCTCCAAAACGGATGGAGAATCCTCTGTGAGCCCTTTGAGGGGCCCAAGAATGTCGAGGGCGGGTGGGGGATGGGGAGACGGGCACTGTGAGCCAAGCAGCAGACTGGGCCACATGAGTACTGAACGTTGTTGCTTCTCCAGTGATCCAAGTGGGTGTAGTTTTATGTGGACCTCCCATTCCCACTCCTGCCCGAGACACCTGGCCCTCCGAGTGCTGTGCCGTGGGCCTGGGGGCCGGCCGGGTCTGCTCTTCCTCCCAGCTCTGGGTGGGAAGGGCCCTGCTGCACCCTGGCCCTTACAAAGGCCAGTGTGGCACGGTCCCTTCAGCAGGTCCCAGGTTCGGGACTCCTTCTTCCCTGTTGGTCCAGAGTCTGGCTGGAGGTGAAGCAACCCAGGCTGCACTGGAATCAGGGCACGTCACATTTGCAGGCATTGGTACCCTGGCATTTCCCTCGTCATGACGGCCTCTACTACCTGCACTTGTGTGGCTGCTCTGAATAACGTTTCCTATCAAAGGCACCTCCACGCATATTGATGCTGTGGCTTTTTTTTTTTTTTTTTTTGAGACAGAGTCTTGCTCTGTGGCCTGGCTAGAGTGCAGTGGCATCATCGTAGCTCACGGCAGCCTCAAACTCCTGGGCTCAAGCGGTCCTCCTGCCTCCGCCTCCCAGAGTGCTAGGATTACAGGTGTGAGCCACCGCACCGGCGGATGCAGTGGCTTTTATCAGAGGCTGCCCTAGCTCAGTGCTTATGCTCATTTCACTCAGTCATGGAGTACACACCCCCACCGTCACCAAGGCCAGCTGGCAGGTGAGCTGGGAGACAGCAGGAGAAGAACCTGAACACTCACTATCCCCAGAGAGCACCTGCCAAGCTCCTCCCGTCCCCACCAGGTGACTAGTGAAGGAGCCCCTTGGACCGAAAACCTAGCAGTTCTTCTCCTAGGGCAGTGGATTCTCCTCCCTGTTCCTGTTGAGTTTTTGTTCTGTTTTCTTTTGCCCAAGTTTTTTTTTTTTTTTTTTTCTGTTTCATTTCTATTCCACTATCGAATGAAGAGTATCATAAAATGAAAGGATCCATTTGATTTGATGTAAGCCCTAAAGTACTTTATAACTTTATAAAGTCTGAGTACTTTAGAAAATGATGCTGAGAAGACACAGACTGTTGTCCCTGGAAACTGGAGCAGCTAAAACCTGATCAAGCTGAATTTACTGCCTTCCTGGGTGTGGCGGTGGTCACAGTGCACTCCGAGGAGGAGGGGGCTCGCCTGACGGGATTTCAGGAAGTCGGGATTCTCCAAAGGCTTCGCTGCCACAGCTGGAGTGCTCATTTTCTTCACAGATTTTAGGGTAAAATGCCAACTGCTTTCCGTGAGTACTGTTTATTTCTTTCCGGTTCAGGTGCGTGTGTGTATGTAGCAAGGCTACTGAAAAAGCTCTCTCTCTTACTGTGCATAGATCGCCTTGTCTCTGTGGTGAATTTCTAGGAAATGTAAGTGAATTTACTTTTTCCTCTCTTTTGTGCACGTGAAAATGGCTACTTTGCAAAAAACTGGTTAGGCATCTGTTTGCTGTTTTTGCAGAAATTGTGAAACAACATCATGATTAGCGGCCTATGTACCTTTTCCTCCCAAATTCTCCAAGGCATCCCCAAACTCACAAAGCCAAATTTGAGCTCATCATCAATCTCTCCATCCCCTAAAGGACCTGCCTTTCCTTTGCTGTTCCTTGCCCCCTGGATGGTACACCCCTCCCCGGGTGCCCAAGGCAGAGTCATGGGGACAGCCGTGCAGGTGAGCCTGCCGAGGTCTCCCCTCCCTTCCCAGCAGCTGCCAGGCCTTCGGATGTGCTCTGAGGCTCGCACTGAGACCACCTGCTCCCTGGTGGCTCCGGCAAAGTCTGTCCCAGGCAGGACCCCTCTAATGGGCTCCCTTTGCCCTAGGACACCCCACAGCCTGGCGAGACTGGCTGAGAGCTGCAATGCAGTTGGGAGGGCTCCATCTGGACCCGCCTTCCTCCCCTGCACTGTCACAGGGGCAGAGCTCCATCATGGGGCCAAGGCTCTCCTCTAGGGCTCCTGCTGTCCTCTGCGTCTCGTTCTCTCTGCACCCCGGCCTCGTTCAGCCTCCTATTAGATTTACAGGAGCCTCTGCTCTGTCCACCTTTCCGGCCTTGTCTCTGCTGTACAGTTCGCTCCCACCTGGTGAACCTCTTCAGCTACTCAGAAGCCGGGGACGAGAATTCCCTAGTCTCTTTGTCTACAGACTGGCTGACACCTAATCATACTTGTCCTGTCTATTTCTCTGAAAATACTCGAACCAAGCCACCCCACCCTGCCCTCTATTCTCCTGGGCTTGATGCCTTGTTAGGACTTGCACAGACCCCTGCACCTGTTTTTGCCTTTCCACTTACCTGGCTGGACGGCATCCCTTGCTCAGTCGTCCATCTCCTTAACAAAACGCGAGCTTAGCGGCACCAGCCCACATCATTGTTTATCAGTGCGTTCCCCACTCCTGGCACAAACCTGGCTCAATAGGTACCTGTGTGCAAACGACTGAATAAGGGACCAAAAGACTCCTTTCCCTGGAGAACCAAGAAAGCAGCTGAAGCTAGAGGGAAATGGAGAGGAAAATTCTGAAATTCCATTTCTTGGTCAAATGACAAATCATATAGCCAAGTTCTTATGCGGTGGGTCTAAGAAGAAAGAAAGAAGCAAAGATGTTTTTCTTCCCAGTTTTATGTCTTCAGACCTCCCAAACACAGAACCCTTTCCCAGGCAGAAGCTAATTCATTTGGCTGTGACTTGAAAGCACACGTTGCCATCAAGGTAGCTCTAACATGCAAACATTAAAAAAAAAAAAATTATTAAACTATCCAAACTGCAGCGTCCCTGTGGCTAATCCGGCTTCATCTCACACCACCTCTGTCCACAGCGGAGGGCTCTGTGCCCCACGCCCAGGAAGTGCCCTGAGACACCGGGGCTCCTTCCCAGGGAAGTCTGAGAGGACAGTTGAGGCCACCTTTGCTTTGTGGCCTTTGCAAAGCAGGCGCCGCGTGTCGGGGAGTCTCTGCAGACAGAGCCCCCACTTTAGGCTGGCTTGTCAGTTACCGTAAATCAAGCTAAGGTTGAGCATAAATACAGGCTTTCCTTCCCACATCCTAACAAGCCAAAACAAGATGAGGGATTTTTCTTCTTCCTCTCTGACAGGGCAAAACTCCTGGAGCGGTTAGACTCTTGGTATGTGAGCACACCCAAGGAAGCCCATTCTTTATGCAAATTTGTGCCTTTTGCCTTGTTTCTCAGATGTCGGAGATTCTCACAAAATATTGTTTTTCATCTCTATCACTGTCAATTTAACATGAAGCTTTGTTTCCCTCCTCTAACAGACATGTCTATTTTATTTCTCAAGTACAAAGAAACACACACGTGAATGTCACATCACATTATTGATAATATAACTAAGAATGAATAACTTGAAAATTTATTCATTATGGTACTATTTATGGAGCACTTGCTGGTTTTCATTCATGTGATGGAAGTTTGTGGAGGGCTCTCAAATAAAGAGGTTCCTCTCGTGCTCCTGACACACCTGCGGGGGATGGTCAATCCATGGCACAGAGAAGAGAACTGGGCGTGCACACCCTGACTCCCCGTCCAGGCTCCTAGATCAGCCTCTTCCCATGCTTGCTCTTCCTGATCAAGCCTGCCAAAAAAACTACGGCTCTGGGTGCCTGCTCAGTGTACTGTGTCGTTCTGATTTTCTGTTTGCAGGAGTCTTGTGGGCCTGGCCTCTGTGCTTCAGAATGTGTCATGTGCCTGCTACTTGCATCGGTTTCATCAGATCCCTAGTTCCAAGACCCCGTGGTCTTGGGAGACAGCCCCTGCGTATCCAGACCTCACTCCGTGTCCAAGTGCCCGTTCGGCCCTGCCCTACGGCCCCACGAGGACCAAGCCCACAAGCACCCCACCCGCCCCACGTGCAGACTGGTAAGACCGGCGTGCCAGGGATGGCAGCCGCGGTGGGGTCCCCACGCCACTGCTCAGTCCCCCTCGATCCTGTCCTCTCACACGCCCCAGCCCCCACTCTCTCACCTCTCCCGGATACCCTGGGGACGGCATGAGAAAGGCTCATCACTGTGGCAAGAGCCAAGATGAAGCTTTGGGAAAGACAACAGGACGGAAGAGCATGCAGAAGAGACTGAGTGGGCCTGTGAGAGGCGCTTCTCTGAAACGCAGGAAGAAGTCCGAGTGGGAGAGAGAGCAGAAGCCACAGCAGTCGGAAGGAGATGACACCGAGGCAACAGTGGACTCCGGCATCTCTCCTGGTGGCTGGAGGGTGAGGAGACACACGCAAGATTTACCTGGGAGATCAGAAAGAGGAGGACTGGGGAACAACCCAATTTCAAATGCAGCTCAGAGCAGCCGTGATGTCCAACGCCCCAGAGCAGCCAGCTTCCGGGGCAGCAAAGCCTCAGCGTGAAGCCACTTCTGCACGTCCTCGCTGGGCCGCCCTGGGCACGTCCATGAACCTTCTGGAGCCTCAGTTTCTCTTCTATGAAATGTGAACCTTACTTGTTCCCACCTCGTAGGGTTAGAGTAGAGTGCTGGGGAGAGTGGGTCACAGGCCTTGAGGAAACGCTGGCCTGGATGCTGGGGTGACGGCCAGGGAGGGGTCATTTGTGACCTGGAGTGACAGCTGCCTCTCGGACACGGTGGGGTCGGCGCCAGGCTGCAACAGGAGCTGGGCTGAAATAATGGCCGAGGACAGAGGTCAAACGTACTCTAGATTCTTACTTTATGATGTCTTCAGGCTAATTTGTTTTATAAATGGGGGAGTTACACCCCATCTTGGTGAGCATTTCATCGATGAGATTTCCACATTGTGAATGTCTTCTAGAGCCAGTGACAGGCTATCCCTGTAAAATGACGTACCCTAAGCCTCTGTCAAAGCCGTCTCTGGTAGGCTTAACGGAACGCTAGACCAGTGTGCACTCAGTACGTGCTGGCGAGGTTTGGAACACCGGTTTGCCCAAGGACAGTTTAACAAGGAAAAGGTGTTCCTGGAGTCTTTGCAACCCTCAAAGTGTTTGGCAATCCCATTCACTGTGCGAAGGAAACAAATAACTGAAATATGCCCTGATACTAAGGGAACAGGAAACTGTGAGATAAATTCGTGTTGCAGGTCACACGAAAGCCTGCTTGCATGAGAGTGGCTTTATTTTATTGGTTTCAAGTCTCAGCCGTTTACTAGCTGTGTGACTTCGAGCAGTTCCTTGAACTTCCTGACCCTCATATATATAATAATACTAAAAATACCCCGCTTGAACTGGCAACGAGAAGATCAAATGGAAGATTCAGTCCACACCGTGCGGCAGCTCCCAGCATCCAGCAACCAGTCCTGGGCTGAGGATTTTCTTCCGCTTTCTCCTCTCTCCTGCCTTTCCTTGAAGGTTGGTCAGGAGAAAGGATTTTGTCTCCCCTAGAGGGTTACAACTGAGTTCTGAGCCCACCTCCCCTTGGGCTAGCCTTAAAGTTATTTAAATGTAGAAAATTAACATGTTTTTTGACTAACTTAGCAAACTTTTATAACACATCTAAAAAAAAAGGCAGAAAACAAAGGGCCGGATTTGCAGGCTCCTTTGCAATGCCAGCGAATGTGCCCTTGTTGGGTGTGTGAGAAAAGAGAATTTCAAAGAAATGAGTGTTTTTATGGAAAGTGACCTGACCTAACCTCATGAGGCTCCAACGCTGAGTGTGTCAGGAGGACCAGTCTTGGGGCGTCAGGACGCCTGGGCAGCCCCTCACAGGGAAGCAAACCTCAGACGTGGGGGCGTTGCAGGGAGGCTGCAGTGAGCTTGGGCAGATGGGCGAGCAGTGCACAGGCCAGAGCCTGTCGCCGCTCTAGGGCAGGGTTCCCAGCCTGGTGCCCCGGGGCTGTGCTCTGAGCCGCAGGGAGGAGACGACGCTCTCCTCAGCTCCCCCGTCAAGGTGCTCTGGGAGGAAAACGCTTGGGGAGCACCCGGACTGGGCACTGTGGACCCCCAATCCCCTGCTCAGCCCATTTATTTGCCCGAGTTCAATACTCTTGGAGAGGCCTGAACGACTGTCCCAGCTTGACCTGTCAGTGCTACAGCCAGGGCAGTGCTGGGCAGACACAGGTGGCCGCCACCTGCAAGTATTCTCATTTCCAGACACAGCCCTGACACTCGGAGCTGCCTGCTGACCTGTCCGAGGCGGCGCTGCAGCCGAGGGCCAGGCTGGACTCAGAACCACAGTCGTCACGTCACCTACTCGGTTGGGTGTTTGTCCCTCCTAGCAGTTGTGCCTTCCACAGGCTTTCTTCAGTGCCACTTACGAGCCCACTGCTGTGAGACCGCCACACATATCAGTAAATCCTTTGTTTATATAAATGAGCTCACACTCGAGTGTTTATAAACTGTTAATCCCCAAATCAAGGGAAGTATTTTTTAAAAGCTTTAACTTTTTCATCGATTTGACTCCGTTTGGGTTTGTATTAGCCTTGGAGACTTTAAGTTTTTTCTCAGGTGCCCCTTTACCTGGCAGCTGCAGGTGGCTGGACAGAAGCCCAGAGCCATTTGAAGGGGGCACTCAGGTGGCCACTAGGAACCACCCAGCGTGTGCCTGGCCGTCCACTCTCCCCTGCTAGACAACTACCTCATCCTTCCCCCTTCCCCAGACTCCACCCCCCACATCCTCAGTACCAGCAAGCCAGTGATCCCGTCTCCCGAGCGCCATGAAAAGTGAAGCAAACATGAAACATTTTCAGCAGCTCCCACTGCCCCGTCTCCCCTGCCAGGCCCCTTTATCCCAGACCAGCTGCCGTACGTCTGCCTGTCCCACATCACCCTGCCTCTGCACCAGCCACCCCTCGCTGCACGGCCCAGGACGGCACTGCAGAGATTTCCTCCTCTGCTTCCTCGTTGCCAACTTCCCTGTCTCAGCTGGGCACACTCACCATCCCATCCACATGCCCTTCCTTCTCCCTCTGCAGCAAATAACCCAGCAAACAACAACACAAGGAACCATGATCTTCACCCACTTGTCCTTGATCTACAATCCTACATGGAAAGAAAACCTCCTTGAGAGAGTTGTCCACATTCGCCATCTCTCATCGTCCCTCCTGTTTCCTCCTAAACCTGCTCCGATCAGAGCATCGTCCCACCACCCTGAGCTCTCGCAGTGGCCTCCATGTTGCTGAGCCCGGAGTTTGGCTCAGGAGCCTCATCTGAGCTCTCGGCAGCACAACACGGACCTGCCAGCTTCTCCTGAGACCAGGAGCGCTTTCCGCACCTGGCATCCTGGCCACCATGCTCCCTGGTTCTGCCTCTAGTCCAGTGGTCACTTTTTCTCAGGGTTCTTGGTCGTTTCTGTCATCTCTGCAACCATTCAGCACTGGAGTGTCCCAAAGCCCAACTTTGGGCCTCTCGTTCTCTCCTGTAATATTTCTTGTCTTGCTCCCTTGATGATGTCATCTGCTGTCACCTGTTTAAGTATCATCTATCTGTTGACAGCACCCAAATTTCCATGTCCAGCCCCAATCTCGCCCCTGAAATCCATTTACTGACTTGGTAACTTCCCTTGAATCTCCACGAAATATCTCCTACTCAACATATTCTAAACGAAGTCCCTCACCTTCCACCCTGCAGCCTGCACCGTCTATGGTCTTTCCCATCCTGTTAAATGATGGCTCCTTCTCTAGAGCTGGTCAAGATAAGTAGGAACCTTTGAACCTCCTTTTCTTGCCCTATCTGTGGGCAAGCCCCACTGGCTGTACTTTCAGATGTACTTTGAAATTTCCACCACCGTCATCTGGTCCCAGCCACCGTTACTGGTCCGAGTCACAGTCATCTCCTGCTTGAGTGATCCCTGATGCCTCCGGATCGAGCCCAAGCCCCACAGAGCAGGTAGCTGAAGTGATCCGTGGAAACACAAGACAGATGAAGTCACTCTTCTGTCTGAATCCCTTTCCCCTCCCTGAGCGCTCAGCCACACGCTGCCCCGCAGCCTCAAGTCTCTCCGTGCCCCGTGATGTCTCTGCCATCACGTGCTACGACGTGCCTTGGTCATCTGCCTCTGTGTTGTGTGCTGATTGCACCTGCAGGGCCTGGCCCTCTCCTTCCCTTTTGCCTGGGACTCACTCCTTCCCCAGGTGCCCTCATGCCCCACCCTCTTCCTTCAAGCTGATCACAGTCCACCTCCCAAGGGAGCCCTGAAACCAACCCTCGGACTCCCTGCTCTCTTTGCCTGCCAGATTTTCTGCAGTACTTCCCAGCCCAAATTTATTATATAATTTACTTGTTCATTTTCTCTCTCCCACGGGTCTGTAAACTCCTGTCTGCATGTATATCTGTGTGCTCTTCTGATTTCCCTGATTCTAGAGCCTGGAACAGCGGCTGGCACATCACAGGTGCTTGATCACTGTGTTGGATGAATTCCTGAGTGTGTTTCCCTGGAATCTAAAAGGGGAGCAGTGTAGTTCAAGGGGACAGAGGCTTGGACTGCAGGTCTGAAACAGTGACACGGCCCAGGCGCCGGAGTTGCTGGAGGTTTTCCAACAGAATCACAGCGTTCGTTCTGGTCTCAGAGAAGGAAACAGATTCAGAGCCCATCCCGCCGGGTGTAGGTCTTCTGGGGCCTCTCACTTTGGTCCTGGAGTAGCCACAGTAGCCCTGTGGCCAAGAGGCTGAAGCTACCTTCTTTGCTGAGTTTCACATCAGGCTCCTGTGATGAAAACCCATCTAGTGGCATGTTCCATATCCTGGGTGTTTCCAGACAATAGCTCCTATACCTGGACGGCTGAGTCAGGGCAAGGCACGTCTGCCCTTTTGAGCTGTTGTATTCATAAAGCATCAGTCCCTCCGGCACCCAGCAAAGCAGAGCCCTCGGCTTTCGGTGGCCGGCACTTGCCTAGTTTGCTTGTCAGGTGGAGCTATCGTCCGTGGCGCCTGGGGACTTATGCTGCTCCCTTGATATTCCAACCCACTTGTCTCTTTTTGCTTGGGGCACCCTCTGTCCCCCAAACAGAGTTTGAAATTGCTCTATAAATGATATCTGTTAGCTTTGACTCCCAGTGCTGTCCGCCAGGCTGAAATTCAAACAAACATTTTGTACACTTAAGCTTTAGAAATTCTTTCCACAAGGAAAGACCATTTTGAGAAGTTGGTTTTTTATTTATTTTTTTCTCCTTGACATTTTAAGATGATTTTTTGCAGGAAATTTGATAAAAATAGCTGCCATTTTCACAAAGTGAGGAAATGGGAGCTTAAAATTAATTGAATGGAGAAGCCACTTTCCCCATCTACCTCCCTCCCCACCCAAAGAGGACATGCCAGCGTGGTTTACATAAGAGGTACTTGTAACCTTTGAGTCAAGTGTTTTCCAGCATGCCCACCTGTTCTTCTGCCCCAGTGCTAGCCTCACATTCCAGAGGAACCTATCGGAGATGCAGCAAACAGGTAGATTGACTTTATTTTGTTGGCAATAGCTATGAAGTAGAATAGGCAATGTGGGAGAGTAGTTCAAAATACAGTGGGGTCACTTGATTCAAACCCCGGCTTTGCCATTTACTTGTGCTGGAACTTTGGATAAGACAAGTAATGTCCTCAAGCCTTTGTGTGCAGTTATAGAACAGGAGATAACATTACAGATTCCATCAAGTAGCTGCGTTGCTTCAGTGAGGTAGCAAGTGCCTAGCACCGTTCTTGAAGTAGTTCCTCAACAGAAGGTCAGATTGGTTTTTAAATAGCAGCCACCTTGACTTCAGGTCTTGTTCACGTGGAAAGGCTTCATAGAGCTTGACGGTGCTGTTGGGATTCTTGAAGTCTCAATGTGTCAAAAAGACATGGTGGTGAAGCTCTATTTGTTCATTTTTCAACTCATTCCTTGAACATCCAGGACCTTCTACGTGTAAAATCCCATACTTGGTGCTGTAGAGTTATGACATGTAATGGACTAGGATTTCACCCTCAAGTGGGTTGTAACAAGTCTGGGAATATGGCATTCAGCAATTCAATTCAGAAAGAGATCACTTTCACTGGAGAGATTAGGAAACGTTTATAAAGGTGGTAGCATTTCAGCTGGGTCTTGAAGAAGAGCTAAGATTGGTAAATGTGGTGGAAAAAAAGAGCTTTTCCAGTAAAAAGATAGATGTCTATTCAGGGAATAGACATCTTGGTCTGAAATGCTTTAGGCTATCAATAACTTTTTTTTAATTGTGGTAAAATATACACAACATGAAACCTACCATTGTAACCACTTTTTGGTGTACAGTTCTGTGTCATTAAGCACACTCATGTTGTTACACAACCATCACCACCCTCCACCTCCAGGACTCTTTTTATCTTCTCCACCGAAACTCGGCTCCCATTAATCACCAACTCCCCACGACCCCTCCCTCAGCCCCTGGCACCCACCATTCTACTTTTCATCGCTCTGAATTTCATCACTCTGGGGACCTCATATAAAAGATTCATGCAGTAGTTGTCTTTTTGTGACTAGGTTATTTCACTTAAGACAATGTCTTCAAGGTTCATACACATGATAGCATGTGCAGAATTTCCTTCCTTTTTAAGGCTGAATGACATTCTATTGCATGAACGACCATATATCGTTTATCCCTTAGTCCGTCGATGGACACTGGGGTCATTTCCACCTTTTGGCTATTGTGGAAAATGTGAATCTCAATAAGATTTTTATAGTGATTCTCTTATTTGATCTACTAGGATGTGAACTCCAGGAAGGCAGGGTCTTTGACAGTTTTGTCCAGTATTGTACTCCCAGAGCCCAGAACTGCAGCTGGCACATAGTAGGCACTCAAGAAAAATTTACTGAAGCAACATTGGCTGATTGGATGGACTTAGCCCTTATAATAATTTTTCAAGGTAGTTGGGGGAGACATTACTGTCCCCTTAATAAAGAAGAAAATGCACTCAGCAAAGTTGGGAAACCTACACGGCCAGCAGGTGTCCAAGGGGCCCTGGCACCACCGTCCTGGGTCTTGTCCACTGCCTGGAACACAGCAGGCGCCTGCCTGAGGCAGCAGGAGCTGAGTTGCTGCTTTGTAATCCCAGCTTGTCTCCTCTGCTGGCTCTGTGACTTTCAGCATGCTGCTTTACTTCTCTGAGACTTAATGTCTTACTTTCTAAAATGCAGGTTCCACTATCACCTTCTAGAATGTTCCAAGAAATAGAAACAATGTAAATAATGTACCTGTTTTGCACTAGGCACTTATAATACAGGCAACTATTACCACCATAATAATTTATTTTCATAAAATAATTTCATTTACACAGGGAAGAAAGTTATTTTTGTTTCAACGTTGTATAATTAAAAAAAAAAAAAACCTGGGAACTACTAAATATAAGACAACCTACTTTTTCTTGCCAGCTACTTCATTATTTCGTGCGTCACCTTGAACAAGTGTCCTATCCATTTGGAACCTCACTTTCCTCTCTCTGGAGTGGGGACAGGTGTGTTTCCCCTGCCTAACTCACAGGATCATTGTGGACATTAAGTGGGAGCTCCGTCTAGACTGTTGTGTGCATGAAAATACGGGAGTGATTGTTCCTACTCTATTGGTGATGTGAGTCATTTACTAGACTCCAGGGGACAAATACTAAGAGAAAGAAGACCTTTTGTTTTACCTGCGGGGTTTTCCAGCAATCTGGCAGCTCCGTGGCTGGAATGAGAGCCCCAGGCTGAAGCAAAGCTGTAGAGTTATCCCGAACCTTTCAAGTTGAAGCAGCTCCTGCGAGGTCAGAACAAGCCCCTGTTTGGGAAAGGACCACGAGGGCCCCGGAAGGGCAAAACTCCCCCATCCTCCCTGCCCAGACCGGGTCTTCTTTATTAGGGCTGTTAAATGACAAAACCACCCTGGCCCTGAACTGCAGCAATAATAGAGCAAGTTGGGGAAGGTGACAGAGTAACTGTGCTATTTGGCTAGAGGGGAAGGAAGGGACATTAACATTTATCTATGGAGGCTTCCTATCTGCCTTCCTGCATGTGGTCTCAAGGTTGCCCCAAAGAAGCCGCCAAGGCAGCCTCCTTGGCTGGACTGGAGAGGAGGGGCCAGGCTGGGAGGGGAGGCAGGGAATGGACAGAGCCTTTCACGGCTGTGAGAACTGAATGTTTGGAATTTCTGTTTGCAGTAACAGAAAAAGAGAAGATTTATAAGCAAGTTTAGCTGCACGCTGAGGCCAGGTTTTGATTTTGTCAAGTACTAAGAGCAAAGGGGGCGTAAGACCTGGCTGTTACCATGGCCAGTGCTGGGTGCAGAGGTGCCTGAGAAGCTGGCCCTGCAGTCATGAGAGTGCTTCTCGCAGGTCCTCACTGGCTAAGTTTGGACAGGGAGAGTCATGTAACCTGTGGAAGTTTCCCATTGCTTTGGCTACTAGGAATCTTGGAGGTGAGTGTAGCTGTAGGAAGGAAATAATTCTGTAGGAAGAAATGTTGGCACTTTTTCCAGAAGATGGGGAATTTGCTGAAGGTTTTGAAGTGTGGCCAGGAGTTCACTGGCCACAGAGGGGAAGGCAAGACAGGGAAGGAAGAGAGACTCACAGCTGCGTGCAGACCCCCGGGGCTCAGGGAGGGCGGATAACCTGGTGGGTGAGAGCGCATTGGAGGAAGTGGCAGGAGCCTCACCCAGGCATGGCCACAAAGGGCCAGATAATTTACTGAGATAACAAATTTGCATTTTGCTTAATCCAAAATAATGAAAGTAACTTTTTCTTTTCTATCCACTTCACACCTAAGTTTCTTACAAGGACAAATAAGTCTTTGAATAAAAACTGCTTTGGGCAAAATTGAGTTTTAACCCTAGGGGAGGAGCCCTGAGCGTCCAGGGAGAGGCCGACCTTGGGGGAGGGCTGACGCTGTGGAAGAGACACTGAGGGAAACTAGACGTTCCTGGGCGGGGGAGAGGCGTGTAGCCTCAGCCAAACCCAGGTGCTCCAGCCAGCCAAGGGGCAATGCAGTGGACGTCCAGGCTCCAGGGGACCAAGTGAGATGGACCTTTGAGCACATTGGCAGAGCTCACGTCCAGGGGCCCAACACTCTGTTAGATGCATAATCCCAGGATCTCCACAAAACCCCGGGTTGTGGCAGGGAGCCCTGGGAACCACCGAGATGGAAACTTCTGTTAGCCCGGCAGATGGGAACTCAGAGTGGGTGAACTTTTCTTCATGGAGAGCTACCCTGAGCACAGTGCTGCCACCGCTGACTCCGAAACCCCAGTGCGTGGGAGCTGGTGTGTTTCTAAGCACTCGAAGTGCACTGGCCCTGTTTATCCTCACGAGGCAAAAACTATTCTCTTTTTTTTTTTTTTTTGAGACAGAGTCTCACCCTGTTGCCCAGGCTAGAGTGAGTGCCGTGGCGTCAGCCTAGCTCACAGCAACCTCAAACTCCTGAGCTCAAGCGATCCTCCTGTCTCAGCCTCCCGAGTAGCTGGGACTACAGGCATGCGCCACCATGCCCGGCTAATTTTTTCTATATATATTTTTAGCTGTCCATATAATTTCTTTCTATTTTTAGTAGAGGTGGGGTCTCGCTCTTGCTCAGGCTGGTCTCGAACTCCTGAGCTCAAACGATCCGCCCACCTCGGCCTCCCAGAGTGCTAGCAAAAACTATTCTCACCTCATTCTCCAGGAGAGGGCAAATAATTTTTCCAAGGCCACATAGCTTGCAAACAGCAGAACTGAGAGTTTTATTATTATTATTACTTACTTATTTTTGAGACAGAATCTCTGTTTGTTACTTGGGCTAGAGTGAGTGCCATGGCGTAAGCCTAGCTCACAGCAACCTCAAATTCCTAGGCTCAAGCGATCCTCCTGCCTCAGCCTCCCGAGTAGCTGGGACTATAGGCGCGAGCCACCATGCCCAATTTTTTGTTTCTATTTTTAGTTGACTGGCTAATTTTTTTTTCTATTTTTAGTAGAGACTTGGTCTTGCTTTTGATCAGGCTGGTCTTGAACTCCTGATCTCAAGCGATCCTCCCGCCTTGGCCTCCCAGAGTGCTAGGGTTACAGGCGTGAGCCACTGCACCCGGCCCAAAACTGAAATTTGAAATCAGGCACATTGGCTCGTAGTGTATGCTTGCAATTCCTTTGATAGGGTGTCTCTCCAATAAAATAAAAACCTGGGATGTTTCTTGCAATTCATACTCTGCACGTGTGCTGAGGTGTCTGTGTGTTCCGACTGGCAATGGGCAGCTACAGAAGGATTTTGAGCAGGAGAGTGACAGGCTCCAGTATGTGATGGGCCAAGCAGAGAGAAGAAGACGTTTTCAAAGACAATTGGAGTTGCTGGCATATTCTACACAGAGAAGATGTCAGCTCGACACTGGCGGAGGGAGGAGACGTTCAAGGCGGCTTCCAAAGGTAGAACTGACGGCGCAGGACAGGGAGACCAGCTGATGTCAAGTAGGCGCATTTGTTTATATCAGATTTCGAGTGCGCTTGAAATACAGCTGGGAGGCTATATTAATTGGCTTTGCAGGGTGCACAGCGTTCTGTTCCTCACGCGCTCTGACAAAAGAGCGGGAGCCAGCGGCCGTGGCTGCTGCCTCCCCAAGCGTGGGCCCAAAGGGTACACACGATCGCACCACCCCTTAGCCTTACGGCTCTTCTCTCATTGCTTCTATTTCTTTGTATTTCTTTGTATGTTTAACACCCTGGTGAGAAAGAATAGGGCCAAGCACCATATACGAGGGAGGTAAAGTCTTTGTTCTCGCCACCTGGTTTCTGCAGGGGAATTCTGAGGGACATATTTTGGCTGAAGTCTTATTTTATTTGACGAGTGTTTCTGGTGCATTAGTATATAAGATTTTGTGAGTTTTAGGACCCCACTTCATTTATATTTATGTTCGTCATTTATACATCCGCCCGTCTGTGCTTCCATCCATCCACATCTTCGTGTGTTCTTTGTGAAGAAGCTCCCGAGCCCCTGCTGTCTGCAGGCTGTGGTCTGTGATGCAGACAAACATGCCTAAGGTGTCACTCACCGTGAGCCGGGAGGGACAGCCACCGTCAGAATCCGTGGTGTGTACCGGGTGGGGGGCTGTAGCACCGAGCTGGAGTTGGTGTCCGGGCTGTGTTGCCACTGTCCCCCTTCACCCGCCAACGTGAGCTCAGAGCGTTCGGCCTCCGTTTCTTTATCCAAGAAATGAGAAGATTGTTCTCAAGTTCACCATGAACTTGTCAAAGTTCTATGATTCTCCACATACACAGACATGGGAAATTATGGCATCCTTTAATCCAATGACCCAATGTGCTCAGAAGTCACCATTGAGATGTTTTCCTGTCCTGTTTTACCCACTGTGTAGCGACTCGGTAGCTCTGCTTTCCCAGCTGTGAAGTGGGGAGGCCACTCACTGCTGAAGCAGGTACAAAGCGGCAGCCATGCGCCCGCCACCATGGAGAGCCCTGGTGATGGGAGATCAGGGAGGCAGGCGGCCTCTGCACACGGCCCCAGAGCGACAGCGGCGCCAGCCTTGTGAGTGATGTGCCTGCTACGCGGTGCTCAGAAAGATGCGGATCTCCTGTCTCCACTTCCATGAATCACCTTGAACTACCTGCGCTTCTGCCGCTGCGGAGCACAGGACAAGGCCGCTCCCAGCATGACGGGTCTGCTCTGTGCACGCACACCCCGGGTGGTGTCGTCGCTGCCATCAGCAGCTGTCTGCAGTCAGGGCTGTCTGTTCCTCCCGGCTGTGTAGGTTGTAATCATTACACCTCGTAGGCAGAGCCGTAACCAGCTCGGAGCGGCTTGATGGAAGTCAGCACCCTGTTCTCCACATGTGCACAAACACGCATGAACACACATACATGGCACATGCACACACATGCACAGACACACACATGCACACATCATTGCTCTTTTTAGGACAGGCTCCACCTGCCTTATTAGCGGTGTGAGAGAGCCGTGGAGGACACTTCCTGGAAAGCATGTGCAGTTTATGTGCTTTCAGTGAAAGGGCCCCATAAAAGCACCCGCTTAGGCAGCATGTACCGGAGGACACTGTCTTTATTCAGCGAGGCCGTAAACTGCTGATACAAGAGAAAACAGCCTGTCAGTCTTAATCTGGCCATTATTTATATTTACAGTACCATATCTCTCGTTGCATTCATCCTCAACTTAACTATGTTTTCTTTTGGCTCTCAAAAGTAACTTTTAAACCTTGAAATTAGAAAGGGAAAGACCAGGAAAAAGATTGAAGAGACAACTAAAATCTTTTACAGCAAACTATAAAAAGAACATACAAGCCTATCTATATCCATGACTTTGAAAAAAAATTATTAACGGGTTTTAGGAGAAGAATCCGATTGAGACGTAACATCTTGTGTGCTAGGGTGTCCTAGCATGAGAGAGCCCAGACAGAAAAAGTACATCTTTCATCCCAGCCAATCACCCTATAAATTAAAATGCTGAATAATCTATTTTAAGCACTCGTATCTTAGCTCGCTAAAAAGATTTAACCTTTCTCTTCCAGTGGACAGAGGAGATTTATGTGAAATAGGCAAAGGTAAAAATAAACATAATGTTAAGGTTTTTTTTTTTTTTTTTTTTTATCTGCCACTCACATTCCCTTGGATCAAGATCTAGTTGTGAAAGACATTTGGCTGGAATTGGCTGGGGAAGCTGTCCCAGGTAGGAAGCAGGGTCACTCAGGAAAGTCAAATTTTACTACTACGATTCATGGAAGAAATTAAAAAATAAACAGACACACATCTTAGCAATGTTGTGTGTGGCACGAGCTTCCCTAACCACAAATTCTGATACTGCATAGTAGTGATAAATTATATTTAAGATGGTGATAAACTTACAACTGGGATGCCATGAAAAATAATTCTTTATTTCAAATCACACCTACTTTTATCTCATGTTTCCCGAGTGTTTGGTTAAAGCATTTTCTGGAAAATATCACTTATCCACAATGGCCTTGGACTGGAGTGTTCCGAGTCTCTTGCAAAGCAGCCTGGAGTGATGAACTCACACAAGTACGTGTGGACAGGCGCTGGGGTCGTGCTGCTGATTAATTAGCTGCGTAATGTTTGCAAAACCACTTGGGGCAGGACTGATGAAACCAAGAATCCTGGACAGGATTTGGAAGCGCTGAATTCAAGTTGTGGCTCTTCCAAAGACTTCTCCTGAGCTGTGGAGCCCAGGGGAATTCGGTGGGGCTGTGACAAGCTGCCTACCCCATGGGGGTCTTATGGGATCCATGAGACAATGGACTTGAAGACCAATTGTGAACGCTCAGATGCTGGATATAGAAACATATATATATGTGTGTGTGTGTGTATATATATATATATATATATATGTCACCGGTGGGGCTCTCTTCCATCTTTGCCAGGTGGCACATTCATTCAACAAATCTCTGTTGAGCACCTACTATTTGAAGCCCTGTTCTTGGCACTGGTGATACTGCAGTGAAAAAAACAACCCCAGCTTCCTTTGGGCTTACATTCTAGGAGGAGATGCACATAGTAAAGTAATAAATAATTTAAATTTGTAGAGACATGTTAACAGGTGCTAATTGGTATGGAAAAGCATAAACTAAGGAGAAAAGACAGAGTGCTGGGGAGAGGGGGGCTGCAATTTTTTTAATGGTGGTCAGTGAATGCCTCACCGAGGTATTTGGGCAGAGCCCCGCAGGAGTTGCAGTGTGGTGTAGACAGATTCAGAATCCAGGGGAGTGAGAAAGAGCCTGTGGCCATGGTGGCCTGGTGGTGGAGATGGGCAGTGCATGTGAGAAAGAGCCCATTCGCTCCAAGTGAAGGGCGAGGCAGGCGCGTGATGCTGGTCTACAGAAGGAGCCAGTTTTGCGTCGGTCAGCAGTGGTCGCAGAGCTCACCTGTCCTCCTGGCTCCTGGCTGAGTCTGGTGAGAGGCTACGAGTAAACGCCGGCTGAATGATTCTCTGTGAAATATCAGAACAAAAATCTTCACCAGGAGGCAGAGGCAGCGAGGAGGGGTGGGTGCCACGGGAAAGCTGGAAGATTGGGAGCCTGCATGGGATGAGTCGTGGTGACGTCTGGGACTCGCTCAGGAAGACGGTTCGTTTTGAGTCTGGAGGTTCCAGCAGGGCTGGCGGCAGCTGGAGCGTGTTTCCTGCCGCCTGGTCCTGTGTCATGGAGAACCTGGGTTATGAAACACAGGAGAGTGGGCTGGGGTCGTCCACGACTCAGTCACACAGGTACGACTGGCTCACAGACGCAGACATCACACTGAGGTTCACAGCAGTAAAACGTGCGGCACCGACTGTTCTCATCAACCGTCACCAGTGACCTTCCGTGAAGACACCTCCGGAGCTGGGAAACGCCTCGTGCAGGGGGACTGGGCGCTCAGAAAAACGTTGCATTTGATAACTGTCAGGATTCATTATCAATCTTACTACTGTTGATACTAATAACTGTTTATAGTAAATGAATACAATGTTTTACATCGCAAACCTTTTTTTCTTTAATTTATCACGTTAAATCCCAAACACTGCTCTGTAGCATGATTTAATCACTAAACTCTTTATCTTAGCTCCAAACCTACTTTTTTTTTAACCATCTCGGTTGATGATGCCAACATCCTTCTAATTATTCAAGTGAGAAATCTACTGAAGCTTCTTAGATCCTGTTTCCTTCGTGGGCTACCAAATTTTCAGTTAAAATCTCTGCTTTCCTTCCCATCTCTGTTGATCGTGCCCTCGATCACAGGTTTACCTTATCTTGCTTGAACTTTCTCAATGGCAACTTGTTCCCCCAAACGCCCGTCTTAGAGTCTGTCTTGCCTTTCCCCCAAGTCTGTCCCTTCACCACGTGATCGTGTCAAGGTGTCAATCTCCTTTGCCTCCCTGGCTCCGGCTGTGTCCCCTGTGCCTGCCCACCTCACCACCAGTGTCCTCACGCTCCTGCCTCGAATTTTGCATCCCAGAGTCTCTGAAGGTCTTACAGTCCCCTTTGCTCTGTCCTTTTTTCTCGAGAAGAAGCAGGCACGGCCTGGCCCACTGGGGCTGCTGCTTTGCCACGCGGCGTTTCTGGAACTCTCTCTTGGGCGGGGCACACACTGCCTCTTCTGGGGAGACTCGTGGCGTCCACCCTACCTTCACGTCTCCACCTCCCCAGTGAGACTGTAAAGCCTTCGAGGGCAGAGACTGTACTTCATTCATCTTCCACGTTGAGCACCTGGCAAGTAGTAGGTGCCTGTTGGATGTTTGCACCTTAGATCTGAGCTGTTGACAAACTGGCAGAGATATTTCCCTACAGGAGATGCCTTCTGGGACGGGGTCTCCTCTCTGTCTCTGCAGCGCTTTGGGACCACTGCCCTTGTGGTGCCCATTGCTCATGCCGGGCGTTTTTCTCTTTGTGCTGTGTCTCCCTGGTTAAAACGCGGGCGTAGAACAGTTCCTACCTCACTGTCAACAAATGGAAAACTGATAGGTCTGTGTCTGTGGAATAAATAAATACGTGAAGGAATGAAATGATTCCGTGTCCTACGTTGATTCTCCTTCTCCCTCTGGCTTCTCCGCTTTTAAGTACCATTTTATTGATTGACAAACTAGCTTAATTTTATATTAATATTATTGGATTATGTTAATACTACGTAGTGAGTTTATGAGTGTAATTAGACTCATAGAGCAAATGTTTTCTTCCTTAAACAAGTTTAAGTATGTTTTAAATATATAAATATATATTTTACATAATTCTATAAATATATATTATAACTGTGAAATAAAACACAGCAGACTTTTCCCTCCCTCAGGGGGACGGAGCGCTGGCTGCAGGCAGGGCCGGGCATCTGGGGTTCATCTCTCCCCGGCACTGACGAGTTCGGGGCAGCACCCGCTGACCTCCCTGGGTCTCAGTTTGCTCACCTGTAAAGCACGGGATTAAACTAAATTATTAAGGTTGCTTTTCACTTTAAAATACTATTTTTTTTCAATTTTAACTTGATTTTCAAATTTACTTGATGGTTGTGGATGGTCCTGATGCCACACGGGAATGCCTCAAACCCATTGTACTATAAAAAAATCACATGGAACTTTTACTGGATGCCAAAACACATCTTAATTACCTGCTGTCTTTTAAAATATTTTTCCTGGTGGACACGTATTGGCTGGGGGTAAGAAGCCAGAGAGAGAGATGAGCGGACAGTTTTCCTAAATCCCTGCATCTGAGATGCAATTATTTTCTGTTGGTTCATGCAATTTTACTCCCCAAACCTGTTTCCCTAATTAAGCAAAGAAGCTTTTTGGCAAATGTAGACAGTGTAGAAATGGAAAATAATTGGCATAAAATAGTGTAAGGAACACTCCTCCAGGTGCGGGGTGGAGATCTGCAGCGTGGGGTGGAGGAGCCCAGAGGACTGGCACAAGGTGCGGGGTAACCGGCAGGTCGCCCCCTCCAGCTGGAGAGGGGAGCGCTAGGTATGTCAGACTGAGACCATTCTGTACACCTGATAGGCATTTATTTTTCAGCAAACAAAAGTCTAATTGACTTTATTGCTTGCCTTGGGAGGACCAGTAAATCACAGAAAGTCAGGCGTGAGTAAAAATTTAACAGAGAGTGGAAGACATTTAATAATGTTTTTCATTGCCCAAAGCAATGCCTGACTGTTGAGGTAATATTCATCTGTCTTTTATAAGTAAAATAATAACTACTTTTATTTGTCCAGAAAACCCTCTGAAAGATCACTTGGTTCCTCTCACAGCAGAGATTTTTTTCCCTTAGCTCTTCCTCTGCCCCGCCCTGTCGTGGGTCTAGTCTTTCTTAGACCTGAGCCTGCTGCGGACACCGGCAGGGGGTCCGGTTCTTTCCTCTCTGCTGTCCCGACCACCTGCTCTGTGATAAAGTCCAAACCGAGTCAGCATTTGAGCCTCTTCGCAGCGTGGCTGTGCTATATATATTCTAATCTGCCTCCCAGCAAGTGGCTGCAGGAGCTTTGAGGAGCCAAGGGTGCAGGTTCTGGAATCGGGCAGTTCTGGGGTTTCCAATTTGTCTTCCATACACACGGGCCACAAGGCCTTGGGCGGGGCATGTCACCTTGTCAGTGTGACAGCTACAGAGCTATCAAGAGACCCAACTTCCCCCCACACAGCCAATGGTTTGGCACTGACACCTGCAAAGAGATACCTTTCCTCTTTGTATTTTTGTAGACAGCAGAGGGGAAGAAAGAGAGCTGAGTAGGAGTGAGGAAGTGTGACAGTTCTGGGCAGTCGTCCCTGGATGGGACCGCAGCGCCTGTTCTGGGCTCTGCCCGCCACGTGTGGGCTATGCGCTATCCTTCTGAGTGGCTCCCGAGGGTGCGGGATCAGACGGGCCGGCTGCAGGTGCAGTTGGTGTAACTTACGTCTGGGGTGCTATGTATTCCTGTCTGTAAGCAATGGATTTAGACTGAAATCTAGGAGCTATCACAGTGATTGGGAAAAGGACAAAACGAAACTTAAGTGCCTTTAATTCTCTTTCCGTGGGAGCATTGGGGGTTCCCATTAGTGTAGAACATTTAAAACAGTGCGATTGGGTATAGACCCTGAGGCGTAATGTTTTCATTTGGCAAACACAGATTTTGGTTTATATACAGCATCTTTTACTAGATTTGTACACTTTTAAATTCAAAATTTATTCTCCTATGTAAATCATTGTTTGTTTTGAAAGTAAAGAATGAGTCAAGGAAATGATTATTACAGATGGTTACATCATGGATACTAAAAATAACTTTTTCATACTGGAGACAAAGAAATTAACAAAACGATCCTTCCTGGGTGTTGCATAGACTGAGTGAACCATTGCTGGGCAGAATGAAAAGTGGATTTCCTTCCACACTCTTCACATTGTAGATGACTCCAAGAAGTGCCTACAGACATGAACTTACTAGAGCACGCACCTGTGGGATTTAATACATCTCCTTTACTCTCCAGTCCCTTTTAGACTAAATGCTTCTGCTCATTTTTTCACCTGGTTGCAAGCTCTCCTTCCCCTCCCTCTCTAACTCTGCCCACTGTTCAAGAGGCAGGACAGGGAAGGAGAAAAAAAGAAGAATGTTTGGAGGTATGGGGAGCTGGGTTTAATTTCCAGTTGAGTGTCACTATGTTGAATTCTCACTTTGAGCCTGTTTCTCTGTCTGTAAGATGAAGCTAATGAGAGCAACTCATTACGATTTTCGTGAGGATTGGGAACATTGCAGCACCGTGCCTGGCACATGATACATGGTACAGGTATCAGTTAGGGGAATCACCATCTTCCTCCATCTCTCTGAGCCATGGCAGTGCCTCAGAAGATGTTCTTAGGTACATCAAATCCCTCTCTGTCTCTCAGCATGGACACACACATGTACATATTTACATCTAAATCTGTAAGTACACATATGTGTTTGCATGTTGAGCATCTGCACATACCCCCATAGATACATGCTTACACATACAAAAGATATAATTATGTGTAATTGCATGACCTAAGCCTATCATGTTCTAAAATTGGGCCAAATTCTCTTTAGGTAAACATGGCAATATAGGGGTTTCATTTATAGTTTAGATCAAGATAAATCATTAGTCCACAAACCCGGAGTGGAAACATGCACCCCCACTCTGTTTTTGTTATCTTTTCAACCCATGCTTTGTATCAGGAGATTCCTTCTTGCCAATTACTCGTATTTTAAACTTGGCTTTTCACAAGGCCAAACAATTTAAAGTTTTGGGCAGTTGTATCAATGCATGTTTTCCACCATGTAATAAAATAATAGCTGAGTTGAAAACTTTATCAATTTCAAACTTAGAGCCGAGTCTGCTCGTGGAGCACTTGGCCAGCTGTGGCCTTTGCTCCTGTCTGTCCGGAGGGCCAGGCGGTGCGGACAGCTGCTCTGCGTCCACACCTGAAAACGAAGGTGATGGTTTTTAAGAGATGCCTTGTCCAGAACAGATGAGATGTAAGACAGAACACCCAGCATCTGAAAAGGAAAATGAACTTCTGTTTGGCTTTTTTATTGCATGGGAAGAAGGCCGTTTGTTTCCCATACACACCGTTAGAAACTGGTATGGGTTGACTCTCCACTTCCCACACCAAACATACCAGTATTGGTCTCTGAGTGCAAGTGTTATGGTGATTTTTGTTATTTTTAATGTGCCTTTGTTTTTGATTTTTTCAAATGTTCAGCTATCAGTCAGTGTTGTTTGGTAGACAGAAACAAAATCAACAACCATTTCTTAAAAAGAAAGATTTAGTGTGGACGGATTAGAAGTATCTCTTTCAATGGTAAAATGCAGGGTAACAGAATAGGTAATTTCTCTGGTTGCTGCCAGCTTTACAGAATTTTTAAATTTAAAAACGAAAAGAAAAATGAACATCATTGAGCACCTGAGAGTTGTCTGGTTCTGTGTATTTTTTAAAATTAACATATTGCATTAATCAGAGTTCTTCAGAGAAACAGAACCAATAGGATAGTTGGATGAATAGATGGATAGAGAGATGAGAAGGGAATTTTTAGGGGAGTTTGTTCACAGAATCATAGAGGCTGAGAAGCCCCACAACACGCCACCTGTAAGCTGAGAACCAGGGAAGCTGGTTGCTCAGTCCAAGTCCGAGGGCCTCAGAACCAGCAAAGCCGATGGTGTAGATGGTGTAACTCATAATCTGAGGCCAAGGCCATGAAGACCCAGGGGAGGGAGGAGGGTGATCTGGTGCAAGTCCCAGAGTCCAAAGGCTGGAGACCTAAAGTTCTGATGTCCAAGGGCAGGAGAAGGGTGTCCATGCTCCAGGAGAAAGAGAGAGACCATCCGCCTTTCCTCCGCCTTTCTGTTCAGGGCCCTTGGCCAGCCCCATGGTGCCCGCCCACATTGGCGAGAGCGGGTCTTCTTCACTCAGTCCACTGGGTCAAATGCCCATCTCTCTGGAAACACCCTTGTGACACATCCAGAAATAATGCTTTACTAGCTATCTGGGCATCCCTTAATCTAGTCAAGTTGACACCTAAAGTTAACCGTCATACATATGTAATGTCAATTCATCCTTACAATAACCCCACAGAGTGGCCGTCACTCTCCCCGTGACAGAGGTCGGGAGACCAATGCCCACATTATGGGCATAAAGGGTGGTGTAAGAATTCCACACCAGGTCTGTGTGGCTTTGCAGCCCATACTGTTTTCACTCTCTCTTTCAATAATTCTTTACATTGGATGTGAAACATTTCACAGGAAAGGATAAAACCATTATTCTACAAACCGGCAAACAAAGTTAGTGAACTATGAAGATGCCTTTAATGTCGTCACTAGCTCATCAGCCCCGCTTGGCTTCTCAACTTCATGCGGACATGGTAGGAATGTTCCTGGTTATTGAGCCATCATTTGAGGTTCAGAAGGAAATTTTTAGTTTGTTGAGTAACCCGTCTCCTCCTTTCCCATCCAAACCACTAAATAAACTTGCTCCATTTTTCTCCTTTTAGGAAAAGTAATTGAGACGAGTCCAAGACAAACGAGCTTACCACTGGCTCTCAGAGCTTTGCTTTCTCCTTGTCTGGCTTTGCACGGACAGCGCCAGTTCCGCTGGTCCCCCGAGAGGCTGCATTCCAGCAGATTCACTCTGCGCTGACCTGAGCCTGCCGCCACCCAGGGGAGAAAACACATTTAAGCAGACTGCAGCCGCACAAATTTGCGTGTCCATAGAAACCTGGGTTTTATGTCATTTTCCCCACGGCTTAGCTCTGTGGTTTATTGTTAACCAGTTTCCTTTCTCTCCCTCTCTTCAAGGTAGATTTATTAGCACACATATGTCATGCAAATGATGATTTATGAGGGCACCGTAGTCCCTGAGAAAACATATTGATTTAGGGGAACTCAAATTCCCTGCTACAAAAGCCTGTTTTGGGAGACTTGGATGGTTAGACTAAAGTTAAGCTGAATTCATCAACCTGCCCCGAACTCCCTTTATTTCCTGACAGTTTCTGCTGCTACGTAACGTCACACGAGCTCGCCCTTTGGAATCGTCCTTTTCCTTGCATCGCTATTAACCTTCTGATTTCTTCATTCTTTAATCAGCTCAAAGAATTATGAAGTTTACCTTGGTGGCCTTTTGCAAGAGCTGATCAATAGGGAGATGTGTGTTACCAAGAGAGATGAAGTGACGTTGAGGAAGAGGTGCACGAGGTTATCTCCTGACTCCTGATGCTGTTCTGACTCCCAGGAGGAATGATTCCCATCCCATCGATCCCGGCGTGGCCAAGCTGCGGTCCTGCCTGCACAGCTCCCAGCGGGAATGCAGAAGGGTGAGGAGGGCAGCTCTCCCTGCACCCTTTCTCTGGTGATTGTGGCCGTTACTTCTGCAGCTCATGAAATCTACATGGAAGCACGCAATGAAAAGACAGCGAGGGGGAGCGTGCACCTCATCAGCGAGAGCCAGGAGGAAGCGGAATCTCGCAATCACATCTCATTGCAGAAGACATGCAGTCTGTGCACCTTGGGACGTCCATAACAGGAGCGTTGTTTCGTTTTCTGGGCTCAGCCAAGGTGGTAGGGGTGGAAATATGATCGGTGGCATTGGTCACTCTCTTCTTTCTCATAATGCCTCTCCCCGTTTCCCTGATAATTTTACTTTCAAAGTGGGAAAAATGGAGATATGTGACCCTCTGGGCCCGGGTCCCCATCATACTGACAACCTCCATTAATCTCTGAGAGTCTCACCCCATTTACTGATCCGCAGTGACTCACCTGCAGTCACACCACAATCAGTGGCAAAGTTAATTGCAATCGATACCTCCTCACATTTTCCCTTCCCTGCCGCTCCTGCCCCCTCCAGCAAATCTTATCTCCCAGGAAAGGCAGGCAGCTGTGGGCGGGCACACACGGCTGTAGGAAGTGGAATGAGGATTTGGGACAGGAGGAAGATTCTCAACGTGCTCATCATAGTTAAAAGATTTAGGTCTTCAAGTTTCAGGTTTAAATAGGAGCATCTTCTCTTTTTGTTTTTTCAGCAGCATTCTGTTTATTCATAAAAATTTAAAAATGCGTTAACTCAGATTTTAAAGTAATACAAAGCTCATTAAAGAAAACTGTTAAGAAATACACCGTGAATAAAAGAGAAAAATAATCTCACTATTCATGACAACCCATGTTAACATTTTGTGTCCTGTTTTTTTTCCCTCTTGCTACATGTGAACGTCTGTCTTTGAGTGTCGGTGCTGCCCCTTCTAAGATGCGACATCTCCACGCCTTCTCCCTGGTTGGTGATTTCTAGCCTAGTCTCCGAGTGAATAGAAATAAAGAAGTGTGTGTTACCAATGGCTTGAGTGTGTATGTTATTGTCTCAATGTTCGGACTGTTTAAAAACAGCATGAATATCCAACTGAGATGCGCCTGCAAAGTTTTTTCCCTGATTCAAGTGTCTGATTCAGAAAGCAAAATTTGGGCTAGCCATGAATTGTTTTCTTATTTTTTCAGATGAGTGGGGTTGACCTGTTTCCTGGGACAAGAGTAGCACATCTTTTTTCCCCGTCTTTCCAGTTCTTTTGGTCTTCTAGCTGGAAGAAGTATCACTGGGACCACAGACATCTTTGCAGAATGTTTGTCATTTTGTTTCTCTGTACCGGTAGTTTCACCTTCCTTTTCTCCCATGTGGTTTTGCATAGAGATTGAAGGAGAATTTAGCAAGAGCTTTACCAAAAGCTTCTAGCCAAACCCCACATGACCTGTACATTTGAGACCACCCTACCTGCTTTCTGAAATATTTCTCAGACCCACATTGCCAAGCACCGTGCTGGTGCGAGAAATGCTGTGATTTGTAAAATGCGCCTCCCGGCCACCTGCAGCTCACTGGCCGTCTACCAGGGCAGGTGATTTACACATGGGCAGAAGGGCATGAGGTGCCTCAGGCTGCCTGGGGGACGTGGGCAGGGAAATCCTGGTGTCGGAGGAGACACGGAGTCCACCTCGGGAGGAAAGTTGGAACTTGCCCGGTAGGCCAGGGGCCGTGGGAGGGAGAGCTTCAGTAAAGGCCTGGGGGAAGCGGATCGGAGGTGTCCTGGGGGCACAGCGATGGAGCCGATGAGGGGGAAGCTGGGCTCAGGTGAGTGAGGCTGTCGGTTTTTGTGGGAATGGCAAAACGCATAGACATTTAAAGCTGTTGATGTCAAGACTGTGTGAGAAGAGGATGAAAGAGGAAGAGTATGCACGTGGCCCTCAGTGCCACTGTGAGAACGGCAGAGGGAGAGAAGACTCAGAGCAAGGCCACGGGAGAAGCCAGAGGGGGTTCTGGAAGGAGGAGACGACCCACAGCTAAGAACAGTGGAGACCCAGGGAGAAAAGAGTCGGGCAGTCAGGGCATTGGTGGCCTTGGGGAGCTGGTGTGAGAGGTGGCGGCTGTAGAAGAGGCAGTAAAGTGGGGAGGGCCTCCTCATCTGTGGATTTGGAGGATTTTTGACTACCAGGATCTGGGGGGTGTGGGGCAGGCGGGGATGGCGGGCCTGGGAGTAAGGGGCAGTGCCAGGGGACACCGGTTGGAAGGGAACCGGCTGCCGTCCCTCCCCTCCACAGCGGCCTTGGTGCAGATGTGCTTGTTTATCTCGGGAAGAGCACGTCCTACTTAGAAAAGCCTCTGCTGGGGTCAGTTTGTTTTATAACTCAAAAAATAACCACTTAGGTAGGAAATCTGAAAAAAAAAAAAAAAAGAATAAAAGTGTTGCAGGAAACCTTTTTCCTTTAGAAAATGTGAGTGAATATGACTGGGTCAATAGCTGTAATCAGGAAAACCAGAAAGTTCAGTTTCTCTTTCCCTGTTGCATCTCGGCTTCATTTGGACCAACAATACGTCATTTGCATTTTCTCAGAAGAGGAAATTCAGGCACCTATTCCCAGCCAGGAGTCAGGGAGGGAACTGCAGGTCACAGGCTCTTCCCGCAGTCGCACCCACCTGAGCCACTGGCCTGTACTCTCAAGGCCAGAGGACTGGAACCGCTATTCCCAGAATTATTATTGTTCAAACAAAACAATAACTGTAGTAATGGTAACAGTAGTAACAAGGACATCAATGCAAACTCTCACTTTGTATTACAGTGCATTGGTAGATAACCAATGCCATATGCAATTATTTCCAATATTTGTAGAATCTGGATCTTGCAGCATCCTTGATAGAAAGTCATCTATTGCCTCCTTGCATAGTTTCTGTAAACAGGGATCTCATCACGTCTTAAAGCAATGGAATCCGTTACTAGTTTTGTCTATTTGACGGTCTTCACATCATGCTAATATATGCCTCATTTTGTCTGATTTTTGACCATAGGTCTACTTTCTATTTTCCGAACAACCCCAAACACATTTAAATTACCTTTTTCATGAGGTCACTTCTTCAACTACTAATTGACAATAATTATGATATAATAAGAATCCCTTTTTGCTATCACTGATATATATCAAATAAATCCAACACAGTATGTTATGAAGATGGGTTTGGGTTCCATCTTTTAAAGTAATTCCGTCTGTGGGAATTTTCCATGGAACATTTTCTCTTGCACAATCCTTTCCCTAAAAAAGTTAGAGGTCATGGTGAGGAGCTTGTTGGCTGATTCAAATGATATTAATTTTAATTTATTTTGTTTCACCTAGGAGTGGTATAATCTCAGTCAAGACCCCAGACTTTGGATGCCACAGCTGTTCGAGAACTTGCTGTGGCCACCTGTGCATGCAGTGTGTTGGGCACTGAGCTCCCAACATCCCTCAGACAGAGAACTTGATATCCACGGTACGAAAGCTAGCACTTATGGAGTGCCTGCAGGGTAAATCTAGATACAAGCTAATGCAATTCGGGAAATAACATTTTCAGCCTGATCTATGTTTTAGAAAAACCAAGACTCAGAGATGCAGGGTAACCCTGGAGAACCGGAATCCAATCACAAGTTTTCCTGAGTGCAATTCCCATGGCTCTTCCATAGCATCCTCTTTCCGTGGATCTATTGGTGAGCTGGGCACTGGCAGGACAGCGTGGGAGTGGAAGAGGGTGACACGGGCATGAACTGGAATTATGGACAGAGCGTCCATTTCTCAGGTGATGATGGCACCCGGCAAGGTTCAATAATATTTATCTGTAACATTGTATGAAGATACAGATTTGAAGATTAAAGATTTATATTAAGCCCTAATCTGACAGTAAAGCAAGCCATTTAGCCTCTCCTTAAATCAAAGAAAATATCCCTTTGCAAATGAAATGTCAGTTGAAACACAAATTGAAATGCTATGCAAATGTAAGATGATTAGTTTTAACATTTTCAGTATCCGCTAATTTGTTACTTCCAAGGGATGCCGACAGTTCTTAACATGTAGAAATTGGCCACTTTACTTTTCCCAGCACAAAGTAGGTGCTTAATAAATATTTCTTCAATTGATGAACATTGAATTCCTCTGATACATGAATCTGAATCTTGCTCTAGAAATCGAGCGAGGCCGTCTGCCTGCGGCGCTTCTGCACTTGAACACGTCGGTGGGAACTGGCGAAGTGCTCAAGGCAGCACAAAACAGAGTTCAGTACTTGCCTTGATACGAGAAATAAAGGGAGAGTGGAGAGGTGACCTGAGAAATGACAGTTTTTTAGTTTTAAAAATAGAAAGTTTAGATATATTAAGTGTGGAATGTCAAAATTGATGATTCTACCGGGCCTACCATAAAAGAATTCACCATATGTGCTATGTGAATTAAGAAAAAGCCATTTTTGAAATTCTTTTTTTGAAATTCTTACATATTCCAATCAGTATAAAAATTGCTTATCTGTGGGAGATAAATCTGTAGCAAACGCTGAAAGCATGATTAGCTCACGGAGGGAGAAAATTCCTTTGCACGTGCCACTGCGGACAGAAATGGGATCCAAGAGGAAGCTGGGATGCAGGAGTCAACGCAGGGCAGAAGCAGGTGTGGACCTTGAGAAAGGGTTGTTGGATAATCGTAAGGTTTTTGTCTTCAAAACGTGAAGTTAGGAGAGGTGGTGAGAGTTCCCAGGCACCCATTCCTGCCGGCTGGAGACGGGGAGGTGAGGCTGAGATGGGGCATGCGACCAGCCCTCTACTGGGAGAAGACATTTCTACTAAAATCGCATGTCTAGGGAGGCAGTGTGAGCGCCAGAGATGTTGGAGGATGAAGGAGACAGGTGCTTCCCCCGCTGTGTGGTGATGTGGGGGGCCCAGGGTCACGCGGTAGAACATCAGAAATCTGCATATTTGGAACCTCCTACAAAACCTTGGGGTCCATGTGCAAGTTTCTTTTCTTAAGCTAAGCTGGTGGTCAGTATTTCTAAGATAATATAGCGTGGAGTTTATAGACATGGCAACATTTATTATAATAGTTTTACAAACTTTCATCCTACATGCAAAATCATTAAACATATAAAGAGTTAACTTGATTTTCTTCCCTTATAGTTGTTTGCATTTTATGGAAGAAATTATATTCTCTCGGGATGTCCACATATTTAGAAGTTTGTGAGCATCCTTTGCGTGTAAAGAATCTGTTATAATATTCATGCTATCATTACCATATTGAAATAATTTATATTTTACTTTCTTTTCAGCCACAATAACTGTACAATTAACTTTCAAAGTGACACAGATTTGAAGGTAATAAGGACTCTAGCAATTTCATATGTATTCAGAAAACAAGATCCTCAGTCAACGTTTAACTAAACCAGAGAGTGAGATTGGGAGATGTGAGAGGATATGCCGCAGCCCATTGGAGTTCGCAGAGAGCATGAGCGGCTGAGTCAGGTCTCCGCTGCCCGGTGGTTGTGCTCCACGATCTGCGGCCCCTTTGGGACTGTAGATGACAATTTCATGTCCCGAGTTGTTTTCCTGAAGAGAGGCCCATAGTTTCCACCTGATTCTCAAGCAATGGAAGAACCACCGCGGAGCATCCCCTGTGAGCTCTGAGCTGCTTATACTCCACTGTGGGATCCAGGGGGAGAGAGAGAGAGGGAGGGAGAAAGAGAGAGGGAGGGAGAGAAGGAGAGAGGGAGAGGGAGAGAGGGAGGCTGTGCTGTCCGGCTCCCGGCACCACCTCCTGTGTCCTGTCCTGAGGTCCAGGTGTGCAGTGGCCGAGCTGGATTCCTAGGGGTGACCCACCCAAGGGGGAGAGATCCTGAACTGGCCCTTCTGTGGCAGGCCAGCTGCCCCCTCCCTCCTCAGCCCCCGGGATGAGAAATGCCCCTCCCCCTGGCACTGCCTTGTACCCCTCCGGTGACGGGACTTGGGCCAGCCTCCGCCCGCATCAGCGCTGCACCTCGAACCAGGGATGTTTTGGGTGGCGTGTGACTGGCTTCAGGATCAGCCACTGTGTCTCCTCACTCCATATGTGCTTGTCCTGTTAGGGTCTCCTGCGGCGTCGGACTAAATGCTCTTTCCTTTCCCGCCCATGTTTGTATTTTCTAAAACCATTAATAAAATAGCAACCACTGGAATTTAACTGCCACTTCACAGTTGGCTAAACAGCTTTTAAACATATGTTTTTATTTAATCAGACTCTTACGTGCCTGTTTTTGTTTAATCATCACCGAGAGAAGCAGGGCATGAAATGCACTCCTTTGAGAAAGGGCAAACTGAGGCTCCGACGGGCCACGCGGTGGGAAACCGCATTTACATATCACAATTCCGAGTGGGAAACCGCATTTACATATCACAATACCCAGTTAGAGAACGCCCAATGCCCATGGCGCTATCTTATGCAATCAGCTGTCAATGTTATCAGCCCCCCTCGCAGGTAAGGAAAACCCGTCTCACGGGCGAAGGGAGGAGCCTGAATTCGGAGTCAGGTCTTGCACAGCAGACCCTATCCCAGGCCCTCCCTAACAGGTGCTTTAACTTCCTTTTTGAGCTTATTTTGGGGAAGTTCGGCCAAGACTAGAAAGTGTCGGGAATTGGAAATCGGGAGGTCAGGGCCCTGCTCTCATCTCTGCTATACAGGAGGGTGTGACTTAGTTTTCTTAACTCTATGCTTCACAATTTTTTAGATCGTTCTCTGTTCCAAAACTATCACAAGTTCTCCTCCTCAGGTGGGGGGAGGGGGCTGCTCTGGAGCCCAGGGCTCCACCCCCAGCCCGGCGACCCCTCCTGACGCCACTCAGGAACCTTGGATGTTTTCAACTTTGTTTTTATGTTCCAAAAGTGTATTCTTATTTTGTCCTTTTTATTTTTAGTTAACATGTAATAATTGCACACATTAATGGGATACAGAGTATTCGAGTGCCTGTGTTCAATGTGTCATGGTTAGTCCCGGGAAATTAGCATATTCATCACCTCAAACATTTATCATTTCTTTGTGCTGTGAACATTCAAAATTCTCTCTTCTAGCTTTTTAAAAATATACAGTAAGTTTTGTTAACTTCAGTCACCCTACAGTGCTATAGAGCTTCTTCCTCGCATCTAGCTGCAACTTCGTATCCCTTAACCAACCTGTTCCCCATCCTCCCTCTGCCCTCCCAGCCTCTACCACCCATTATTCTGCCCCCTTCTTCTCTAAGCTCCACTTCCTTCTAGCTCCCACATATGAGCAAGACCACGTGGTGTTTATTTTTCTGTGCTTGACACAGGCTCATCCACTGACAGGATTTTATTCTTTTCATAGCTGAACAGTATTCCGTTGTGTGGGTATATCACATTTTCTTTATTTGTTCATCTGTTGACGGGCACATAGGTGATTCCATATCTTGGCTATTGTGAATAGAGCTTCAGTGAACATCGGGTGCAGACCGGGTTCTGTGCAGCAGAGGAAACAGTCAGCAGAGTGAAGAGACAGCCTGTAGAATGACAGAAAATATTTGCAAACTATTCTTCTGATAAGAGACTAATATCCTGAATATGCAAGGAACTCAACAGAAACGAAAAATAAAAAAGTCCAATTTAAAAATGGGCAAAGGATCTGCTAGACATTTTGCAACAAATGACATACAGCTAGCAAGTATATAAAAAATGCACAGTATCGCTAATCAGGGAAATGTAAATCAAAACCACAATGAGGTATAATCTTACCCTAGTTAGAATGGCTATTACCAAGAAGACAAAAAATAGCAAATGCTGGTGAGTATGCAGAAAAAAGGAAATTCTTAAACATCACCGTGGGAATGTAAAGTCGTACAGCCATTATGGAAAACAGTATGGAGTTTCTCAAAACACTAAATATAGAACTACCATATGATCTACCGATCCTGCTACTGGGTGTTTATCCAAAAGAAACATTTGGATGTTTATGGGGCAGAGTTTCTGAAACTTGAGCAGGCATAGGAACCTTCTGGAGGGCCCACAGATTGCTGGGCTACAACCCCAAAATTCTGATTCAGCAGGTCTGTGGTGGGACCAGAGATTCTGTATCCCTGGGAAGCTCCAGGGATGCCCAAGCTACTGTCTGCTGACCCCAGGGTGAGCAGTGGAGCTGTGGATCACGGTTGGAGAATCACTGGATTTGAGAACAGTGTCATAGTCCCTTTCTGTGTCTGCATTTCATCATTCCATTTTGGGTCACAGTCTTGAAAGTTGTGAGCTTGCAGCTGGGGGCTCTGGGTGCCCCTGCTTTGACATTGAAAAACAACCTCTTTCTAGGTGTGAATGATGCAGGAGTCAAAGGGAATTAGACACAGCCCCTTGTCACACTTGGATATAAACCTAGTTTGCTTCCAATGATGATGATTTTCAACATCCATATAGCACTTACCAATTTATGTTAAAGGAATGCTACTATAAAACCATTTTGATTCAAACAATTCTTGGAAGTAGATTGAACCGGTATTATTATCTCTATACTCGGGGAAACTGAAGTTCACAGATTCTCCTTCATATACTCATCTGAGATTTTAATAGGAATCTGCAGTTCACACGCTTTTGTCATTTAATGCAGGCACCAAACGTCAACTCTTACCACAAGGGCAGAATCCCACATAGCTCCATAATTAAAGCGTCGTTTTCTCATCGCTGTTGACATTACTTTGATTCTTGTTTTTTCTTACTTTCAGTATGTACAAGGTTAAAATGAAGGTGCTGGCAAAAGAAGAGGATTCTGGGACACCGAATTTTCCGGTTAAAGTTTCACCGGAAAGCATTTAGTGCTTTGACCTTGGAAGAAACTTTTCTACAAAGTTTATATTCCTCCCTGGATGAGTTGGCTCTAAAGGTTACAGGTAAATCTTTGGACAGAAAGGGAGGGTCATGAAAGAGTTCAGGGTATCCTTAGGAAGAATAGTATCAGGACTGGGAGACCAAGGCGGGAGGATCACTTGAGCTCAGGAGTTTGAGACCAGCCTGAGCAAAAGTGAGATCCCGTCTCTACTAAAAATAGAAAAAAATTAGCCAGGCATGGTGGCACATGCCTGTAGTCCCAGCTACTAGGGAGGCTGAGGCAGGAGGATCCCTTGAGCCCAAGAGTTTGAGGTTGCTGTGAGCTAGGCTGATGCCACTGCATTCTAGCCCGAGCAACAGAGGGATACTCTGTCTCTAAAGGAAAAAAAAAAAAAGAATAGTATCAGGATACTGGGCCTATGTGTGTGGACAGGGGTGTGTGTGTGTGTGGGGGGGGGGGTTGGTGGTAACGGCTTCTCTACTAAGCCAACCCCTAATGCATACAAGGCCTTTTTCTTATGACTTGCTTCCTCCTTCTAAAATAGAGAATAAAATCTTTCCCTAACAGCTTATTTGGAGTTTCCAATTAGCTACGTTTCTGGTTAAGCAAGATTTTCCTGTTTAATAACTTTTACCTTGCAGGCACAGTGACACACACATCAGATTCCAGCCTGAGTATTATAAAACTGCTACAGCTACAACGGATCCAGTTTCAAACATTTGGATAACTTTTCACTATAGAGACAGTCTGAGCTTTCCTGGAGTGTTCTTTATGTTTGAACGTGACTTCATTTTTCCCCTTTAATCTTTATAGTCATTTAAAAAAAAGTCTGAAATCTGAGTACTTAAACATTTTTCCTATAGTATGTTAGCCCCTAAGCGGCGTATTATGTTTTGTAAAGTAACAATTGTATTAGGCCGAAAGAAAGAGTCCTGTAAATACTTAAACAGAAAAGTAATAATCCTCTGAAATAGCACCTGGAAGCCAGCAAATGGATTGAATGACCTCAGAAGGTCCTTTCGGTGGACGTGTTGAAAAATGATCAGGAAGGCAACTTGCGCCTTCTTGGGGCCTGCACCTCCAGCTCAGGAACGATCGTGCTACCGTGAACCTCCAGTTCCACGTCTGATTTGGCCCTGAAGGGTCCCATGATTCATCAAGCTCCTGTTAACTGTGCATGAGACATACTTCGACAGTCATTTCTGTGGCATTTTATTGACACGTTTATTACCATAGTGGTTTTAATTTCGTCTATAGTTTCACTAATGTCGATGAAGGAAACAAAGTAAATGATCTCAAAATTTGTAATTGAGTATCCATCTAGCAGCTTTTTCTACCCATCAGGTATTAGGAGATACGCTTGAGTAGAAGAGAGATTTTGAATTTTATCAATAAAAAGAGGTCTGATATGTGTTATTGCTTACTGTGGTCTCTGGAAGGGGCTTTAGAGAACATCTAAGCTAGTCTCCTAAGTATACATTTTACTTAAGGCCAAAAGTCTTTTTTAAAAATTAAAAAAAAATGTTAAAATTGACACATATAATTGTACATATTCATGGGGTACATAGTGAGGTTTCCATACCCATAATTATGTATGATCAGGGTAATTAGCATATCCATCATCTCAAACGTTTATTATTTCTTTGTGTTGGGATCATTCAATATCCTCCTTCTACCTATTTGACACTATATAATATGCTATTGTTAACTATAGTCACCCCACAGTGCTATAGAACCCTAGAACTTATTCCTATCTAGCTGTAATTTTGTGTCCTTTAACAAATCTCTCCCTACCCCTTCCTTCCCAGCCTCTAGCATCCTCTGTTCTACTTTTTTACTTCTATGAGATCAACTTTTTTTAGCTTCCACATATGAGTGGGAACATGTGTTGTTCAACTCTCTGTTCCTGGCTTGTTTCACTTAACATAATGTCCTCCAGTTCCATCCATGTTCACACGACATGACATGATCTCATTCTTTTTCATTCCATTCCATTGTGTATATATATGCACCGCATTTTCTTTATCCGTTCATCTGTTCTTGAACACCTAGGTTGATTCCGTATCTTGGCTACTGTGAATAGTGCTACAGTAAACACTGGGGTGCAGATGTCTCTTTCTATATACTGATTTCCTTTCTTTTGGATAAATGCCCAGTAGCCAAAAATGTTAAGTCCATAGGATTTATAAACCTAGTACAAGGATCTATCGACTCCAGAAATCTTTGTTTTCTAATTCTTTCTTTTTTTTTTTTTTGAGACAGGATCTCGCTCTGTTGCCTAGGCTGGAGTGCAGTGGTACAGTCATAGCTCACTGCAGCCATGGACTTCAGGGCTCAAGTGATCCTCCTACCTCAGCCTCCTGAGTAGCTGGGACTATAGGCACTCCCCACCACCCTGGCTAATTTTTCTTATATTTTGTAGAGATGGGGTCTTGCTATGTTGCCCAGGCTGGTCTTGAACTCCTGGCCTCAACCTATCTGCCCAACTCAGCCTCCCAAAGTGCTGAGTCTAGTGATCTTTGTGTGTCTCCTTCCCTAACTTCCACCCCAACAACATATTGAAATCTCATCTTAATAATTTTTGGAAACTAGAGAAAAAAGGAACTCATAATTCTGTTTCTTTCATTTTCAAACTCCTGTTGTTAATATGCATATTTTGCATTGTGTTGTTGTGGTATTCATTCATTCCATGACTACTTATTGAAGTTCTATTATGTATCAGGTACTGTGTTGGATACTGAGATATAATTAACTCAGTCCTGGCCCCCAGTGAGATGTTAGAACAGGATTAAACACAAACAAATAAATAAGCAACAATCATAGTTCTTTGTGTGTTTGTTTTGTTTCTCAAGAAGAGTTATGACAATTGAAGATGGTGTATCATGGAAGCATTGGCAGCAGTGGGGAGGTCAACCTTGGCACGATCAGGAAAGAGAAGTGAACTTAGTAGCATTCATATCCTAATATGTTTTCTTCCCCTCTGCAAAGAAATTAGGTATGTTATTCGTCTATGCAAAGATTGAATGAACTTCCTTGTGAAGAAAAGAAAAAGGACTTTGTAGTCAGATATCTTAATGTCACATTCTGGTTCTCCCTATGTGACCTTGGCCAAGTCAACTAACGTCATGTGCTTTAGTATCTACATCTGTGAAATTGGATGGATGCCATGTTTTCTTGATTAGAAAAAGCCATTAATTGCAAGAGACAACAACATGGATTTAACAATAGCTTGTAGAATAAAGGAACATTCATAACTCACACACACACAACCAACGGTAGCATATTTGTAACATTTCTTACCGCTTTCTCCTACAGTATCACAATCAACATACGAATCTAAATTTTCTTCTTCTTCAGACTCAGATTCTTCAGACTTGTTTTTACGGTAGGAGCCTGTACATCACATCATGAGGCATTTTTACCATCCATACACATGATCTTTCTTCAACACCTTTGTGTCATTTTGAGCCAAAGTAAAGAATGCCATATTCTGACTGCCTTTTTCAAACTTATACTTTCAATTTTGTTTTTAAGGAAATTATGTGTCACTGACAGTTACACAGT
This sequence comes from Eulemur rufifrons, assembly GCF_041146395.1. Taxonomy (NCBI): domain Eukaryota; kingdom Metazoa; phylum Chordata; class Mammalia; order Primates; family Lemuridae; genus Eulemur; species Eulemur rufifrons. Next base: position 112,260,907 of record NC_091001.1, on the reverse strand, counting down.
TTTTCTTAACAGTCACTGGCACAAACGTCTGGTCTCAAGGTGAGCTGTGCTGAAATCGCCCGCGTGGGCGCCAAACCCACGGAGCGCTAAGGACCGCCAACCCCTTATAGAGAGAAAACATGCTTCCCGCGTGAACGCATTCAAGCAGAAAACTCTAATAAGGACTTAAAAATAAGTGAATTTGAAATCATTGGAGAAATAAAGAGAGACATGAAGAGAGAGCTGGAGGACATAAGATCAGAACAGGCACCATGAGAAAAAATTCCTATTGCAGAACTAGGAAATGAAAACAGATAATGTGCAAACAAACAAAACTTTTGAAGACAAAATGCTCAAAGGATAGGCTAAAATGTGTAGGGAAAGAAGTGGAGGGGAATAAATTATACTGAATTTTTAAAAATTGATGCAGCTATGTTGGTGATAGTAGTGGGTGGGATAATTGTCACTAAATAGATTTAGAAAAATATCCATTTATAGATGCATGGTGAACATGTAAGGTAGCAACCAGAGGAAAAAAAAAATAGAGAGTATTATGATCAAAACTGTAGAGAAAGAAAAAAATGAGAAAAAAGAAAACTTGACCAAAGAATCAAAACCATGATAAACAGGAAGGATTAAAGTCACCAACTAAAAGTAAGAGAAATATGTAAAACAAAATTGCAAAAAGTCAGACAATTAGATTTGAAGCATGTATATTTTTATAAATATGAATTATATATAGTTGAATATTTATTTGAAGATGTATTTATATATTAATGTGAATCTTATATTTATGTGGATAGAGAAAATAAAAGATGGAGAAATGAATACTCCAGTAGAGTATTATTTATTCTTTTTAGGCACAAATGGGACATGTACAAAAAATTTACCAGTAATAGCCCACTAATGATCTCTCAGCAAATTCCAAAAAAAAAAAATTAATCAAGAACTACAATGAACAAAATTAGACATTTTTGAGACAAGTATGTCCACACTTCTTCCAATTTGGAAATTAAACGGTTTTGGGGAAATTTTCAAACATAGATATGTGGTCCCTGGGAGTTGCATTAGGTTCTCCTAGCATGGAAAATTCCATGATATATTCTGAGATATCTGGCAATTTCTACATCATCAATTACATTGCCAAGTATGTGACATGTCATCTTCTGTGTATACGCTTTTTTAATGCCAATACTAGGACAAGGTGTAATATTTTAATGACATTTTAGGTGACATTTAAGGATTCAAATTTAAGTTAAAACTGGGTATATTTCTATCAATGGAAATATCAGAACTGAAGTAGTGATTAATCAATTCTCTTTTAAACTTGGCAAATTCATATATGAAAGCAATGACAACTATTATTACAATGTATTTTATTAGTATGCATGGTGACTAGGTTATTTTCACATATATTATAAATTCATAATAATTTATGTTATAGAATGTATACCAAACTCAGAAATGTTAAATAAAAATGTGTCCTAGAATCAAAGGATCCATGAGTCTCTACCTTCCCAGGTGGTGGTGAGGGAGGTCATGTATATGAGGCGTCCGGTGTCCCTGATGCAAACTCTCTGCATTCAAGGGTAGGTGAATGGCGCGCACACACTGCAGAGCCAGCATTCCACAGCTGGGGACATATAAATGCTTCCTCCTCTCCTCTTCTTCCACTAGAACCGTCTAAACACACACACACAATTAAGAGAAAGATCTTTGTAAAAAAAAAATCAGAGAAATAAAACATTTTACCCTCAAAGCAATAGCAGAATTTTCTTCAGCAACAATGGATGAGAGAAGAAAATTACATAATTTCAAGTTAATGACAGGACAAAACAGCCAGGCCAGAATTCTATAGTTAGACAAACTTTCAGCTGAGAGTAGGGTGAAAGCAATTTAGTTCACAGCATGCAAAGTCTAGGATGCCTTACTGGTCACAAAAGTTAGCGAAATATCTATTAAGGGACGTGATTCAGCAAGAAGCAATGTGAGTGCAGAAGGAGAAGGGGACGTAAAGCAATGGGGAGAATGAAGGCAGTGAAAGTCTGTTGGAATATGTAAGTAAGTGTTACCTTAAGCTTATTTGGGGAATATTAATAAGATTAAATGAAAAGTTTGGACTACACCAACCTGGAAGATAAGAGGTAAATAAAGCTTTCGAAGATTTTCTTTTTGAGTAGGATGAGGATTTTGACTAATTGGATACCCTTTGAGAAAAATAAAGATTACACCTGTGTATGTTATATATGTTAGGGTGATCACTAGAAAAAGAGATGTATAATACAAGCACATAGACAAGTCCCACTTGCTATTTAGTGGTTACTTGAAATATAATATTTTATATATATAATCTTACGAAGCAGTGTTACTTGTCTTCTGTAATTATCCTTCATTATTTTCATTTGAATGTGACTGTTTCTCTGAGTTTCATCAAAAAGTGCTCAAAACGGTACATTCCATAACATAATGCTTTCATCCTTTATTGTCTCCTTTGGTTACAAGGCATAACTAGACTTTTTAATACATTATCTCTAATTTTCACAGCTCCAAAAAAATTATAATTATTACATGACAAAAACTAAGTCTTAGTGTGGTTGAAAATTGTGCCCAGTCATGGCGATTGCAAGTGTAAGGCTAATATTCCAATCCATGCCTGCCTGTCTTGTGCCAAAGCCCACTCTGGTTCCAACACAGGATGTTGACTCCCATAATTAAGGCAGCAGCTTTTTAATTACAGTGATGATCTCTTTCTTAGGGTAAGGATCTTACAGGAAATGGGGGAACTTATTTTTCCAAATCTGTGAGCTACTGACTGGACTTCCCCATCCACCCAATATTCACCAATTCACCCATTTGCCCATTTATACCTCTGAACATCTGAATATGTCAGTTATTATTTTCAGGGAGGGGGTAAGATGTGGCAAAATCGCATTAAGTTAGAATCTTGTAATTTCATAGACTCTGAGCATAATCAAGGACAATCTCCTCATTTAACATGAAAGGAAACCTGGTCCCAGAAAGGGAGTGTCACTTGTCCACGGGCACCTGTGCCAATATTGGTCAGGGAGAGTGGAATTCTATGGGCATTTCCAGCAGGTATTTGACCTACTGCAGCAGGCTTTCCGTTGCCAGGCATTTCCCTGTTACCTAAAACCCCTGCTATTAAAGATGCATTCCTTTGTGTTGAAAGCCCAGTGAATCCAAGTGCCTCCTTTTAAATGTCAATACCTCTGTGAGTAACCCAATAAACCATTCCCAACCGTTATCATTCTAATGCGAATTGGTCTGTAAGGGATTAACACACTGGTCACCTAGTAAATCCGAGATAATTAGAGAGCCACGGGTTTCAAACCAACAGCATGTAGGCTTCGGAGTTAGCAAGGACAGAGTGCTCACTCCTGCACGCACTTGTTGCATTCTTGGCCAGTCACTTAGCCTCTCTAAGCCTCCCTATTTTTTGCCCTATAAGATTAAAAAAAAGGCCAGGCACAGAGGCGGGAGGATTGCTTGAGCTCAGGAGTTTGAGACCAGCCTGAGCAAGAGCGAGAGACCCCCCTCTCTACTAAAAATAGAAAAATTAGCTGGGGTGTTTTGGCACATGCCTATAGTCCTAACTACTCAGGAGGCTGAGGCAGGAGGATTCCTTGAGCCCAGGAGTTTGAGGTTGCAGTGAGCTACAATGACGCCACTGCACTCCAGCCAGAGCAAGACTTTGTCTCAAAACAAACAAACAAACAACAATAAGATTAAAATAAAAAAGCATTTGTCTCATATGGCAACCGTAAATATTCAAATTAGATAAAATGTTTACACTCTTAGCATTATCTTAGAGCAACTGTCCCAACCTTTTCGGCACCAGGGATAGGTTTCATGGAAGACCATTTTTCCATGGAGGAGGGGGAGATGGTTTTGGGATGATTCGAGCGCATTACGTTTATTGTGCAGTCAAACTTCTCTGCTAAAGATAATCTGTATTTGCAGCTGCTCCCCAGTGCTAGCGTCACCGCCTCAGCTCCACCTCAGATCATCAGGCATCAGATTCTAATAAGGAGCACAACCTAGATTCCTCTCATATGCAGTTTATAGAAGGGTTTATGCTCCTATGAGAATCTAACTGTGCTGTTGATCTGACAGGAGGCGGAGCTCAGGTGGTGATGCAAGCAATGGGGAGCTGATGTAAAAGCAGATGAAACTTTGCTGGCTCACCCGCCGCTCACGTCCTATTGCGCAACTTGGTTCCTAACAGGATTGGTCTGTGGCCAGGGGGTTGGGAACCACAGTCTTAGAGCACACACTCAGGATTGGTGTACATTTTTCATTTCACACAATATTAAATGCCCATAAATGGAAAAAGGTGCTCTGATAGGTAGTGAGTTCCTTGTTCATGGAGGTGTTCAAGCAGAGGACAGATACTCCTTTTTGGAACATGCCTAGCACAGTGCTGGTCACGTGGCAGCCACTCAGGGAATATTTGTGTGATCTAAACTTTGTGGACATTTCCCTCCCACCTGTTTGTCCAGCACCCTCTGCCCACGCAATGTCTCTCACCAACCCCCTTCCCTAAACAAAGGGTTAGGGCACGTGTCACATGCTCAGGGACTAATCTTCACTCATGTACCTGTGCAACCTCTTTGACTGCTGCTACTTCAGAGCACCCAGACAGTGCAGCCTCTGAGTCACTCTACACTGGGCAGGCACACACTGAGGTTTCCCAGGGCCACACAGATAAGAAAAATGAAATATCTAGGCAGGTAGGAGGCGATGGAGAAGATCAGAGATTGGGGACGACCAGGGTGCAGGTTCCTTCTGAAGGGGCAGACAGTGACTGCCTTGGGGAGGTGTCAGGCCAGCGCTGCTAGATCTGTTTGTGTTTCAAGAGGAGCCTGGTTTCAAATATTGTCAATTAATTCAAACACAAAACAACAACAGCTGCAAGAGCCCAGTAGAACACATTCGCAGGTGACTATGTGACCTCACCCTCAAACCTTTGGTCGCCTCCCTGAAAGCTGCCTGTGGAGGTAGCCAAACATACAGTTGCTTTTCCACGGCTGAGACAAACTCACCATTTTAATACGCTGAGATATTATTTTGTCCACAGAGAATAGTAATTTGCCAAATGCCCTTTCATGGCCCTTAATGCTCAATCCCATGGAAAATATTATACCCTATTCGGTCAAGAAAGGACTTGTAGATTTTCAAGCTTTGTGCAATTTTTTTAAAAATTAAAATTAATGATGCTGGTCATTTTGATTATATACCTTTGTATATCGGCATAAGTAAAATGTTTTCTTTTTCAGTTGACTAGGGGTTTCCAGTTAATAGTCTTTTTTTTTCTTGAGTAAAAGTAAATTACAAAGAGGATCAGGACTCTGCAGAGAGAGACACGGCAGCCCTGCTTCCCCCAACCACAGCGTGTCCACTGAATCGTCAGGCTCTAGGTGCTCGAATGGGGTGAAACCTGATTTTCCTATTAAAATTTCCCCTTTTATCCCAAAATTTGTTTCACTGACTTGAAATATTCAACTTTCACTGACTGCAAGTCCTTAAGTTCACTGTGCACAAAATATCCTATAACTTGGTTTTCAGATTTTAATTTGTAAATAATTATAATATCATCCAGCAGAACAGCTGAGAGAGAGTATTTTTTAATCCTATTTTCATCACTGTTTGCCTACAGTTTAAAAAAATAATATAAAGGGACAAATGACTGAAAAGGAGAGAAAATGCTTTTCAGTTTGCATTAAGACCAGTGAAATTTAAAAGACTCACTGTGAGTAGCTGTAAGTAGCATGGTCTTAATGGAAAAAAATCAATTAAAAACATTTGGAATCATGTAATACTATATGTGAATTCTGATTCTGTCACCAAGCATGTGCGTGACATCAGAACTTTTACTTAATGACTCAATTTCCTCCTTTGAAAGATGGGTTTGGGAAAACATGCAAGAGGGAGATGTGGTGGAGCTTATGAGTTTTTGAAAAATTTCTACATTTTTAATTATCATGGGCACATGACGGTTGTATATATACTTCTGGGGTCCACAGGAGCTGGGCCGGACCTGAGATTGCCCAGGGCTGGGGAGCAGAGAGCCACGGACAGGCCCCTCCAGGGCAGCCCCCGTCCACAGGCACGCCTGGAGCACGGGGTACAGCCATGGACTCTTCTAGACTTTTGACAAGAAGAGTACTTTTATTTCAGTCATGTCGAAGTGGAAACCCATCCCCCGGGGTGAGAGCCCTGGGGATCGGAGTCTTGAGGAGCAGGGAATAGACTCACTGTGTTCTTCGCGACTTCTGAGGGCGCCATCTGCACCTTTCTTGTTTTCCTGGGCTTTGAAAGTCCTCCTCTCTTTTCAGCATTTGACGCTGATGTCCTCATCGTGAGCAGTAACTGCTGTCCCTCATGTCTCTTCTGTGCTCTGCATTGTCCCAGTCTGGGCAGGAAAGTGTTCTTCACAGCGACTTCGGTGTGAATCAGCAATGACCAGAGCTGTCCTAGGGCTGCTTCCTGCGCCCTCCTCCCTGGGTCCCCATCTGGCTGGCGTGTGCTCCTCTGCGTCCGTCCTCCCCTGAGCACCAAGCCCTGGGCTCTGTGGTTACTTGTCCTGTGTGCTCTGCGGGATTGGCTCTCCCGGGAGGCCAGAGCTGCTCTCATTGCAGTCTGTGTCCCCTCCTTCCAGCAGGTGCCCACTTCATCATTGGCATCTGTAAGTGTTTGTTGAATCCAGGTGAGCTGCAGCTCCGAGGCTTAGGTTAAACAGATGACCTCCCTGAATCAGAATCAGGCTCCCACGCCCATGCCCTTGAAAACTCTTTTCTTTTTTACCATCTTTCCCTTCTGATTTTTCCACGGTTTATCTTCGGTAACGTTTCTACTGAGGCCCCATCAGAGCCAGGCCCAGGCCCCAGACATGCCAACAGCCCACGCTGGGGAAATGTGGGATTTTCCGTGGGCGGGACCTTGGCGCCAGGCGGCCCAGGGTCGTGCGTTGAGCTCCTCTCATCACTCACCACTGTCACCACCTTGCAGGCAGTTCAGTCCTGGCGCAGAGGTGTGGCCGGCGGGGAGGCATCCCAGGGGCAGGGCCCAGAGGAATTCCCAGACACCTCACCTTCTCCCCAAAGGAGAACTGTCCCCTCGCCAGCAACTGAGATTTGACACTGAGATATCCGGGTGGAATCCGTGCGGGTTCACCGGAGCCTCCCGAGGCTCCGCTTCATTGTTTTGTTATTTTGTGAAGATTCGGCTGAGGCAGGTTTGATGTGATCTTCTGACCGATTGCTGGAGTTTGGTGGGGGGAGGCAAGGGAGCTCCCGGGGTATCACACAGCTGCCCCCCTAGGACCTGGGGAAGCAACGAGTTCCTTTGAAACAGTCACGAGAATTAAATAAATGATTAGACCAGCCTGTGTGCAGGGGAGGCAAGTGAGGTAACCTTCTTGGAGATGCCATTGTATTGGTTTTACCCAATTTTGTAATTCAACATCAACTAAGAAGGACTTCAGCAGTGTAGCCAGAGAGATGGCGTCAATTGGCACGTAGCTATGTATGCTGTGATCTCCAGCATTCAGAGAACAAGCCAGACTTTTAATTGACTGAAAATTAAGTTTTGAGGCTTGCAAAATTAGTAGCTTCATTATTCACTATATTATGATTGTCTTCTAATAAAGTAACTCAATGTAATTAAAATATTGAATTCATAATCCTATTAGAGTCAAACTTTTTGAGGCTTGAAAAGATACTTTTTCACAAAGAAGAATAAATGCACATGGTCACTCTTAATCCTTCATTCGTTTAACAAACGTACACTGAGCATCACTTATGGGTCAGGCATAGAGGAAGCCTTCAGCTCACAAACAATAAAGAATAAAACAGACACAATTCTTGTCCTTGCATAACTTCCTATTTAGCATAAAAGGGGGACATTCAAGAAATAAACACAAATAAGTATATAAATGTTACTTATGATAACTGCTGTGAAGGTAAATTACATGCACTTGGATGGTAGACCCTGAAAATAAATGTAAAAGTCTCTAGTTGCAAACTTCAAATGTCCAAGAAATAACTGGGTGCAATGATCAGTCTCTCGTTTTTCCTGTATGTTTTCCTTGCTGTCGGTTTTTATGTACATATAAGACCCTTTTTGTGTGTCTAGCATAGAACGCATCACACTGTGTTGAAATCTCTCGTGTGTCCTTCATTCTAGATCACAAACCCCTGGAGGATGAGGACAAGGGCAGAGTTGTGCTCATCTTTGAGCTCAGAAAGTCTTACAGGTGCCTGGCACCGGCAGCTGCCCCATTCCATGGATCTGAAAGGCTTAAAGGAATGTTGGAATGAGTTTGCCCATCCATCCCTGGTACAGACGTGCACCTAAGCACAGCAGCAACTTGCCAGTTTGGGTCACGGATAGAAAACCAACACTGCTGTCATCACCTTAACTTGGGGAAGACTGCAGGAACTGGCCACAGCACACTGCAATGGTATTTACAGTTAATCTTGGGAAGTCGTGGAAGACACCAGTGGGCACAGTCAACAGGGACCAAGGGGTCTGGTGGTGTCGTCATCCAACAGCGAGACTCCAGTTTCCGGGTTGATTGTGCGGCCAGCTACCTCCACTGTTTCCAGATCGCTTGAACGAGGAGCGTGAGTCATTTTCAAAGGCAGTGTGACGCCATTCAAAAACTCCCGGACTTGGCCTGAAAAACATGAATTCGAAGCCTCAAATTCATCCTGTGTGAGTTCAAGGAACTTCACAAAGTTACTTAATTTTCCTGAGATTTAGATCTCTCATCTGTCAAAAGAGAGTAGCAGACATATTCTCGTCACAGGCTTTGTGAGGAGAATCAGATGAAAGGAGAACTGTAAAGTCATTTTGTTAATCGAAGGCATTGTATCAATTTTAAGATATTTCACCCATTCTCATAGAGAATCATTTCCAAAAACGCCCTTTTCTCTGCAACTAAATCATTTCTTCTTTTGAAATTCCCACTATGTAGCGAAGTGCCTGGAAAGGAGCAGGTGCCAAATAACTGCTCGCTGCGTGGGAGAATTAGCCAAGAACTCAGGAGGCATTTGCAAGGCAGCTGTTAGGGATTAGTGGGAATTTCTGGGGCCCCCTGAAGCTGAAGGGCTCCATCCACAGGTGAAAACCACGACCTTGTGTCCTTGGTTGGAAACCCAACGCTGAATATGCAGTCTCCAGCTGGGACGCCGCCCTGGCTGTTCGTCCCAATCAAGTCCACGCTACACAAAACCGGGGACCCCACCGGCGCTGCAGGGAATGAGCCTCAGATTCTAGTCCTGGTCTCAGCGTTGGCTTAGCTGGGGGCCGGTGCACAAATTAAAACAAACAAGCGACCCATCATCTACAACTTAAATGAAATTTCTAGACTGAATATTGATTCATTTCACTATGTATGTCATGTGTACTTTTAAATTATAGATCTTTGAGACTTTTCTACTTTTATGATTGCTAAAAGTTTTATAACAAAATATAGCAGTCCTTTATTTTACTGCTCATTTCACCCTGTCTTCATTATCATAGACAATCATTTTCAACTTTTTTGGCTTTTTCTGGGTCTTTAAAAATATCTATATGCCTACTATCTTTTGATTAATCAATTTTAAATATTGCCTAATTCCTATTATAGATTATAATTTAATTCTCTTATACTACCATTCCCTCATTTTCCCCCAATCCTCCTAAACATTATCATAAATATGGGAATTTTGATTAAGTCAATAGCCAGCGTCATTATTATGCTTTGCAAATATTACACACAGCTGAGCATTGTAGTGTTTTATGCTTACATTTCCTTTATGTTTTTCCTGAAGTTAGTCGTTGTCTTGTTTTATCGCATCTGTGGATTTCTGTACCCCTTTCCGCATCTTCCCCTTTATGTCACTTTTCTGCCAGGCCCGTTGCGTCAGCTGGGTGGCCTCCCGGTTCTCTCCCACGGCACCCGGACACTCCCGCCTCTGTCCTTTGGGACTGGCTGCCCTCCAGACCAGCGGCACAGCCCTGGCCAAGGGACTTCCCACCCAGGCATCTGGGAAGTCCCCTTCCCGGGAGTCGCATTCCCGCTTTCTGAATCGTGTGTCTCCTTTGCTTTGCTGTCTCATCTGTTCTGCCGGAGCATTTTCCCCAGTTGCTGCCTCAGGTTAAAGGTGAGGCACAAGGCCACGCCCCCACATGTCTGTCTCCCGAGTCCCACAGCTGCCCTTGGGCAGGCTGCTGTCCCACCTGTGAACAGGTGTGACCTGGGGACGTCTCTCTACCATCATCCTAGGGAATCGTTTCCCTTCTCTCACGTTGCAGTTCCTCTTCCCTGTGTCTCATGTCATCCTTTTTGTTCTATTTTGCTTTTTTGCTTTTTTCAGCAACTTCCTGAGGAAGTGAGTATGAGAGACCCAGCAGGGTCAGACAAGTCCCTTGATTGTATAAAACCTAGGTTGGCAATAATTTTCCTTCAGAAATTTCAAGGCATTTGTTGTTTATAGGTTAATTTTCAGGTTCTTTTGGAGACATCTGAGGTTATTCTGATGTTTTATTTGTCGTGTGTGAACTGCTTTTTTCTGTGAATTCTTTCAGGATCTCCTCTTTGTCCCTACTGATCCAAAATTTCACATAAGTGCCCCTTGGCACTATTAGATGATAATTGTTTCAGTAATGCTGCATAACAAACGACCCTGACTGTCAGCGGCTTTGCTCACTCAGGGGCCTGCAGGTGAACTCCACACGCTCTGTGGGCATTTGCAGGTCAAATCCAGGCATCGCATTTCTCAGTGTGGGACCCTGAAGGAACATCAGCTCCTTCCAGCATGATCTCCTCAGGGCACAAGGCAGCGTGTATGGCTTCAGGCTAAACAACACAAGCACAGGTAAAACCTCCAGTCAGAGGTGGAATAGACCAAATCCAGTCACGCGGCCAAGCCCACAGAGGGGCAGTGAACCAAGGCGAGAGTGGGGAGGGGAGGAGGACCCTAAGGCCTCCTGCTGTTTCCCTCCATGGTCTGGTGTCTGCCCTCAACGTGGGTGTCGATTGACCGTCGCAGTCTGGGAACTCATGTCTTTCAGTTCTGAGAAATTATTTTGAGTAATTTCATTAATAATTTCCAGCACTCCGTATTCTTTTTCTTGATTTCCGGAACTCTCGTTTTCCCAGCATTGTATCTCTTAGACTTGTGTTCTGATTTTCTCTTCTTTCCGTCTGTTCACCTCATAAGTGGTTTTTTTTTCCACTTTTCTGTCCAACTTTTATCTTCTAATCCTTCTGTCAAGTTATTAATTTCTGCAGGGATAATTTTTAATTTTGTAAGAACTCTGTTCTTTGCTCCTTTATAAACACTGTCTTGTTCCTAATGCACAAATACAATAACTCCTCTTAATTTTTATTTATTTTATTTTATTTATTTTATTTTATTGGAGACAGAGTCTCACTCTGTTGCCCCAGCTAGAGTGCCGTGGCGTCAGCTCACAGCAACCTCAAACTCCTGGGCTCAAGCAATCCTCCTGCCTCAGCCTCCCAAGTAGCTGGGACTACAGGCATGAGCCACCATGCCCCACTAATTTTTCTATATATATTTTTTTTAGTTTTCCAGCTAATTTCTTTCTAATTTTTTAGTAGAGCCGGGGTCTCACTCTTGCTGAGGCTGGTCTTGAACTCCTGAGCTCAAACGATCCACCTGCCTCGGCCTCCCAGAGTGCTAGGATTACAGGCGTGAGACACCATGCCCGGTTTTCCTCTTATTTTTTCCTATATAGTTCGTTTATTTTTTCTATCAGCATAATCTCTGTTTCCTCTAAGTTGTATTTTCCAGGTGTTTTTATCTCTTTCATATTAGAGGAATTCTTCAAAAATCTGTTGTCACTGCACACAGTTGAGAGGGCAGCATTAAACACTTGAGTGTATACACTGCGAGCTTCAGCAGGACTTGTCAGCTGAGCTTTATCATAAGGTCTGGCTGAGGCACTGCTTGGGGACCCTGTGGTCAGTATCTCCAGATTTTGTTTTTCAGGCTGGTCAGACTTTGGAGGAGACTCAGAGTCCTCTTCCTGGAGAGGGAAGTCCAGCCAAGGAGACGGAGGGCTGGGAGTCTCGTCCGGCAACCTTCCTTAGGCTCGGAGCCACGTGGCACTGCTATGTTGCACCAGCGTGTGTCTGCCACCCAAGATCCTCTCTTTTGTCATCTTTAGAAAGTCAAATCCCCCAGCCCTCGGTGGCATGGGGGAGGGGGAGAGGAAAGGCATTTGCCAGAGGTGTGTTGGGGACAGAGACCCCGGCCTCCTGCGGCTTTGAGCCTCTGGGGACCCTCCGTGCAGAGCAAGTTAGTCCTTGACTGTTCCCACTACAGCTTTAAAATCTGGCTTTTTTGGATTAGCTAAGTCAGTTATTTCTTATCCATTTGCTTCCCAGCTGCCAAAATGTGCAGTTGTCTCCTCTCTCGCTCAGCCCGTTTTTTGGGTTTATGGATTTTAAAAATATCTTTTAGAAGTAGTTTTAGAGGAGGGATGGGAGGGGACAGATGTAGATATACATGTGTTCAGTCTACTGTCTTTACGTACAAGTAGTAATAGTTTTTAATGTTTGGCTTTATCCAGATTCTTATTACAAAATAAATAATAACATCTGCCTGAAGCATCTTTGGCTATGAAGGTTTCTGGGGGGAAGGTAATGTACCTCACCACAGCGATTTCCAGGAAGTCTAATCCTTGAGCAGCATCATTAAAGCAGGTATCAGCTCCCCAATCACCCCACAGGTCAGACGCCGTCTTGGCTGATTCATATGTCATTGCCAGCCCTCTGCAGCTCAGTTATGGATTTATTTTCCCATTGCAGATGAAGGAACAGAGGGGAAGAAAGTTTAAAGAAACTTGTTGAGGACACTCAGATGGTAAGAAGTGAGTTTGCTTGAAACCCAGAACACGAATCAAAGTGTTTCCTCAAATTCCATCTGACTTTTTTATTGAGTAGCAAATAAATGCACCTTACAGAGAACATAATAAAAGAACATATTGGCAGAAGTGGTGAGACAGACAATCAAATCACCAATTTATCGATGGCCTGTGTGAAACAAAACCATGAGCAGAAAGAATAAGGAAAACAGTGATGATTTCTTCCACCAGTTCTTTGTCTATTTCCCTTAAGTTAAACCTGTCTTAAAGCCAACACTGGACTACAGTTCTTCAGTGGCAGATAAACTTTAAAGGAAAAGTCCATAAAACTTGGTATTTTTAACATTCAGAAAACTAGTTGATTTTCCCTGAAGCTCTCGAAGATTAAATCAGTGCTTGCTGATGACTCTGTTGAGAATAAATGAACTTTACATTTAATAGACTGGCCAAGATGACGGCCACTTGGCCTGATTCAGTTATAACTTAGGCCTCCCTTGCTGGGTGTGAACAAAGGTAATTCAGTCCATGGAAACTTGTTCTGAGTTTTTTCTTTGGTCTCCTGCCACCCTGTCATCTAGGACAGAGACAGGAGAGTACAGAAGTTGCAGTGTGGAGTCTGCCATTGGACAGATGTGATTTTGAGTTCCTACGTGGCCATTTCCTAAGTATTAACCTTGGGCAAGGTACTTACCTTCTCCTAGTCTATTTCATCATTCAAAAAAAAAAAATTGGTAGAGTTAGCATTAGCGAGTGTTATTTTACATGTGGGGTTACTTTGAGGATTAAGGTGTTTGTGAAATACTTGGTGTCATGCCTGGCTGTGTATTGTTATTTATGTTCATTCTTTCAGAAATTGATTGTTCAAAGGATACTAGGAGGTGTGCTGGAAGCTGAGTGTTCATAGATGAATAAGGTTTCATTCCTGATTTCAAGGAGCTCAGAGGTCAGTGGAGGACTTGGGGTGGAAGCAGCTCATTGTAACAGTCCCCCTCTGTGAGATCGATCCCCCCTGACAGCTCAAAACTGACCCCCACGTTGATACATTCTGCACAGGTGTTTCCTCTGATCTCAAGATCTGTGTACTCAACTTTCTATTCATAATTGAATGTCCCAAGCACATCTCACTCCACACATCAGTGTGGTCCTTCTTATCTCTCCTCAACCTGCTTCGTTGGCGTGTTTCCTGTCTCCACGGCAGGGGCGCTATCTCCCAGCTGTGCAAATTAGGAATCTAGTACCGATCCTTGTAATATTCCCAGTTAGTATTTTTCAACATCAAATCCATAAACCCTTGTTCTAAAATTAATTCCAAATCTTACTCACATCTACTCATTAATATTTCTTCTCTATTGCCAACACCCTGAGTCAGTTCCAGCCATTTCTTGCTTATATTTCTATTACAAGTAGATAACCAGCTTCTTCTCATGGTATCTTCCAATTCATTTTCTTTATTTCAGCAAGAGAACTCTTTAATGTTTTTTCATCACCGTTACGACAAACATAACATTCCAATGTTCTAATAGCCAGTATGTCCCCGCTGAGGTGCTGCCCACCCGTCTTGTGAACGTCCAGTTCCACTTGCTGCCTGTCCCTGTACCCTGGCCAGGCGGCCGGACGTCTTTCAGTTACGAAAATGCACTAGTTCCTGCTCCCCACATTGTCCTCGAACATGCTACTTCTACTTTTGGGGAAAGCTCTTGCCCAACTACTTGTCTAATTTACTCATCTTCTTCTGACAGCAGCTCAAGTATTGTTTTCTCAAAGGAAACTTCCTTGACTGCTTAGTTTCTTATAATGTAGTCTCACGGGAATTTTATTTTTCTTCAGAGCATTAATTTGCATGAGAGATAATATATATTATTATATTACATATCTATTATGATTATCTGAAAACCTCTTTTGCCTGTCAATGGAGACGGAATATTTTGCTCACTGCTGTATCTATCTTAGAGGCTAGGACAGCGCCTTAAACATAGTAAGTGCTCAACAAATATTTATGAAATGAATGAATGACTTTGTGAAATTTATGAGAGGTAGGACTGTGCTCGCTTCCCTTATATCTACAATCTAGCACCATTAACACTTGATAAGTATGTGCTTAAATGGATAAATGAGCAAAAGATTAAATGAATGAATAAAATGCTTTGCTAAAGGTGAGGTGTGGACAGCCAGGGAGGGGAGGGGAGGGGAGTCAGGGCGCCTTCCCAGAGGTGACGATGACTGAGCTAGGAAGGGTCACTCTACCAGTGAATAAAGCAGCATGAACAGAGAGAAGAGGGGCCGCGTCCTGTGGGGGAAATCCTGAGTATTAGGGCCTGGTTAGCGAACGGGATATCAGAGAGCGACTGGTGTCCGCCAGCCTGCTCCAAACAGGACCCAGCAGAAATGCAAAATAATCCCCCAGGAGAAGGTCTGACAGCAGCAGGGATGAGTCAGAAAGAAACCAGGCAACAGCAATTTCCTCTTTGCATAAGGCACAGATTACGCACTTCTGTCCGACTCCGGCAGCTCCTGGGTGTTTGATCAAAAGGCAGCATAAACCGAGCTAAGGAAGGAGCCGAGACCCGCGCTGAAGCGACAGGGGAATTGCAACCGAGCTAAAGTGATTAGTCTGAGCGGATAAAATAGGAACGGGCAGCGTGAAGGACAGGCCTGAAGCTCATAAAATCAAGACAGGAAAACCTGGTGCCAAAGAAGCGTAAAGATTTAATACCCCTTTCAGCCTGCAGAGGCAAAACGAGAGTTGGAAAACAGATTTCTTTTGAGCCCTCTGAGAATTGTTGGAACTCCAGTTCACAGTCAGAATTGCCCCCAACAAGTCCTGGGAGTCCCGGCGTAGGTCCCTTGTGCACACTGACCCAGACAGCCGAGTCCTTGTGGGGCGTCCCTCCCTGCCCCCCTCCCTGTCCCCGCCTCCCTGCGGTGTGGGACCCGTGCCAGGTGACCGAAGGTACCAGTGAGTCACTGTGCAGCAGCTGAGGCCGCCTCCATACTAGCGCCCTCTGACCTCTGGTGCTCCCCCCGGAGTTTGGCTGGCCCAGCGCTTGGGCAGCTGTAGCCCCTTGGTGACCCCACGCTGGGCATCCCCCTGCCCTGTCTCATATTCTCACGTCTCAGTCTCACGTCACACAGATTTTACTCAAACTGTCCTTTTAGGTTGTAACCTGCAGTGCCTTTTCCAAAGACCCAGATGTGAATTCGAGGAATAGGGGCCTGACAACAATTAGTGGCAGACGGTTTCCTCAAAAGAGTCCTCTTGTTCACCTGGAGCACTTTCCTCGTAGAAGCTCAGGCAACTCACCCTTCCCTGGAACTGAGTCCTTCCCGGGCAGTCGTCCTGCGTGGACAGAGCTTTCCCATGTAGACAAGAGTCACTGAATCGAGCTCAACTGCAAATATAAATGTCCACGACACCTTTGGTAACAGTATAATTTAATGCAAGGGAAAGAAACACAGGAGTTTAAGGGAAATTCAAGCATAAAGACCTTACAGCCACATTATGTTTTATAGCATGCAAAGCCTATGTGTATATATATTTAACTTTTAATCATTTTATCCTCACAGCAATCTTAAGAGGGGAGCAGGGAGTACAGACGTCTTACGTACAGAGTGGTTCAGATTCAGTTGGGATGATTCTTTCCAATTCTGCACTCTGTCTTTGTCGTTCATTATTCATGGAGAACAGTGCTTCTTTAATTTCTGCAAGAACCCGTCTTGGCCCACCAGCAGCTCACGTTCTTCCTGTTTTCTGTCTTCACTCATGTTATTCCAACTGAGCCCTTTCCAATCATGCCCCTTACCTCGTCCCATTGTGCCACAACTAAGGTTGTCCCCTCACCATTGTCACATCTCCCCCCCTGCCTTCTGGCTGCTTCCACATCTCTGCTCCAGTTGCCCCGAAGGACCTTTCCCTGCCTTCCTCACCCTTCCTGTCCTCCACTGACAAACACCCAGTGGGCAGCTCTCACGCCAGCACTTGCAGTCACAGGCAACGTCACCACGAGCCGTCAGGAAAGGCCCAATGTCTGGAGTCTGGAATGGCTGATGTTTTATGTGGAGCCTTGTGAACACAGAGGTGCCACAAATGCCTGACAAGCTCAGGGCAGTGACAGGGACGACGAGAGGATGCTGTCAGTTCAGGTGCAGATCGAGAAGATTCCTCTTCACAGCGATTCATTCAACCCCTGGAACCACGTCACCACTCTGACTTTCTAAGCTGAATGTCATCTGAAAGAAGACTGGCCATTGCCTGTGTTTATTGTCAGATTTGGGGGAGCGTGTGTG
Source organism: Eulemur rufifrons (assembly GCF_041146395.1). Classification (NCBI taxonomy): domain Eukaryota; kingdom Metazoa; phylum Chordata; class Mammalia; order Primates; family Lemuridae; genus Eulemur; species Eulemur rufifrons. The sequence goes on along the minus strand of NC_091001.1, from coordinate 112,243,747 downwards.
TGTTTGTGTGTGTGTGTGTGTGTGCACCAGTGAGGATCATTCTCCCGAGGATGGGCCTGAAGACCTCCTCTTCCAACTCAATCGTCAAGGTCACCATATGCCCTGGACTCAGATCCAGAGTCTTTCTTTCCGGCTTCTCACCCGCCCGGACTTGGGCAGGTCGAATGGTCTCTTCTCACAGGGTCTCCAGCAGGCTTCTCCACAAGAAGGGCGGGGTCCCATCTGCTCCACCTACTGCAGGAGGCTGCGGTGGGAGGGAAAAGGGATGCTGTGTACACGTGAAATATTGTTGAAAACTGTAATGTCCTGTATCCCTGAGCCTGGGTGCAAGACGGTTGGGACTGGGGTTAAAGCAGTTGTGGGTGGTCAGGAGTGAGTTGTGGTGCTGAACACAGTATTTTCATCGTGGCCTATATTAGCAGGAGTACAGTTCTGAGCTTGAAATCTTCTTATACTCTCCAAAATCAGGATATAATCTTTGCATTTTATTTATTTATATTTGTGGAGATATATCCATCGATGACTTATTCTCTTCAGTTCAACTGAATCCACTTTGAGCAATGTCCACTCCATTCAAGGCTGTGACGGCTCCTTCAGCTACGAAGGTGGCAGATTGTTGACGGGGCCCAGATGTTCTCTCTGCCCTTCCCCACGGTCCACCTCCGTGAGTTTACTATGAAGCTAAGTTTTCCAGGAGGGAAATGGCAGACACCACCGAAAAACCAGACGACATATTGTAGTGTATAAAACTCATAAATGCTCTTGTGATCTTAGAATAGCACTGAATAATTTTGAAGGAAAAGCAAAAGCACCTCCCTCGATGCTGCGCTACATTAAAAGTAACAAAATTAATATTTCTAAACCTCTATTTCATTTTATATTTGGGAGGAACCTGAAAAAAATGCAGTCAAATTGCACCGTGTCACACAAGAGGAACCCGGGCCGCAGCGTGCTAAGCGTGTGCTTCATGCGGCCCGGCGTCCCACGGCGGCCCCTCCGCAGCGCGGCCCTGCTCTCTTCTCCGCCGTGGCATGTCCCCGCGATCCTTTGCTCATGGATGCAAATGGTAAGAAGATTTGATGAAAACTCATAAACATTAGTAATTTAAGCCTCTTCATCTTAAAAGTTTTTATTACAAGAAAGAACTAATGCTGAAGTAGCAGCGTAATTCAATCCACATTCATGAGAAATTCTCCGAACTATCTGCAATCTTAACATGATTTTTACCATATGTTTTCAACATTTTTCAGGCTACCATCAAGAATCACTTGAACTATCACAGAAGGTTTTCAAAGGGTCTCCCCGTGCTCGCTGGTGCCTCGCACTAATGTGTGCCGCATGCTTTGCGGAGGGACGCTGCTACACCCACGGGCCACGTCACTAGACATCTCCACCCCCACGTCGGTGGGGTCTCCCATCTCTCCTGGAACAGAGTCCCAGGTGTTTTGATGTGGCCTTGTGGAATAGCGTGCTCCCTTTCACTGCCTTCTTTCCGACCGTGTCAACTGTCGGATCACAGCGCCCACATCTACTGTCCCCTGCCCGCTTCCTGGAATGTTCCACCACACTTGACTTCTCCCTGCTCATTCCTGGAAAGGCCTTCACCGGAGCAAGTCCCTGCCTTCACGTTATGTGGCTGTAAACGTATGCTATGCTCGTTGCCATCGTTTGCTTAGCAGTTAATTTCACTGCCAGGTTTTAGGTCTTAGGAGGTGGGGACCAAGACTGCTTTTATAATCCCAGGGCCTAGGAAGGGACTGGACACAGAGCTGGGATTTAGGAAACATCTCCTGACTGGCCTCCAGTCTCGCCTCGGTCAGCTCCTGCTGACTTTGGCAGTTCCCAGTGGAGTCGGATTCTCAAAGTGGACCCTGAATGGCTCTGATGTCCTCTGCTGAATGGACTCAGTTTCTGACCCCCGTTCCACTCCAGCTTCCCCTAGTTTGACACACAGGGACTTAACCACTTGTCCAAACACTCCATGATGTCTGTCTCCAGCCCAGCCCTGTCTTCATCTCCTCTGGGCTCCGTAACAGGTGGGGCCAGGCACCAGGCACCACCTCCTCTCCTGGGTGAATAGCATTTCCCTTCCTCCATTTTCCTCTGATTCGCATCCTGAGAGCCAGCTGAGGGACTGACAGGCCCCAACACTTACTTCCTCTGCCCAGAAAAGCTCTTAGCTCTGGATGAGCTGCTGAAGCTCTACGTGGTGGGAGTTCAAGCACGTAAACATGTGTCCCCGACATCTAGCTGCTGTGTGCCAGGTAAGGCTGGTCCTGAGTTAGGAGATGGGACAAAAGGTGAGGGACATAAAATATTTTAGTAACCAGAAAGAATGACTGCTATGTTTTGAGCACCCACTGTATTCTAAGTGCTTTACATATGGTCTCCCATCTGCTCCTCTAGATGACCTTGTAAAGCAGGGACTGTTGTTCTCATTCACATCTTCCCACCTACAAAAGTGAATGGGAGGAAGACAGAGGCCTCAGGCCCAAGGCCACCAAAGGGAACGGGTCCTGTTCCTGTTCCTGTTCCTTCCACACACCAGGGTGCTCACCTCTGCGGTCAGTGACGGTTTGCAAATTAAAACCACACTGACACCACCAGAATAGAAAAATGAAACGTTCTGTCAAAAGCCCAAACTGAGAAAGTTGTGGAGCAGAGGGGTCTCTGTTACCTGCGCTTGGTGCAGTCACACTGGAAGGCTCTTTTGGAACTGTCAGGTAGAGTAGGACTCAGCAATTCTTCAGTTAATAGCCTTTCCTAGACACGTTTACACATGTGTGAAGGAAACATGAACAAGGGTGTTCACAGCAGCACTGGACAGAATGTCACATAAACACTTTGTGACATAGTCACCCTATAGGAATATTAAAACCGAATGAGCCTCAGCTGAGCACATCAACAGGGATGAAGCTCAAAAACACCACGCTAGGTGAAAAAGATAAGTTTCAGAATAATAAAAACAGCATAATCAATTGAGGAAAATGAAAAATTAAACAATATATGTCAATTAGGGAGATAGAAGGATGACAGATGATAGATAATAAAATTTAGAAGTAAGCCAAGGAATTTAAATTTAAATTTATAATCGATGATGTGACGTCCTTTCTCTGGAGGGAGGACGGACTTTGCAGTTGGGAAATGGCACCAAGATGCTTCAAATTTATTGTTTCTATTTCATTTCTCAAGTCTGTGTTGAGTATTTCTCAAACTCAAGTGTTTATATTACTGTTATTTTTAAATAATACATATTATGTGAATATTTTGTGCATGTGATATTTTATAAAAAATACAAATTACAAAATCACAAAAAGTAACTTCAGGTCCCTGCTTTTCCAAAATTTATAATATTCTGCCCAGTTCCATCAAATAAACAAGGCACAACCTTCAGTTCTATTGAAAATGATGAGAAATCCAATTCTATCACATTGTAACACAGAAGGGAAAAAAACCTTTCTGTCTTAGTTCATTTGTGCTGCTGTAACAAAATACCTGAAACTGGGTAATTTATAAAGAACAGAAATTCATTTCTTATGGTTCTGGAGGCTGGGAAGTCCAAGATCAAGGCGCCGACAGGTGCAGTCTAGTGACGGCCTGTTCCCCACTTCCAAGATGGCTCCTTGCTTCTGCCTCCTCGGTAGGGAGGGATGCCATGTCCTCACAGAGCAGAGGAGCAGAGGAGCAAGACGGGTGAACTCTCTCCAAAGCCTCTTTATAAGGACATTACTTTATTCATGACAGGGGAGCCCTCATGATTTAATCCTTCCCTGGAGACCCTACCTCTTAGGACCACCACAATGAGGCGTAGGTTTCAACAGGAACTTTGGAGGGGACACACATTCAAACCACACCACTCCCCCAGGCTGAAAGTCACAGAACCATAGATTCTCTGACTTAGAACAAATCTTGGAATTAATCTAGTCCACACTGCTGTGAAGTACAGACCAACCAACTCTATTTCTCCTTCTTTTTGCAATTTTAATGCACCTCTAATGACTTGATCTTATTAGAGCTCTGTATTAAATACGTTCATAGACTTATAAACATATGGTAGCTTCGTTTACTTGATCAGCAGTTGTTTTCTCAATGCTTATGACGTGCATGGCGTGGCCGTGAGGCAATGAGGACGCTGAGAGCATAAGATTCGGGGCCAGTGTGCAGTTAGAGCATGTGTAACGGGGAAGGCAGGTCGAGAATTGGAAATAGAGCAACAGGATTTGGGAAACGGTATGAGAGAGGCATCGGGTTCTCCGTGAGCACGAAGAATGAGCATCTGGTCTAGCTGGGAGGGTCCAGAAGGACTTCCCGGAGAAGAGGGCTTCGGATGCCTCTTGAACGAGGAAAGGAGCAGGAGCCCCTCCCCAGGAGAAGGTGGGGGAAGGGCGTTTCAGAAAGAGAGACTGGATCAGGAACAGGACGCGGCATAATTTGCCAAGGAAATATCAAAGATTATTAATAATTATTCTGAAGAACATATCATTCTTGCCAAATTATGGGAACGAATGTGAGAACTCCAGAAAGATTTCTGGCCTTTATTTTGTGTCTGGGAGTCTGCGAGTCACACCTGAGGGCTCTTGGCCAGAAATCAGGGACGGCTTCACGTCCTGATCTGCCACCTGCGAGCCGTGCGTCCCTGGGCAAGCCCCATGACATTCGATGAATTTCATTTTCCTCATCTGCAACATGACACAACAAAGTACTCGACTCCGGTGGCCTTCGGGGTGCCGTGCACAGGACCTGGCCTTTAGGAAGATGAATTGGGAAGCTTCGGTGGGATGGCAGACCTGGAAGTATTTTGGACAGTGCAAAGTGCAGGGAAGAGTATTTTAATGGCACATTAAGATGACAGTCAAGATGACAGTTAAGATGACAGGGACAGTCCGTGCTGAGATGCACATATGCCAACTTCTAGTGGCAACGGCCACAGCAGGGGAAATGCGGCTGCCTGAACGTGACCTAAATACATCATGCTGCTCAAAGCCGAGCAACGACAAAGGCAATTACCTTGGCACAGAACATTCACAGCGAGAGCAGGTAGGTTTCACTCACCTCGGAGCCTTCAGTCTCTTCTTAACATCACAGTCATTCAAAAACTATGTAAAAAAATTAACTGGACCAGCACGCTAAGCTGTTCTGGGCTGATTTGCCTGGTGGACTTCAATTGTTCAAATCAATTAACTCCAGCTGAGAAGTTCTTGTTACAGTGTCACCTTCGAGTTAAATAATATTGAGCGTCTTTGTCCTGAACAGTTGGTGTTCCTGGTTCCTTTTTAACCTTGAATCTGAGTTCTTGCAAGATTCTAACGATTACTATTTTGCTAAGATAATGTGCCCTAATAACTCATGGAGACTTAAATTAGTATGCCTACTGTTTGCCAGACACTGTGCCAGGAGTTGTGTAGACACCCATTTAAGCAAAAACCTTCATAAAGATCTTCTGAAGTGGTTATTATTACCCACGTTGCAAGATGAAACAATTGTGGCACAAGGAGTTTGAACCATTTACCCCAAATCACAAGATCTCTAAAGTGGGGAAGGAAGTTCAAACCCAAGTTAGGTAATTAATACCAAGGGCTTTCTGCACTGCAAGTATGGTCTCCATACTTCCGGAAGCATTGACAGATTTAACAAATTAATCGATGCTGGTCCCCTGGATGTCTGAACAGATATCACTTTTTGCTTTTTAAGCTGTTTCTAGGTGGAAAATCCTAATGTCATGCTGAGAGGTAAGCGTTGTCCCAGTGCATTGTCCCCAGTGGCAAAGGGCTTCCCTGACCCCTGAGCGGTGTGTCCAGTCTGCTTCACTCCTGGAAGGGAGCCCAGGGAAGCCGATGAACAGGAGGGGGAGGGGCGGTGGTGGAGAGGGAGCTTCCCAAGGCGGCTCCAGCCTGGGTCTGCATCTTTTGCAACAGTTATTATGGAAGAAAGTGTCTCTCTCCAGGGTTCTGACTGCGTTACTCTTACTGCAAGATTTTGGGGTCAAAGTCAACCCCCAAGTTCTCTAGAACGTTGGATTATAAACTCATTTTGACAGACCCAGCCTAGAAAAAATTTTATATTTTAACTCACTGTCCACAAATACAAATGAATGTTTCAGACACACACACACACACACACACACACACAATATTGTGATACACGAGAGATTTTCTCTTTCACTTTATTCTCCATATTGTATTCTATTTTCTTTAATTGCCAAAGAATTCTAGTCATAACTCAGTACATTGATTTCATGACCCCTTGGATCAGGGCCTGAAGTTTGAAAACACTGCCGCAGAATAACACCGACATCCCTGCGTCCCTGCTGTAGGCTAGAGGAAACTCTGCTCTTGGGGACACAGAACCTGAAGGGGTTATGAGGGGCCACCTCTTGGTTCCCTTACACCCCAGGCAGCTCGCTGTGCAGTTTGCATATGGAGACATACTTGTCCACACATGTCCTTCCCTCATTAGATGTGAATCCTTGAGAACAAAGCCTGGACCTCATTCCTTTTCCTGGATCCCACACCTAGCCCAGGTGTGGAACGGAACAGCTCAGCATGTCTTTGCTGAATGAAAGAATGAGAAGTCTCCTCTCAGACTGCCAGATTGTGCAGGTATGAGGGGGGGATAATATTAATATCTATATAGTCCCTTTCACATTGTTCTCATGTAGAATATGTGATAACTCTACATCATACAGATTATATACATTGTATATTCTATATACTTAGCTCATGTATACCTCGTGTTCATATTATCCTCATATATATGTCATATATATCTAATCATCATATATAGGATATATCTTATATAATCATACATATATCCTGTTTACATAAAGTATATATAGTGTATATTCTACATGAATAAACATGAAAGTGGTCTTCTATCTCATCAATCCATCTATACTTCCCCTTACCACAAACAAACTTTCACAATCCTTGACTTTCTTCCCCACTATATTTTTGTCTATAGAAATAATTGACATCTAATATCACAGATATTTTACTTATATTTTGTTTATTTGTTGTCTTCTTCCACAGAATTCAAGTTTTGAGAAGCTTTAAGAAATCAAAATTTTTGTATCTTTTATTCACGACTCTATAGTGCTTGGCATATACTGGCTGCTTAGTTTTTTCTTTCTTTTTTTTGTCTTTTTATTTCTTTTCTTCTCTTCCCCCTTCTTTTTTTTTTTTTTTTTTTGTCTTTTAATTTCTTTTCTTCTCCTCCCCTGGTTGCTTAGTTAATATTTGGTGAATGAATGAAGGAAGAAATCGGTGTTTTTCCGGAACAGCAACTGCTGACACTTAAGTATTCACTACATACTGGGCACTTGAGATTCAACCCAAACATTTGCAAGGAGTGTAGAAGTGGCTTAGGATTTGAGAGCAGTCCTGCTGGAAGAGTCCACACCTGAGCGCACAGTGGAGGAGCAGCTTTGGGACCCAACCAGTTCCACCTGCCGAGGGGTATTGAAATCCAGCAGTGGTGGCCATCTCTGGCGAATGCTTGACCCATACTCTTCACAGAAATTAGGGCCAGGACTAGAATGAGATCATTGCTAATAACATGAATCCTCTTCAACCAATATTCTCTTAGTATTTGCCCACTTTTTTCTGGAGGAGTGCTATTTGAAAACAGGACACAATAGTATTAACGAAAGTGTCAGAATAATGTAGTGTAAGAGTTCATATTTGGGAGTTCTTACACGCTCGTGAATGAAACTGGCTCAGGGCAGATGCCACACATATTCCCATGATAAATTCTTCCTCTTCCATTGCTTTCTCCCTTCCTTTCCTCTCTCTTTCTTTCTTTCTTGTACATTATTTTCTCTATAACATATGCTGAGCATCTTAAAGAGCTCACACTATGTGAGACAGAAAGGCAAGCACAGAGGACAGTGTGGTAGGTGTTATGATGGAGGTTCATGAAAGAAGTTTGAGCTGCTGCCTAGGAAATGAAAGGCTATGTGTAAATAGCAAATTATTTTCATTTAGTGTTCAGCCTGGTTGGGCCTCGGAGCCCTAGAGACAGACTGAAAAAGAGAGGTAGGAATGATTTCATGTGGTTTATTGATGTGCACAGCCAATGCAGCATTTAAGGCTGTAATCATTTAGAGAATAAAAACAAACATCTGCGTTCTTCTTCTTCCAGCAAAAGTGCCCAAGTGTGGAATATGACAGGTGATATTGTTACTTTATTCAATTAATCAAATGGTTTGATCAATAGGTTGAAGATTGAAAAAAAGAAATCAATAGACACAGAGAGAATTTAAAACTCTGTTTATATAATCAATTGATTGGGGAAATTGATTTGAAAGATACAAGCAAAAGGAAAGGGCTTAAAAGCAAAGCAGAAAAAAAAATTATTTCTTACCTTTTAGTGGAGAAAGAGATAAATGTGAATGGGGGTATTTGATTTAAATAAATATGGAAAAGGCAAAATTAAGAGTTGTGTTAAGATTCTTAAAAACACATGCATTTAATAGATGTGTAGGATATAATATAAAGGCATAAATGTTTTAATTGCCGTTTCTTAGCTGCTGGTGGCTTGACAGGCAACACCGGGCAATGGAAAGAGCTCTGAGGTTGACTTTAGAGGAGGATTCTACCAGTCATGGCTTAGTTAGAAGCAGAGAATGACTCTACTGCAAGGACACTGGATTGATAATTTGCTTCAATTACTCAGACACCACAGCAACGTCATTTTTGCCTGCTTCATCCTGTGGTACAAGGAGCCCTAAACAGCCTCACCAAAAATTCACTGGTAATATTATTGCTGGGTTTTTCTGGAAATATTCCTCCCTTGGGGACCAAAATCTTAAAATCGGCAGAACCTAGAGTCACGGTGAGGAATCCCAGTTTTCTAAGTATGTCACTGAGTGTAGCAAGGAAGGTCCCATTGCTGTCTCCTGGAATCGTGTATCCAGAATGCGGGAGAAAGAGCACATTGTTTGTGTAGGAGAGACCTTCTCCAGCCTCATGGGTTTTCAACTCCAATAGCTCGTCCCAGCTTGGTAAGGCCAACTGCCACCGGGTAGTGGAACACATGGTGACAGTGACGCATACCCGGGCGTCCTGTCTTTCACTACAGAGGAATCCTGGGGTTGAAGACATGCTGTGTGACCTACCAAAATGGTGAGAAACCCTCCGTATTCCACGGAAAACTGCCATTACCATTTGCCCTCTGAACCGAAGGAAACTTTGTTTTTAAATATATATGTTTAAATCAGAAGGAAGAATTTATAGAAGTAAGATTAAAGGATGGGAAAAACAAGTTTACTAGAAATTTTAATAAGAATTTAAAGATAGTCTGCCTTTTTGTGTCAAGTGAACTTCAGCACACAGAGTCATAAAAAAGGGAGGATTACTGTCACATGTCCTTCTAACAAGTGAGATGGTCCAGGTCCTTGTGACAAAACCCAGAGTGATGAAACCCTTCTTGCTGAGGAGCAACTCCACGATGACGTCATGCTTCCATTTGAAGGTCTGTAGTGTGAGACGCCACTTACGTACTCAACGCCATCACCAAATCTGGTGTCTAAAGCTGTGCCACCAGCTACATGTGGCTGTTTATATTTAAATGATTTAAACTGCATACAATTTAAAATTCAGTTCCTCAGTCACACTAGCCACATTTGATGTTTTCCACAGCCCTGTGTGAAGACTTTATGGAGATATGCTGCAGACAGAATATTTCCCTCATAGCAGAAGTATTGTTAAATTTCCTTCCTTTTTAAGGCTGAATAATATTGAATAATGTTACAATAATAATATTGTACATATATACCACATTTTCTCTATCCATTCATATGATGATGGACAGTTAGATTGTTTTCACATCTTGTGAATAATTATGTGACAACATGAATGAACCTTGAGACCTGGGCTCCTCCCAAAATTCATAAAGTGGGGAGTTATGCAAATACACAAAAGAGATTCAGATGCTGAACAGAAGAAGATGACCTGGTCCATTGTAACCATCTAAGTTTGAATCTTATCTCTGCCACTTGGCCATGCAACCCTTTAGAAATGCAATTCCCTTAGCTCTAAAACAGGGAGAACAACCATTGCCTTTCTCACAGAGTTGCTGGAAATCTCAAATGGCTTTTAAAGCTCCCACTTGTATCTGTAGAGTGGGGCCATGATCCGTCTCTCGTTTGCTCAGTGGAGGTGCTACTGGCAGGCGAGCAGGTGACTCTTCCTGTGTTTCCGCCCAGTGCAGTTAGGGTTCTAGCATTGCTGGCCCCGACCTTCTGCTGCCTGTGTTCCACTGCAGTCATCGGGTTGAATAAAAAATGTCCTTGAGTTCTCATTGGAAGCCTTGACACATCTCTTTGCTCTGGGCTAAGTTTACTTTTTTTGTTCGTTTGCTGCAACTTTCTGATTGATTGATGGTTAGTTGAGTGATCTAGAACAGCTTCTCAACAGCAGTGCTGTTGATATTCTGTAGCAGTTCTCTGTGGTGGGGGCCGTCCTGTGTATTAGAGGGTGTTCTGCAGCCCCCTGACCTCTATCCAGAGTGCTAGCAGCGTCCACTCCCAATGGCAAAAATTAAAATAGTCTCCAGTCATTGCCGCGTGTCCCCTAGGGGAGCAAAGATCATGTCCCAGTTGAGAGCCGCTGCTCCAGTAGTTAAAATATGTATCTTTAACTTATACAATCTACTTTCAAATAATATTGTTATGTCACTTGTAATATCAGAACCATTCCACAGTGTATTTCCGTTTCCCCCTTTATGTGCTACTGTTGTCTTAGATTTTACTTCTATATATATTATGAATACTTCAGTACAATTGCTTTTGATTACTTTTAATTTTAGCAGTGAATCATCTTCTAAAAGAATTAAAAATAAAAAGGAGAAATGTCATTTATATTTACCTCCCTGTATTAGTCGGTTTTGTGTTGCTATAAAGGAAATATCTGAGGCTGGGTAATTTACAAAGAAAAGAGGTTTATTTGGATCAGGGTTCTGCAGGCTGGAGGAGAAGCTTGGAGCCAGCAGCTGCTTCTGGTGAGGGCTTCAGCAAGCTGGTTCCAGTCAAGGCAGAAGGCAAAGGGGGAGCAGGCGTGTCACATGGCGAGAGCAGGAGCAAGAGAGACAGACAGGGTGCCACACTCCTCCTGTGGATAGAGCAAGAACTCACTCATTACCGGGGAGGGCACCGAGACCCTCACGAGGGATCCGCCCCCATGACCCAGGCACCTCCCCTCAGGCCCCACCTCCAACCCCGGGGAGCAAATTTCAACATGAGCTTTGGAGGGGACAAACATCCAAACTACATGAGTACCTATTTATCATTTCTAGTATGCTGCACTCCTGTGTTTGAACTCAAGTTTCTGTCTGGTGTTATTTTCTCTTCAGCTGGAGGAAATTAGTTTTTTTCATAGTGCAGATCTCTAGCGATGAATTATCTCAGATTTTTCTTTGTCTGGAAAAAGGTTTTATTTTGCCTTTTTTTAAAGGAAATTTTCACTAGATATAAAATTGTAGGTTTATAGGATTTATTTTTCCCTTCAGTGTTGTAAAGTCCATTGTCTTCTGGCTTGTATTATTCCGAACAAGAAGTCTGTGATGATTCCTACCTTTGTACTCTTGTACTTTATTTGTCTTTTTTTCCCCTCTGACTGCTTTTAAGGTTTTTTTTGATCATTATTTTTTATCAGCTAGATTATGATGTGCATTCCTATGGTTTTCCTTTGTTTATAATACTTGGGTTCCTTGAGCATCTTGGTTCTATAAGTTTATAGTTTTCATAAAATGTGAAAATGTGAAAAAAATCACAGCTATTAGGTCTTTGAAAAAATTTTTTCTGTCTTCTTCAGTCTCTGTCTGGGATTCAAAATACATATATGTTACACTGCTTGATATAATTCTACAGCATGTTAGTGCTCCGTTCCTTGCTTTTTTAGTCTTTTTCTCTTCCTATATATTCAAATTTACTGATCTCTTATTTTGCGTTGTCCAATTTGCTGTTAATTCTGTCAGATGAGGTTTTTATTTAAAATATGCTTCAGCTCTAGGCATTGTACTTTTTTTCTTTTGTATCTTTACATTTGCATCTCATATTCCTGTATCCTTCTACATTCCTGTGCGTATTTTTAATGGCTATTTTAAAATCCTGCTTGATAATTATGTCATCTTTGTCATTTATAAATATTTCTACTTACTGATCTTTTTTCAGGGTAATGCTCACATTTGCCAACTTCTCCTCATGCTTGGTATTTTTTGTATGGATTCTGTACATTGTAAATGCTGTGTTGTCAGTGTCTGAATTTTGTTATCTTTCTTTGAAGAGTGCTGAATTCTGTTTTGATTGGCAGTTAAGTTCTATGAAGATCAACTTGATCATTTCAAGTCTTGTCTTTATGCTTCATACGATCATATCCTTGATTCCAGGTCAAGTTTAGCACTACCACTGAGCTGCTGTTCTGGGCTCACCACTCCATGCCAAAGCATTCAGTAAGTTGCTCTTGGCTTGTGTGGAGCTTGCCTGCATCTCAGCCTTGTGTGAACTCTGGGCATTATTTAGTTTATTAACTCTTAGCAGTTCTCTTCCTGCCTTGTGGACTTTCACTGTACTGTATACATGGCTCATCAGTCAGCCATAGACTCAAGGCTCCGTAAGAAGATTTTAGGAGCTTCCTTTGCGTAGGCTCCTGTCTCTGCTACTCCGCTCCAAAAATTCTAGCTGCTGCAGCCACTCCAAATGCTGACCTCTCACTCCTCAATTCAATTAGACTTTTTTTTTTTTTTTTTTTTTTTTTTTTTTGAGACAGAGTCTCACTCTGTTGCCCAGGCTAGAGTGAGTGCCGTGGCGTCAGCCTAGGTCACAGCAACCTCAAACTCCTGAGCTCAAGCGATCCTCCTGTCTCAGCCTCCCAAGTAGCTGGGACTACAGGCATGCACCACCATGCCCGGCTAATTTTTTCTATATATATTTTTAGCTGTCCCTATAATTTCTTTCTATTTTTAGTAGAGGTGGGGTCTCGCTCTTGCTCAGGCTGGTCTCGAACTCCTGAGCTCAAACGATCCGCCCACCTCGGCCTCCCAGAGTGCTAGGATTACAGGCGTGAGCCACCGCGCCCGGCCTCAATTAGACTTTTTATGCATTTGTTTAGACTTATTACTGTATCCATGTGACAAACATAGCCTGGAATAAAATTATGTTCTTCCTTCCTTGGTTTAATCCAGGGGTTGGCAAACTTTTTCTACAAAGAACAAGATAGCAAATATCTAGCTCTTCTTTGGTTCTTCTTTCCTGAGCTACTGTCCAGGAAGTAGCTGCAAATGAGAAGCTGGGATAAGGCCCATCACCTGATTCCTCTCCATCAGGCATTATACTCTTGAGCTGCCTGTTGTCAAATATTTGAAAACAGTTTTATGTATTTGGTCTAGTTTTCTAGTTGTTCATAGTGAGAGGGAAAGACATTCCATCATGGATTCACAGGACTTTCATGAAGAAAAACTGGGATTATGGACACAAAGGCACTGTGCTAACTAACTACTTTAGGATGGAAAGGACATAGTGGAGATGATGGCCCAGTTCCCCAGTGTCCTCCCAAGGGCCCGTATTTGTGTTGAAGTCCACATTCTGAAAGCAGAGGCTGCTGTTTCCACTGTGCTCTGTGGGGAACGACAAAGGGTCAGCTCACCCACGCCCGTTCCCCGCCCCCCACCCCCGACTTACTGCCATGGCAAAGACTTTCCTCATTTGAGTAATACATGCGTGTTAAGATCATCTGTTTCCAGAAGGCCTATGGTAAAGGCCAATTATGCCACGTGGGAAGAGCTTACCTGGATGAGCTCAGAGCCTCCCCACGTGGATAGTCATCACCTTGGACAGCAAGCAGGAAGCCTCTGAAAGGCTGTAAGTGGGGACAGGAAGATGAGAAGAGGGAAGGACCCAGAGTTCAGGGTCTGCCAGTGGCAGCAGGTCTTTATGATGGGCCACAGTGCAGACCGTCATGACACACGATCCTCTAGGCCCTTCTACATAATCATGTCAGGTTAAATGTCTGGGACGAAAACTGTCACCTTGTTACCACACTTGATCTCCTTCTAATCCAGTCCTTAAAATGACACTTTGGCCTATCTCTGCACTTTTTCTGTCATCTTTTGTTCCATTTTCATCCTCTTCCCCCATCGAGAGTCAGTGAGACTCACTGGCTAATGTTACCCATTCTAATGGCTCATACCGCATGCCCCCTGGACAGGGGTCCCCAACTGCAGTGAGCTGTATAGTTATGTAATTATATATTACAATGTAAAAATAAAGCATACAATAAATGTAATGAGCTTGAATCACCCCAAAACCATCCCTCTCCTCCCCGTCTGTGGAAACATTGTCTTCCCTGGTGCCAAAAACATTGGGGACCGCTGCTCTAGGAAACCCTTCTGGGTGCCTTGTAGTAATTATCCTCTGTTCATTCGTGAACTTAACTTGACCGCGCTCCTCCCCGTACCAGGCTCTGTGCTGCTCCCTGGGGGTAGAGAAATGCGTAAAAAGGCAGGGCCGGCCCTCTAAGCACTCCAAGACTTTCTCTTGCTGTGTCTATAGTTTTTCTACCTTCTGCTTTCTGATGAATGTTCTCTGATGTTTCAGTGCCCCCACTACAGGAAACAAGCCTCGTGGATATGCTACAGGGTCGTATCTCCCTTCCTCTTGGGTTCCACAGTATTCCTGACCTTTCTGGAAAAGAAGGTCCTATACATCACTATACAGGCTACATGTACTCTAGCAAGAGAGAGTCCTCCTTCCATAAATCCACAGGTCCTTATCGAGCACCCGCCTCTGCAGCCCTGGCTACACATCCCCTGCTGCCACTCTCTGCCTTGTCTTAAATCACGTGCCCTTCGCCGTCTCTGCTCCTGTCCCTGTTTCTTTTTCTTCTTCCAGTTTCCTTAATGTGTTTCCACCTCTCTCCCCCTCAGGTCCTTTGTGTATGAATCCAGGTTGCCTGAGCTTGAAAATTTTATCCCAGAGCTTGAAACCTGGCTTGGCCTCATCACGAGTGCTTAAAAATTATTTGTCAAACGTATGAACAAATTACAAACAAACTATAAGCATATATATCCAGATACACTATTGAGACCATCAGATTGTTTCCTTGGCCAACCAGGACTGGGATTAACAGAGAGGGTGAAGAGGTCAGTGGCAGCCTTGGTTAGGGACCCCTGACATTTGGTGTCGTGGAGAAAATCTGGTCAATCTTCCTGCCAAAAGTTTTTCTCTTGAATAAGTTTGAATGAGTATCAACGGTACTAAAAATTTTTTATCCTAAATTAAAACAAATATGCTGCATTTCATTATAAGAAGAATATAGTCTAATTCACAAAAAATATTTCCTAAAAGTGTCATTCACTCAATATAGAACATTTCCCAGCAGGGGGTACTTGCTCTGCTTACTCTAGACCACGTGGTCCCAGAGATGGGTGTGACCAGGTGGCTTCCAGAAACAGTCACCAGTGATTCTGAAACAGTAGGTCCCTGTGTAATTAGCCTTTAAGAAATCCTGCCGTGAGTCCCCTTTCGTGAGTTCTGCCTTTCATCTCACCATTTTGCTCATTTTCCTTTGCTTTTTAAATACCTAAATCTTCTTCCTTAGCCTTTTTACCTATTTACTTAACAGTTTTTACTAAAGAGAAGATCAAAACTCTTTAAAGCAGCCAGACCATGACTCAGGCCCGAGTGCTCTCTCCTGGCCGTGGTCCGACAAGTGAGTGTCCTGGTACACAGCCTCCGCCTGCCGGGACCTGGTTTCTCACCTCTAGGAGGAGGGAGCCCCCTTCAGAATTCAGATTCTATAAATAGTCTTTTATGAGGGCCCTTAAAATGCCTAGTAGGTTATCTTCATCATCTGGTTACCTAGAGTTTTACTTCTCTAAACAAAATACCAGCAAATGTTCCTTTGAGTCATTCCTTTTACCAGCTTTTGGGAACCTCCGGTTCAGCCTTACACGGAAGAGTCAGCGTCTCGCACTTGCCTGGGGCCGTGAGGCGCTCTGTCTCTGAGCGTACATTACGCAGCAGTGAGGCCAGATTGCAATCACAGCATCTAACAGTACAAAGCTCATTTCAGGAAAAACATTAAACACGAAACAGGAAGCTGAGGGATGTGCAAGTTGATATTTTCATCTCATTATCTGCAGAGATCCTTCTAGCCAGCCTGTACATTATACGTGCGGGATCAGAGTTAAAACCCGTAGATGTCCCCTGTATTCTACTCCACGCTCTTCCTTGGTCTAAACTTCTCTGTTTGTTTGTTTGTTTATTTATTATTTTAGATTAGTGGTTAATTTTCTCAAAAGTTGTGCACACACTCAAAATACATCATCTTTGTGAGGCTCATGCATATTCCAATTTCAGCTTTCCAAAGGCTTTCAGGTTATAAGATTTTTTTCTTTCAGCACTTACATTCAATAGTTGTAAAATAACACGCTTACATGGATTTTATTTCCCTGTTTAAAGTGTTGCAGAGTGACCTGCTACGACAGGACACGAGAAAGCTCCGGCAGCTTCCTCCTGCACACGTCCCCTCCCGGAGCTCCCTGTCCCCGCTCCCCCCCCACTCCCCATGCAGGAAACTGTCCGTTTGCACTTAAGGCAGCACCAGGGTTTCCACCAGCACGTCTACACGGTGAGTAGCTGAGTCATACGATAAATACATCAATAGCATTTTTGTGCTGTCCCTTCCCCTTGCAATTAGTAATTTTCTTTTTTCCTTTTTTTTTTTTTTGTTTAATTATCTGTGTAACCAGTTACTAATTCATCTTCAAACTCTTTTCCAGAACATAAATCTCTCAATCCTTCCACCACACTGAGTATTCTATCGTCTTTACCTTTGGGTGGGGGCTCCCCAGTCCTGACCTCATGGATGTGACAGCCCCAGACAGCTGCTCGGCCGAGCTCTGCATGCTCCAGGCCTCACCCACACCCCTCTCCTCGCCACTCTCCCGGTCACCTACTTGGTCACCTACTTGGACCCTGCCGTCTTCATTGGATCACTTTATTTTGCTAAAGTCATTCTCTCATAATTTCTTAAAAAAGCGTGCATGGGAATACATGTTTTGGAGACTGTGCATTTCATATGATAGTTTGATTAGTATAGGCTTCTAAGTTGGAAAATTTCCCCCTCAAGTTTTCAGGGTGTCCATCAATGGTCTCCCAGCATCCTGTGTTGTTCTAAAGGCAGCCCAGCGTTCTAATCTACGGTGCAGAGACCGGGCCAGGTAGGTGGGGCCAGGGCTGACACTGACATTTCAGCCAGAAAATCTCTGAGTTACTGGGAACTATTCAGGGCCTTAAAGCCATTCTTTCACGTTGGCAATGGTTTCCCAGAGCTGAGTCTGGAGTGTGGACAGTAGGAGTCAGGGCCCAGAATATGTCGAGCCCCTGACAGCCTCTGGAATTTGCTTTTTGTTGCTGTTGTTTTTGCCCAAATCACTGAGATTTTGGTGTGTGTGTGTGTGTGTGATTTTTCCATTTCTCCTCCTTTTCCTTCAAACTACTCATCCAACTTGGTCTCCACATCATCTCCTTGGGCAGTACGGGGTGAGTGCCCAGAGCTGGTTACTCCGGGACTCTGGCATTGGAGAGAGGTTTGGGCCATCAGGAGAGCAGACGCCGCCTCCTTCGTCAGCCAGGGACTTGTGAGTACATTTCTTAGACACTAGGCAATATTTATGGAATGTCAAGCCACAGTGACCTGATAACTCAAATAACATAGGCAGAGTTATTTTTAAAAAACTTTCAATGATAATGATCTCAAATGCATTTTTGGTTTAATTTTTAAAGATCAGTAATAAAAGTCCATTCTGCAGAGAACACAGCCTCTGCTGGGATGGCCAGGAAAAATAGCCCTGCATTGTGCTTTTCTCCTCTACCCGGGTTTCAAAGGATATGTGTGTAGATTAAGGTGATGTAAGGTACAGATGGGATTGGTGATTTCCTGTACAGAATAAGGTAGACATTTTCAGAGTTCAGTATGTGTTTTCACTTGTGTGATCTGATGATTGCAGGAAATATACCCATGGAGTTGCTTATTTAGAAAAGGTCAAGTTAGATAGATATTGTTACAGACTGCGTGTTTGAGTCCCTCCAAAATTCGTATGTTGAAGCTCTAACCTCCAACATGATGGTATTTGGAGGTGCGGCTTTTAGGAAGTAATTAGGTTTAAATGAGTTCATGAGGGTGGGGCCCTGTGATGGGATTCCTGCCTTTCCAGGGAGAGGAAGGTAAGAGAGCTTGCTCTCTGCATCCAGGAACCTCATCAGCTGGAGGCTTGATCTCAAACTCCCAGCTCCGGAGCTGTGGGAAGGGAACGTGCTGCTCAAGCTGCCAGTGCATGGTATTTTGTCATGGAAACGGGACCAGACTAAGACAGAGTCACATGTCAAATACTCAAGTTGGGAGCGGAGACAGCTCCAATGTCTACTCTACCTTGTAATTTTTAAAAGAGAAATCACTGACCCCAAATCTTATGTAGAACAAACAACACAGACAGAAGATGACAAAGTCAAGACTAGAAACCTCATCAAGCAACTACATGAGACATTGGGCCTAAAATGATCAGGCTGCTAAAAAAATACTTACTACAACTTCGAGTTCATTATTTTTCTCTTTTCTTATTGAAAAATCCTCTCCTTGCCTCCCTACTCCATTTCCCTGCAAAGTTCTGTCAGGGTCTGGCCTTGTTTGAGAATGTTACAGATTTAATTAATCAAATATGGCAAAGCACTGGTTGCTTCCAGGTAACTATTAATATTTACATACTTCCTGCCCTTTGAAATCTTTGAAAGCTTCCTTTCTAGAAATTCTAACTCATCTTTTCAATGTTTAATATTTTACTCTTTGGGAAATTGGCTCAGAGCCAAAGAACAATGCTAAAACAGTTATAATGCATGTGCACAGAGCATTTATGTGACGTTCTTCAAATGGCGTGTATGCTTTTTTCCAATCCTATCAGTGAAATGCTGGGCCATAAATAACCTGAAGTCCTTGCCACATATGTGGAGGTTAGGGAAACTGAGGCTTCTGTGGGGGGAAGAAGGGCATTGTCAATAAAGTTTTATCCACAAAGATTGACTCCTCTTCTAGAACAATAGGCATTATTGACTTTGCTGTGAGGTGTACCTGAAAATTAATCCAGGTTTTACCATTCTGACCTGTAAATCTTACACAAAGTAAATGATAAAAGTGATAAAATTCCCTGAGTCCCAAGCACCGTGTCTACAAAGTGGCAGCAGGGATATCGACGTCATCAGGTTCTGTGAGACCACGTCTGTGTGGCTGGAGTCACACTGGGCTGAGCTGATCGTGACCTGTGCGTGCAGGAGGAAGTCGGCTGGCATTGACTGGCCCGAGGCCGGGGACACGGCACCAGCCATGCCCATGACTGATTCACAGGCGGATGTGTGAGAGCCTGTCTGAAGAGTCAGGAGCTAACACAAACAAGTCTCAGGAATGGACCACTTGGCTTGTATTTCCCAGGCGAGGTGATGTTCTGGTAATGGATAAACACTGTGCGTCAGTGCAGAAAAGATTGCATGTCTGCTCACGCCACAGTAGGACGCAGGGCTGGTGGACATTGAGGGCAACTCTTTTCCAAGCAGTGGCTCAGGGACCCAGTGTCCTTCCATCCGTGACACAACTTCCTTCAATATGTGCCTTCCGTGTTGACCAGAATGGCAAAGGAAAAGCACGGAGGGTTCTGCAGGACACTCACTCTCTGGCCAGGTAGAAATGGCATACCTTATTTTTGTCCCCATTCCATTGGCCAGAACCCAGTCTATGGCTCCAACGTCAAGGTACAGGAGGTTTGGAAATGTTATTATCCTTTGTGTGTAGGGAGGACACGGGAACGGAGAGCACAGATCCAATCTCTGTCCCAGGCTTTGGTCACCCTTTCACTTTTGCCCAACTTTCCATCCAGATGGGCTCTTCTTGTTTTGCAAAAAGACAAACTAAAAACACCATTGTTTGCACCCTGTCCCAGCATGCTGCATACACAGTGGGACAGAGACGGGCCAACCACAGCACATATCACCGCCAGAGGGGAGAGGTGAGAAGCACACAGCTGCCACTGCTCATGGCCAATCTGGAATCCCACCGAGAAGGTGTGGTGAAGACCACCCACCTCGAGGGGGCCAAATGACTCTTGGTTAGGGCCTGTTTGTGTGTCCTGGGAAGAATTCTGCTCTCTAGTATTTGCCATGTCCCTGGCTCTGCCTTCTGGAAAGTTCTTCCTTCTCCTCATTCTTCAACCCACATCTGAAATGGTGTTGAGGAGGACGCCTTCTTGGGGGTCTCTAAGATTTCCAAATTTTGCTTGCTACTGGTGAAAGATGGAGGGCCAAGAATTTTTTTTAAGTCTTGTATAGTAGACTTATGGTTTCCTTGGTAATAAATGGTTTCAAAATTTAGTTGGCTTCTTTCTCATTTATTTGCTAGTCAGTTCATTTGTCAGTAACTATGTTTTTCTCCCAAGCTATAGATCCCAAATCTGCTTCCTTTTTTTCTTTTTTTGCCTTCACTGTCATGTCTTTTGCCTTAATAAATCTACTCTAATGCTAACTGTAACAATAGATTAAGATAGATTTCCAATCTGATCTTTTCCCTGAGTCACTATGTTCGACTTAGAACTTTTCCTGGGATTTTATTGCTTAAAGCCTTTTAAAATTCCATCTCTTATGTTTCAGAACACGGGAACAGTTAGCTTTTCCAACCTGCAACCACTGAATTTCTAGATTCTCTTGAGTCCCTGTCATTTTTTTTTTTTTTTGCAAATTGGTTAATTTCTTTTCTCTTTTTACTGATATTTTTGTTATGAATTTTTTACAACGTGCATCAAAGTTGGAAGAATTTTACAGTGAAAACTCATATACTCAGCATCTAGATTCTACCATTAATAGTTACTATATTTGGTACATTGCGTATCTATCCATCTTGACTAATTCTTTCCTGGGCTCACCTCTTCCGAGTAATACTTTGTAAACACAGCCAATAGTTGAAGGCATACATGAGTGCTCTAATATTTCCAGCCATCTTGCTTGGAGCTACAGGCTGGGTCTGCATGGCTTATATCCAAGTCACCGCAGGTGAGCGTTTACCAAACAATTTGCCATAGCATGGTAAAAAGTCTCCCTCTTTTGAGTTTCTAGTATCAATTTTATTTTCTCTACTGCAAGAATGGTTATCCAGTGGCATATATATCACTTTTTTATTATAATAGCTCTGCATTCCAGCATGTCCACTTCCAACAGCTAAACAATACTGCAGAAAAAAAAGATGGAAAAAATCCTGAAAATCACAATTCCTTAACCCAACAGAGGCTTACTGCTGGCTCATGTCAGTGCAACTCAGATGGCTTTTCCTGGTCACCTATTAAGTGCACATCTCAAGGATCCAGGCCACTGCCAGCTCATGGGACTGGTGTCCTCACGGACAGAACCCAGAGGTAGTGGAGCATTATTTTACTGCCCCGTATAAATGTGGTGTACACCCTTTTGGCCCTTTTTCAAACTCAGACCAAATCTCAACTGCAAGGGTGGCTGGGAAGTAGTTTCTCTATGTCTGTGTGCCCAGGAAGGGGAAACTGGATTGGTGAATTCATCAGTACCCTAGCGCTGCTGGAAGGAAGTACCACAAACTGGGTGGCTTAAAACTACCAAAATTTATCCTCTCACAGTTCTGCAGGTCAGAAGTGAAATCAAGGTGTCTTCATCAGGGCGGTGCTCCCTGGAGAGGCTCAGGGGAGCGTCTGTTCCGTACTTTCTCTTAGCTCCTCACGACGGCTGGCAGCCTTAGCATTCTCTAGCTCGTAGAAGCATCACTCCAACATCTGTCTCCAGCCTCACCTGGCCATCTTCTCCCTGTGTGTCTGTGTCTGTCTCTTCTCCTCTTCTTGCAGGATACCAGTCATATTCTTCCAAGACTCTATCTCTAAATAAGGTCACCTTCACAGGTAAGGGGGTTAGGACTCAATATATCTTTTTGTGGGACACAACTCAGCCCACGACAGTGAGCACCTGGCTAGTCTTATCACAAGGTTCCAATACAGAATTCCTCCCACACCTGAAAGGGATCTGGCCCTCGAAGCCAACCTGTGAATGAGACCTGAACACTAGGTGGAGTAGCTGTTTCCATGTCCCACGATGGTGGGGGCACACTTACGTCTCAGGAAGGAAACTGAAAAAAGCTAAAATTTATAGGCACAAAGGAGAGCCATTTTTTGTCATCTCCACTAAATTGCCAATCAAACATGTGATTGCAAGTCAGAATGAGAGTCTTTGTTAAATATACATATATACACACACACACACACACACACATATTTTACTTTAACTCAGAAGAATGATTACTATACAGAAGCTTTACTACTCATAGCAGAATGATGGAGCACCCATGAGGGCTGGGTTAGGCAGAACTTTCTCAGATTTCTAAAAGGAGCATCTCTCAGTGTCAAGAATTGAACATCTATGCACGGAAAGACATCATTACCCTTTTACCTTTTCTGAAATAACAGAAAAACTTTCTAAGCTTCCTCTTGTAACCCTTCTGTGACCTGCACCCAGAATTGAGCAGTCCCTCTCTGCGGGACAGGACCCCACTTTGTGGGAGCTATTGCTCTTGCACTGTGAATATATATATTTGGTGGTTATTATGCCTCATTCCACAAATATCCATGGAGCGACCTTCCTGGGGCTCAGGAAGGCTCTCTTGTCCGTGTGCTGGGCTCCCCCAGTGGAAGGAACAGAGGGTCCATGGCTCCCCCAGTGGAAGGAACAGAGGGTCCATGGCTCCCCCAGTGGAAGGAACAGAGGGTCCATGGTCACCCAGCATGACACCTGAGCACCTCATGCCGTGCATGTTTGCCAAGCGAATGAACACATGAATCTACGAACCAATAGGTGGATGATCTTTAGGAAGTGGAATGTTTGCTATAATAGGATCCACTAGAAATAATTAGATCAGGTGACCAGTTATGCCTTCAGCAAAACCAATAAAACCTGTCTACATGTTTTCCTAGTGAAAGTATTTCTGCTTTAATTGATTTTTTTTTCTTTAGGAAAGTCATAATGTAGGCTCAATCAGTGAAATGGTTATAGTGACAATATTTTCCAAAGCAATAATCAGGTTGCATATGTGACACAAAATATATATTCTAAATTGTACCTTTTTAAATGTAGAAATTCTACAGATATATACAAATAGCATCAAGCAATCTTTGTGGAAAGAATTTTGGCAGAGTGTACCAAGATCTGTTGAAAATTCTGAACACTTTGATCTAGCAATTTTACTGCTGGGAATCTATCCTAAGAATCCAAAGCACTGAATACACTTTATAAATAAATGTATTGCAACAGTATGTGTAACAGTGAAACTTTTGAAACAGTCTAAATGTCCAACAATAGGATAATAGCTAAGTAAATTATAGAACATAATTATGCAGTCATTAAAATAATGTTTATAATAGGTTTGTAATAATAATATGGAAGAATTTATATTACAATAAAAAATGAAAGAACAGGAGGCAAAATTATAGTCTGATGGCACCCATATTAAGTATCTATAAATATATGCATAAAACTCTGAAAGGTAGTACACAAAAACATCAATAGTTATTGTTTCTAGAGTGTGGAACTTGCAATGATTCAAACATTTCTTCTTCCTGCTTTCCTTTTGTTTCCAAATTTATTATACTGAGTATTTTGTAATGGGAAACATAATGAGCATTTAGAAATAAAGGCACAAATGAGGTGAAAAATTAAATTGCATTCAACATTACATTTATTGAAAAGAATATCATAAAATTAGCACTGCCTGGGAAAACTAAGTCCAAGTTTACCATGCATACAGGGCTAAATTGGAGTCATAAAAATGTTGAATGCCATGATTTCTGAATTTTCTCAGGCACTGACTCATTTCCAGAGGCCTGCGGATGAGGCGACGTTTGAGCAGTGGGCAGTGATCAGATCCTGCTGCTGGACTTAGGCCACTCCTGGGGCCAGACTGGACACGGTGCTGCAGAAAGTTCTGTCTCTTGCTTCTCCACTCCCTGTCGCTCAGGGTGTCAAACCTGCCAGCTTCCATGAGCTCTGAGAAGATAGATGCTGGCAGGGAAGATGAAACAGACTGACAGCGCTGCGTTCCAACAGGTCGCTTAGAAAGGAAGAGTGGTAATAGCATTAACACCGGAGGAGCAGCCATTCTAAATGTCACTCTCCCTCCTCCAGCGAGGGCGAGAGCACATTCTCCTGATTTTATTCAGGACGAATTCCTGATGTGGCTAAAGGAGGCAGCACCCCTCTCAGCGAGACCAAGTGCCTAAGACTGATAGCACGTAAAAAGGAGTACATTTTCCAACAGGCGTTTTATAAAAGGTAAAACTCTTCTGTCTCTCTTCCTCTCTCTTTTATTAAAAACATATATTATTTTAGGTTTTAATTAACAATATCTGGTATGTATTGGGTGTCAAATATCAAGAAAAGATAACCAAAAATAACAGTAACAAAAAATCCCCCAAGAGCCTGATCATATGTTATACTTGCCTCCAAATAAGCTGATCAGATTTAGTTTAATTTTTTAATACAAGATAATTTGTGTTTTCTGAAACCACAGGCGCGGTGGTGGTAAAACGTCGAGTGGTGCATGGCTTTGAGTTGAGTGGTGCACGGTTTTGAGAATTAAAGCAATAGTGTGACAAGGCATCAGCTTAACACAGTGCTGGGGCAGAGTAGATTTAAATATGTACCAGTGTGTTTTAGTAAGCGGGGGAAAGAAAGTATTGTTAGAGAAAGAAATCAGTATTTTTTCTGGTTTAGGAAATAAAAGATGTGATCATGGAGGATGTGAGAGAGACAGCATATTTTAGGGAGAAAAGAAGAGTTTGAAAATATTTGGGTTTCATCTGGTGCCGTTGTCTACATTTTTGACTCCAACTTCTTGAAGAATTATCTAGCTTTTCACAGGGGAGGGGGCTAACTCTTGCTAGAACTGGAAACCTTACTCTGATGGCAATGTTTAATATTTTGTAACGCTTGAACCACGTTTGGGACAGCCTAGCTAACTCCTCCCACCATTCTGCTATGCTTGGGTGATATACATCATGCAAAGAGTTCAGAAATGATGAGCAACTCACTTAATGCTTCTCCATAATCAAAATTTCCTAAGTAGTTACAGGAAACTCAACAGTCAGAAGTGAACAGGAAATATATAAATTCAACTGTGCTTTCCTTGTGTCTGTAAGTCTCCTTTCTCTTTTAAGAACTTTGAAAATTCTTTGAATGTCAAGCCCTTGATTATTCTCCAATATAATTAGGATGTTTTTCTGCTTTTAAAGATCAAATCTATGTTTGCATTTTGACAGGTTGCAACTGCTGGAAAAAAAAATCTCTGCACTGAGAGATGTTCAATAAGAAAGATACAGACAATATTTGGGTGAAAGTTTTGCAAAATTATACCAGGTGGGGAAGACCTTATAATGAATCAGCTCAGCTTCCTATGAACATGGGGTCTGTGTCCATTTCTGTGGGATCGTGTCTGAGTCTCCTGGCTTCGGGGAGTTGCTTCTGCAAAAGGCATTTGGGAGGTGGGGGCTTGGAACCAGGAGTCAGTGCATCACATATTTGAGGACTCAAAGAGTTTTCCCCAAAGCCGGCTTCCTGCTGATGGATATCAAGGTCATTCATTATGCAAAATCATTAGTCACATCACATTACTTCTGCAATCAGGCTTTTGATGATCAGTTTTTAACTTAAGAAAAAATAAAAAAGCACATTTTTCAACAGGCACAGATGAGATGGTAAACCTGCCTGGTCCATTATACTTCTGTAGTACTCCTCATTTTTGCCCACTCTTGTCCATTCCTGGGACACTGCTCTATTTTACACTGTTGGTATTTGTTTTCTTGACAATTGTCACTGTCTTCTAACTGATCATTTTGCCCCCATGCCCTCAGCCTTCTGGAAGCATCTGAAATCCCGGTTGCCAGAGTCATCTACCTGTGTTCTCCGAGTTCACCACAGAACCTGCCCTTCAGACTCCAAGCTCCTTCATCTGGCCTTGGATTTCTAGTCTGTCCATTTATCAATATTTTTCCTCTAATTCCAGCCTCAGAGGATCATGGGACCCATAGTCTTGGTGTCTGCATTCTCAGCCCAGCTCAGCCACCAACTCATATGGCGACCTAAGAAAAGTCCTTCTCCCTCCCTCTGCTTTGATGTCCTTCGAAAGTTTGGAAACAGTGATGCACACGTTCTTTGCAAAGATTAAAAATTCTGTCATTCCAGGATTTCTGTGTGATGAAAGGAAATGTCCAGCTCTGAAAGGCCCAGGCATTTTTCCTATCGGAGCTTTTGGAAACGTAGAGCTCTACATGTGATTTTTCCCGCTGCGCAGTTAGACAGGTTTTGAGGGCAGCGTGGGTTGCAGTCTCAGGTGGGTCTAGGGGGCATTTCACTTCCTGGCCTAGCTCACTTCCTCGCATTTGTGGACTGTGTTGGCAACAGCAGGTGAAAGAGTTTCCGATCATCCTTGCTTTTCTCCTCTGGGCTGCGGAGACAGGCCCGTAATGGGGAACACGGAAGAGATGGTGCTTGTCCACCCCGTGGGTTGCCTTGGAAACGGCTGGTGGGGAGCCCGCTCCGTTCATTAGCAGGCTGTCCATTTACGGCGGGTTTTCTCCTGGCTCCCTCCTGCTATTTATGCCACTTAAAGAGACCCTAAAAAAAACCTTGCCCTTTTTGTAAAGAAGAATAAAAATGACATTTTGTCAGGGCTTCAGTGTTTAAAATCCTAACAGATAATGTGTGGTTCCGATAGTAATGCCAATTCAGAGAGACCTCTCAGCAGCACATTGTCCTGGTCTCCATGGATTCTGAGGTTTTGTAATTGTATATTTTCTCCGTTCTTTCATCTCCTCCTTTTCTTCTTCGTATTCTGCCATCCAAGATGCCACTTAGTCTGCCTGTTACCTTAGTATCACGATCAGGGCACCAGGATCTCTTCTGCGGTTTGGAAAGTCACACATGTCCAGATTTGTGAATTTACAGAATATTTTTCTCCCAACACACTGAATGAATAAATGAAAAGAAAACAAAATGTATAAGAAGATGCTTTGCAAATGATGACGCATGATTTAGATGTGAAAAAGTGTTATAATAAAAACCACTCAGCATTTCTGAAACCTGATACCCTTATTGTTCACAACAGAATGTTGAACATTTTAAAAGTGATTTCCACGAATGTATTCTTGAGCATTATTTCATTGAATTCTTTTCAGCCATTGTGCATTGGGTATGGGGAGTGTTGGGCCCACAGAGCTCACCAGGGCCTGCTGGAGATGGCCGGGTGTTGCCCAGGGATGCTGCCTTGAGTACCGGTTACAGGGACAGGATACAGCCCTTATGTGTCTCCTAAGGGGAGGGGTGAACGTTTCATATGCGCGAAGAAGGGAGCCCAGAAACATCAGCTGGCCAGAGAGCAGACTGAGGCAGAGCCTGCTTGCTGGGCCCGAGTCCCTGCTGAGCTGGAGTCACCCTTAGCAAGTGCTGCCTGGGCGAGGGTCTGTGTCTCCCAGCGTCCCCACAGCCGTCGGCCATAGTGACTGACGAGGCCGCACAGTGGACTGTAGTGCGGTTGTGCCTCTTTCAGACCCAGGCATTTAAGACTCAGGAGTCCAACACGTCCTCTCTTTCCTCTTCCCTTTTCCTCTATTGACTTCCTGCCCGCAGTGGCAAGGTTCTGAGCAATGCTGGGGTCACACAATGGAAGGACACCCCCAACGCCTCACCCGGCTCTCACACAGGCCTGGGCAGGGCTGTTTCTGAAATGGGGTATCAGGGATGTGGCACGTGGCTCTGGCTGCTGCAGAAAGACACTTTTTCTACGAGAGTACCTGCCCCGTTGCCACTTTGTGAGGTCATGGGTGCAGCTCTGAGTGTCTCCAGCAAGGGGGACAGAGTCGTGGGAGAGAAGCTCCTTCCTCCTGCAGATCTGTTTGTGTGTGTGTGTGTGTGTGTGTGTGTGTGTGTGTTTTGAATCAGAATTCCCCCTAGTTCATCTTTATTTCTTCCCCTAAACTAGCCAATCCCCACTGTTAGGGTAATTTTTCTGAAGTGGCAAATCCTTTGTGTGTTACTGTGTTTCTACAGAGCTTTCTCGAAAGGCAGCACTGGGCAGGTGAGTCAGGCGCATGGTGTACATGTCATCCTCACAGCCCGGAAATGTTCCGATGCTAATTTTCATCCCACAGATTCATTCAGGCAGTAAGCACTGAGCCCATTTTGTTTGGCATTTATTTCCCTCCGTGGCAGCGTGGTTACTCCTCAGCTGGATGAGGATAATCCGCAGTCCGGCTGCCCTGCCGTCCACTGTTCCATAAACACAGAGCGTGGAGCTGACGGATGACACGGGAAGAGACAGAATCATGATAGTAACTTATTTCTCAGTTTACAAAAAAGAAACAAACCTCATGTGGCCCAAATGCCTTTTCAGGGGATCGGAAAGCTGACGGCAGGGCTTACGCTGAACTCAGCACTTCTACCCAAACCCTGTGATCTTTCCACTTTCCCGTAGTTTCCAGACACCAGTTACACTTTCACCATTCTGCCACATGTGCACCTCCACTATTATGATTTACTTAATATTAGTGTAAATGATTTATTCCTACTTAAATATCTTTCAACAAATTCCTATCACAGCTATGATGACGGGGCATGTTTGTGCAGTCCCTAAAACGACCTCAGGTCCGACAGGGGGCGTGTGTCGTCAGCTTGGGAGGTGCTGCACTCTGCCATGTCACTGCAACATCTGTGGTGACAAATCTCTGGCTGGAGATGCTGAGACGTCCCCACAGGAGCCCATCCTTCCTGTGTAAGAGTTTAGAGCATGGAGATTGGTTCAGCTGCAGAGAAATAAGATGATCAAATGGAGAAGCCGATATTGACTGGTGTCTTGAAGAAAAAGTACAAGTTCCTCGGATAGAGCGAACGAGGCGGTGGGATGTGCTGAGCTGTGGTGGCTGAGAACAAAGGTGTAGCGAGAAAGGCTGGCGCTCGTGAATAGACGGTGACTGGAGACGAGATTAAGAAGGGCTTTGGATGCTGAGAAATTTCAGCCTTCAGCAAATATTCGGGTCTAGGCGCTGTTTCTTAATTCATAGAATCATCTTTGTAAAACAAGAAGAAGCTGTACTGTAGGCACTTGGTTTGTAAAGAAACTGAGTCAGAGGGGGAATTGATTTGCTGTTGGTAACCCAAATGCTGGTAACAGACCAGTCTGGAAAGCAGGGCTCTGGTTTCGACTTGGTGCTCCTGGTGCTATTAATAGCGCCAGCTGTGTCCGACGCTTGTTCCTCTGCAGATCTCTGCTGAGAGAGTGTGTGGAACTTGGAGCTCACTAGGCGGAATTTGGTTCAGGTGTTGCGGGCAACCACCTTTCCACGGGCAGCTGAGGAGCTTTCCGAATAGAGGACATGGATACTAGGTCTTGTGGCTGGCGCTGTCGTGGTCTCCTCCAGGAAGATACAGAAGAGCGCTGGGTGTGAGCAGGGACCGTAGGACCCACTCTGGGGTGCTGGGGGCAGCCGGGCACGGGAGGCCAGGGAGCATGTTTGGAGGTTGGGGTTTGGGCCTTGGCTCTCCGTAGCCATATTTCACACCAAAAAGTCCCTGCTTTTCCGATGTCACCTTCATGAGTCCAGGTGAGGAAGCCCACCTTGTCACCTTACCCTGGAACAGTGAACCTGCCTCATGCCTGGGTTCTTGAATCCTGTTGGGGTATTCAACACATTTTAGCACATTTCGTAGGAAAAAGCACAATGCAGGAAGTTTCTGAGGATCAGTGTGTGAACAGCGCTGGAAGGAGCGATTGCCGTACTGAGATGCTCCACAAATCTGCCATGTGAAGACAACAGCACATTGTGTAAATAGAGAATCTGTTGGATGAACTGTTTACCAAGGCAGGACGTGGCTTCATGTGGCCGTGGGCTTGCTGCCTTTCACCATAGTCCACCTCCCAGCACAAGAGTCACCACACTCTAGTGAACACTCCGAGATCCCTCTGAAGGGGCTGATTAATTTATTATAGCTGCTGCATGAGTCTTTAATAACAGGTTAGCAACACTGGACAGAGAGTGTGGCTTCTCAGGATGTCAATTAATTCTTTAGCCACTTCTTCGGGTGCTTGGGGCACCTCTCCCCCAAAGCATACTTGCATCTGGGGGAGGGCTGCTCCTGGAAAGTTCTCAGAAAAGCCCTAGGAAAAGAGGCAATTTTGTCTGAATTCAGCGGGACATTTACATCTTGTCTTAGACATTTCCAAGGATTGAGATTACATTTATTAAAAATGCTTTCTTTTGTGAATGTCTTTTATCTAGTCTGACTTTTCTGATGTCCAGGACATACCACATGTCTTTCTGTTGTTTTTATTCAGTGGGTCGGAAGTGACACAGAAAAGTGTGTGTGTGTGTCTGTGCACATGTGCATGTGTGTGTGGGTGTGTGTGTGTTGGGGAGGCGTGCAGGACGGAGCGGGCAGTGCTTTGGTCTTGCCACACTGTTTCCATGCAAGTGGAGAGTAGAAATGTAACCACACTGAACTAGGCACTTGTGCTTGACGGTGTTACCTGAAGTTCAGCTTTCAAAATAAGGACGATCATATTAACGCCTTTGCAAAGAAATTTTCTGTTGGGTCTTTGACTCAGTGAGTGGCGTTTCTGAGCTCTGTTTCTTGGTCCCTGTCTGTGATGATGCCTCCCACTTGTGCAGCATCTGAGAACCTGGGGTAATGTTTTGTCACCTCTTCGACAAGGGACAGGTGTGAGTTCTCTCATTCCTGGACCCCACTAGAGTGCCCACGTGATTTTATTTTATATTTAACTGCGACTCAAAAATTCTACACTGGGAAAGGGAAGGCATAAAGCCTATTCCCCAAATATTCAACGTCCCAGAGAGGTGATGCTGTTCAGATGACATTTGCTTGGATCAATCGTCACCCTTACTCAGGAGGAAGAATTATAGCACTGCCACACTGTTCTACTTTAAGAATGCAGATTCTAAATACCCTGTGCTTGTGCGGTGGGGACTTTATATTTACCTTTTATTTGTAACACGTGCTGATGAGATGTCTCTCAGATGAAATTTAAACAAGTATTATAATCACAGAGCACAAAATAGGATGTCTGTTTGTTTGGTCAAAGTCAATATAATGTCCTGCTCGGATCACCTGAAAGCATTAGTGTTGCTTTGCTGAGCTGAGGTAATTAGAAGTGTTTGCTCCCCTTTAATAAATTCCACTGCCATGTGTATACACTTGCCTTTGGAAGATTGGGCTTATCTCTGCTTTTAGCAGTGTTTCCTTGGAGATAAGTGGGGCACACACCTTAATAATAGTATACCACATATTCCAGGCATCTGAAGACACATGCCAGACATACCAGGGAAATAAATTACATGTCACTCTCCATTCTCGAAAAGCCTACTGCTCCATCACCAAGGGCACAGCAGACACCCATAGGCAGGAAGCCTGCAGCCGGCAGGCCCAGAGTGGCAGCTGGCCCTCTGCATATGCTAATCAGAGACGGCAATTAACGTGTCCAGAAACTGGCGTTGCTTTTCAAAGCCTTGGAGTTTAGGTGGGTGGCTGGTTAACTTGGTTAAGCACGTTCGAGCCTTAGTAATAACATGAGAGCGGACAGCACTTCCGAGTATACGTGAGGTTTAACATATTGTGGTGCTCTAGAAATATGTAGTGTTTACCTCCAAGTATTATCTTATCATGATTCTGAGCTTAATGACAATCCTGTAAAGGTATTTTTCTCAATCTCAGTTTTATAGAAGAAACTGAGGCTCAAATAGGAAAAGTGACCTGGCCCACACAAGGAGTGAGACAACGGCAGACAGAGCATTTAAACCCAGGGTATTTGTTGTGCCTGTTAGCCCAGAACTGTTTGTGCCATGCCACACTGCACACGCCATGCTGCACACGCCACATTGCACATGCCACGCTGCACACGCCATGCTGCACACATCATGCTGCACACGTCTCTTCTCCAAGCAGAAGGTTCAGTTCAGCCTGAGTCCCCAAAGCTGATCTTGGCAACCTCAAGTGGCACCTCCAGCCATACCTAGCCACCCTGCCTGATGCAGCAAATCGTTCTGGTCCAATGCACATCACTGGTTCGGCCTGGCCATGGCAATCCTGAGAGGCTAAGACCAGACACCAGTGGCTCTCACTTTGTGCCTGAAACCTGCATGGTTGTAAATGTGGTCAGTGGCCTGGCTGGCTTTTAATGAACATCACCCTCTTCAAAGGACATAATAGTCGTGACGGCTTTTTAACTCTCAGTAACTATGTGCCTTGGGCTGTGAAAAATCTATATTGAATGAAATTAATTGAAAAAAACCAAAGCAATCTCTTATTAATTGCCTATGGCAAAGACAGTGGAGCCATAGGGACAAGGTATATCTGTCTTTGCCTATAAACCTCTCCCATTTGAAATGCCTTCTGTCCATCTCGCTAAGGTCTCTTCATCCTTCAAGCCCAGCAACATTAACTCCTTTCTCCACCAACTCAGTCCACACTGATATATTCTGTCCCTGAAGAATTGCTCTTATGTTAATATTTAACCTAGTATTTATTTTTTCTTTGGTAGTTTATGTCCTGTCTCTTCATGCTGCTGATGAATTTCAAAGGTTAGACATTTATGCATGTATGTATGTATTTCGCTTCTTTTGGTTTGGCTATTTCCCATGGTCTGAGCAACAGGATTGAGCTCACCGTAGGTGTGCGGTGAGCACAGGCTAATTGCTTAATGTCCCCATATCTGTGACCCCAGTCAACCCACCACCAGTTGTCTCAGAATTTTCTGATGATTAGGTAAGTCTGGTGGATTTCTATGCATAAAAAAGGTCTTTGTTCCAAACTTAATTAATACTTGAATTTGGACAACAGTCTCATTCCTGACAATAAAAACTAAAATGTGACCTTGTAGTATCCAACCAATCACAACTGAAAAGTTATAATTGTTTGAATAGGAAAGTTTGGCTAAGTGGACTTGATTTGAAGTGGGATCTGGCTGATCATCAACCAAGGAGAGTCGATGAGTTTAGTTAGAGTCTAAGCAACAGCTAATCTTTCAGAGTCAGTAAAAGGAAAGAACAACTTCTGGGCTTTGATGAAAAATAAAAATCCAGGAAAAGGGGACATCACCTTAAATACTTAAACAAGGAAACTATAAGTAAAACTTGAGGAATCTGCTTGGCATCCCCAGCGAGACACATGAAGATATGTTCCATAGGAAGAGCAAAAGGACACATGGATAAAACAGACTCAAAGAAGGAGAAAACAGTGGCCAGTTTTCATGCTCATCCATCCAGCCTGTCAGCAGCACTCAGCACAAACCTTGTGGGCTCTGGCATATGTGGCTAGGTATGTGTTTTGTGTAGACAGGGACATACAGGTGAGCAAGGCTTGGGTCCTGCTCGAAGGTGGCTTGCACTTGGAGGTGAGAAGCAGATAGTACGGTAAGGACTGTCATTTAGACGAGTGGAAATAAAGCTTTGCTAACATGCACAAGTCAGTTATTGATCAGAGAATTCAGGGCACAGTCTGTAGGGGAGATGGCATTTGGACAGAGTCTTAAAGAATGCCTGGAATTTACCAGGCAGTGTGGAATGTGGAATAATGGGCAGAATACATGCATTTAGGATCAGAATGACTCAGGCCACGGGTCTGCCACGTGTGAGATGGTGAGGAGGGAGCGGGGCAGCACTCGGGAGACCCCGGCCCACCGCACAGCCAAAGACTCTGAGATCCAGACAGTGGCAGTGGCATCCCCAGTGCCAGACACCAGGCTGACGTGAGAGAGCTGGAAGCCATGTCATTATACACGGGTCCTTTTAGATAAATTGTGTCCTTTCTGTGAAGGCTGGCTGTAAATGTTCCCCCAGCTATTCGCTCATTTCGTGCTTCCCAACAATAGGCTTCGTGAAGGCCTCCTTCCCCATCACCCCTCTCCTGGACAGGCTGCAGAACAGCCGAGCAGGGACACAGGCCAGGCGACCCTAGCAGGCAAAGCTTCCCTGGGGGCCCAACGCCAGCCTCGTTATTGCCTTTGGGATCTGACTCAAAATACAAGCCTGAGAACTTTTCTTTAGATACAGCTAGCCCACTTTAGACACTTCTCCAAAAGTTTTCCACAGTCACTCATATAGAAAGCACTAGCGTTGTCACCATTCCGAGTGACCCAGATTCAAGGCCAAATGGTTTGCATCTGTTAGCAGTCTTAAAACTTAAGTCACTGTTGGCTCCAGACAAGTTCAGTGTATATTCCAGAAAAGAGACATCATACATTCTCTCTATTGTAAAACCTTTTTCTGTCTATCTTACGTGATAACTGTGTGTTACACATATAAATTTTCAGCGTGTAGATTTTATGGAATTACAAGATTTCTGTCCCAGAAGGGTCCTTGGGATCATCTAGTTAGAATTCCTTTCAACTTACACCTGCAGAAACTAAGCGTGAAATAGTTGTGCTCCCCTAGTTTTCAAGGCTGGTTACCTGGTTCCACAGTGAGAGCTATGATTTAGGTCTTTCTGCACAGGTGGGGTGGTTTGGTGTGTTGTGCCATTCTCTGCAGAGCACAGGTGAGGAATGGAGCCCTGTAGGGCTGACTTCAAAACCTGCCCCACCTCCTTCTGAAATGCAAGGCTGAGTTGTAACTTAATTCTTTGCAGTTATTCACTGAAGTCAGACCTGGTGCCAGACATCAATGAACACCAGGAGTCAGCTTGGCCCATTTGCAAGAAACGTGAGGAGGCTCCGGCTCTCTTTGGTTCCTTTCTGTGTTCAGGCTGCTCCGAGCAACCTGCATGTGATGTGCAGAGATGGGGGACACGGTTCTCCTGAAGATACTGGGGCCAAAGAGATGACTGCTGTCTCTGCTGCATTGTGGGTATGTGTGAACGTAGGGTGACTTCTTACCTGGCCTAGTTGGGGGAAAGGAGGTAGAGACGTTTGCACCTGCAGTGACAGCAGGGTACAGCTGGCACACACAGCTTTCTACCTCGCCTCTGCTGGAGACTCGAGGAATATTAGGCAAACTGAAATATCTTATGATTGAAGCCTTTTGCCCAGCCTGAGGTTGGGCAAAGGAAGAGAGGCACAGCTATAAATATGGAGGGACACTGTTCCTGGGACTTCTTGCCGGGTGGTGGTCAGAGACATCTGTGCCCACACCCAGGAATGCCTGATGAGTCCCAAGGCCACAAGACTATGTGGAGGACTAAAAAAGGGTGGGCCCAGGACACAGCTGCAGCCACGGGCCCTGACATTTCCTTCGAGGAAGGGTGCAGCTGCATTCTTGCCTAGGTGTCCTCCCCGGGCTTCCGGCGCTGCCCTAGACGCTGCCTGCTGCAAGTGGAAAAGAATGTGTCCTTTAATTGCTCATGATCCCGGGAAAATCCCCAGGCGTGGTCGCTTATGGGGTCTCTTACCCTGGAAGGGGCACGCGTTTGAAGGTCTCGTGGCTTTCAGAAAGATAGGAAACTTGAAACTGATGGCTGCTGAAGACAGAATCTCTTTCCCCTTTGCACATTCTCTCTTCTCCTTTGTTTTCTCATTCCAAACTTCCTTTCATCTCCCTAGAGAGGGAGAAGAGTTTTAAGAATGGAAGGATGTTAGAAACCACGTGTCTGTGCCTCCCTCTGCTTCACTGCATTTTAAAAGTTTGAAAATTGAGGCCCAGGGAGGGCGAGTGGCTCGTCCAGGTTGAGACCAACGAAGCCCGGAGCCTCTGCAACTCTAAAGTCGGCGTGGACCATGTCTCTTCCTCACGGGCGCCCCCTCCCAAGGCGTCTGTCCCCCTTCCCCTTCCCTGTGGAACAGGGGACAGCCTGCTTGCTTGTCCAGCTACTGCTCTGTAGGACAGAGGGGTTCAGATTTTCGGATTTTGTGTGTCGTTACAGAGCAAAGCAGCACCACTGCTCACCCCCTGGATTTGGAGATCTGAGGTGTCGAATCCGCTTCACTTCTGTGCCTTCTCGTCCCGGGCCACTCATTCTCTCTCACTCTGAGCTATTTCCTCGTCTTTCCCACAGGCAGGTTGGGCCGCAAGCTCTGAAGTTCATCTGGGCTCTAACATTTTGTCATCTCTCACGTCCCTTCGGCCCACTCCGACTGTAGGGAAGATATGCAGGGGGAGCGCCGTACTTAAGGCCACCCAGTCCGCCCGGCCTGCAAAGTGGAGACTTCCCTCATCGTGTTTGAGAGCTGCTGTTCTTAGATCTCTGAGAGGGAGCCCCATGCCACATGGCCCCCCGCCGCCCACGCACACGCTGGCATTCCTGTGCGCAGCCCCTGAGCAGCTGCCGGAGTGAGAATCCAACAATAGTTCCCTCTGCGGCCACATTCTCTGCTGCTTTTTGGATCCGCTTTGGGGTGTGGCCGTTTCTGGGAAGGCCAACCAGCTCACCCCATCTTCAGACAAGAATTCTCCTACACGTTACGTTTCTGTGACTCGGCTCGGAGTTTACTTATTCCTTTTAGACTTGCATTTACAAAATCATAAAAGTGCTGTATGCAATAGCTTCACCACGAGCGTGCTGACAGCAGCCGGGCCTGCGTGGAGCGAGCTCTGTACCCTCCCCGCAGTGGGGGGCTGTGGGGGCTCTCACGCCAACAGGCTGGATGGGTTAGGACAGGCAAGTGACCTGAAAGGCTCAAGTTTCTCGTCTCTGTTCAAAACCTTCGGGGTCAGGCCCCGTGCAGGGGACGGTCCACAGCTCTAGGACTCCAGGCTAGAACGTCGGCCGGTGCTCTCGAAAGGTCGTGTAGTTTAACCGAGGCTCAATGCGGAGCCAGCCGTCTTTTCTTTCAGGGTTGATCTGACCCATCACTTCAAGCTCGCCCTCAATCTATCACCTCTAAACTTTATTCTATGCCTGCCGCAGAGAACAGCATGATCTTTGCTATTAGACACACGGGAGTTCCAATCCTCCTCAGCCATTTGGTGCAGTTTTGTGAGCATGGCAAGTTACGTGGCCTTACTTCTCTCACGTTCCGAAACCTTGCAGTTCAGCCACGGAACATCGTGCATACTATGGGAATCGGAGCACACGTGTAAAGCTCCCGGCACCGACGTGACATTCAGTGACGGCTCTGCAGCCGCTACCCTCAGTTTCCTTCCCTAACTTCTCCTCCCCCCTTTCTCGGTGGGCCGCGGTAGAAAGAACCTGAGAATGAAAAACCTGGCCCAACGACCAGTGGTCCTTGTGATTCTGAACAAGCTGCCTCATTTCCTCATTAGATAGACGGGTATAATAACAACATGGTGATCACAGTGTTGTCGGGATTAAGTTGCTAACGGTGATAATGTAAATAATAATCATAGCTGACATTTAAATCAAATATTTTATTGATATTTAATATTTGTGAGCACATACTATGTGCCAAGTATTTAATGCATTGCATCCTTCCACAGATATATCAGGTGTATATGTATTATAATCTCGATTTTACATATGAGCAACTTGAGGCACAGAGAAGTTAAGTAACTTGCCCAAGGTAACAGAGGGAACACGGAAAATGGCCCACGTTCCTTGTCTGTTGTCCTTGCTCATCCGCAGTACCCGGCATGTCATACCGCCCCAGGAGCGCTCAGCCTGGGCTGGAATGCCAAAGCCGAAGGAGGTTTCATCGTGTTCCCTTTGTAGACGGTGCCTTTGCACCTCCACCCCAAGCTCTGGCCTCTTGGGGGGCTCATGATCCTGTTTGGCTTTTTGCCTTCCGATGTCCTGGTAACCAGAGATGGGTGCTTGCCAGGACCAATTGTTCTTAGTGCTGCTCTCAGGGTTTGTCAGGATCAAAGGTAGAATATGTGCAGCGGTGATGCTGTTGCAGTGAGCAAACCACAGTCACACCTGGGGGAAAGGGTTTCAGGTTCAAAGCTGATCCCATCCTCCCTCCTGGGTTGTGTCCTCCTTAGCTGCTGTGCCCACCCTGCCCCATATTAAGCCAGAGTGTTACTTCCTATTTGCCTACCCTATCCTGCAATCTACTCCCAACAAACCAGGAGGTGTGTTAGCCTTAGTCTTCTCCATTTTAATCTTAGCTATCATCCCTATGCTCACACAGCTAAACAACAAAGCATGCTATTCCGACCTCTCAGCCAATAAATGCCTATTCTGAATCCTAGTAGCTGACCTCCTGATTTACATGAATTGGGGGACAACCTGCTGAACACCCTTTCATCATCACTGGGCAAACAGCATCCATTCTGTATTTCCCCATTACCCTTAGCATCATACCAACAGTCAGCCTAATTGAGAACAAGATATTTAAATGAAGAGCCCTTGTAGTATAACCCAATACTCTGGTCTTGTAAACCAGAAATGGAGAAACTTCTCTCCCCAGGACAGGCTCAGGCAAAAGACACTTCGCTCCACCTTCAACACCCAATGCTGAAATTCTACTTGAACTATTCCTTGTTTCTTCCTTGCTGGTGCCCAGGCATGGTTGCTCTGAAATGGTGAGAACTCATGTGTTTTGAGCTTGCAAGAGGCTAAAACGATCATTTTCAGAAATGAACTAGGTTAATGAATGTAGATCCGACTGGCCATGATAGGAATCAGTTGACACAGTAAATGTTATAAATCTTTTACAAGCAAATTACTTCCTTCTAAGCATATTTTTATGAATCTATCCTAGTAATGAGTTCAATAGTAGTGTTGCCTGGTTTGTGTCTCCATAACCTGCAGTCCTTGAAATTTATAATGTGGAACCAGCACTCTATGCATTAAGTTATATAGAGATATTTAATTAATGGAATTACTGTGTGAAAAAATATGAAGCATTAATTAGTACAGTGCCTACATGAATGAGAACTCTTGGGTGATCTGATGTGCAAAACATACACTCCACACAGGCAATCATTGATGTTTTCTTTTCTTTGCAAATGCACCTGTTCCTAGTCCAGCCCTCTGGCTTTGCCTGGAATTTCCTCTCCGTGCTGAATCTTGGAACTGGCTAAAATTTCTGTCTTGGCTATATCTCAGCAGAACCTTCATTTCTATTTTTTGCCTTCTTGTTACCATGGGCGATGATCAGATAATTGACAGGAAGATAAAAGTGATTCCCCACTAACTTCGTGTTCATCCAAAGCTGACACATCATAATTGTGCCATCCTCAGTTCATAAAACAGTCAAAACATCAGTTCTGTTTTATTTCAGTGGGCACGCTGTGCCTTTTCCTCTTCTTCCTAGAGATGTGCAGTCTTCACCCTGAGTCCTTCATTTTCTATAGTAGGGATTCCCAAACTCTTTTCTCTCAGCTGGCACTGTTCCTTAAAGACAAAAAAATTAGGTGTTCTTTAGTTGAAAGAATTACTATATATTTTTAAAGTGGTCTTTCCTATTTTTTAATGCTTAAATATCCATGTGAATTTTGGGTGATGATAAATCCTTGTTTTGTTTTGTTTTGAATTTATGGACCTTATATAATCCCAAATCTGGAAGCCATTTGCAGTAGAATGTTGTTTGTCATTGATTCCAAAATACACTCTCCCTACTTCTTATTTCTGAAAGTGGAATGCGTTTTACGACCAGTGTCATCTTAGATTCAATGAAATAGAGGTATATCCATTATTACAGTCTTATCACACATGTGTATAAGGCTACTGTTTATAGGATACCTCCCCTTTAGTTTCCTCATTGAACTCATGCAATTAAGTATGTCAAAGAACACACTCTCTGAATTGCATCAAGATATTTTGGGTGATTTTTATGAACTGAATTTTGTCCCCTGCAAATTCATATATTGCAGTCCTAACCCCCAATATAACTGTATTTGGAGATAGGACCTTGGAGGAGGCAATTGAGATTAAATGACATCATAAAATTAGGGGTCCAATCCAGTGGGACAGTTGTCCTTAGAACAAGAGGAAGAGACACCAAAGGTGCACAGAGGAGAGGCCATGTGAAGACACAGCAAGAAGGTGACTGTCTGCAAGCCTGCAAGAGGGACCTCACCAGAAACCAACCCTGCTGACAGCTTGACCTTGGACTTTCAGCCCTCACAACTGTGAGAAATAAACTTCTGCTGTTTAAGTCACCCAGTCCGTGATATTTTGTTAAGGCAGCCTAGTGGACTAACAGTGGTAAAAGAAGAGATCAATGTCACTGTCAACATTTGTGATCCTTTTGTGAATGAATCATAGTTTGGCCAAAGAGACTGGAATGGATAAACTATAGATTTTTTTTTTTTTTTTTTTTTTTGAGACAGAGTCTCACTCTGTTGCCTGGGCTAGAGTGCCGTGGCATCAGCCTAGCTCACAGCAACCTCAAACTCCTGGGCTCAAGTGATCCTCCTGCCTCAGCCTCTCAAGTAGCTGGGACTACAGCCACACGCCACCATGCCTGGCTAATTTTTTCTATATATATTTTTAGTTATCCATATAATTTCTTTCTATTTTTAGTAGAGACGGGGTCTCCCTCTTGCTCAGGCTGGTCTCGAACTCCTGAGCTCAAACGATCCGCCCCCCTCGGCCTCCCAGAGTGCTAGGATTACAGGCGTGAGCCACTGCTCCCAGCCTAGATTATTATTTCTAATCTCATTTAATTACAAATGTTTTCCATATGTATCCAAACTCAGCATCAAAATTCTAAAGTCGGCCGGGCGTGGTGGCTCACGCCTGTAATCCTAGCACTCTGGGAGGCCGAGGTGGGCGGATCGTTTGAGCTCAGGAGTTCGAGACCAGCCTGAGCAAGAGGGAGACCCCGTCTCTACTAAAAATAGAAAGAAATTATATGGACAGCTAAAATATATATATAGAAAAAATTAGCCGGGCATGGTGGTGCATGCCTGTAGTCCCAACTACTCCGGAGGCTGAGACAGGGGGATCCCTTGAGCTCAGGAGTTTGAGGTTGCTGTGAGCTAGGCTGACGCCACGGCACTCACTCTAGCCTGGGCAACAGAGTGAGACTCTGTCTCAAAAAAAAAAAAAAATTCTAAAGTCTATCCATTCATGAAAAAAAAAAAGACTCAACAAAGTAAGAAGGAAACTTCATCAAACTAAAAAAAGGGTATCTAGAAAACCTACAGCTAATGTGACACTTACTGGGAAAGATTGGACTCTCTCCTTCTGGGACTGGGAACACGGCACAGCTGTCAGCTCTCCCCACTTCTATTCGATATTGTCCAAAGGACTTAGCTAGTGAGATAATGCAAGAAAAAAATAAAGGCATAATTATCGGGAAAAAGAAGTAAAAACTGTTGCTTTTCACATATTGCCTGATTGTCTATGGAGAACATTCTAAGGAATAAGCCAAAAAACCCTTAGGATGAATGAACAAATTTTACAAGGCTTTATGATACTGGTTAATATACAAAGCTCAACCAGTGGAAAACAAACTTTACAGAATATCATCTACAACAGCCTCAGTAATACATAGGAATAAATTTTATGGCTGATGTGCAAGACCTCTATGAAAATGACTAGAAAACATTGCTGACAGAAGCCAGGAAAGATTTAAATAAGTAAGGAGATAGAAAGCATGTTCATCAAATGATATGTGAAATACTCTTAAGGTGTCCATTTCTCCAGATTGATTTAGGGACTCAGTGTGGTCCTAATCAAAATTCCAGCAGGCTTTTTTGAAGTAATTGGGATGCTATTTTAAAAATTTATATGAAAATGCAAAGCATGTAGAAAATCCAAAATATCTTGAAGCACTGGGAAAGTTGGAAGACTTACACCAACTGATTCAAAGTCTTGCTTGGATCATGGGCCTAAATGGAGAAACTAAAACTCAAAGAATTCTAAAATTCTAGTAGAAAACATAGAAAATATTCTTCAATTTTGAAGTAGGCAAAGATTTCTTAGATGGATCAGAAAAACCACGTATTAAAAATACATGAATTTATCTTTTTCCAAGTTAAATTTTTCTGCTTTTCAAAAGATATATTGAAAATACAAAAGACAAACCCTTGCCTAGGGGTAAACATTCTCAATCCGTATAACTGAAAAAGGGTTAATATCTAAATTACATAAAGCATTTGTACCACTCCAATTAAGAAAAAACCTGTTCAACAAAAACGGGCATAAGACTTAAACAGACACTTCATAAAAGAAGCTATGTCAACGTCCAAGAACCCTATGAAATGCTATTGTGCGTCATTAGTTATCAGGGAAAAGCAAATTAAAACCACAATTGGAAATATTCACTTGAATAGATAAAATAAAAAGTCATACCCATCAAGTGCTGTTGAGCACATGGAGCAACTGGACTCTGATGTATTAAACTTGAAAATGTAAAGTGGTAAACCACATTAAAAAAAAACAAAAAACAGTATTTTATAAAATTATGTATACTTTTATTATAATAGTTTTTACTGCTGTGTAACAAATTACTACCAACTTAGCAGCTAAAACCACCCACATTTATGGCCTCACAGTTTCCATGGAGTCGGAGTCAGGCAGTGCTTGGCAGGGTCCTCTGCTCACAGGCTTCAGGTCAGGGGCCCCTTCCAAGCTCCTGTGGTTGTGGCAAGGAACTCGTTTCCTTGTAGCTTGCTTATGCAAAGCCAGCAGGAGACTGTCTCTCTTTTACAGCCTCTTTTCAAAGGTTCACCAGATTAGGCCAGGACCCCACCCAAGACAATCTCCTTGTTGATTGCCTCAAAGTCAACTGATTAGGAGCATTTCTTACAGCTGCAAATCTCTGCACCTTTGTGACATAATCATAGGAATAACATCCCTCATTCACAAGTTCCCACGATCAAGGGGAAAGGGTCATGCAGGATGTGTATCCAGGAGGCAGGATGTCTTTGGGGCAGTCTTAGCAATTCTGGCTACCACATTTACCATAGGACTCAGTAATTCTACTACGTAGTACCTAAGATAAATAAAAACATATGCTCACAAGAAGACTAGTACATCAATGTCCATACAAATTTTATTCATTTCCGTGAAAAACCTGCAATAACCCAATCCTCCAACCGGTGAGTAGACAGACAGACTGGGGTGTAGTCAACAGTGTGGCAATACAAAAAGGAACAAATTGATTTATGCTACAAATCTGTAAAACATGATATTGAGTGAAAAAAGCTAGACCCAAAAGATTGTACATGCTATGATTCCATTAATGTGAAGTTCTACAAGCAAATTGATCTGTCCTTAACAGTGGTAGTGACAGAAATATGGTCATTGGTTGTATGGGGTGGGGGGATTGACTGCAAAGGGCAAGAGGGAACTTTCTAGGGTGATAGGAATGTTCTAGACTTTGTTAGAAGTGACTATTAATGCAGATGTACACATTTCTGAAAACTCATCTAACAGTACACTCGAAATGTGTGTGCATTTTATTGTATGCGATTATTTTTCAATAAAGTTGAATTTTTTTAATAGAACCCTTCCACCAAAGAACAAGCAGAAAAACCCCACATTCTAGAGGCCAGATTATCTTAGAATGCATGTAGTGTCATTTCTCTGCTCCCACAGAGTTGTCACGTTCATGACGAAACTGAGCTCACCTAGAGTATGCAAAAATTTGCCGCCCAAAATTGTGCCCGTCAGTCAGTTAGTCGCAGGCATCTGGCACTTGAGATTGGCTTCATTTGTCTTGTAGTTCCTGGATCTTCAAACATCTTCGCAATTGGCTCACTTTCTGCCTGAAGCTGCTGAGAGATAATATGGTCCTTTACTT
The DNA here is from genome assembly GCF_041146395.1 of Eulemur rufifrons. Taxonomy (NCBI): domain Eukaryota; kingdom Metazoa; phylum Chordata; class Mammalia; order Primates; family Lemuridae; genus Eulemur; species Eulemur rufifrons. The sequence continues at coordinate 112,200,056 of NC_091001.1, read as the reverse complement.
TCTAAGAACAAGGAATAAACTAAAAGAAAAAAAAATAGTTTTAACTTTCATCATAGCAAAATTTACCATGATGCTATAGCAAAATATTCAGTTTTTCTTATAGAAGTTATTTAAAATCTTACCTTCAAACACATATATGTGCACATACATACAAGTGTGTAATTTATTTCATTACATATATCTCCTTTCCAAAGAACAGCTCATTCAGCAGGAATACTAGATGCCGATCCAGTTCCAAAAAGACACTATATGAATAGTTAAAACTGTACTCTGCCATCGTCACCACGTCTCGTTCACCAACACTTATTGATCCAGCTGAACAGCAAACAAGCATGGGGAAGGGGAACCAGGAAGGGACACGCTGTGTCATACATGAATGGTGGCGGGACCTATGGGAGAGTTCGGTGAGGAAGGGCTTGGGTGGGGCTCTCCAATTTCCTCTTCCAGGAGAGTCTGTGTAGGCCCAATAGAACATGTCACTCATTCCCTAGTACCCAGTAGAGCCTCAGTAAGTAAATGAATGGAAATACCCATGTATCTCTACATATAAAAATTTTTCAAACAAAAAAGTGCCATATATATAAGTCAAGACTAAATAAATTATTCTATAACAACGTATTTATCTCAGGGTTTGAAAAATTGTGACTTATGAACAATATGACATTAGAAGAAATGTTTTGAAGTCGTGTCAAAGAGCTTGTACAGGCATTAAGCCTGTTATTAAAAGAAACTTTAAAAAGAGCACCAAATAAATGTCACCTAATTCACTCTTACAACATCCCAAAAGGATATTGGTCCAACTGACCATCTTGCAAATGAGAATGCATGGCCAGAGACTTTCTATTTCTTTTTATATGACAACAACAACAAAAAGAGCTAGCAGTCACTGGAAGTGCGGGTTAGACTTGCACCTGTCCTCCAGTTGGGGAGAAAGGCCAGTAAAAAGCGGTTTCCGTGCATTGCGTTGCACACAATGAAGATGCTGCCCAGACGCTGCCAGAGGAGAAGCGGGACCAGGACGTGGGCCATCGGAAGATGAAGTCGGATTAAGGAAGGTGGTTTCTGAGCTTCCTGGAGACACTGCTCTGGAACTGAGACGTGTGAGAGGAGACATATGGACAGGGCAACAGGCCTGGTAGGTGCAAGGAGGAGGCAGGAGCGAGAGTGGCCAGGGATGGTGTGTGCAGCTGGAGGGCCAGAGGCAAGGCTGTGAGGCCCTGGTCAAGCCATTAACAGCCACATTTTGTAATTGAACAGCATTGAAGTCTGAATTGTATGTTTCAAGTCGGTGAAATTGCAACAGTGACTTTATAACTGTGAGTTTCCAACCTCATCCACATGCTCAGGGATCTCTGAGAGTACATGAGCAATAGTCTTAGCTATGCACTTACAGTGCAAGTAATAAAGGTTCTTGTTATCAACAGAATATTGTGTGAACTGCAGTCAAAGGGATCACATGTGGGGAATGGGCAAAATGCACCATTTAAAGATGGTTTAAAAAGCAACATATCTTCCTAAAATGTATGAATGACAAATCCCAAAATGTTTCCTCCAGTGCTAAAAGTATTGTAATTTCGAAAGCAAACAAAGACCCTTGCTTTTTTCCATAATTGTGTAATGCAAGGTGAAAATTATCCTTTTCCCGTAATTTATTTTTGAACATTCAATTCCTAAATGCTATCAGAATGAGTCAGATCCAAGTGTCTGGATTTCACTAAATTGTACAGTATAAAATTTGGTGTTTGGTGGGAAAGAGCATATAAATTTGAGAGAATTGCATATACGAGCATGTGAAAGGAATTCTACTGTGTGGACTTAAATATAGTCACTTATTTTGTCCTAGTGGAAAAAGAAAACTTTTCTGTGAATACTAAATAGCATTTGTATTACTTAAAAAGCCTTTGGATACAATTCAAGGTATTGACTTCACAAGCATTAGGAGGGGACTTTTTTAGTGCACATTCTTATTAAGGCTGTTTAATACTAATGAACATGAAATGCAGTAGTAATCACATTTGTTTCCAGCTCTTTGTTCTTTTTTTAATTAAAAAGAATGCAAACTTTAGCAACCATTTCCAAATGAACATGTGCCTTTAGGTACACTACGAATATTCATTCAAAACTTACAAAAATCCATGCAAAAGGCCTCTACAATGAAGCACTTGACTCTTAATAATCAAGGGTGAATTTTATCCACAGTATTTTGGGAAATTTAAATCTAGATCTGTTTTCCTCTTTTCTATTAGAACTAGAAGAATTGAAGAGTATAACAAAATACATAAGAATAAAGCGTCATTAACTCATGTCTCAATAATGATCTGTAATAATCCTGAAACAAGTTATTGTACTTTAAAACTCAATTTCAAATGACTCTAATTTCTGTTTTTATTCAGAATCCAATTATGACAACGGGGACATTATTTACAGGCAGATTTTCAAACTTTGGGCTTGAGTTATTGGGAGTTACTATAAAACCCTGTCTACATTTCCTTATTATTTTGCATATTCTGAGTCTGTCTAGAACCCACACCCACCAGGAGACTTTTGCAGACCTCTCTGTTCTCTTTCAAATACCTGTGAATATTTTGGGGAGATATTTGTTTATCTTTAAGACCTACAGATTTGCCTTTTGCTTTTAGCTCCAATAAAATGTGTGTATGAAGAATCTTAGAGCTAAAAAGATCCTTTATGTGTTCATTTATTTCTAACACTTAATCCAATGCCCTCATCTCCTTTTAATATGAGGATTCTCTGACAATTCTCAATGCCAAGGGACATAATTGCTTCAAAAACACTCACGGTTGGGTAATCTTCTAAGCTATGGATATTCTTCCTTAAAAATATGAATGATATCAACATTGTTGAGCAAACACATTGAAATTGTTAACACTGGGCATAACAGTGTGTTCTTTGGACTCTGTTGATGGAATTTATTCCAATAGGTGTTTATTATTTTCATAATCCAACTAGCTAGAATAGTGACACTATGTCTTTCTTATATTATTTGGAATAGAAGCATGATGGGCCCCACGTCGACTCCTTGGGGCATAGAGAACAGGTTTCATGTGTCTGTCAATCACAATTGCACAACTGCAACCTTTGAAGGCACCAGTCAGATGTCCCTACTTATCTCCAAAGACTTTTCCACATTAAATACTTTAGGTCTTTTAATGATATTTCCAAGATCCTTGAAGTTAAGGACTGTGTCTACTTATATTTTACACTTACCCCAGACACTTACGCAGCGTTGGACTGTCCATCAGTCTGGGGCCCAGTCACTGTTAGCAGAATGAATGAATGACATGCCTTTATGTCCCTTCACCAAAATGGTTACTTTCCTGTGAAAAAGCACAAGTTTGACTCTCTATTTCTTGAAGTGAAGCCCTCAGTTGTCTCCTGACCAGTGCCCAGGGCGACACGTGCTTCTGTAAATGAACCCAGGGTCACTTTGATGTCTGGGAAGCCACCTTGTACCACTGACTCCCAGAGAGTCACTTGTCAATAAAATATTGAGTTTTCCCACAGGTTCTGATCTGCCATTCTGTGCAACTTGGACAGTGTGATTTCATTAACGTTAGTCTACTGTTTCTTGCTCGTCATACCATCAATAGTAAATGCTGACATTTGCCACTTACTGTGGGATAGGGATAGTTCTAAGACTTTCATAGTCTTTACTTGCATTATCTCAATTAATTCTCTTAGTAACCCTGTCAGGTAGACCAGTGGTAATTTGAAGCAAATAGCTTGAACCTACAGAATTCAAGAGTTGCATTTGATTGACTATCTTTTATCACCTCCTGCTTGTTGAAACTTCGAAAACTGACTTTCACTGAAAGAGGCTCAGTTGCCTAATCAATAAAATGGGTACGTAATTGCTACTTGCAACTATAGAGAATATTCTAGAAGATCAGAAAGCACTACTACAAAAATAAGAATTAAGAAATGGTTACATTTCTGAAAAGTTTGATTTAGCAATATGCATAGTACCTTGCTACTGAAAGTGTGGTTGGAGACCGGTAGCATTGCCTGGGAACTTGAAAGACATGAAATCTCAGGTCTCAGTGCACATTTATTTATGAAGATTATGAAGATTTAGCATCTGCATCTTAGCAATATCCTCCCCATGTACCTGTGGCTGAGAGGCAGGGGTGCAGTGAAACGGGGGCTGCACTTGGAGGGAAGGGCTGGTTTGAGTCCTCGCTCCCCACCCTGCTGCCGTGTTTATTTGAACAAGTCACTTAACATCCTCAGGTGCAGCCTCCTCATTTGAAATAGGCAAATGTCATCTACCTCGGAGCTGCCCAGGGTTCAAATAAACTAGATTCAACACATAGGCATGATCAGCCCCCGACCCAGAGTGCCATGGATATCTCTTACATATTTATTGAATCCAAGTGTGATATTTTAAAACAATGTTTTCCTTTCCCTGATTTTAAAAATAATACATGCTCATGACAAAAAATTGGCAAAATACATTTTTAATGTGTAGTTTTATTTCAGTTTATGGCTATATAAAAACGAAGGTGTCTGTTGGTATTATGCCAAATCAAGTGGCTGTTATTAAAAAGTACTGGCATTTAGAAAAGCAGGTTATATTTTCTTAAAATAATTCTGTAATAACAAGAACATAAGCACAAAAAGTGTCATGCATGAAAACCTTCACAGAGGGCAGCGCTAGGCTGAGAGAACCCAGACTTTGAATTGGGCAGGGCAAGTTTGGGTCTGGAATGCAACTGCAATGGATGCAGGGCTCAAGGTGAGACATTTAAGTGACAGAAGGTTTAGTTTCTTCACCTGGAAGGCTGCTGCTAGGAAGATTTAACTGAAATGCAGGGACCAGCTTAGGGGCTGCCACAGAGCAGGTACTTGATAAATGGTGGCATCATGCGATAGGTTATAAAGAAACTCCTCCTTTGACAGCCTCTTCCAAAAGAAACAAGGAACATGATTTAACATCTATGTGGCATTTCAAGTGGCTTTCGGATACACAGTTGAACTAAATCTAAAAGGACCCCAGAGTGTGGTGAGAAAAGCTCGTTGAGATGGAATTTAAAGGCTAGTATTGCAACGGTGGCAGTTTTCCTGTAAAAGTAGTTTAAACCACACTCTAAAATAAAAGTGTTAATATAAGTTTGCTTGATTATCTACAAAACGCTAATGGTTTTTAAGACCTGGAGAAATGGAGCTAAAGGAAACAGTCCCGGAGAGCTGAGCTGTGCCTTCCAACAGAGCTTAGCGGCAAGGATGGGTTGGGACACGTTTCCAATTTGTCTTCCAATCTCTTGTCAGATTTTCTGGTCTCTCAGTCAGTAACAGTACAGTCATTGGAAGAGTAATCCGTACATTACCTGAGGACCAGGTGGTGACGCGAAGGGAAGGGGGCCCAGCAGAGCTTGCAGAGTCTGTTTCCAAGTCCATTGCTGCAAATCCTGCCAGGTGACAGGCGCTGTGCACGCGACAAGCAAATGTCTCCCAGACGGAGTTGAACTAGGTTCCCAGGGGGGTCATTCTGAGACAGGGACATACATAAAGTAGGTCACTTTTCATCCCGCCCTGCAATTTTTGGCTGCAAAATGCAGCTGGGTGTGGTGACTGGGGCGCTGCCTGGGGGCGGGTGTCCCTGCTCAGGGGACCACGTTTCAGACGCTCCTCTATGTCTGGCCCTTCCAACTGGAACAGTTGTACATACAGTTAGGTACAGTGTTTACCATGAGCGTGAGACTCGGCAGTTTCACCTCCCTGACATCCCTCCACTCCTCTTCTAAAGGATGTCTGCTGGCCGCATGGGTTCTTGAGCTTCTAATGAAGAAAGGCAAGGAAAATAGGAAGGAAGAACAATGAAACAGGAGCAAAGGCTAGAACAGCTTTTCCGAGAGTTTGGAAGAGAGCTATGCGGAGGTGGAGCCCTTCCTGACTATACCTGCTTTCATGGGATGTAATATCTAACCCTGCCGCCCTTGAGTTGCCCACCACAGTCTCGACTTCATAACAGACACAGTCACGGGCCACACAACAACGTTCAGTCAATCAGGGACCAGGACCACATATACGACAGTGGTCAAGCAAGGTCATGACAGAGCTGGAAAAGTCCTGTCACATAGTGACTTCATAGCCCAATGGATCACGCACCTGTTTGTGATGCCGCTGGTGTAAACAGTAGTACCTACAATTAGGCACAATACACGACACTTGATGAGAAATAGCCATGTAAGTGGTTTATGTATTTACTATACTTTTGATTGTGTACAGTGTACTCTTACACTGTAACTCTACACTTTCGCAGTGTACACTTACACTTTTGCTGCTGTTATAACAACAACAAAAAGTTAACTATAAAATAGCCTCAGGCAAGTTTTCAGGCGGTCTTCCCGAAGGAGGCAGCGTGATAGGAGACGACGGCTCCATGCGTATTACTGCCCCTCAAGACCTTCCAGGGGACAAGATGTCAAGGTGAAGACAGTGATATTGACGATCCTCACTCTGGGTAGGCCTAGGCTAATGTGTGTGTTTGTGTCTTACTTTTTAACAAAAAAGCTTAAAAAGTAAAAAAAAAAAAAAAAAAAATTAAAACAGAAAAAAAACCTTATAAAGATATAGAGAAAATATTTTTGTATAGCTGCACAATGTATTTGTGTTTTAAGGTGAGTGTTACTACAAAAGAGTCAAAAAGTTAAAAAAAAATAAAAAAGTTTAAAAAGTAAAATTGTTACAATTAGCTAAGGTCAATTTATTATCGAAGAAAGAAAAATAGTTTTCCATAAATTTAGTATAACCTAGGTGTCCAGATTTGGACTCACCCAGAGCAAGTTCCAGTTCTGCAAGCTCCATGCATGGTGAGTGCACTGGATGGTGTGCCATTTTTAATCTTTTACACCATATCGTTACTGTACCTTTTCTATGTTCAGACATGTTTAGAGAAACAAATATTGACACAGTGTTACAATTGCCTACAATGTTCAGTATCATCCAAGTTTGTAGCTCGGGAGCAATGGGCTACACCATGTAGCCCAGACGTGTAGTAGACCACACCACCTAGGTTTGTGTGAGTGCACTCTGTAATGTCCCCACAGTGACGACAGAGTCACCTCATGACACATTTCTCAGAAAGTATCCTTGTCCTTAAGGGTTGCATCACTGTATATTCATTGAAATGCTGTTTCGTGCAAGTCACAGGTGTTGGATGACATCACGAGAAAGAACAAAAAGCACCAGGTAGACTTAATACCTAGCAGGGAGCACAAGGCCAAGGTGCATACAATTAAAATATAACTTGGTAGGTGAGAGCTCCAGGCAGCATATGACTCAGGGACGTGAATGATGCAGAAGCAGTGTGGGCTTCCAGAGGAGGCGGCCACCGCACCACTGCTCGTGCTGCGAGAGCGAGGGAAGCCTTCGTGAGAAAAGGTGGGGAGTCTTTTCCTGAAAGGCTGAAGGACTTCAGACACGCAGAGAGGAGAGAAGTGGGGAGCAGCATGGCAGGAACAAAGCCACGGCCACAGGTAGGGCCAGGTGTGTCCTGGAAACGTGGACACTGTGTTGCCTATTCTCTAAGTCTCTCTCTCTCTGTATAAATGTAAAATATAAAAATGTTTTAAAACCTCTTAGAACCTATTTACAAAATACTTTTCAATACCTAATTTTAAATTGTGAACAACAACAAAAACCTTCAAGACCTTTTCTTTTCCTTTTTTTCTTTTTTTGTGGCCAGAATAAATATTAGCTGACCTGAGGAGACATTTGAAAATCCTTGGACCATCTCAACTCTCTAAAATCAAATATTTACCTCCCTGCAGTTCTCAAAATAAAAGCTTTCTGCCTGAACGTTCTTGCCAGCAAAACAAATGTTTGCTGGGGAATGTTGCAGTTGGACTGCTAAGACATCACCAAATAAATTGCTTGATTGCCAAGTCACACTCTTTGTTTGGAAAATCACTGAGATTGGTCGTATGGCCTAAGAGTTAAAGTTAGCTTCAGCTTTTTATAGATGAGCATAATTTCATTCTGCAAAAGGAGTGTCAGTGGAACAGAGTAGTGTTTACTTTACGGATAATATACATTTCAAAACATTGTGAAGCTCATATGCAAAGGCAATTACTTGCCCCTAAAATAAATACTTGCTGGAAGATGCACACTTCACGTCATTATGTTCAGTGTGATGCCAGCCCAGCTACACTCTCAGGACCTTGGTAAATGTAAATGTTTATAAAAAGATTTTGCTGTAGAAATAAACCTCAATGAATTGGACTTCACTAACTTGGAATACATGGAATTTATAATAGTGCTTGTAGAGATTAGTTTGAAAGTCCTCTTTTAAGACTGTACAGTAAACAGAATTTCGGGGAGATTTTTAAGCTTTTTTTTTATTTATTCAGGATATTATGGGGGCACAAACATTTTGGCTACATGTAATGCGTTTGCACCGCCCAAGCCAGGGCTGAAAGCGTGTCGCTCCCGCATACAGTGCGCTCACTTCCATTAGCTGTGGGTTTACCCCCCAACTCCCCACACACAGTGAGTATTACTACCATGTGAACACCTTATTTAACAGACTTTAAGCACTGTGGGTAGCATTCATTTGCATGCAAACAATGTATATGCTTGTTGCAAATCACTCTTATCTATGCAGTTAAGCAAGTTCTCTCTGGACCCTTAGGTATGTGGGCTTTTATCCAGTTTGAAAATTTTGTCATTGATGTTTTGTTTTATATGTTGTTAAAATTAATAAAGCCGCATGTATTTTATACTGTCTCCAAATTTATCTTCTGTGCCTATTTTCTATGAATCGGTGAGGTTTGCTTCGAATAACTTCTTTGCCACGTGGCTAGGAAATCGGGTAGCATTTCTTCTTACATACATGCTCCACAGCAAGAAACAGCAGCCTCGTTAACAGTTAATGCTGGATCTCTTTTAAAATTCTTCGTGTTGATATAAAATTCAAAATTCTCCAGCAGCATGTCATTGCGTATGGTGTGAGTACTTTATGTTAATAATGGAGATGTGCTGGACACTTGCTGAGTTTTGACTGTGTTCCATACATTAAGGCAGCACCCTCTGCCCTAGAGGCTTGGCATAAACCACCCAGATTAATCAGTAGTGAATGGGCCAGCAGAGCATGGAGTAGAAAAGAAAAGCTACTTTTCTAAATACGGCTTTCTGATCATATCGCCCGACACTGAGCATGCCATCGGAACAGAATAGAGCTGCTGTCATGGAAAGATCTTCAGCCTTAGAATGTCAAGCCCTAAGTGGAATTTCAGCTCTGCTGAACCTTAGACCTACTTTTGAAAACAGACATGCCCAGGTCTTACTCATGGAGATGCTGACAGAGTGGATCTGGGCTAGGATCTGACGAGGAAGTTTCTGTAAAGTTTTACAGATATTTCTGATGTTGGTGTTGGCCATCAACTGGAGAATGGAAGCAACATTCACAGGAGTTTGAGAACTGGAGTGCTAGTTTTTACGTTTTCATTTACCAGGCATGTGACTTGGGCAGAGTTACTGGTTTTACCTGATCTTTGGCACAGAATTTATATGAGGTAACACTCTTGAGGACAGCCTAGGGAATACATAAGGAAGGGTTTAGGGAATTGCAACATTTTATAAAAATGTGTGAACTTCTTATTTTCAGAGACTAAAGGTTTCGGTGAATGAAATTTTATTTGTTGAGAATATTTTGCCAAATTTCACCAAGCTAGTTCATTCACAGACCATGCTTTCCAAAGCCTTGATCAGAGCTCCCAAAGTAGGCTATGAAGTGAGTTCATGGATTGACCAAGTAATCCCTCTGGCTTGATAAAAACAGACCAGTCAGGAAGTAAATACACTTACAAATATTGTATGTATGACTTACTTGATCGCATCAGTAAAATGAGACCAGTGTGGGTTTGAGACCTCAGTACTGTGGTGTGTGATAGCTCAAAAACGTAAAGGGGATATTTAGCATGTTAAAAAGAGACATGGAAGATAGAAACATGGTCCATAATTAACGTTTAGAGATGAAAACTATATTTTTTACGATTTTTAAAAAAATGCATTGCATGGCATTAATTGCAGATTAGATAGTGCGGAAGAAAAGCTTAGCAATAAAAACTAACCAAAATGAAATATAGAGCAACAACTGAAAAAAAGAACAATGCTGAGTGAACTCTGAGACAATGTAAAATGCCTAACATACATGTAACCGGAGTTCTGAGGGAATGGGGGAGGGGTAGCAGAGAAAAACATTTGGAGAAATTCACGATGGATGAAACTCTTCCAAACTGGATGAGAACCCTAAACTCACAAATCCAAGAAGTTCAACACACTTCAAGAGCAATAAAAATGTGGAAAACTATATCATAGTTAAATTGTTTTATATCAATGATAAATAGGATATTTTAAATGCATCCAGATCACAGAAATAGGTTATATAGGGAGGAATAGAGAAATAGGACAGCCAATTTCTTGTGAGAAACAATGGAAACCAGAAGCCAGTATATAATATTTTGTAAGATGTAAAAGATAGAACCACAAAAATTTTAGAAGGAAACAGGAAATATTTGCGACCTTGGGTTAGGCCCATATTTCTTTGATATTACATGAAGAGAATGGACAATAAAAGAAAAGTGTCGATCAATTTGAATTGGTCAGATTTAAAAACTTTTTTTATTCAAATGAGATTAAAAATTAAGTGAAAATACAAGCAAAACCACAGGCAGAGTAAACATTTGCAAAGCACATGCTTAAAAAGAACTTATTTCCAGACTATATCTTTCCACTCAATAATATGATAATGTAAATAAAGAAAATATGACAATAGATACTCCACCAAAGAAGATATAAAGATGCTAAATAAGCACATGAAAAGATGCTCACAGTCAAGACTCTCTGAAGAAATAAAAATTAAAAACACAATGAGATTTCAGGGCATACCTGTTAGAAGGGATGAAATTTAAAGGCTGACAATATTAAGTGCTGATGAAGATCAGCAGTTGGAACACTAGCACACTGCTGGTGGTGATGCAATACCACATTTTTAGCATCATTTGATGGTTTTTCATGAAGTTAAAGTATACAAACCATTCATATTAGTTTCCTAGGGCTGTTGGAGCAAAGGACCATAAACGGGGCAGCTTAAACAGCAAAAATTTATCATCCCACAGTTCTGAAACCAAGAAACATCAGATCAAGGTGTTGGCAGGGTTGGTTAGTCCGGGAAGCTGTAAAGAAGGGTCCCTTCCAAGCCCCTTCGAGCTACTGGTGGTTTATTGGCATCCTTGATAGTTTTTGACTTTTAGATGCAACACCCCAATCTATGCCTTCATCCTCACATGGTGTTCTTCCCGTGTGTTTGTCTGTCTCTCTGTCCCAATTTTCCATTCTCATAAGGACAGCAGTCATACTGCACTAGGGCTCACCCTATTGACCTCAACTGAATGCACAAAAAAATGCTATTTTCAGATAAAGTCACATTCACAAGTACTGGAGGTTAGGACTTGAATAGTTTTAGGGGTCAGACTATAGGACCAGGCAATCTCATACCTAGGTATGGAAAAAAGGAAATCCTTTTTCATGAAAGGGTTTTATGAAGTTTATATGACATTTAAATCTCAATTGGTCCAACTGCTGTTAACAGAAGTTTTATTGTACTTAGTGCTGTCCTCCAACTTGTACACGCAGGTTGGGCGAGAAGGAAACATTGATTTATTCTGACCTTCAACACACTTAGTCGCTATACAATGCATTGTTTGCATTGTGTGTGATCCTACTCTTGGGAAGCTTCCCGTCTAGAGGGAGATACACAGTGTGGCCCTCGACACGTCCAATGCCAGGCAGTACTCGGATAAGAACAGCTGCAGACGAAGGCTTCTGGCAAATTCAGAGGAGCTACAGACAGCTGTACGTGGGGAGGCTCAGGGGTGGCCTCATGAAGAAAGAGGGGTTTGATCTCGTCTTAAAGATTCTGGACAAGTGGTTAGAGAGAAATGCAGTCCAGACAGAGGGAACAATAAACGCCACATGAAGGAGATGGGGAAGTACAGAAATGTGGGCAAGAAACAGTGAGTCACGGCTGCACTGAAGCAGGCATGGGGAGGTGGACAGCCAGGACACAGCATTGCAGAGATGGGGGTCAGCTCGGAAGGGCCGGGACGCCCTGGTTCTGGAGGCAACAGAGATGAAGGGACAGTGTCAAACGGGAGAGTGACAGGATTGGTGCTATTTCAGCAAGGTTAATTTTGCACTGGGGGCAGAAGGCATTAGAAAAAGGAGACTCATGCGAGGGCCCCCCCAGTGGGCTGCTGAATGGAGGGGTGCCCCAGCTAGCAGGGCTCTCTGTCCTTTATTCAGGGAGGCTTTCTGTTCACATGATATATCTCACCTGTATCAGGTAATTTTCTATTCACACCAGCACATTGGTGGCTACGACCAGGCAGTTGGACAGGTTGGTTATCCATCTGCTAGGCAGGCCCTTACCTGATGCGGCAGTTCCTTCCTACCTCTGCGATGAGAAAAGCTCTTGATGACATAATTCTGCTGAAATAATGTGACCATCAACTTTATTTTTGCAGAATTGGCAGGATATTTTCTCTGGAATCAGATCTCCAACTCATCAATGTTAAAGATAATTTCAATGACACATCTTTTAAAAGGCACAGTTTTACACTGTTACATGTGTCTGGGACAGCCACCCTGGGCATTGAGAGACACGGCTTCAGTTGTGCAGATTTCCAAATGTCCCCTCGGAATGCTCTTGCAAGGTCAATATCTGGAGAAACAGTCCCCAGGGGCGGGGGGTGGGGGCGGGAAATGTGAAAATGTCTCAACTACATAGTAAACTAGTAAAATCGGTTACGCAAGGGAACAAAAGGGAAGGAATTCCAACCCTTTCACTCTGCGTCTGCCCTTGAATATCGTCATAAAGGTAGACACTGGTACCCTTTTTTCACTGAATACATCAGGAGATCCATCACCCTGAATATCTCAACACCCCTGTCAGTTGCCCGTGTGGCTGCCCTGCTGGTAGGTGCAGCCACGTCCTTGAGGACACACTCGGTGGCTGCTGAGATGGGACCAGACCTTGGGGAAAGGGCTTCAGGGTTCCCCAGACGGCTCAGGGATGGTGGGTGTCCCATCCAGACTCTGCACATATGCAACTCTGCAGGACAGTGGAGGCTCCCACAGGAAGGTGACACCGGATGCCAATCTGTCACTAGCGCACAACAGAATGAGTTTAAGAACAATTGAATAGAGTGCACACATGTACTATCTCCATGGGTTCCCCAGAGGGCATTTTAAGCAGGAAGCAAGATGTTTATTACTACGTAAAGCTCCGAGTTTCCTGGATAAGAAATCTGTTCCCGTATTTCTTTATTTATGTCTGTACTTCGCTTATATCCATGGAGAAGAGGAAAATAATTTAGGCAGGAGCATCAGGGAGCTGCAGGTTTGTATTTAAAAGAACATATTTGGCAGCTATTTATTTGGGTGATCTAAGGGCCAAAGGAGTGTGTGGCTCAGTGTAAAATTTACCTGAAAGTAGAGGCAACTGTATAATTTTCCAAGATCTCACAGTGAATTATTGGTGGATTTGAAACACGAGAGTCCTGTTCTCTTGACTCCTTGTTCCCTGTCCCTATCGAAGCATAATGAACCAGCCCAACGTCAGTGGCTTAAAACAACAGCATTCATTTATGTTTTTTACGAACTGCAGCTTGAGCTGGCATGGATAGCTCACGCCTGCTTATTGCAGCGGCAGCTGTGTTGGCTTTCTGGGATTGGAGGATCTACCTCACGATGCTCCCTCTCAGACCGGGCTGCCCCTGGGAGCTGGAGCAGGGCTTTCGTGCAGGGGCCTCCTTGTCTCTTTGCAGGGGTCTCTCCTTTGCCTTGCTCCTAGCATGGCCGCTGCGTTGTAACAATGAGAATCACAAAAACCAGCAAGTGGAAGCTGCCAGTCTATTAAGACCTGGTTTCCCAAACTGGCAAGTATCACTTCTGCCATATTCTCCTGGTGAGGAAATCGCAAAGCCTGCCAAGATTCAAGGGGTGGGGATGGAGGGGGCACACAGACATCCCAGGTCACAGGGCAGACAAATGCGCTGTGGCCATTGTGACCTGCCACACGCTCAGGCTGCTTCCCCAGCGTCTGCATTTCACACCTGGCTTCTTTGTATGTGTCTTTTATCACTTTTTTCATGTCTTGTTTTTTTCTTTGTAAATGTTGCTAATTTTTATTCAATCGTTTCTTTTTAGAATTAAACAGAAGGAACATGTAGTTAGATATTTGCTTACAAGTAAAAATCCTGAAGCCAGGCAAGGTTGAGCTGCCCTGCCCAGGGTGGAAGAGAACTTTGCGCATGGAATCTGTCCCATTCCCTTACACAGGTGCTTCAAAACCCTTTCAGATGCTTAAGAGCGAAAGTCCCACACCTCGGGTTGCTGTCCCAGCTGTCCTGCTGTTGTGAGGTGCAGCACCTAGTGAGACCTGTTTTACAGTTGCTGATGTGCATCTGTGACTGTGCCATCATCTATGCTGCTGTGGGCACTTTATTTACATGCTGGAGCCCATGGTACTTTAGGCTTGCGACACCATATGCTTGTATCGTCTTAGACGCATAGAAATGCTGTTCTCATTAGTGGGTTTCAGAAACAACTTTAGAACAGTTAAACGAGCTGCCCTGCTGCAGCCTTCAGAACCAGAGGCAGCCTTGCTGTTCTGGCCACTCCTGTAAATAGTTTTTTTAAAAAAACTATTCCTGATGACCTTAAAGTACGAATAATGCACCTATGCTAGTGGTCTTTTTTGAAATGTGATTCTCTGGTTAAATGTACTGTCCATACATTATTTAGTTTTAGGATAAACACAGCATTTAACTTTGATTAAATAGGGAGTAGATGTGAATTTAAACTAGTGGAACTCAATTATTGGACTGATTAAGCAAGAAATATATGTTATCTATTTTAATCCGCTTAATTACTGAAACAAGCTATTCTTTTGAAATTACTCCGTTAGTCCAAAGAACAAAATCAATGCATATTCAATTAATATTAATTATACAACAAATGTAAAGTTGAGTCAGGTTTAGCACAGTCCAATACTGTGATTTTCTTATTAGTAAATTGAAAATTCATTTACTGAAAGGGAAGAATGGTGCTTTTGACTACATTTAGAATCATCATGAATGCTAAAATCTAAATGTCAAACCAATCTCAAAGCTGTAGGGGTTTAAGTGTATGCAGGGCTGGATAAGGAGGCAGAATGTGGTTCTATTTCCTCTGCTTCTCACACAAAAACTTCAAAGGACCTATACATTGAAACTGTAAGGTTTCTGGACATAACATTACTTCTCCAAAACAGTGTTTTAGTGGGTGGAGAGTAATGAATCGGAAGATGTTGAATGGATTTTCCTTAAGCTATGCACAGTTTTACAAATACAGGAGCAAAGCCAGGGTAAGGTGTGTCTGTGTTTCCACTACAAAGTTAATTCTCTTGGGGGCCACCAGCCACAACAAGTCACTTCGTCCACATGACAGAAAGAAAACCATGCACAGCTAATTCATTTTGCCAACCAAAATCCACTGGTCACTGAGGAATGAAACGTGAGGAGAAAGAGTGAGGCTCTGAGCACGGCTCTTGCGAGGCTGACCTGAACTCTCCGGCCAGGTCTGCCGACAGTTGCATCACATAGTACAGATTTGGTTTGGGGGCAACACTTTAAGTAACATTTCCCATTTTACAAAGCTTTTTTATTTTCTTATTTAACTTCCACAATAACTCTATCAGGCTCATATACAAGGTTTGTCTGGAAACTATCCAGCCATAATGTTCATAATTTTTCATATTACATGGCTGGATGCTCTCCGGACAGCCCTTGCAAACTAAGTTACATATTATTAACTATTAGTTACATAGTTAACATCTATAAGTTAATTTAAAATTACATATATGTGTGTAATTTTTATTATTCTCCATCTGTAAGTTTGTAAAGAGGCTCAGAGAGGTGGAATCATGATATCAAATAGCTTATAAGTGGCAAAGCTGGAATTTGAGCTTGCGTTTTCTACATCTGGTGGTCTTTTACCTATGCCCAAACTGTCACTCAATTCGGTGAGCTGCTGACTGACAGCGGCAGGGAAGGCACAGGGACCCTCAGATGGACTTTATGGAACATGGGTTGTGTAGACTCTTTGGCCTGTGTCAGCCAAGTGAACTTTAAGCTGACCACAGACCTGCATCTCTCCACCCCAGTCAGCTAGAAGCTGAATCATCAGGCATGTTATTTAGATGCCCCATTCATTCATTCACTCATTCATTCATTCATCCCACAAATATTTATGATCACCCAGCACATCCAAGGCTCCGCAGTGGTCCCTGGCAATACAGCAGTGCAAACGTTGACGTGGTCCCTCCTGCACAGAGTCTGGAGGGAAAGCGACTAGTGGTGGACTTAGGGATTAGAAACCAGTGTAGAAAATGCTAGAAGGCAGGACAGGGAGCTGTGGGTGCTCACAGGACAGGCCCTGCACAAGAGCTGGAGGAGGCAGAGACATCCCAGTGACATTGTTGAGTTTAATCTTCATGGGTAAGTATGAATTAGGGAGGCTAAAGTGAAGCATCAGGGTTTGGGGAGAAAAGCACAATGTTCCTGGCAGAATAACTGGAGCGTGCAAAGGAGCAGTTACCTTGTCTAGTCTGAGTTTTCGCAGCCCTGCAAGGGGCTTCACCTGCCAGGTGAGCCCCACCTGCGACAACATCCCTGCTTCCTTCCTGCGGCGTCGAGGCTCGGCAAGGCTCATCTGCCCTCTCCCAGGAAACAGCAGCCACACTGAAAGCCTAGCTCTATTTCTCTCTGTATGCATTTCTTTCTTTCTTTTTCATAATAATATGCTGTAATTAACCACAGTTTATGTCAAAATTCCCCAAACCACAGTTTGCTTTCAAATAAGGAGAAAATAATAGCTATTGCTGTGGCAAATTAGACTAGATCTTAAAATTATAAAATGAGTCAAAGTAATTTGTTCAATGAGTCCTAACCGTGGAGACTGGCTACACAATCATAGATTTTCAGCGATTTTTGGGTCATGAGGTCTGGAAGTGGAACAGAATTTATGTGGGCAAGAAATAGTTCTCCATTCCCTGTACAATAATTCTGAACAGGCACGAATTTCACCTTTTCTGACTTGTCAGTACCCTCAGCTTGAGAAGAATGGAAGAGAGAAAGGAGGTGAACAGGGCACGGCTTTTACGGTTCTTTGGGAATCATGTATCTGTGTATGTCAACAGGCAGAAGGGTTCAGGATTACCTTATTTCCTCCCTATTTTTCTACTTTCCTCATCAGCTTCTGTGGGTACCTGTTCGCTAGGAAGTCCTTCACCTAATCACCGAATCCCTAATCATGTGTACCTTTCCCTTGAGAGACAACATAGATTCCAATGATCGACTCTTAAAAATAAGCAATTTAACTGGAGAGGCAGCTAGGAGTATTGCTGTTAACCCTGTGACCTGGCAGTTTGTTCATCTCGGATGCCTCACGCAATCCTTACCCTACAGAATGTTTGCTGCTTCCTGAAAACCCCTCTTGTTCGCATTTTTTGTGTCCCCATCCATAAGCTGTTGTCATTTTGCTACCTCTTGGAGCTTGCTTGCTAATTCACAGATGGAGAAGGATACAAATCCCAGGTATGTGTACACTGATAGTTGACACCTTGTGTCCGCCATCCTCCTGGCACACAGCCGTGCTCTCCTGGTCTCGCGCTCTGTGTTCATGCTTTTCTAGATCCAGCACAGATACCATTTATTTTTGCTGCCTCAATCACTTCCATTCTAACTTCTTCTACTAAACAGTACTATGATTTTTTTTTTTTTTTTTGGGGGGGGAAGTCATTTTTTCAGGAATCTTAGCCCATGAGGTTTGGACAGAGTTTACTCTAATTGGCCCGATCAGAATAATCCATTCCCCTTAATTGGCCCAGAATCAAGATACAAAAGGACCATTGTTAGTTCTTTAAGAAACATTCAGGTCTTATTCCTGCTGTACTTGTACTCGGAAGAAATGTCACCTTGGAACTGACGCTGCCATCTTGCCCTTACACCTGCCGGGAGAAAGAAGCCCAGCCCGCACCAGGAGAAGGGACCCAAGAGAGAGGATGAGAAAAGCAGAGTCTGATAAAACCAGTTGAGTCCCAGAACCTAATTTTACCCCTGGTATTTGTGTCCCTATTTCAGAAATATTCCCTTGTTCTTTAAGCCAGTTTGGATTGTGTTTTTGGCTATTTTCCATTGAAAGAACATGCACTGACAGGGTTTGCCAACGCTACTAGGCAGAGTGGATTGCTCCCTTCTCTGTGTTCTCAAAATGCTTTGTTTACGGCACTATTAGATCACTTATCAAATGGTTTATAGTTAGTTATATGAGTCTGAAAGCCTCTGGAGGGTAGTAACTGAGGCTAATTCCTGTTTACATCTCCCCAGCTGTAAGCACAGTGCCTGGCACATGGTAGGTGCTCAACGAGGGTTTGTCCAATTAACTCACAAGTTTACTGCACTTTCTCCGCTAGCTTCAAATTGGTTTCCCTCTCTGAGTTTACAAGCTCCAACTCCCACAGAATGAGAACAGCACGTATCAGTGCGATGTTTTAATGATTAAAATAATTAAAAAGCAGTGGGGCTACATTATCTTGACAACTTCCTCAAAGGTGAACCCAGTTGAATGCTGTTAACTCATTATCATCAAAGGCAAATGAAATGTACGAAATTGTCAATTGTTTGCCGAGAAATGTCACCATCGTTTTTACAGCATATTTTTTTTTCCAGGCTCATTTTGTTTCAATCCTTCTATGGGCACTGGAGACCTTTGAAAAATGAAGTATGAGTATTTTATTGATAAAAAGATAACCTTTAAGGGATTTTGGAAGAAAAAAGATAGCAATCCCGAGAGTGCCTTCCAGAGCCTTGTAAAGATGCTATCAGCTGAATTATTACAATATTTCTACTTTGTTTCAGAAAATCCACGCCTGCCAGGATTGAAAAGCACCAGCCAATTAGCCAGGCCGACAGCATGAGCAAGTTCATTTGCCTTCAGATGTCTGCTGGCTTCCCACTTGCCCCCACGCTGAGCCAAGCTCTCACGTGGACCCCACACGAGTATGATGCATAGACCAACTTCATCACTTTTTACTCTGGTTGCCTGGCAAATCTATGCATAATGAGTTCACTACCACCGCTCATAATTTTTGTTTTATCAATTTTCAAAATAATCTCTTTTCCACCTTAAATGGAGGCAAAGACCATATTGGACAGTAGCCTTTATCCATCATATCTTGCCCTGAACAGAGTTCCTGGTAACTAACGCCCATACATTCTGCTTCTGCCTTTCCTTAAATAACGTTCACATCTGTCATTACTTGGTGTTAGCAGTGCTTCTTACCATTAGGTAACCATGTTCTTGAATTTCACCTTAAAAGTGTCCTACCAGGAAAAGGCATAAAGCAGCATGCTGGAGGCTGGGACGATAGATGACTTTTTATTCACAGCTCATGAGCTCTGTGACTTGTGGGGAAAAAAAGCATGTCTCTTCACTCAGCTTCACAGGCTTGTGAAAGAAAAGAAATTGGTGTAGATGGTCTATACAAATCACAATATTGTTAATATTTTCTGATTCTGTATTGCTTTCCCTTGTGAGGTGGCATGCTAGTTAACGTTTATGAAATGCCGTGAACTTCACTTGGAGAACACACTTCAAATTTCCTGTTTGTATTTGGCAATATAATTTTTTTTTTTCTCAAATCACTTTGCTCAGTTGGTAACTGGGCAGTACAGACTCATATAGGATATAGGTCTCTTTCTTGTCCTGAAAAGCAAGAAATTTAATCACGCACAAGAAGAAACAGAGCTCTCATGACCTCTAAGTCACAAAGAATTGTACAAGCATTAGGAGAACCTCTTGGAATATTAGTGAATTTTGAAGTGTGTTATGGTGCTAGAGGTTCTTCCTCCTGTTTACTGATACTTCAACTCCCGCTTTCCAATCTACAGAATTGCTAGTGTCTTGTGAAATCTCCACTCAGGCCCTGCCTGCTCTGGGGGGTCTTCACTGGCAGCCGCAGTTGGACACCCCTCTGCGTCCCCGTAGGCGCATGTCCGTTCCCGCAGCTCATGCTGTCTTTGGGGTTCCTGGCGTTACATCAACCTCCTGCACTTTGAGTTCCCTGAAGGCAGAGTGTGCCCTATTCCTCTTTGCACCCCAAGGACCAGCCTAACGGGTAACACATTATAGGAATCTCAGTCAGTGTTTGAAAAGTAAGCTGAGGGAAAGTTTATTTAAAAAGGCCTTAAATAATAATGGGAGACCTAAATGATACAGCAAGAGGATCCGCAGAGATGTGTGCGCTGAATAGGAAACGGGCTACCCAGACACGGGCGGCGGGAGACAGCAGGGGAAATGTCTTCCTTAGGAAAAGAACAGTGTGAATAAAAATGAAAAGGTGAGAATGGGCTTTCTATGATGAAGAACTGTAATTAGCCCACGGTGGCTAAGGGATGTAAGAAGGGAAAATTTAGAAGAAATTGTGAAAAGTTTTGAAGGCCAGGCTAAGACTTTATGGATATATTCTGTGGGCAATTCTACCTTGTGTTTATGTTATAAAGATAGACACAGTCTACCTGAGCCTCGATTTCCTTGCATATCAAGTCAGGGGGTTGGACTCCCGGGTGATTGCTGAGGTCGCTCTGATCTGCAGTCCACGACGTAGGGAGCCGGCCACCTGGGCAGCATCGCTATGGGGGATTCTCCTCATTAGTCTGCCCCGCGCGAGCTCGAGGGAGTAAGCAACTGCGGTCTCAGTCTGGCCTACCCTGTTCAGCCTCATTTCCTAACAGCCTTGAAGGAAATCCTTTAAGAATGTGCCTTTGTAAACACACAAAATAATTAGCTGAGAGGAGCCAAACACACATCACTGGGGAGAGACGGCCTCTGCCCTGGGAAGTGCTTCCCCACAGGGGGGAGGCAGAGCTGGAGGATGCAGAGGGAGGAGGACAGAGGGAGCACAGGGTGGAAGTGGAGTGGAGGCCGGAGCACGAGGGCAGGTCGTCCAGGGGTGGGCTGGCCAGAGCAGCCAGACCCAGGACACTGAAATCGACAGGGGCTGGGCCAGCAGGGGGTCAGAAGTGCCCCACGAGGAGCGGAGGGGATGAGCACAGCTGCCCTGTGCTCCGTGGGTTGTGTTCCTTCCCACCTTCTGTGGTGGCTTCACTTAGGTGCCACCTTTCTGTTTAAGAGAAACTTGGAGGTCCCGAGTTACATAGGACAGTTTGGGGCAAACTGACTCCAGAGAAGCTCAGATGGGCTGATACCAGCGCTCTTTAGTGAGTAATTCAGAGAAACACATCGGCTGTCATATAGCACAAGATATTTTTATAGCTCTGTGGCAAAATAAAAGTGTCATGTGGACCTTTGTATATAAAAATATGTCGCCCACTGTAATTTGGACACAAAGAAAGACTTTATACAAAGTCACAAGCCTCAGACTTCACACATGAAGGATAAAATGCTGCCCAAAGCTATGAAGTTCAAGTTTCTGAGCATATGGCACTTTTCAGGAAACATTAGGTTAATCACACACATGCGCGCCTGCGCGCACACACACACACGCACACACACTTTATGAGCCTTCAACCCAGCTCACACAGGGCCCAGGCTCAGAGGGGGGTTTAATGCTCTGCTGTTTCCATCTTGAGATTCTTAATAATTTTTAAGCAAAAAACCCAATATTTCCATTTTGTACTGGACCGCACAAATTATATGGGTAATCTTGTGTATATATGTGGACAGACAATAGATTATAGATAGATAGAAGTATAGATAAATAGATATGATGAAGACGATGAGAAAGAGAGGGGGGAGGAGGAGAGATTGAGATTTGAGTGAAGGAAAGAAATCTTGGGGATGAGAAAGAAACTTTCTACCACATACTGAGTAGCTAAACCACTGTTTCTGTGCAAAATCATTCTTCTGCCAAATTCATATCTTATCTAGAAAGTTTCAATTTGATTGATATAGAATTTAAATGCTCTAAAAGCACCTACATTTTATGAGCTGCACTAAGATTAGCTAGCAGGCTTTATTAAATGAAGTTATTAATGTTATTTATGTGGGTACTTTAAAACAGATTAGAAAGCTACTATCTTTCAGGATAGATAGTGTATTTGTCAGTAACCTTTGCACTTCTCTGTATCATAACTTCATGCCGAAGAACCAGCCAATCCTCAGTGAAAAATCTGACACTTCAAACATCACCTAGTGTCAAATTGTTTCAAAACATGCATTGCACATGCATTGCACCGCCTGCCAGCCTGAGTTGCAGAGCGACTGTGTTTCAGGCCATGGTAATTGCAGACAGGCCTGATCTGAAGTCCCCATTGCACAAGAACTGGAAAGGCAACTAGAGGACACTATAGGTAAGTGGGTTAATCCAGATAATTCTAATGCTTACTAATTCCACTCGATGGAGAAAGACGGTCCCAGTGATAAGATGAGTCTATTCTAAAATTTTTTAAAAAATGTTAGAAATCCCCTAAAGCTCCGTGTTAATCCTTTTTGTGTTACTATTTTGACTTTTACATATTATGGTTTCCTATATTTCCAACTTTTGAGCTTCCTTTAAAATCATGGTTTCTTTCTTATTAAGGAAAATCACTGATTCTTAAACTATTAGAGCTGGAAGAACCATTTGGGATTATTCATCTCATTGTTTTACAATTTTCAAGTCTTTGGATATAATCTTTATATAATTTTTTTATATCTTCATTCCCCATATACAGTATAATACTTCTATTTTTTAAAATCAGCTCCTTTTTATGTTAAATAAATTTAGTTTCATTGTAAGCATTAAATCCTGAATTTAATAAGCTAGTTTTATGCTTTCAAAGCATAAACACACACACACACAAACACACACTAATTTTTTTTTTTCTAAAGGTGGTCTATGACCAACTAAAAATAGTTCGGGTACCTCTCTAATAAACATACTACAATTCGAGGTATAAAAATATGACCTAAACCTCTCCTGGTCCAGATGAGTCAATTAAAGCATAGCGAGCATGTTAAAGAAAAAAAATACCCCAAGACCCCCTGGAAAATCAAAATAAATCTCAGTTATAATCCTGACCCTGCAATTCCTGCCTCTATATATTGGGCTAAGTTATTTAAATCTTGGAACCTCAGTTTCTTGGATGTAGAACTGGGATTTAACCCACAGCCTAGTTCACAAGGTACTCCTGAGCCCAAGAAGGAGTGGATTATGATGCAGTGATGATGATGACAGATGTCACAGGACCTTGCAAAGACTGTGGGCTTTATTCTGAGTGGAACAGAAAGCCGTCGTCCAAGGCTGCAGGAGTAGTTTTTGACAGACGGCAAACAAAACCAAACTCTCCTAACTCTCAGTCCAATGACCTTGGTGCAGAATGTAGTAAGTTAGTTAAATGTTAAATAAACTTCACTAGTATTGTGCCTCTGTCTTCAATGTGTTAGGTTAATATGAGGCTCTGTCTAGTCATGATGTTCATGGAGCACCAATAACATTCTTTCCTAATGAAAACGTATTAGTATATTATTGTATGATGGTCATTGGATTCATACTGCTTTTCTGACATGGTTGCTTCATTGCAATTTATCTCTTCAGCAAAAGGTAGAATGATTGGTTCCTTTCTCATTTTTCCTTTCAATCTAACATATGGTTCTGTTTAAATGTGTCCATGTTTGCAACTTACAGTTGACGTTTTTGGCACTCAGAATAGTATCTTGCAATTATACTTAGTTTAGAAAGAAGGGTTTGCTGTAACAGCAGAATGCATGAAATAAAAAAGTTCAAGCCAAATTTATTGGCTGCTGAGAGTCCCCCAGAATGCAGACGTCTGGTCTGGGGGAGCTCAATGGATTTCTGTTCTTGGTACACGCACCCACTTATGTGCGCATGCCCCACCCCCGTCCTCACGGCCGTTACATGAAAGCATCTGAGTGTTGTACAAGGTTAAAGCTTTTTGTGTTAATCTATCCCATATGGAGTAGGTATTAAACAGACAGAAAATTCAGTCAAAGCCTGGGGCAAGCATGTATTTGTAATGTGGGGACACAGTCAAGGGACTTTTGTAGAAAAGAATAAGAAAAAAAAAAGAGTAAAGCCCATGTGAAAAGTAGAAAAGTACCTTCCAGGCTACATTCGGTCTGAAAATAGTTGTGTTCATGCAGATTCTAAACCTCCTCCCTCAGTCATGGTTGTGGGAGACGTTCACAGCTCTTTAGGAAACCCTCGGAGGAGGGTGCTCCTCCTGCAGCTCTGTGCCTGCGAGGCGCAGATTCACCCTCTCTCTGGATTGAACTGCAGAAATCAGACCTAGAAATAGCAACGATTCAGTGCAACTCAATAGTGTCCCAGCACTAGATCCTGGACACATGGAAATTAATGAAACACAGGAGTTCTGCCAAAGTAATAGCAATGCACATGTAGAGCCCTTTGTAATTTAAACAAAAAGATTTTATATTTTAAGTACTGGATTTGGAGCAAATGAGGGAGCTGCTGAGAGCTCTTGGTGCTTACAACATCTATACCGAAAGCAACATGTAATCAGGCTGGTTCACCTTGTCTAACAGACAGCAAAAGTGACAGGAGAGTGTGGAAAGCAGACCAGAGCTGATCCTCGTTCAAGGGCAGGTTGATTCTCTAGGAGGGAAGAACTGAAAGTTAACACCAAAACACCAGTTAGACTTATTTCCATAATTTTATATACATTTTTGCCTGCCTGCTTATTAGATTTGAAATAGCTTGTTCTAAAGTGTGGATATAGTTCTTCTGGGTGTTTCTACCCTTTTCTGTCCTTACACAGTTCTGGAAGGACTCTTTGGGTGATGCAATCCTGTCATCCATTAATGTCAACCTGTTGCACAGAGTAAGCCCCAGCACAGCCCGGAAAACCATTTATCAGGTGGAATACACGCCCTGGCAGATTTGGGAAGAGAGCGAGTTTGGGGTTAGATGATACCTAAAATCTCTTTCAGCTCCTAGCCTCTTATTCTAGGGGAGGTCCCGGAGCTCCCAAAGCCCAGCAAGCACTAGTGACCTGGTTGTCCCTTCCCCTGGCACCCTGATGGGGCCCTAGCAGGGGGCAGCCTTCTGAGTCAGTCAGACTAACATTCTAGTTAACAAATTTCCTTTTCACAGATACTGGTACCTACTATGTGCCAGGCACTGAGGATACAAAAGTAAGAGAAACCAGAATAACGTTTGTTTCCATGGAGTTTACATTTCAGGGTGGACGGGGAAGGGGTGCAGACGTTATTCAGTAACCACAATAAAAGTGTGGCTTCAAGGTGACATCAGGGATCTGAAGGAAAAGGGCACTGTTCTCTGTGCCATGTCACATGGCAAACTCACTTGGACCAGGCAGCTGGGGAAGGCTTCTTGGAGGAGGTGATATTTAAGCCAAAATTTGAAGAGGAGGATTTAACTAGGGGAAGGTGGAGGCTGATTTCTGGTGAGATGAAACCCTGCGCTCAGGGGAGGAAGGTGACGGTATCCAAACTATAAGAAGGCCGGTGGGCCGGAGGAGGAATTATGAGGGAGAGGGGCCGGAAGTGTCCAGTGCTCGGGGTAGGAGCTTCCGCAGGTCCTCTGGGGACTCAGGCCAGGTTAGGACTCTGCCCGTGAATCGAAGTGATAATGGAAAGCCACTGAAGGTTTTAAACTGAAGTTTAACTTAATTTGATTTGGAAATTGAAAGGCTCAGTTTGGCATCCATTTACCTAGAGGAGACCAAACAGAAATGGTTTTTGAATCAACTTTTAACTTCCACTTCCTCAGTAGGCAATATTCAAACCACCTTTAGAGGCCGGGCGCGGTGGCTCACGCCTGTAATCCTAGCACTCTGGGAGGCCGAGGTGGGCGGATCGTTTGAGCTCAGGAGTTCGAGACCAGCCTGAGCAAGAGCGAGACCCCATCTCTACTAAAAATAGAAAGAAATTATATGGACAGCTAAAATATATATATAGAGAGAAAAAATTAGCCAGGCATGGTGGTGCATGCCTGTAGTCCCAGCTACTCGGGAGGCTGAGACAGTAGGATGGCTTGAGCTCAGGAGTTTGAGGTTGCTGTGAGCTAGGCTGACGCCACGGCACTCACTCTAGCCTGGGCAACAGAGTGAGACTCTGTCTCAAAAAAAAAAAATAAATAATAAATAAAAAAATAAATAAATAAATAAATAAAAAAAAACACCTTTAGGGCTCAGTGCTTACTCTGTGTATCAATGGACGGGCTAATTTTCTCGGCTATAACTTAGAACTAAAGGACGCAGTCCGACTAGTTTTCCTGGTCATTCCCTGCAAATGTGCCTCTTAAACTTCCCTAAGTGTTGAGCTCATTGGGAAAAAGCCAGCAAGTGTCTGAGCAGTCCAGGATGGTGATTGGAGAAGGAGTTTAATTAACTAATGGGGAGATTGACAACAGATCTCGGAGAACCTGCGATGGTGGGAAGAACGTCAGATGAGGTACCAGGAGTCCCAGTTCCACCCTTGATAGAGCACTTAGCCGCTCTGTGCATCTGTTTCCTTGCTTGCAAATTATAAAATAGGATTCCTTCATTGACGCAACAATTTTGTTCTGTCTTGTTTTTAAACAATGCCCATTTGCCAAATCTTATTCTAAGCTCTGGGGATATACAAAATAAGTAAAGGGTGGGGCCAGCCTTTAGGTGACTCATATTGTCATTGGGGAAGAATGGACACAATCTTTATTGAGTACTGACCACATTCTAGACAGTGTGCTTGGTACTTTCACAGGCATTCTGTTCTTTAATGCTCACAGCAATTAGGTGAGATCATCAGCTTCTCACCCCACTCTTAGAAATGAGAGCACTAAGACTTAGAGAGGGGAAGTCCCCAACCTCAGACGGGCAGATGGGAAATGGCGGGGCTGTTCCATTCCAAAGCCTGAGTTCCTTTCGCTCTAACACACTGTAAGCAAGTCATTACAGCACCAAGCGATAAGTGTTTTACAGGAGGTACGCACAAAGAATGATGGGAGCAGAGTGGGGAGAGACTAATAATAGCTTCCCCGATGTTTCATAGGGCCGTCTGGAGGAGCACATGCACTAATGGACTTGAAAGTGCTTTGTAAACTAAAAAGTGCTGTATAAATATAAGGGATTATTGTAACCCACACATCCGGATCTGCTATGTTAGGGTGCTGAGTAACTCTCGGTGTGAGGAATACATGCTTGCACTGTGGCTATTTAATTCATTCACTTCCAGGACTTTCTTGGCATGCGCTAAGCCACAGGGGTGGGTCTGGCAGCCAGCAATCTCACACTTTCTAAATGGAAGCCAAGGCCTGTCAGCTGCGTGGGGACATTCCTGGGTGCTGAGTGCTCAAATGGCACTTAAGGTTTTTATCTCTAAGCTGAAAGGGAAAGGATTGATTTAGCCTGGAGAGCTCCCAAGGAACGTTCCCCCCCCCCCCCGCCCCGCCCCGTAACCCAGAGCCCGGCAGTCCTGACAAAGCCCCCCCAGGTCTCACTCCCACTGGGGCCGGCCGCGACTTCCTGGTGGGGTAGGCCACAGAGAGGCACTTGGGGGGAGGCCAGGCTGAGGCACAGTCCCCACCTTGCGGTGGGGGGGCGGGAGAGGGGTGGCTTGGAGCCGGGGCCTGTTTGAAATTACAGGGATTTTCCAGGCTGCCCTGGGCGGGGACAGGGTGGATTGTAAACAGCTGTACTCAGTAACTGGGGAGTGACAAAAGGGCTGTGTGACCCAACTCAGAGTCCTCCAGGAGAAATCTGTGGCCAGGATGAGGGCAGAAATCCCCCACTGGCCATTCCTGTGGTAAGCATGGGTATTGCCTGTGTGAACATACATTTGCATGGAGGGGCACATGTGTTTTTTCTGTGTAGGAAGGCCTACTATCTCGTTGTAGACTTAGTTTTAAGAAAGTTCTAATTTATTGGGGCTCATGAAATAGTTCAGATGGAAGCCCCTCCCGGTCCTTCTGTCCCCTAAATATATAAGTGTGTGTCACTGAAGACTGGCAGCCCGAGGGCCAGGCCTGGCTTATGTGACCTTTTCCCTCCCAATGCCTCACTCCTCCAAAGCCAGTCACAGCGGCACATCCACGGGGCAGCTTTGAGGACGGGACAGGGGCTGCCTCGCCTCCTTGCTGTCTGTGCTTTTCCTGCTCTGCCACACCCTCTTTTCACTTGCACGAGGTTTTCACCCGGCTCCCTCGCTGCCCAAGCATGTTCATGTGAAGCCCTGCCAGTCCCCTTCTTGGTCCACAGGAGTGTCAGTGCCCTCCCCTGAAGGGGGCCCTCTGCTGGGGAAAGAGACCCCAAGAGAGAGACGGCGTCAGGAGCCCGGGAAGAGCCCCCCCTCTCGGGAAGCTGTGACCACCCACAGACGTTTACTCGTCCCCTCAGACGAGGGCGGGTAAAACCCCAGATGTGGACAGGCCAGTGCTGAACCAGGAGAGAACAGTTCCTCGCATTTCAAGGGAAGAGAAAGCTTGAAGAAGAAAAGAAAGCCAGTGACCAGATTTCGGAGAAAGCTAAGTGGAATAAAGCTCACTGATGAGTTTTAGGAGGATAGAATCCACCACCTAGTCATGACTGCAGGAAACTGGAGTGGGAAGGAAGCAAAGGTGGACGGCTTTCCCTAGCACTTTGGTGCTGATGGGAATAAAAGAAGAAAATCAGAGAAATCAAGGATTCTTGTATTTATTTATTTTTCACGTGGAATCTCCTTGTGTTTATCAATGGGTAGGCAGCATAAAGAAAGAGCTCTCAGGCACGTCAGGACAGCATGGCTGGTTTGACTCGGCCTCCCCGGCCCTCGCTCCTTGGGTGAATTATTCCGTGGCTGGAAGGTTAGAAATGTAGAGGAGATGGGGTTCAGGACCCAGAGAGGGGGCCAGCTCCAGTCTTGTAAGAGGGTCCCTTGTCCTCTGAAGAGGTAAAGGAAGATAACAATGCAGAAGTGTTTTGCAGTGGATGGGAGGGGAAGGGGGCAGACAGTAGAGAATTCTCATCTCACTGGGGAGAGAAGGTCTGTTGAGAGCGAGAAGACGGGGCCATTTTGGAGTCTGAAGGAGAGCAAGAGGGTTTGGGGCGGATGAGACGGGACAGCAATGCCAGCCAGTCCTCGGTTCCTGCTCTGCAAGGTAGCTCCATGAGCCGCCCTATGTATATCGCACAGCTTGCTTACACGTGCTAACTCGATTCTCGTGTCCAAATCCCAGAGGGAGGTGATGGGAATTGTAAAGAGTCCTATCTGGTAGGAATGTACAGAGTCTGGGTGCCATCCCCGGAAGTCATTGTCCTTTGACATACCCTGTCCTTTACAAAGATAGCTGCCTCCGACCATCCACAGGGCACAAAAGCTGATGCAAGTTCCAGAATTTCTCAGCACTTCTCTGTCGTAGCTTGCTGGAGACACGCAGCCTGAGTTGGAGGCAGCCGATTACGGGCCAGCCTAACACCTCTCCTAGTTCAGTGTCGTAGAGTCTTGTAGGGCAGGGCTTGGCAAAGGGAGAGCTGGCCCCTCAGCAGGTTTCCAGGGGAGAAGTGAGCATCAGGATGGACAATTTTCTAGGAGGATGATTATCTGGGACCCAGGAAAGATAGCAGCACCTGACAGAGGGTTTGTAAGGAGGCTTTGAAAGTCCAGCCTACAGATACTAGAAATGAAACGCCTGGGGACAAAAGCGAATGAGGGCTGGGAAAAGAGAAGGATGTGGTACAGTTGCAGTGGAAGTTGAAATGCAGGAAGGCACGAACAAATTTCCACAATGCTTTCCTCACCTGCGCTGCATCGGTGTAGTAGGGTAATGATTAGGGTCGGGGCTCCTGCTCTGTGCCAATCACGGAGTCAGGAGCCCCCCATCCACTTTGTTTTATTTAACCCTTAACTCTAATAATGCTGTTTTATAACAATAAACCTGAGCATCAGCAAAGATAAGAAATTTTCTCATGGTTACTTGGCTGTCATGGTGAAAAAAATTCTTAGCCCCAGTCAATCTGATGCCAAATCCCTTTCTTTCTCTCCCACTGTGTGAGGTCTCCATGGTGCACCCCTTCCCCCAACATGTCAGACCACTGAAGCTCAAGCCAGCAGCAGTCTGCACCCCTGGTCTGTAGCTCTTCCGACTTCCATTCTGGTGCCTCCTGCACCATGACAAGCAGAATATTTCTTATAAATGTCTCTTCAAGATTAAAGAGAGAGGAAGGAATCACTTAGGGAAGGATAGAGAAAGGATTTTTGAAAAAAAAAAAAAAAAAAAACAAACCCAATGAGAACATTGGCAAAGATTTTCAAAACACCAAAAATTGACTAACAGCTTACAATAATCTAAAAAGAAAAGTATTTATTTGAGAAAAAAGTGGCTGAATTTTTTGGGGAAGGGTCTTGTTCTGTTTCCCAGGCTGATCTTGAATTCCTGGCTTCAAGCTATCCTCTTGCCTCAGCCTCCTCAGATATTGGGACTGCAGGTGTGAGCCACTGCGCCCAGCTCAATGGCTGAGCTGAGAGTAAGAAAACAAGCTTTCTTAGTTCGTGTAGTTTTCACTTGCTTGAATCCCATTCCTTTTCCATCAGCTCTGAGGTAGCCTTGAAAACAATCTGGAAACCTGAATCATCATCTCAGCCTGGTGAGAAAGTCTGATAGCTGTGAAACCCAGCAGCCCAACACCCGCTGAAGGCAGAGGTCAGAATGAGCCTGAAGCTTCCCCAAATCCCATGTCCAGAGAATTGGAACCATTTTACCTGTTTCCAGAAGCCTAAAAGTTCCACTGTCTTTATTTGACCGAACTCAGATTTCACTTTTTGCAAACAGCTTCATCCCCGGGGCATTCGTTGAAAACAATCTATGGCAATTATTTGCTACCAGCTGGGGCTAATAAGAGGCTGACCGAAAAATTAAAAAGGAAAAATGGGGAAATCATAGGTAATATGCATGACTCCTATATTCATGAAAATCCTGAAGGCCGTCCCATGAGGAGGGCTGTGCACGTGGCCAGGAAAGACCAAGAAGACCCTGCTCTCTCACCTTGGCTGACTGTGCGGGCAGGAAGTGAAGGCTAAGGCAGGGCTTTAAAACACCTGCCGGAGCACTGGAAGCACACAGCAGCACTCACACAGAGCACTTCACAGAAACTGGGAGATTCACTGGTTCGAGGCCTTTAAGGAAATCTCTGTCCAATTATCAGCAGACTGCTATGTTCATGGAGCAGAGAGTTCACTGGTCACATATGACAAATACTATAGAATTGACATGATCAGTTTAAAAAACTCACTAAATAAACAATCACAACAACAATAAAAGGTGATAATAACAAACAATATGGGAGTGTATTATTTCCAGTTTTCAACAAAGGAATTATGAGCTAAGAAAAAAAAAAAACCCACAGGAAAATATGGTACATAAATAGAGGGAAAAACTAGTCAATATGAACAGTCCCTGAGGAAGCCTAAATGTTGGAATTAACAGAAAAAGATTTTAAATCAGCTTTTAAAAAAATGTTTACACAACTAAAAGAAATTGTATGTAAATAATTAGAGGAAAGTAAGAAAGAAAGATGTCTCATCAAATAGAGAATATCAATAAAAAGATAGAAATTATACAAAAAAATAGAAAATACAGAGGAAAAAAGTAAAATAACTCAAATGAAAATTTTACTAGAGGGGCTCAATGGCAGATTAGAATTGGTAGAAAAACATAATCATCAAAACCACAAAGACAGGTCTGTTGAAATTTTCCACTATGAGAGACAGCAAGAAAAAAAAAGAATAAAAAATAATGAATAGAGCCTCAGAGCTGTGAAATACAGTCAAGCGCATCAACATACACATAAAATGAAAGTACAGAGGAAAGAAGTGCAGAAGTAATATTCAAAGACATGATGGCTGAAAACTTTCCAAATTTGTTGGTAAATATTAATCTTAACATCCAGAGGCACAATGAATACAAAGTAGAATAAGTTCGGAGGTTGATAACTGGGCACGTCAAAGTCAGCCTACCAAACCAAAGACAAAGAGATATTCCTGTAAGCAGCAAGAGCGATGTGGCTCTTCACATACAAGAGATCCTTACTAGGATTAAGAGCTGACTTCTCATCAGAAACCACGGGACCCAGAAGAGGGTAAGATGTAATTTCTATGACAGTAATAATGCAAAGGGAGAAGAAATGGAGCTATATTGGAACCAAGTTTTTGTATACTATTGAAATTGTTTTTATTAATATGAACTAGATTGTTTTAACTTAAAATGTTAATTGTAATCTCCAGAATAATCACTGGAAAAATACACATACACAAATATAACAAATAAATGACAGGGAAATTAAATAAATAGTATACTATAAAATATCTTTTAAACAACAACAAAAAAAGCATAACAGGCAAAGAGAAACAAATAAGACAGAAAATAAATATCAAAATGGCAGATATAAATCTTACCTTATCAGTAATTACATTAAATATAAAAAGACTAAACACTCCAATAGAAAGGCAGTGACTGATGGACTAGATAAAAAATACGATCTACCTTTAGTATATCTGTAAAGGGCACATTTTAGATTCAAAGATACAGACAGTAAAAGATGGAAAAATTTATGCCATACAAACAATAACCAAAAGAGAGCTGGAGAGTTTATGTTGATATTAGACAAAATAGACTTCAGGCAAAAGTTTTTGGTAGAGACAAAGAACATTCTATAGTGAAAAAGGTGTCAATCTATCAGAATAGCATTGCAATTATAAGCATATACACCTAACCTGTGAACCCACAAAGGCATAAAGCAAAACTGATTGAACAGAAGGAAGAAATATAAAGTTTAATAGCAATAGTTGGAAACCTCAATACCTCATTTTCAATAATAAATAAAACAACTAGGCAGGAGATCAACAAAGAAGTAGAAGACTTGAACAACACTATACACCAGCTAGACCTAACAGACATCTGTAGGACATCCATGAACACAACATAATATGTCATCTTCTCATGTGCACATGGAACATTTCCCAGAATAGATTTCAGGCCATAAAACAAGCTCAACAAATTTAAAATAATTGAAATCTTACAAAATTGTTTACTGACCACAATGAATAAAAGTTAAAAACAATAGCAGAAAGAAATTTGGGAAACTCATAATTATGTAAAAATTAAACAGCACACTCCTAAATAACCACTGGTGCAAAGGAAAAAATCACAAGAAAAATTAAGATATACTTTTAGACAAATGAAAACAAAAACAGAACATACCAAATTCAATAGGATGCAGATAAATCAGACTTAAGGGGGAGATTAAAGGTGTAACTACTTACCTTTATTAAAATAGAAGATCTCTAATAAATAAAACATTCCAACATAAAAAACTACAAAAAGAAGAGTGAACAAAAAGCAAAACAGTAAATAATAAAATAAATGAAAATAAAGTACAGAAAATCAATGAGACTAAAACTGATACTACGAAAAGGTCAATAAAGGTGAAAAACCTTTAGCTAAACTAACAAAATTGGAAAGTGTAATTTACAAAAATTAGGAATGATAAAGGTGCATCACTATTGCATTCAACAAAATAAAAATAAATGTAAGAGAATTGTTTGAGCAATTGGATGCCAAAAAATTATATAACTTGAACAAAAAATGAACAAATTCTTAAAAGGACAAAAACTAGTGAACCTGAGAAGATATAGTAATCTGAATGGACTTGTAACAAGTAAAGAGATTGAATTAGTAATCAAAACACTTCACACTCACACTTGCACACACACACATACACAGTGTCAGATGACGTCACTGGAGAACTCTACCCAGACATTTAAACAATAATTAAAACCAATTCTTCTTAAACTCTTCCAAGAAAAACAAATAGAAGAGGAATGAACATTTCCCAGCTCATTCTATGAAACCAGTATTACTTGATGTCAAAACCAGATAATGACATAAAAAGAAAAGAAATCTATGGACCAGCATCTTTTATGACTATAGATGCAATAATTCTCAACAAAATATAGCAAACCACATCCAGCAATATATAAAAAGGTTTATACTCCATGGCCTGCAGGGATTTATCCTAGGGTTACAAAGGGGATACAGCATAGGAAGATCATTCACTGTGGTGTATGTATTAATAGAATAGAGAAAAAAATCATATGATCATCTTAGAAATGCAGAAAAAGCACTTGGCATCATCCAACATCCTTTTATGATAAAAACACCCCAAAGCTAGAGATATTAGGGAATTGCCTTAATCTGATGAAGACCTATAAAAAACCCACAGGTAACAAAATATTAATATGTAATGTGAAAGATCGGGTGCTTTCTCCCTAAGACCAGGAACAAGAGAAGATGTCTGACTGTCTCCACTTCTGTTCGACACTGTGCTGAAGGACCTAGCCAAGGCAATTAGGCAGGAAACAGCAAGAAAAATCATCTACATTGGAAAGGAAAACATAAAAGTATCTCTATACACAGTTGACATTTTCTTATAGACAAAAAATCCTAAGAAATGCACAAAAAACTATCAGAACTAATAAAGTTCATGAAGGTCAACATGCCAAAATCAATTGTGTTTTTATACACGTTCAATGAGCAATCTGAAAATAAAGTTAAGTAAAAAATTCCATTTACAATAGAATCAAAAAGAATGAAACACTTGGGAATAAATTTAACAAAGGAGTGTAAAACTTGTACACTGAAAACTGCAAAATATTGTTGAAAGACATTAAGGAAGACCTGAATAAATGGAAAGATATCCTGTGTTGGTGGTTCAGAAGAGGTAATATTGTTAAAAATCGCACCACTCCTCAAACTGATCTACAGATTCAACATAATCTCTACCAAAATATCAACTTCTTTTTAATCTTTTAAATAAATTGACAAGATGTAATAAAATACTTATGGAAATGTAAGGGAACCAAAATAGCCAAATAGTGTTGAAAAGGAAAAATAAAATTAAGGGTCTCATACTTAATGATTTCAAAACTTACTAAAATGCTACAGTAATCAAGGTGGCATGGTAATCGCATAAGGATGGACATATAGATCAGTGGAATATAATCGATAGTCCAAAAATCCATTTTTTCATTTATGACCAATTTATCTTTAACAATAAAGGCAGGATAATACTCGTTAACAAATAGTGCTGGGACAACTGGGTATCCACATGCAAAAGACTAAAGTTAGATTCCTACCTCACACATGCACAAAAATTAATTCAAAGTGGGTCAGAGACCTGAATGCAAAAGCTAAAACTGTGAGACTCTTAGGTTATACATAGGAATCAATCTTCATGATCTTGACCTTGAGTTAGGCAATGTATTTTTTGCCAGGACACCAAAAGTAAAAGCAATGACACGATCACCACCAAACTTATTGCACAATATTAAAAAAATACTTTGCTGGAAACAATATCATTAAGAAAATGAAAATATATTCTGTAGAATGGGAAGAATTGTTTGCAAATTATATAACTGATAAGAGACTTGTATCCAGAATATGTAAGAAACTCTTAAAATTTAACAATAAATAGAAGATAACCCAACTTAAAAAATAGAAAAAGACTTGAATAAATATTTCTCCAAAGAAGATTTACAAATGGCCAAAACTCACATGCAAAGATGCTTATCATTAGTTATTAGGAAGAGCAAATACAACCACAATGAGATGTTACTTCAAATCCATTATAATAATTATAATTTTAAAAAAAGATAAGTGTTGGTGAGATTGTAGGTAAATATATCACTGGTAGGAATGTACAAGGGTGTGGCTACTTTGAAAAAATGGTTTGAAATTTCCTCCAAAAGTTAAACAAATAGTTACCACATGATTCAGCAATCCCACTCTTAAGTATGTATACCCAAGAGAATTGAAAACACGTGTCTCCACAAAAACATGTGCATAAATGTTCATAGCAGCTTTATCTACAATAGGTGAAAGGCAGAAACAATCCAAATGTCCATCAATTTATGTACGGATAAACAAAATGTGCTATATCCACCCAATGGAATATTATCTGGCCATAAGAAGGAATAAAGTACTGATACAAGCCACAACACGATGAAACTTGAAAACATGATGAGTGAAAGAAGCAGCTACATATTGTATAATTCTCATTACATGAAACACCCACAGTAGGCAAATCTATGGGGACAGAAAGTAGATTGATGGTTGCTAGGACTTGTGGGGAGGGAGAAATGGGGAGTGACTGAATGGGTTTCTTTCTGGAATATTGACATTATTGTAGAATTAGTGTCACATAATTTTGTGAATATACTAAAAACCAATTGTACAGATTAAAGGAGGATTTTATGATATATGAATTATAATCTCAATAAGCCATTATGAAAAATAAAAATATTAAAGAGAAAACATAAATATATCTTGAACTAACTCTGAAGGTCAAAAATATGAGGGTTGCAAGGATGAGGTGCTGTATCTGATTATGAAATCCATTCCTAAATTAATCAGCTAGAAAACATTGATATTATCCCCAAGTCTCCCAACCACAAAATCAAATCCAGTGAAATTTCACATTGTGTTTTCATGCTCTAGAAATAATTCTGTAAACTACTTTACATGCTAATCATGGCTTCTATGAATGCACTAGTTCATTTTCTCTCACCAGAGAGGAGTCTACCATGTTCCAGATATTGTTTTAGGGGCTAAACTTTAGGAAGTATTTGACAGTCTGAAAATGAGATATTTTAATATTACTAATCTTTTTTTTCTTTTTTCTCTTTATTTTTTCATTTAGTCCAAACCAGGGAAGTTCTAGTTTCCATTATCTTATCACTCCTGAATGTTGATGTACTGTCTCAATCTTGGCTGGAAAGACTTAAAATGAATTGTTGTTTTCTAAGCAGAGCTCCTATAATGCACAGAAGGGGAGTAGACATTAACAACTCCTTTTTCCATTCAGAGTTCCTGGAACAGAGCCAGCATATTCCAGCACTCAATTTCCTCAGCCCTGGGGCCTGGGTGAGACACATCCTACCCTTGTTAATTTTAGAGGAGAAGCACATTACTAAGTGGTTCTCAATCTGCTTAGTGTTCATTTTAAAACTTTTAATTCTTTTACAATATGTTAAATAATTGGTCTCAACTATGTGCTATTGGCATATTGTAAATTGCACATATAGCTTTAATTTCTATTTTTTAGGTTTCAGTTATTATTTTTGTACTTCTGGAGAAATTTAAACATATGTCTTTGTATATTTTGAGTCCTTGCTTGTGGAAACTTTCCTCTGGACTATTTTGTTGCTAACAGATAATCATCTACATAATTCTGCCTTTTTTTATGGGAAGAAATGTTGTGGGTGGTCCTTCATGGGGCCCTTGCTTTAGGTTAAAGGCTGGGAATGTGGGTTGAAATCCAGATTCTACCATGTTCTGTATACTTTAACAAAATTACTAAAAATCTAAGCATCAATTTTTTGGTTGTTGTTTGTAAAATGAGAATAAGAATATTTGCCTCACAGCGCTATTAAGAATGATGTTTGTCAAAGATAAGATGGCAATATGTGAATGATTTTATATCTGGGTTCTCTGTTCTGTCTATGTAGACATTGGTCTATGTCTCTATTTTTGTGCCAGTATCATGTTGTTTTGGTTACTATAGCCTTGTAGTATAGCTTAAAGCCTGGTAAAGTGATGCCTCCAGATTTGACCCTTTTGCTTATGGATGCTTTGGCTATTTGGGCTCTTTTCTGGTTCCAAACAAAACATAGAAGTATTTTATCTAGATCTGCAAAAAATGTCATTGGTATTTTGATGGAGATTGCATTGAATCTGTAAATCACTTTTGGTGGTATGGACATTTTAACAATATTGATTCTGCCAGTCCATGAGCATGATATGTTTTTCTATTTGTTTACATCGTCTGCAACTTCCTTCCTCAGTGATTCATAGTTCTCTTCGTAGAGATCTTTTACTCCCTTCATTAAATATATTCCTAGGTATTTTATTTTCTTTGTAGCTATTGTGAAAGGTATTGAGTCTTTGACTTGATTCTCAGCTTGACTGTTGCTGGTGTATAGGAATGCTACTGATTTGTGTACATTGATTTTGTAGCCAGAGACTATAATTCCAGCAGTCTCTTGGCAGAATATTTGGGATTTCTAGATATAAGATCATATCATCAGCTAAGAGCAATAGTTTGACCTCTTATTTCCCCATTTGGATACCCTTGATTTCCTTCTGTTGCCTGATTGCTCTGGCTAGGACTTCCAGCACTATGTTGAAAGAAGTGGTGACAGTGGGCATCCTTGTCTTGTTCCAGTTCTGAGTGGGAATGCTTTCAACTTTTCCCCATTCAGTATGATGTTGGCTGTAGGTTTGTCATATATGGCTTTTATAATTTTGAGGTATGTTCCATCTATTTTGTTAAGAGTTTTTATCATAAAAGGGTGCTGAATTTTGTTGAATGCTTTTCTTGCATCTATTAAGATAATCATATGAGTTTTGCAAAGTAGACAGCAATACACTCTGGGGAAAAGAATCTCTATTCAATAAATGGTGTTGGGAAAATTGGATAGCCACATGTAGAAGGTTGAAACAGGATCCATCTCTCACCGCTCACAAAAATTAATCCAAAATGGATAACAGACTTAAATCTAAGACATAAAACCATAAGAATTCTAGAAGAAAATGTTAGAAAAGCTCTTCTAGATATCAGCCTAGGCAAAGAATTTATGAGGAAGACCCCAAGGGCAATCACAGCAACAATAAAAATATTAATAAATAAGTGGGATTTGATTAAATTAAAAAGTTTCCACACAGCCAAGGAAACAATCAGCATAGCAAATAGACAACCTA
The DNA here is from genome assembly GCF_041146395.1 of Eulemur rufifrons. Taxonomy (NCBI): domain Eukaryota; kingdom Metazoa; phylum Chordata; class Mammalia; order Primates; family Lemuridae; genus Eulemur; species Eulemur rufifrons. The sequence continues at coordinate 112,161,220 of NC_091001.1, read as the reverse complement.
CAGAAAGGGAGAAAATATTTGCATGGTATATATCCGGTAAAGGACTAATAACCAGAATCTACAAAGAGCTCAAGCAAATCAGCAAGAAAAAAAAAATCAAACAACCTCATTAAAAAGTGGCCAAAAGATATGAACAGAAACTTTTCAAAAGATGATAGATGAATGGCTAATAAACATATGAAAAAATGCTCAATATCACTAATCATCAGAGAAATGCAAATCAAAAGTACGATGAAATATCACATAACCCCAGTGAGAACAACTTTTATCAAAAAGTCCCAAAACAATAGATGCTAGTGTGGATGAAGAGAAAAAGGAACACTTATACACTGTTGATAAGACTGCAAACTAGTGTAACCTCTATGGAAAATAGTAAGGAGATTCCTCAAGGAACTAAAAGTAGACACACCATTTGATCCAGTAATCTCACTACTGGGTATTTACCCAAAGGAAAAAAAGTCATTTTATCAAAAAGACACTTGCACTAGAATGTTTATTGAAGCACAATTCACAATTGCAAAGATGTGAAATCAACTCAAGTGCCCATCAATTCATGAGTGGGTTAATAAAATGTGGTATATGTACACCATGGAGTACTACTCAGGCATTAAAAAAATGTTATTATCTCTTACAATAATCTGGATGGAACTCGAGACTATCCTCCTAAGTGAAGTTTCACAAGAATGGAAAAAAAAACACCACATGTACTCACTACTAAATTGGAACTAACTGATCAGCACTCATGTGCACAGATGGAAGTAAAACTCAATGGAAATCATGTAGGTGGGAAGGGAGAAGAGAGGATGTACCTAACTGGTACAATGTACACTATCTGGGTGATGGGCACCCTTATAACTTTGATTTAAGCAGTACAAAAGCAATCCATGTAACCAAAACATTTGAAACCCTGTAATATTCTGAAATTAAAATATATATATATATATATATATATACACACACACAAGGTGAAAAAAATAATGTTTTATTTTCTTCTTCTTCATTGTATAATGGTCAGAATAACATTTTTTCTTCCCTACAACATAAAAGACAAGATATATGTATTCAAGTCTTAGTAAATTTTGACATAACTGTTATAGATGGCATTCCTTTTCCTGGCTGCCCTCCAGGTCATGAAATAGGATTTCTACCCTCATTGCCCTACCCCAACCATATCTCTATTCAGCTCCTGGCCAGGAATATAACCAGCACTACCTTGCTGGCACTTCATTTCATTCAATATGCATTAATTGGGATCTTAGGAATTGGAATTTGGAAGACAAAGATTCAGCTAGAAGCCAAATTTTATTTCAAAGAAAGAGAGAGGAACAGGATTTTAAAAAGAATGTTGAGGGTGATTACACAGGCTTTAGTAAAAGAATTATTATTCGTGGAATTGGCCGGCTTAGAACACGAGTCCACAGTTCATTGGTTGTCTCTGTTGAGGAGTTGCAGCACTGGTGAAATTCAGCTGTTTTCCAGGATGTTGTGGTCCTAGTGGTTTGGTATAGTTCAAAGGTTCAAGGTTCAAAGCAAGTTCTTGGCTGTTTTTTTCTTTTTCTTTTTCTTTTTCTTTTTCTTTTTCTTTTTCTTTTTCTTTTTCTTTTTCTTTCTCTTTCTCTTTCTCTCTTTCTCTCTCTTTCTCTTTCTTTTTTCTTTTTTCTTTGTAAGTTTGCAGGTCCTGCAGGAGGAATGGCTTTCCAACTCCATAACTCCATGTTAGAGCTCTGAACCAGAGAGACACCATTTTGTTTGTCACATTTCACATGCCCGTCTTTGTTAACTTTCTGTGGGTTTTGTCACTGAGTTTCCTCTCTTCAGTCCACCCCAAACACAGCTGCTGTCTGCACTTCCCTGTTGCTTTTTCATTCCCACCTATTAAATGAGAGCCCTCTATGAACTATCTCTTCAATCTTTTTCCTCAACCTTCCATCTTTTTATCTCGTTGTACTGACGACTGGATAAATATTTCCAACTCCTGACTCTGGACTTCTTTTTTCTCCTCCATTTTTTGAACTTTTTTGACAAGAATTAGAAAAATGGAGAGAGGGAGAAGACTGAAGAAGAGAATAGCCCTGGGCTAGAGACAAGAAGGTCTGTGTACAGTGTTGGGAGGTGAGGAGGAGGAGGACAGGAAGGCAGTCCAGTCTCTCAGTGACAGAGTGTCCAGACATGGGGCCAAGTACAAAGAAAAGCTAATTTAATGGAGGCATCAGAATGGCTTTGTGGTTTGAACAAACATGAGGACAAGAGAGGGGAGGAAGGAAGGGGAACAGAGAGGCAGGGCAGGGGAATTTTAAGGATGATTCTTGGGAACTGTGTATCTGCTCTTTGAGATATTCAGATAAACAATGGCCCTCCCTTCTACTAACATTCGTTGTTCAGGGACATGACACCACTCTGAGACTGAGCCAGTGGGTCCACAGGATCAAAATGGTGGTAAAGATCGCAATCTCCTGCACGGAGTTATTGTGAAGACCATCATATGTTAGTAAGTACATGCTGTGATAAACACACACACACACAAAAGGGAAAAAGCCCTAGTGCCAATCAATGTGTGTTTCAGCAAAAATACAATGAGGGAGTTTCAATTTGTCAGGGGACTCCGATGTGGTAGAATATACACTGACACCTGAATTTATCTTTTCCATGGAGTGATTTCATTGCGAAAGTTATTTTCTCTAAAAAGAAGCAGTCTGAGTGTCATTGACAAACAGTTGGCAGTGACCATAAACTGACTTATTTTATTTTATTTTATTTTTTTCTTTTTTTTTTAATTTTTTTTTTTATTCATGATAAATTATTAAGTGAACAGTGCAAGTTAAAAACAATAGTTTCATATTTTTTCCCCACCCCCCCTTTCCCGAGTCAGCACCTTCAAGTGTTACCACTCCCCAAACGGTGCGCAATGCACTCATTGTGTAGGCATACCCCATCCCCTCCCCCACCCCCCACCTCAGTCTGATGTCCAATTGGTGTCGTTCCCAGATTTGTATTTAGGTGATGATCAAACTGACTTATTTTAGAAGTGGTATGCACGCATTGAGCTCATGTCCACAAAAGGTCCAGCCATGTGCTGAGTTAAGAAAATCACACAGAGATCTTTCATTTGTACTTTTGCAAGGGCCATGGGATTATAGACTAAAGGTTATTTTCATGTCTGTCTTCATCATTATTATCATAAGAAATTAATATCATCCACCTTATCTAGGAATGCTGCAAGGGTCTTGACCCGACCTGAACCGTGAACTCAAAACTGAACTGAACCACATTAATTTCCAAAATCATCAGCTGAAACTTAAACCACAAAGTAATTATAGCTGAAATGTATACTGAAACAACGTCTTCTAAAAACTTGACTTGGCTTGATATAGTTGAAAGGTAATTAAGGTATGTAAAAATGTCTCTGACCGATCGGTCATCAGAGCTTTATTTGTAATATGAGTCAAAGCACATACAGTGTGACCAAAATAATTAAAGAAGAGAAAAACCACCCTAGACCTTAAAATGAGTGAGCTATCAATTTTCAGACTGTGTCACTGGAGGGGCGGAGTGGGGCATGGCTGTGCCAAGACTGTCTGCATTTGATCTCCAGGGTGGGGGAGGGGTGCAGCCAGGAGCTAGGCCTTTGGGGGAGTCCACTGAGGGATGGAGGGAGCTGGGGAGAGACGACTGAGGGGGCCAGGGCTGGGCCAGCTCCAGGGGGCAGGATGGAAAGGAGAAAACGACCATCAGGAGAGGGGTCTCTTCCTAGGCTGTTCAGCAAACAGATCTAAATGTTTTCTCAAACTGATGAAAAAGAAGTAAGGCAGGTCCTAACTAACCCCTTGCACTGTCTTTATATAATTTAAAAATTGAATTAGAAACTTGCCTGGATTCCCTCCACTTTGGAATATTGCTCTCCGTTTGGAGTTTAAACTTGTCCATCATTCAGGTTGGGAGTGGTATAGGGGAAAGAAAGAAAGAAAAGAGACTGCCTCCTGTTTCCTGAACAAGCACCAGAGGGCTTGCCACCCTCCACATTCAGGGTCTGTGTGTGCCTCTCCCCCGTCACCAGAGTGGGACTTTGAGCACTGTGGCCACGTAACTTAAACCTCGCTAGCACTGAACGAGAATAGACACTTGCAGGTTGAGCATCCCTAATCCAAAAACCCAAAATCTGAAGTGCTCCAAAGTCTGGAATGCTACAAGTGGAAAATTCCTCAAATAAGTACTTAATGCAAACTTAGTTTCCTGCACAAAATTATTAAAAATATTGTATAAAATTACCTTCAGGCTATGTATACAAGGTGTATATGAAACACAAATGAATTTCGTGTTCAGACATGGGTGCTACCCCCAAGATATCTCATTATGTATGTGCAAATATCCCCAAATCCAGAAAATTCCCAAATCCAAAACACTTCTGGTCCCAAGCATTTCAGATAAGGGATACTCAGCTCATAACAGTTATGGAATGACTCAGTGAATGAATGAACAAATAGGAACTGGTGAATTTTCAGAAAGGAAGCGTTCAGCAGTGTTTGGCTATGGGCTTTTCATCCCATCTTGAGAGCTGGGCCCAGACAGTCACCTAGACCTGCCTCACTTATACCGTTAGGTGAAAAAAAGAATGTGACGGTTGTTGTGGATGAAGGGGCCCATGTCTGTGGGCACATGAGGGTCACCATCTCACTCAGGAGACAAATGATGGTGTCACCAGGGAGGCTCAGGTGCCTGGTGTCACCAGGGAAGCTAACACACATGCCGCCAGTCTCCCCCGGAGTCTATTCAATTTGTGACAGAGATGGGATGAGAATCCATAAAATGCTTTTCTTATTTTTTAGAAGAGATTTTTAAATCCTAGAATCAAAGGCTAGAGGTAAACACAAACTAATCATAATACAAAGGCAAAAAACCAGACATCTTAACTCTGAACTGGAACAAGGGTGGGTTGCTGCCAATCAGCGTGGAGGGGTTTTCCCAGTGCCCTGGGCACGCGTTCAGCCCAGGAGCTTGGCACATGCCACAGCAGAGCACGTGCACTGCTGTTCTGCAGAGGAACAGCTGCTCCTTCCACAGAGGGGGAATTCAAAGTCTTCACTTCACACGAAGAACCTCTGAGCCCAGGGAAGACCCGAAATAATGTCTTTAAAGTTGTAAGGAAGCAATATAATTTTGAGAGCTATTCGCTTAAAACTGCAAAGGATGGTAATAATTTTACAACATGTGGTACCATACATATAGACCCATAACCCACTCAGGTTATTTTGATATTGGTTTGTGCAGTTAAAAAAATGCAATGATTTGGATAATTGAAATTTGCAAGGACCATGATAGAACAGTTAAAATGAATAACAATAGGTTGCTTCAATTTATTTTCATTTCTAATTCAGAGCAGGAAATGAGAAAGCACATTAGGTCAATGGTTATGAACTAATTAAGAGGCAAACTAAAAGCAATTCCATTTTAAAATAAGATGTGCAAAGAATATGGAATATTTGAGGTGTCTGTTAACGTGCAGACTTATAGCACTGGGTCTAAGCCAGATAACCGGGGCCTCTATCCTAGTTCTTGCACTTATTAGCTGTGCAACATTGAATAATTTACTTAGACCCTTTGAATCTTGGTTTACTCATCTGTAGCATATGGATAGTAATAAATACCCCACAGGCTCTTGTTAAAACATTGTGTGGTGCTGGTCGGAGAGTCTGTGTTCAGTATTTCTTATCTGCATCTGACTTCAGATTACAGAAGCCAGAAAGAAAAACATCTCACCTGACAAAGAAAATTAAAATCAGCTGGATGGGACCTCACCCCACATTCTAGGAATTCCTTGCTTTGCCACATTAATTTCTTCATAAGTATTTATGGTCCTTGTTCATCTCTTCTGAATCTGCCTTGGGACCCCAGAGGAAAAGCACTTCCTGTGTCCCTTGCACGGTTACTCTGAGTGTGGACGCTGGCGATGGGCAGTCTAAAGGCAGGTGATGACTGAAGGAACAACGAGGGAGGCTGGGACAGAGCAGGGCACTTCAAGGACAGCTCTGCCCTGTGAACCAGGACAGGAAGTGGCCTGCCTCCCACTGCCCGGCACCCACATCTGCATTTTCCCTCCTCTTGTTTCCCAAAGGGAACGGTGGGGTTTGCTTTCATTTTAGTCAACTGTGCATCTTGCCCCAAGGAGCCCCAGTCTCTGTGACCACAGGGAGTGGGACCCTGGGGACATTCCCTGCAGCCTACTCTCAGACAGGTCGTGGGGAAAGAAGAGAGCCACACCCAGCGCTTGCAATAGCTACAGTTTCCCAAAGACACAAAATTGGCTCATCCCGTCTTCACAAAGATACTTTCATCAATGCACAAAACGTGTGTCTATAAAAGGTGAAGTTAGCAGACAGACTGGAAGATGTTTGCCATTTCTGTGAGTTTTTCTCTTACCAAATGCTAGTGGATTTGCCTAAGAACTGATGTGGGAGGAGGAAAACATAGTGGAGAGCTCACAGGTGGTGATTCTGTGACATTCTTTTATGTTCCCATAACCTAACTGAACATCTGTGTTAACTTGTATTGCATAATGTTTTATATTTTACGAAGCTCAATGGTAAGGGCTCTTTCATTTCATTCAAGTTTGAGTATTATTTTGCATTCTTGAGAGGCTTGTTGAGTGGGTTGAAATAGCATTTGCAAGAAGGAAGGACAGTTATTTGCCATTTTTCAACAATGAGAAAGATCAGGAGAGAAGTGTGGAGCCAAGCACTCCCTGTCTGCCCAGAGAGTCTGTCATGTGCTAGATGCTGGTCCGATTGCTTCACACAGGATTTCTTTTTTAACACTTTTAACAACCCTGCACAGTGTGTCTTAGTCTGTTGGGGCTGCCATAACAAGAGTATCAATGACTGAGTGGCTTATAAACATCACAAATTTATTTCTCATAGTTCTGGAGGCTGGGAAGTCCAAGCTCAAGGCACCTGCAGATTCAGTGTCTGGTGAGGGCCTGTTGTGCACAGATGGCACCTTCCTGTGACATCCTCCCGTGATGCGAGGGGCAGCCAAGCTCTCTTGGGTCTCTTTGATTAGGGCACCCATTATGTTCATTAGGGCTCCACCCCCATGACCTAATCACCACCCAAATGCACCACCTCTTAAAGCCATCCACTTGGGGTTAGGATTTTAACCCATGAACTTTGGGGGACACAGTCAGGCCATAGAATGGTGACAGTTATTATTTTCCATGTCATAGGTGAGGAAACTGAGGTTGCATAGTTTACACCATGTGTCAAAGGCTGAAAAGCTGGTTTCTTATACAGCTGGGAATTAACTTTTCTAGCTACCTGTTTTATTTAAATGATCCTGGACTAAACTTTGTGCAGTGGCAGTACCATAGCTGATGAGGTTCATCCGAGGTGCAACTATTGCTAGTTGAAAACTTTTCCCTGTATCCTGGCATGACAACTCGTAATATAGCCAGGACTGGCAATTTTTGACGGTCCCTACAAGGACTGAATAATAAAAAAATAAATAAATACATGATACTGGACTTTAAATTGGTTAGTTTATTTAGAAAAAATATCTTCTCCCAGGATAGTCAAAATAATACACCTGGCCTGAAAGAGAAAACCATTTCTCTAAGCAGAAGAAGGTTGATGATAATACACAGTGATTATCCTGTTTTTCTGCTATCTGAATTATGGATTACACAGTCCTCGGTTCCCTTTTCTGCAGCGCTTCTCCTTGGCAGGCTCCGTGACAAAACTGCAGGGAGAGAGGGTTAGTGAGGATAGCCCCTCTCTGCTCCATTTAGCTTCAGGCAGGGCAGCTTGAACTCTGGGATCATCGGAAAGCTCACCCACTCACGTGACTGGTGCTGATGGGGTCGTTGGTTCTGCCCTCAGCTGGGGCTGTCAGCTGGGATACCTAGACATGGCCCAGCCATGCCACCTGCACTTCCTTATAATATCCAAGCTGAGTTCCAAGGGTGGGTCCCAAAATAGAGAAAGCCAGGCAGAGCCGTACAACTTTTTATGTCTGGCCTCGGCAGTCACATTGTATTAGAAGTGAGTCATTAAAGTTAACCCATACCCACGGGAAGGTCAATTAGACTCTCTTTTTTATGGAAGGAATTTTTTTAAAGTCAAAAGCATAAGTGTATGTGTTAAAATCACCACAGTACTCCTGGAACCTAAGACAAGTGTGCCCACCCTGGACCCCCCAGGGTCCTCCTCACTTCCACTCTAATGGTCTTCCCTATGTCTGACTTAGTATCTGTCTTCATTCCTAGACTGTTAGCTGCATGAGTAAGTATCCATTTTGCTCAGTGTCATATTGTCAGTATGTAGCACTCTGTCTAAATATTTATCGCATGGATACATCTTTTATTGCATTTATTTGTTTACTAGATTTTTGTTACCTACTACTGCCTGAGGACAGAAACTGTGTCTTATACAACTTCATATCCCTAGCACAAGGCATAGTGGTATCCAACACAAAGCAGGAGCAATAGTTATGGAATTAATTGATAAGTACATGGATTGATGACTAGATTTATTAGCTAGGTACATATGTGTATTTGTGTGTAGGTGTTTTGGAAGACTTTTTATTTGTCAGATAACCCAATGAGGACAGAAATTTATTTTTCTTACAACTCTACATTCAGGGCTAGGGAAGTACTTAAAATAAGTGTTCAGTAGATTCATTCAATTCAATGAATAAATGAATGAGTTTTGGGTTTGCTCTTTTGTAGGGAAATTGTCAAGTGACTGCAACTTACATTTAATAAATTCTCTAGCAATTTGATATTTGTTTAATGACTACATTTTTTCAAATATTAACTGTAACCTAGTGATCAGACTGGAACGGTGATTCTCAAGGGGGATTGATTTTGCCCCTGTGAGACATTTGGCAAAGTCTGGAGACGTTTCTGGTTGTCTGGGCTGGGGGTGCTGTTGACATCCAGTGGGCAGAGGCCAGGGCTGCTGCTAAACACCCTGCAACATACAGCCTCCCCCTGAAAAAAAGGAAGAATTACCTGGTCACAAATTTCAATAGTGCAGAGATTGAGAAATACTGGACAAGAATTCAAGGAAACAAAGGTGAAAAAGACACTGCTTTTGTCGCTAAGAGACCCACAAGAGAAATACGTGGGTAAATGAATTCTTATTTCAGTGAGACTTTATTGTAATAATAGAAACGCATAGAACAAACAGAGGTGGACTAGGGTGGGAAATCTTTCACTGACCTGGACTGATTAAAAGAACATTCCACCCAAAGGGGAATAGATTGTGCAAAGTCATAGTAAAAAAAAAAAAAAAACACATAGACTGAGATGTACATATTTAATAATACTCAGAACTAGGACAGGTGATTAAAAGGCAATTGAGATCCTTTTTACTGGGGAATGAACACTGGAAGGATGTTCAGGGCTGTGGCCAGCGTATCAAACACGTCACTGTAAATTTTCCATTTAATGAATGACAGATTAGTGAAGAAAAGGAGACTTTTTAATTTTCTTTTTTAATCTTGAAACACAAAGCCTCTACGGTTGGCTGTGGATCCCAACTTTTCTTCTGAGGGAAGGACACTGCCGTCATCTACGTTTTCCCTTTTCTTATCAGGTCTCACCTCTGAGCTCCGAACGCCGGCTCTGGGGCCCTGGAGCTGGACCCCGCACTCGTCTCCTTTGCCAGCAGGTGCAACGTCGGGCTCTGTCCATAGAGACCAGTGGGCTGACCCTGGACGGGGCCGGGGGGAGGGAGACTTGGCTTCTGGGTTCCCCTCCTCGGTTGTTGCTGTTACTATTATTATTCAGTGTGAGAGATATATAACTAATATCTCAATAAATACTTGAAGGTCCCTACTTTATAACTTTTTATAAGGTCCATGTGCCAATGAAAAGTCGTAGGTCACTGTTACACATGGGAAGAGAGATTGCAGAGAAAGGGACTAATCTTCCTCTTCCTCCTGTAAAGCCTCTTCTTGGTTTCTCCTTTCTGTGTGCAATCCTCCCTTAATGTGGGTAATTCATGCGAGGAATGACTTCGAGTTAGACTTCCTGGGTACCTATCCTGAATTTACCACTAACCAGATCTACAACTTTGGGCAAAATACACAACTTCTATGCATTGGTGTCACCTTGCTTTATAAGTGAGAATATTTTAAGTGGTGGCTGAGAGGGGAAAGACTTGACACAGTGCCCTGGAACATGCAGATAGTACAGAAAAAATGCTCCACACAGTGCACTGACATATAGCCAGAGCTCAAAAATGTGTGGGGATGGTGTGCTAAGGCGAGACGGTCTCCTAAACACACAGAGGCGGCCTTGTCTTTCCAGCATCAGCGGGATGCAGACTACGACTCTGACCTGTGTACAACAGGGGATTTGCATATCCAGTCTGGGTGAGATAGTAAGTAAGATAGCTGTGGGGGCATGAGGACCATTCGAATAGAGTCATATTAATAGCTAACATCTATTGTGCAAAACCATGGATGAGACACTGTTCTAGGTGGTTTTGTATGTACTAACTCATTTAATTCTTACTGTAATCCTATCAGCTCATGCAGCAGGTGATGGTCTCCCATATTGGAATCAAGGGCACTGAAGCCTCTCCTATTTGATAGGAGTCCAAGTTAAAGAGCTAAGAAGGGACAGGGTGAGGATTAGAAGATTGTGAGTCATCAGTGATTCTAAGGACTATGTTACACTGCCTCTAAAAGCTACAGGTAGGTACGTTTCAGCTTAAGAAAAAAAAAATAACATTAGAATGGTGGTGCTGGCAAGGACTTTGGCAATGAACGAGCTTAACTGCTGACAAGCCTGGGGAGATGCCGAAGCCCAGGAACCAAGCAGCTTGCACAGATGTGTATGGTTAAGTGGGTCTTATTCCTGGGACTGGAACCCAGGTCTCCCTGGTCTCAGTTCTATGATCTTCTTCGGTGTCTCTTGCCTTCCTCCAACAACGTAATGCATATTCTAATGCACATTACTAATTTCTTAGGTTGTTACAGTTTTTTTAATATCCATGTTTCCCCAGTCAGTCGTATCCTTTCCACATGGAGTTTTAAAGTCATATAAATTAAATGAGAACAACATGTTATACAGCAATGAGGGAATGGTGGCCAGATTTTTTTTTTAATAAAATGACTTCGATTGATAGGTATTTATGGAAAAACACTAGAATCTGAATAAATATCTTCATGCTTAAAAATATTTTAATTGGCTTCACTAATAAAGGAGAGGGACTTAAACAGAACCCTGGGGATTAATAATCACTTCGCTAAAAATGACGAATTCTTGGCTGGCACGTTTTACGGGAGTTGGGTTGTGAACCCCAGAATGGCTGGAACCTTGGCAGTGAGTAGCCTGGGGCGTTGGATCAGTGGCATCGCAGGAAGATGATCTGAGAGAGACTCAGGGCTCCGAGCTTGGGGAAGAGACAGTTAAAGCTTCCCCATGCAAGCGAGTTATATCACACAGCGCTGGTGCCAGGTCAGCAGTCTGGCTGGAGCTGGACGTGGCTGCTGGCGCCAGGCAGTGCCAAGCACCCCTGGCAGCCCTGCAGGGGTTCCCAAAGCCAGATTTCATTTTGCAACCCCCGTGATGTTTCGACAACTGCCTCCCCAAAGGAAATTATAAGCTGCGCTGGTGCCTCCCAGACAAGCCTCGTTGGAAGCACAGAACTCTCATGGCTGGGAACCTGCCGATGCCTGACAAAGGAAGCCCTGCTCAGGTGAGACGAGGCTTGGGGACTCGGATGCTGGCTGTCTGGTCCGGGTCTCTGCCGTGTGCATGAGGAAAAGTCAGTCTGCAGGGGCCAGACTCTGCTATCAGACAGATGGATTGCTGAGTGCCTTTCGTTGTTTCCCTAATTCTTTTTAAAAAGTGAAAGCTAGGCTGATCACAAGCCCCCTCTAAAATCAGGGAGACGGTATCAAAGAGGATGCAGCTGCCGAGGAATTCCAGCTCCAGCCGAGGAATTCCAGAGACTCTGGACTCTCGGGTGTGGGATGTGTCAGCAGCAGCTCCACGTCTGATTAGCGTGTTCCCAGGGAGGATTCCTACTGGGATGGTGGCCATGGAATATTCCAGGGAGTCTGGAGTACCAAATTCTAGTTCGGAGTCTGTCTTAGGGGTACCAGGAAGCCTTGTAGTGTTGCGGAAATCATGTACCCTCTCAGTGTTTTCCCTCCTTCACTGGAAAACATGATTACTTACACATTTGGCGGCAGGTTTGGGCTCCTCAGGGGGTAGAATTGTGTCCTTTTTACCTTTGTTTGCTGAGTCTTTGGCACAGCCCCTGGTGTTTGACAAGCCTAAAAGTTGCCCATGAACTCACAGTGCTTTGGGACAGAAAAGGTGACAAGGAAACACAGGTATACACTTGGAAAGACCATGGGACCCAGGCGTGATCCCAGTGGGCTCAGCCACCCACTCAGGGCTCTGCAAAGTGGGCAGAGTGATGCTTTGTGTCATGCGATGACATCAGTCAGATGTGACCAACTCTTAGGTTACTGGTGGGCACCTCATTGGGTGCCCTGGTGGCCTTGGTTTTGGGTCATGTGAGACCTCAGGACAGGTGGGAGGGCAGGGAGGAGACAGGGAGTAAGCTCAGGCTTTGGAATGAGGATGTATTTGGAACAGTCTGGCTGAAGCCCTGTCACAAAGGCCACCGGGTACAGTGACTCTGAGCCATGCCCATGTTAGGCCAAACTTCGAGATGACTGACCCACGGGGTACAGTCCGGCATTAGGAGGAAAATTCCACATCCAGCAGATTCTCCCAGGTTGCACCTCTCCCTGGCCTCTGTGAAAGGCAAAGAGGTCCCTGCTACTTTCCTGGTTAAACCCCACACGGCCTCCCTCCCTGCTCGGGGGTTGGTTCTGCTTCTCCTGTGACGTACTCAGCTGATGCTGGAGTCTGTGACCTCCATCCTCTAGTTCCTGTGTTCCTCCCGCCTTCTGTCCAGAGAGCCCCCACCTCCGCCAGCATCCCCACGCCCGCCCCATGTCTCGGTGACGCTCTTTGCTTGTGTTTTCCCGCTTGCTTTCTGATGTTTCTCTTCCTCACGCCTCTGCTTCAGCTGGAAACCCCTCCAGGGACCTGTGTGACCTGTGTCCCTTGTTTAAGACTAAGCTTAGCTGCAGTCGCCTCCACAAAGCCTCCTCCAGCTCACTTAGGTGTTTCTCTTCCTGCCCGGAAACACATCAGTGTTGTTCCTATGATACGGCATTGTATTGTAATTACCTACACCCTGCCCCCCCCCCAGTCTGTGCTCCTTGAGGACGGGGACTGTGGCGTCCACATCCTGATACACGCAGCGTCCAGCATGGCGCCTGGCATGCGGGAAGGAGAACCGTGTCCAACCGCAGGGTGAAAGAAGGAGCATCCGCCCCTGGGAAAAGGTCACGGGGCTGCCATGAGTTTCACGGTCCTCAAAAGGACTGTAACCTTGTGGACAGCAACCACCAGGAAACTAAAGCAGAAACCCAGAGCCCAGACATCAGGATCGGGGGCCTCAGAGAGACACAGTGCCGGGACCGAGTGGCACTGGTGCTCTGGGCCCAGAGCAGAGAGAGGGGGTCGGGCAGGGTGAAGGCACCCAGATCCTGCCACCCTCGTAATGCCAGCAGAGCTAAGACGGGGTTCCAGGGCCTGTGATTCTGGTTCATACCTCGCTCACCCAAGTTAATTTATTTGCCTAATGCATTTATGTTCCTATATCTGCAAGAGATGCAAATGGGATTCTTTTTTTTTTTTTCTTTTTGGTGACTTTAAAAACCGGTAGATGAAAAAGAAAGACGTGTTTCAGCTGAGTAAAACGCTCCTCCTGCATGGCATGGCCTGAACCCCTAGGGGAAGGGTGTCCTCAGTCGCGTGGCCGGGGTGCAGGTAGAAGGCAGATTAGTTACTAAAGAGGGGGCAGCAAAAATGAATTTTTCTAAACTTCATACAGGTGGAGAATATTTTGACAATGCATGTTCTTCTCTGTAGGGCCACAGTGCAGGGAAGCAGCAGTGTGGCTCATGCCTCCTCATTTCCTCACTGAACAAGTCCCACTGCTCACCGACACTGTCCGCCAGCGCCCCGGTACCTGGACAGGCAGAGAACAAGCGGGCTGTGCTCTCAGGGGACGCATCTAGCAGGCAGGGGAGGTTGGTCAGAAAATTAGACCAAGAAATGAATGAAAATGAACAATGCCACATGGAGACAAATTCATGGAGCGCTCCGGTGAGGCTGGAGAGTGTAGGGTTTGGACTAAGTTGTCAGGAAAGGCTGCTTAGGAGATGCGCATTAGGCTGAACCGTGAATGAGAAGCGCCAGGTGTGAGAACAACCCAAGCTGAGGGAGGGGTTGGTGCAAAGGTCCTGAGGTCTCAGTGCAGGGCCTGTTTGAGGCGCAGAAGGCAGGCAGGCCAGCATGGCCCAGGCTGAGGTCAGGGAGGGGCAGGGCCGGGTGAGGGCCTCGTGTCTTACGAGAAGTGTTCTGCGAAGCCCCTGGGCAGGGACACACTTGGGTTCCTGTTTTGGAGAGATCACAGTGGTTTCTCACAGGGGTTATACGGGCCTGGGAGGCGGCATGGAGATGGTGAGGAGGTTGCTGCACAGGTGTAGGCAGGACGTGCGGGCCCTGGGCGGCTGGAGAATCGGCTGGGATGGGCCGTGTCTGGAGAGACGTCCGCAGACTCGCTGAGGGATCGGATGAGGCTGGTGAGGGGTGGGGGCGGGGCGACGCCTTTAGGGAAAGGGAGAATGAAAGGGAATCCTTACCATTTCTAACGTTTGTGAACATTTGCCACCTTGTCTGTTTTTCTCAGTTTTTTACTTTATTTGCGAGTGGGACACATTCAGATTCAGATGATCCAGCATTCACGTAGATCGCCTGGTTCTGTGAGACCGTGTCCTTACTCATCACGCATCTGTCATCGTCACAGTGAGAGAGAGAGAGAGGACATTCGTCATTTTACAGATGCGGCCTAGAGTCCCACAGCTCCCTAGGGTGGGGAAGGATGGGAAGCCACCCTCCTGCCTCCATCTTTCTGGCTGCCCCACACTCCAGCGGCCTCCACTGCCCGTGGCACGAGAGTGGCAGTGGAGGAAGGAATTTCTGCTGCCAGAAAGATCGGGCGCCCTGGCAGGCCCTCACCTGCGGAGCAGGCGCAGGATCCGTGATTGCCGCTCCTGCACCCCTTCTGTAGTCGGTCTTAGGCTGGAGGCTGATATCCTCTCCTCTGGCCCTTCAGACCCAAGCTCCCCTGACTCCTCCCGGCCATCAGTTAATGACCCATAAACAAGCAGCCAAGCAGCCAAACGCACCAGTTCCAGCCAGGAAAGGAGATGAGGAGACTCCTGTAAATAAGAGCTCACCTGAGTTAATGAGTTAGTGAAAAGTCATCTTCAAATACCAAGGCCTAGAGCAAAACCGAGCCTTCCCAGGAGCGTGGAGGATGATGCTGGCTGGTGTTGCTGGTGACCGGGGCTTCCACGGGCCAAGGGTGCTCGGGTGGACTCTGCAACTCAGCGCTGGGGTGGGTGGGTTTTAGCCTGAGTTCCCACCCCAACCTTCCTGCCCCCGGCCACGGCCCTGCCCAGCCTCTTCCTCTTCCCAGGTGTTCACCGCCCCCTCCATCCCCAGGGTCAGCCATCCTTGCTGTGACCCTCACTCCAGGCTGTGAGGATGTCTCCTCTTCCTTTGAACTCGGCAGTGTTCATTATTTATGCCTCCTTTGGCACAATCATATCATTGGAGGTTCTAGAACACTTTCTATGTGCAAAACAAACATTTGCCTGGACCACAAAAGAAAGGCATAGTTCATTATTCACATAACAAGCTACTTTGTGTCATGCGTTGCACTACTGTATGAGAATTAAAGGTGAAGCCAGTGCTGTTATTGGCTTCTTCAGAGTGTGGGGATCTATCATAGACCACAGTTCTTTGTAAATATTTCAAGAGAAGAAATTCAAAGAGACAATGTGAATGTTGTGGAATAGCCCATCATAAAATCAGAAAGAGATTAGAACTAGGATATACAAAGGCAATATTGATTTCAACAGCAAAACCAACATCAGGACAAGCAGACAAAATATTTTTTTTCATTATTAAAACAGAAAATGAGCCTATGTGAAGAGATGTTACCATGATTCCTAAATTGAAGATGCTTTTGGATGAACTCACAATAATTTGGTTAATATTAATGCAAAATGAAGAAAATATTCCATGTCTGGAATATTGTCATGAAATTAGGATCAAGACTATTAAATGAATTGAGCAATTAATGTTTTGCTCTAAAATGTCATCCTAAGGATGACAGTTTTTAAACATTATATATTTATAGTGGTATCTTTCACTTTTAAAGTGATTTTGGTTTGGTGTTTATTTTATGTTAATATACTTTTCTTTTAATACTTTTTTATTAGCAAAGGTCTAGATTAGGTAGAGATAGTTTTTATTTGTTATTGAAATATATAATCTTGTTATTCTGGTCCATAATAATAAATCATACATTTATTATATTATGTATATATTTTTTACCCAAAATCTTTTAATATAATCCCATTATAGAAAAATGGTTTATGTTATATTATTTTAGTTGATTTTTATTTAAAAAGGCATGAATAAAGAGGTCTGACAACTAAGGCATAATTTATCTACTCCTGCTGCAGATAAGGACCCCAGTGCAGAGCTGAGGTCTGGCTGCTGCAGGAGCTTGGACGGGAAAACTGCTGAGGTTGCCATGGTAGATGGTTAGGGAGGGAACGGTATTGAGATAGGATATGATTTAAAATGGGTTTTGAAGGATACATAGGAGTTTGTTAAGCTGTAAAGAAGAGAAAGACATCTCATGCTGTTCTACCAGCACAAGCAAAAACCCGAACAGAAAAGTGCACAGTATGGTGGCAGAGATAACAATGCGAGTCTGCGAGTGCAACAGGAGTAGCGATCCCAGCAGTGCTGCACGACGAAGGCAGGCAAAGCCGCTGGAGTAGGATTTGCACTCCCAGCCTGTTCCTTTCTGTTCTCATCTTCTCCGAAGCAAACCCTCCTCCCTCTTCCAGGCCCGCCCCCAGCTCCCACTTGCTCCAGGAAGCCACCCTGCGCTCTCCAGCACCCACAGGTGTGGTCTTCCTGCAGCTCCCTTCTCATCTGAATATTTAGAATTGTTGGCTCCTGTCTGTCTTCTTCCCATTTTCAGATTTCCCAGGTTTCCTACTCGGCCTAAAGTGTCTTCCAGACCTAAGGACTTCCTGCCTTCTGCACATTCTGGCACACAAAATAAACACTGATGCCTGTGGGGTACATGAAGCAGGCTGCTCGTTGGCAGGGGCAGCCCCTGGGGACAGAGGGGACCCTATCTGAGCCCACGTGTAATCAAGGGCTGCTGTTGGAAGCTTGCTGGTCCATTGTCTTGGTCCTGAAGGTTGGTCCACAGGTGGCATCGGCACCCCCATGGGGCTTGTGGGAAATGCAGATTCCCTGGCACGAACCCCCAGACCTATGTGACTCGTAGGTACCAGGAAGTCAGAGAAGCTCTGGTCTTGCCCCACCGCTTCTCTCCTGGAAAAAACAGCCCCAGGCATAGGCAGAGCGAGGGGCCCCAGCAAGGCCTGGGGACTGGCTGCCTTCCTGGCATGGAGCTTGGCACATTGGGGCAGGGGCTTCAGCCCTGCGTGCACACAGGGGTGGCCCAAGTGAGACCGAGGGGGGACCTTTTCTCAAAGTTCGGAAGAAATTGGTCTGGAGTGTGCCCAGCAAAGGCTCCTTTTTAGTTCCTAGATGATTGTAATCTGAGCCCAGGGGGACCCACTGGTCACCATAGGATAGAAGGTTCTTCTCCCCAAGAGGACAAAGGACGAGGAGCCCAAGCTGTCCCATTGGCTCAGTGCTCAGCTGCCAGTGCCAGGTTTCTTTAATCAGCCTGGCCCAGGGTACGGGCACTGAGCAGTGAGACCTGGCAGGGACTCAGGCCAGAGAATGGCTGTCGGGAGAGCCAATAGTATGACTGCATCAGAGGAGGGATCAGTCCAGGAAGAGCCCTCGGGGACGGTGGACATGATCCCTTCACGCACTCGCCGGGGATGGCATGGACAGGAAGTCACTCCCGAGGGTCTCACCAGAAGCCTGGCTTTGGGGAGCGGGGTTGGTGGCCACATGAGGCTCCAGGGTGAAGCCCTGAATGGCCTTTTCTGCCAAGATGGAATCAGAGAACTTTGTGTGACGTATCAGGCCCTCACTTGCCTTTCGAGCCTCATTTTTGTCATTCCCTGCCTCAAAATTCACGTTTTAAGAAGGAGCTGCACACAGTAGTGTGCACACACACTGTAGTTCTCTCCACTGGCCAATTCGGCATGCCCCGTCCCCTCCCTTACGGGCTCACCTGTGTTCATACTGCCCCCTGGGGGAGCAGCTTCACGTTCCTTAGGGTGACTTCCTGCTCCTGGCCCAGTCTGGGCTCACATTCTTCTGTTCCAGGCGGCTCCACTCCTACCATGGACAAGGCTGTCACAAGCCTCTCTAAACCACGTGGCACCACCTGCCTCCTCTGCAGAGCGTGCGCTGCTCACCTGTGCTTGCAATTGCAGTAGGTCGCGCCGCATCTAAAACCTGGCACTGCACAGTCAAGGCATCTCACATTTGGGAATTCGGGAAGGAAAATGTGAGTGGCCCTGAGAAGCCTGCATAGGATTCTCCCTGACATCCAGCTGGTCTTCTCCAAGGGAAGCCTTCTCTCAGTTCGTGCTCCAGTGTGAAGGCATGAAGCAGCCCGGCTTCTCCCGCCCCGCGCTGCGGGAAAGCAAAGCCTGGAGCCATGGTCGGCAGACTGCAGCCCACAGGCTGAGGCCAGGCATTGCCTGCTTGTAGCTAAAGTTTCACTGGACACATGCCCACCCATCTGTCTCGGAGTCAACTAAGGTGGCTTTCAGGTTACAGCAGCAGACAGAGTTGAGTAGTTGCAACAGGAACCACAGGACCTATAAACCTAAAACTGACCACCTGGCCCTTTGCGGGGCAAATTTGCTGACCCCTGCTGCGGAGAACTCTGGAAGTTCTTGGGGCCTGGGGTATACTTCTTGTTCTAAGCATTGTCTTTTTCCTTATCACACTCAAACACAGATAACAAATGATGTCTAACATTACTGAGTTTTGGGGTCCCTAAAAAGATATAGGATTTGGGGTCAGATAATCTGATTTCAACTTCTGGTTCTGCCATCTACAAGCTCTGGGGCCTTGAGAAAGTCAGAAAGTGCCTCCTATCCTTGGTTTCCGCACCTGTTCCAAGATCAGTCTCCACCCTAGAATGGACCTAAGGATTTGGTGAAAAGGAAAAAGCCCTTTCTGTTCTGGAAAATGCTGCCCAAAGGAAATTCCAGCGAAGGTGGAGGCAAGGCAAGCCCATCTCACTGGGAGGGGCCTGTTTATGTGTGAGGTTAGACCTCTGCTCAAACTTACCCTGAACTCCTGATTCGGTTTGTACTCACATTTGCTCCTGGATGGCAGCGTAGGTTCACTGGAAGTGTCGGAGAGGACCACGGTGGGCAGAGCAGGCTGAAAGAGACGCAGCCTGCAGACCCGGCCCGCTCACTGCTGCGACCTGGGGCGCAGGCGGCACCACCACAGAGCGGGGTCTCTGGGGGCGCTCAGGGGCTGTGAGTGCTAACCCCGGTTTCCACGTCACGCCAGTTCTCACACAACTTTCGCAATTTTATTGACCACAGTGATTTAACAACTCAAAGTAGACCGGCGTCAGGCATTTGACATCGTCAGGAAATAATGAGTCAATGCGGGAACGCAAGCCGCCCAGAAGGCTGAGCATTTATTTGTTGAGCATCTTAACTTTTCAATACTTTGAACATTTTGTATATACAACCTTTAAAATTTATTATATAATTTTTTTTCCTCTTAAGAAGAGCAAATAACGTAAATTGTGACACATACAAGAATATTTTCAGGTTCCACAATGAGGTTTTCTACTATTTTAAGGAGCCCTAGGTTACCGCATCTCTAGCTTTGGTGGTTTTCAATGTTTTATCTTTTTGTTTTCTTTTCTGTCAGTTCTCAGTTCTTATTTCTTTGACTATTAGTGCATTTCCCTATAATAGCAACATTTCTCAGTCTGAGTGTTTTTCTTCTAATCTGGAGAGAACTAGAAATATAATTAAGGAAGCTGGTTTTACATATAAGTAAATTAAGAACTATGGGATTCAAGTGAGGATTTAGAAAGTCCTAGAGAAAGCTAAGAATGTGGCATTTATAGCAGGTTTTTTGTTTTTTTTTTTTTTTTAGCTTCTACTTCAACTGATACAAAGAGATTTTACCTATTTATTTTATTTTGTATCTTATTGTTATTTCTTTTCTTATTTTGTAGCTTTTGGAAATTTTGCTGATAGGTAAGATTGCCAAAGGCTAAGTTCCAATTATCTGAAGTATTTGGACTGCAACATGAATATTACACTTTATAAAATGGTATAAAATGTCCAGATTCAATTCAGTTGCTCAAATGCCTGATTAATCGACTAACGTGCATTAGCCCCTCTGCATCTAAGACATTATTCTGGTCACAGAAGGGGAGTTGGGGAGGCTACGGGGGTTCACCCTCTCCTGATCCTGGACAAGAGCTTGGTTTCCACGACACGTGGCAGCATTTCCTGCATAGCTGTGCGAGGTCTGTAAGAACAGACAACTTTCCCTTTTCCTCAGTTTCACTTAAACATATGGCAACAGGCACCTCTACATAGGTACAGGCTACTTACATATGTGTTGTGCCTTAAACATGGGTTGCCCGTGCCCTGCTCCTCCATAATCGGTGCAGACAGAAGGACACGACAACACCTTCTTTGCCCCTGTAGCTGTTGGCTTTTTTGTGTGTGGTTAAAATTTGTCAATGGGTGTTTTCATGTCCTTGGGTCACCATGTGGTGCTGGCTGCAGGAACAACTGTCCGCCATGCTCAGGGTGTGAATTCAGTGTGTGCATATATCTGCGCGACAGGCTGGGTGAGGGCTCCCGCCACCCTAGACCTGAGCAAAGAAATGTGGTCCCTGGGACGCTTGGTCCCTTGGGCACAGCCCTGGCAGGCCCAGGGGGCCCCCAGCCCAGCAGCTGACCCACACGAGTGGCCCAGGCCAGGTGCGGTGCAGCAGTGTTGGCCCACCGGTGCGACTTAGATGCTGATTGGTACCAGCGGACGCAGATGGGCTCTATTCTAGAGTCTCAGGGGAAGCCAGAGATCCCAAATTAAACATGGCACCTGACTCTTAAAACCCTGTGCAGGCCACGCCAAGTTCTATGTCTGTGGAAGGAATGTGGTTGGAAAGCCACAGGTTTGGTGCCATCCACAGAGGACAAATCTCTCCCACTGGGAGGCCCAGTCACCAATCCAGACATAGAGCTATTTTCTGAAGTTGCCTTAGTGGTGACAAAAATAAATAAATGAAACCAGTCTGAACGCAGATCTCCTGGAGAGGTGTGTCCTCTCTGGTTTTCCTCAGGCCTCACCATTCCCTGTTGCCTGGCACTGGGCCCAATTCACACGTTTATATTTTCTACCTGTTCTCTAGGCCTTTGCGTGTTTAACTGTGTATCCAAAGAGATATTTTAATCTCTTTTCTGTTCGCAGTTGGGGTTTCCGATCTAGCTGAGGAGCTAAAACTGAGGAACTGATAACTGAGCAGAACCCAAAGTGTCATAAATAACATCTGGTGGCCGGGCAGAGTGGGGAGGGCCGGTGCCTGCCGGCAGCCCGGCGGCGCTGTGCTGGAGTGTGGCTTCTCTCCTCCCCAACGTGAGTCCCAGCCTGCAACATGCAGAGTTAATTGTGACACTGGAAACAAAACACACAAAACATCAAATTCGGTGCCTGACGTGTAATAGGAACTCCATACACAGAAACTCATTATTGTTGGGGTTCTGATTTTATGATTATTCTTATCAGTGTAACTGACATCAATGGGCACAAATACGTCGTTAAATAGCCTTGGAATCACCAAATGCAGAGATGCTCATGTTCATAAACTTACTTGGCACCTAGGCAGAGTGTTTCTTATATACAAATACAATAGGGACGGAATTCTAAAGCCCCAATTAAGTGGAAAAGGTCGCTTTGGAGGTAACAATAGGCCAGAGCCAAGCAACAACAAAAAAAAGCTACTGAGTTTGGCAACCTTTGTTAAGAAGAATCTTTTAAAAAAGCCCCCCTCGGAATCTTATGAATGGGGCTCCCGAGCAACCTCCAATCCCCTGCCCGTCACACACAGGGTTAATTGAATACGTGGGGTGGGGGTGGGCCCCCTTTTGTGGCAGTCACTGGTCACAAAACAAAAACCAATTGGTAGGTTCAGAAGGGGTTTCCAGCTCACACTCTGCTAAAATAAGCCCCACAATTCTTCTTCCTGCTTGGCCAGGAGGGGGTGAACAGAAAGTTAAATCTTTCGAATACACGGAATGTGCTGGAAAAGGTGAAAGTTCCATTTCAAATCCCAAATTGAATGCAGACTCCCTCCCAGCGTGTAAGCTTTGCCCCCTTTGTCCCTTGTGCGTGGGTGCCTTTCTGCAGCGTGTGGGTGGGGAATGGGGATCTGTCACACTGCACCCCCACCCCCAGCTCCCTGCCCCCCAGCGCCCGTCCCCACCCCACCCCCACCCCGCAACAGCAGGCTGCACACGGCGATTAAACCTCAGGGGCCTGGAGATTTTGGACGGAGTTTGGGGAAATGCTACACTGAACCCTCCTCCCTCCCGATCTCCTCCCACTTGCTGTGGGGATTGTCTGTGGTTACACACGGCTTCCCAGGTAAACAAGCTTGAAAAGAACTTACAGGCGGGAATTGAATTAGCACCTGACTCTAGCTTGTAGTGAACCCATTTGCTTAATTAGACAATCATAAAATGATAACATTGAAAATTATAACATTGCAACTAAATATTGAGGGTTAACCTAGCTTTCATAGGTCCTTCATAGAATATCTTTATTAAGCATGATGTTTTCTTGGCTCTTCAAAGTGTTTATTTTTTACAAAAGACAAACTGGGGTAGTGAAAGATACAGAGTCTTAACTAACAATTTTGTTACATGGATGCTGTGTGTTTCTAGGCAAATTGTCCAATTCTTTGAGCCTCACCTTCCTTTCTGTGAAATTTTGTATGATTTTGCCTGACCATTTAATCTGAAGATTAAAACTACATTTAAATACTTTGTTTAACACATCGGAGCATTTCATCGATGAAATAATAACAGGCAATTTTTGAACACTCAGGATGTGGGAAGCTCTGTGCTAATTCACCTGCTCATGCCCTGGTTCTAATTCTCACGGCAGATCTGTATGTGGGGACGTTTATTGCTCTCAATATACAGACAGTGACACATTGGGCACCTGAGGGTGAGCAGCCAGCCAGAGACCACAGATTCAGCTATGACGGAGCCCAGATTCCAGTGAGTTCAGCTGATTCCCGAGCTCATATATTTAGCAATCACCTATACCTCTCCAGTCTGTGCACAATATTTTTTATAAAATAAAGAAATGTTGATGTGGCCCTTTCAATGTCCTTTGCTCATTCCCTCTTGTTCAGCCTTCTCTTTGAGGTCTCCCAGTGAACAAGGTAACGTCATCCTATGGAGCGTGAATTTACAGTCAGGCAGCGAACAGCTACTTTGTTTCTGAAGTTAATCATGCACAGTTGCTGTTGGCCAACGTGCCCCGAAATGTCTTCTAGGGTCACCGTGCCAGCTGCTCTTGGGAGAGGTCCCACATGTCCAGGGACTGTGGCTTCGTCGTTGAAGTGCTAGAGCACTCCGGTATTTCCTTTGTAGGTGGGTGTGCGCACCCCTGGCCTGATATTTCCATGCTGTTGGCTTCTCCAGGTCAGTCATCACGGAAACAGAGGAATGAGAGTGAGGGACGCCTTTTCCAACCGCTGTCTGTACGCCTGGATTCCCACTTTCTTTCTGCTGGGCTGAGCCTCACCCTCCGATGTGGAGCTGTGGGGGCCACGAGACCTGGGTTCCCAACCTGGCTCCGTCTCTTCCCAGTGATGTGGCCAAAGGCAGGTCACTGTCATTTCCTCAGTAACCTCTAAATCCGTTTCCAGCTTCACAAATCCAACAGTTATCTGTCCAAGAATGTCTATAATAATATTAATAAGTATATATATCACAGGGCTGGGAAGATCAGACTAGATCAGGCCGCTGAGCAGTTGAATGCAAACCTAAACCGTGGTGTTCATGTCTTGTTCAGAAACATATTCCCACAGCCTCTAGCAAAACACTCTGCATAGTAAAATGGGTGGAGAGGCTTTGCCTTCAAGAAGCTTTCCATCGTTCCTGAAGCCAAGCGAGGAGATGCATGTCACTGAGAAAGAGGGGGTGTTGGGGGCCTCATAGGACTGCCATGACAGAGGGTGCCAGGCAGGTTAGGTGCCCTGTTGCTCATTCAAATAGAACTGGGTCCCCTTAGGTGCAGTGGCAATTTGGTAGACGGGTTTTTGGGGAAGTCAGGGTGATGGTGAAGTCACCAGAGCTGGAGAAACTAGGTAACAGGGACGGAGCTTGCAATAGTCGAGGAGAGGGTGAGAAGAGGGAAAATATATGTCTGATGAATATGGTTTGGAATCTGTGTTTTTCAAATAGTCTAAGATACCAAGCAATGACTAGGTATTTAACAGAGCTCAAGAATTTTAAAATGTTAAAAAAAAAATACCCACAACAAAAAAATAAATAGGATTAAGGCCCAGAATAGACACTAACATTTATCACTGCAAACATTTCAAGTTATCAGTTTACTATGTTAACAATCCTTAATGAAGACAGTGGCCAGTAGTTAAGTAAACAAGTTAAAAAATGGAAAACCAAAGGCCAAGACAGGCACAGAGCACTGACTAGTTGATCATGTAAATGAAGTGTGCCGTGTACACATTATTCAGTACACACTCAGTAAGCTTTAGTATTCAAATTATTGCATATAGACCTTAATACGGAGTGGTGTCCGTATAGAGTCTCCAAGATCTGTGACAGGCGCTGGTGCACTGCACAGAACAAAGGGTGTGGATTCTACTCTCGGGGAATCTGAACAGTCGTCACTCACTCCCTATGCAATATTCTGCTGGAAATGCTCCTTTCTTTCCTCTCAGCACCTCCCTCTGCCCTGCATGGGTGTGTGGCTCCCTGTGGGTGTGGCGGGAGGGCTGTGGACAGTCCCCTGGGTGGAAGCTCTGAACTGGGGCCCAGGAAGCTGTCACAGTCGCACTTGTGTCCTGGGACTATCACCACACAGCTGAGCAGAGGCCTGGAGCTTCCGAACGGTCCCAGTTCCCCCGAGACTCAGGTTTTCCGTATGTGAAAACTTGGCTCGGAAGGTCGTGGTGAAGTTTCATTTCACAAGGTCTTTGATGTCTATGCTGGGGCCGCGTGGGACGGCGCCAGGCTCTCCTTGAGTACCAGGTCCCCTGCCCCCTTCCTTCTCCCCAGCTGATGGGGTAGGGATGTGGCAATGGGCTTTCCATAGCAATAAGCTCCACTAACAACTCCAGGACCACCGTGTCTCCTGGTCTGGGGACTTGGCTGTCGTGGTACAGTGGGTGTTGATGACTTTGTCCCCCGAGTGGGTCCAGCCCTTCCCCAGAGCTCTCCACCACCAAGGCACACTTGCGTTAGAAAGTTCTTCTCGTTTTCTACCCACAGGGTGCAGAAACAGCCCCACTCCACAGATAGGCTCTGCTTTACTCTGTGGCACCAGGATAGTCCCTGTGGTTTCCTTGGCACAGCTTCCCAGAGTGCGGATTCCTCTGATTATCATGCTGCTGCTCCCGCACTTTTGCAAGAACAGCCTGCTTGCCAGGGAGGAGCTGAAGGGAGGAGCTGGCGGTGAGGGGCTGGACTGACGGTCCTGGCTGCAGAGCTGGGCGCTCAGGCCGGCTGCTTTGGGTCTTTCCCCGCCAAGTAAGGAGAGGAGGCCGACTCGTCCTCTGGAGAGCTGTGCACTGGGGATTCCCTGGGCTCCGCGATTTTCCAACCACAGCCAGCAGGACCATGGATGTGGCAGCAGTCACCAAGCTCCTTCTTAAAGCTCTTCTCCAGAACTGCTGCCGTTTCACCTGCAGACCATGGCATAAAAGGACCACTGCACATTGGCTCAGGACATCGTTTTAGGTAGGAGGTAAATATCGTTACTTAACGGCCCCTGTATGAACTTAATTATGCTTTTCATCTCTCCAAGATACTGTTTTTTAAAGGAGGAGAAAGTACTTCTTTGATCTCAAATTAAACAAAATTTCCTCAAATAAGCCCACGATGGGATTTGATCAAGAACAGTGACCAGCAGCGGCTTTGCAACGGCCCCGGCCATTGGCAACAGGCACCTGCCAGGGCCAGGGTGGGCAGCGGCTGCTGAGCAAGAGCACCCGGCGGGTGGGGCACGCAGTGGGGAGGGTGGGCCACGTCCGTCGCTCTGACTTGTTAGCCGGCCCCTCCCAGGAGCTGCTTCTCTTTCAGCAGAATCTGTACCCCCATCCCAGCCGCCTGGGAGCAGATGTGCAGAGTTAGACGTGAATCTTCTCGCTGTAAATACCGCTCACATGTTCCTGGACCGACGTTAGTATCTGCAGAACCTCTTCTCAAATATCCGAATCTGCTCTGCTGGGTACTACAGAACAGATGTTACCCGGCCTCCTATTACATTAATTTACGAACTTTGCGTACGCTGACTTATGGACCCTAAACTCTTGCATGTGCTTGGCTGTTGGGTTCCAAAAAGGACATTTTTATGGTTTTGTACAAACTGTGCTGCTTTTGGAGTCTGTGAGATTCTGATTTCTTTCCTCAACAGCATTGAGGCTTGTCCTAGAGCAGCAGAGCTTGAAGCAGGGGTCCCGGCAGCCCTCCTACCCCTCCTGATGGGTG
This sequence comes from Eulemur rufifrons, assembly GCF_041146395.1. Classification (NCBI taxonomy): domain Eukaryota; kingdom Metazoa; phylum Chordata; class Mammalia; order Primates; family Lemuridae; genus Eulemur; species Eulemur rufifrons. The sequence goes on along the minus strand of NC_091001.1, from coordinate 112,134,367 downwards.
GTGAGAGGCTTGTGGGGAGAAGGGGCTTCTCCTGAGTTTACCAGATTCGGTGGTGAGTGTGAGGCCCAAGCTTCTCCCCCGACATCTGATCAGTCTTGCAGCCTTCGAGTCTCAAAACTGATTGCTGATAAATCATAGAGTTTATACCCTCTGAGACAACACATTAAAAAACAGTTCAGTAATGCTTAATGTTTTTGTGTTTGAAAGACTTTTTTAGAGCAGTTTTAGGTTCAGAGCAAAGTTGAGCAGAAAGAACAGAAATTCCGCCCCCCCGTGCCCTCCTCCCTTGCTAGCAGCACCCCCCGCCAGAGCAGCGCGTTTGTTACAGCTGATGAGCCCACCGGGACCCAGCACCTGTGCTTTACACGCGGTCCCGGTGCTGCACCTTCTGCGTGTTTGGACAAATGCATGAGGACGTGTGCACCGTCGTGGTACCGTACAGACTCGTTTCTCTGACCTACAGTCCTCTGTGCTCCACCCACATTTATTCCTTCTTCCCCCAACCCCCAGCCCCCTCAACGCCCTGGAAACTACTGATTATTTTCTCCATGGTTTTGCCTTATTTAACATTTTTGAGGTTGCATTCTTACCCCAAAAAGGGCATATAGGTAGAGGGTTAACCACCCCAGCCAAGGGGGACTAGGTCCGGCCAGATCTCCACTTTTAGGACAAAAACATTTCAGAACCATCTAACAACTTTCCTCTTAATAACCAGATGCTCTTTGTATCCATGGCAACGTGGCTTCATAACCACTGCTTTTGAGGAACAACTGGCTTTCCTGGGCATTGAGTTTTTTTTTTTTTCTTTTCTTTTTTTTTTTTTTTTGAGATGATGTTTCACTATATTGCCCAGGTTGCTCTTGAACTCTTGGTTTCCAGCAATCCTCCCACCTCCCGAGTAGTGGGGATTGCAGGTGTGCACCACCACGCCCAGCTCTGGGCATTGCTAAAAGTCATTCTTCTCTGACCTCCACTCCCTTCTGGCCTTGACACACATGCCCACTGCAGCACCCAGTATCCCTAATCCTCGCCCTGGCTTCCCAGGGCCCCCCATGACTGTCTGAATACATTCCCTCACAGCAGGAACCTGGCTGTCTTGTTGGCTGCCCAGCATAGTGAACAGTGGCTGGTGTACTGTGGGTACTCAACTGATAATTCTTCAGTGAAAGAACTGATGCCATGTTCAAATCCGTCTTTCTTACGTGTTACACTTTCTGTTCTGCGATAGAGCACCAGAATATTGCAGAGCTTGGAGGTCTTACCTTGCAGTTTCTCGGACGTTGAGGTACCTACCCATGGCCTGTCAAACCAATTTCCTTGACTTCGCCCACAGGGACTCAGGGTCAGTACAGCTGGGACAGGTCTAATAGTCCTCATGGGAACACAGACCCAGGTGGTTCTGATCCTGGTGGTCCAGCGAGGATTGTCAGAAACCTCCTCCCAGACAGAGCCAGTGAGGCTGCGTGATTTAGGGGCAGAGGGTGTTGTCCATCTTCATCTACCCACAGTGACTACAGGGCCTGGTGGGCCACACAGAGACCTGGTCATGATTTTGTGTGATGAGCAAGTCACAGAGCTGGAGTCCTCACCTGCAAAGAGGGCGTCCGAATACCTGGAGGCCCCTTCCTGTCTGTCATAGCCCCTGGGGTGAGGAATCTGGACATTTCCACGCTGGCAGCTACAGTTATGTCCCTTTTCCTCAATCTGTCAGGAAGGGGTCAGAGAGGGCAGCAGGCCTGAGCCCCCTGCTCTGCTCAGCAGCCGTCCTGGGGGAACCTGCCCTGGTCTTGCCCAGCCACGCTGCACTTCCACAGGGCCATGGTCTCCTGAACCATCTGGAAGTCAGGGCTTCTCCTCCAAAAATGAGAAGCAGAGCCCATCCGCCCCCCCAGGCCTTCCTTTCCCATTGGTCTCCGCTGCCCCCCTAAGATTCGACTTTGCTGGGTCCCATGCCTGCAGGACTTGGTTCTCCGACCTCTATGCTGTTTCCAATCGACTGGGATTATGGAAACTTCTTCCGACCAGGGGTCAAAATCCACAAGTTCTACCGCCAGCTCTGACACCGGTGAGCTGGCGACTGTGGCAAAAGACTGTATCTATCCCGTCTCACCTACCATATGCAAAACGGGGGCTTTGTTCACCTTAGTGGTTCTCAACCCAGAGTCCAGAGCAGGATCCTTTGTATAAAACTCACAGAACTGGATTCTAACCTAGGAGATTCTGACTCAGTGGGTCCAAGGAAAGGCCCAGACATAAGAGGTTTGGGGGGAAGCAACTCTCTAGGGGAGTCTAAGGCTAAGTGAGCCTCAACGGCCCTCCCGTCTCACAGCCACGTCTCTCTAACTAACCCCCACTCAGATGTCCACCCGTGAACCCTCACCCCACGACGTCTCCCAGCAGCCCGTTCGCAGTTACTGTGAACATTCCCTGCATTTGTGTTTCATTTATGGGATTTATCCTATAATAATGCTGTAGATCCTGCTGGTTGGGCTTCAAATACAGACGCTGCACTGCGATAGAGCAGACCACAGCTGGGGGTGGGGTGGGGCTCGGCACACAGGCAGCCCCTGTACTGCAAACATTCGCAAAGCCATACCTAGGTATCTTAGGCCGTGGTTTAAATCACTGAGGACGTTCCTCGAACATTCGCATTTGCTTAGAGGGACAAACCTACTGAGTAGCCCTTTTAATTCCCTGTGCATCTAACAGGACGTTGTCCGGGTCTGAGGACGCAGGCAGCCACATCTCGCTCTCTGGTCCTGCAAGTGGCATATGGGAAAGTCCTTGTATGTTATTAACATCCTCTGGTATATGTTATTATGCCTTTCTCACAATAGTATCATTGTTGGGTTTTATTAATATGGTATTTATGGCAATACTAATATTAATTGCTACAGTTTTCTGAGCATCCACTGTGCCAGATATCCTCATAAATGCTTTACATGCATTATTTTACAACAACACTTTGAAGTAATCTTATTGTCCTCACTTCACAGACAAGGAAATAAACACTTGAGCATTTGCGTAGCTCGGCCTGGGCAGTGGAACCTGTGGCTCTGAACCACGGCGTGGCCGGCGCAAGGAGCGTGGCCTGACTTCCACGCGGTCCTGCCCTGCAGGGGATGTAGTTGGACTCTCAGCTGGTCCACAAAGTCTGTGAGGATGCTCATGCTTTGGCACGTGGGGAGGACGCTCTTATAATGATAAGTGCATTTACAAAAACCTTAGTTGCAAGGAAATGGTCTCTGATCCACTGCCATCAGAGATACTAGGGACTAATATGGTTAAAAACTATAAAAAAGTCTTGTAAATGTTTGAAATCTAACCTGACATGATTTAAGCTTGTTGGACACAATAAAATCTTAGGGGACCTCTAGTCTGCACGCTCAATTAAAAAAAAAGAGGCTATCAAACCTTTCCAAACCGTGAAGATCATTCTATAATTGTTGTTTCAAGTTTTCCAAATGAGATCAGGAGTCTCTTATAGCTTCCCTGAATGATTTAATGTTAAAAGAGACTCCAAAAAAAATTGATGCATGCAAAATATTTAGAGTTGACCCTCCTTTCTTACCTTTCCTTCCGTCCCTGCTCCAAGCAATTATTTTTTCCTCCCAACTAGTTTTTTAAAAAATTGCTCCAAATGTTGACCTTTGTTTTTTTTCTGCTGTTTAAAATGATCCAACAATCTCACATGTGGGCATTTACTCCAAAGAAAATAAAAATCTATGTTTAAACAAAAATCTGCACACATATATTTAAAAGAGCTCTATTTGTAATTGTCCAAATCTGGAAACGATCTAAATTTCTTCAATAGGTGAATGTTTAAATAAACTGTGATTGGTCTGTACAATGAATACTATTCAGCAAGGAAAAGGAACTAACTATTGCAAGAAAAAAAAAAATGCTCTCATGGTACCACCAGCTCCTGGAATGGGGCACAGCTGCCCTGTGGAAACCGGTTTTTCCACAGAACTAAAAAATTGACTAAAGAAAGTGGGGACATTAGATTTAATTGTTTTTCCTCTCACTCTTTTGTCCATCTCTAACAATCTGTAACCCAAATTTCTACAAAACTGTCAGTTTGCTTTTGTTATGTAAAACTGTTTAGCTTCAAAATAGACTAAAGAGATTAGAAATGTTTTCCCCAAGGTATATTTCTTTAACACATTCTAAAATGACGGCTGTAAAAGTGTATTTTGTGAGGAGGAAAAAAAAATATATATATATATATATATATGATCCTTTCCTGATCTAAAAAAAAAAAAAATTGAGAGTGTCTACCTTTAAAGGTCTGGAAAGGAAACTTTGCCATCTACCCTCTCTGAGGGCTGTTACCCGCAGAGTTCGTTTGCATGACAAAACCACGTTTTGCTACTAGTCAAGACTTTTCCTCTCTCCTCCTCAAAACCTGTTTTTCTGCTTTTCAAACCATAGACAACCTTTAATTTCTTGTCTTCCACCTATGAGAGACACGTAAGGCCTTTTATATGTAAAGGGCTCAGGCATATGAAAAAAATAGTTTTTTTTGGCTTTTTTTTTTTTTACTTGCTCCATCCTCAACGACATGGTTTAAATCCAGCTGTCCTTTTAGACTGGTGTTTTGCCAGTCTCGTGGCTGGATATTTTTACCTGAGCCTGTTGGTCAGGCAGGCCGTCTACTATCTGTGATAAAGTTTTAAGGTCATAAAACTACTGCTTCTGTAATATTTTTAATACTTGCTGGATTGGACCATAAACTTATACTTTTAGTTCTGAGCCTCTAGACTCTGGGATCTGGATAGGTGGCCATGGTGAGGCCTGGGGACATGTTCTCAGCGCCCAGACCAGCAGCTACAAGACACAACCCAGCCTAACGTGGACCCTTCTCCCCTTCCCGGCTTCGCCTCTTATCCATTCTAGGAGGGGCTGGATCTTCCAGGCCCCCTGTTTCTGTCCTCAGCAGTACACCTGGTATGCAGACTGGGTCACTGATGGGCCCCCACACTTTGCAGCCACCTTGGATGTCACGTGGCTACTTAGGACCCAAGGTGACCAGGACGAAGTTAGAGATGATGCCTATGTTGTAATTTCAAAATTTTTTTCAGCAATTTAAAATCTTAAAGGCATGGTATTTTAAATTAAAGATGATAATCATAAAACATTTGAGTTATTTATAAATAAGTTAAAATACAAATACAATAATTATTAAACATAAATTTAAGTTTTTATACTTTAGCATCTTATTCTTATATGATATAGAAAACTAAAGAGATTTAGATGTACTAATATAAATTGGGAACTTGTAACAGCTCAAAGTTATTTTAACTTCCTAAATTTTTCATCAAAAATTAGGGTTATTAAGAGTTAACATTATGATTAATATATGTAATTAAAACTACTAGATATAAGAGAAACAATTTTATATACTAAATATGAAAAAAATGCATAGTTTTTTCAGAAAAAAGTGTTAATTTTTTTGCTTTTTTAAATCTTTAAATTATCTCTGGCTACATAAATGACAGCTTTATAGTATAGTAACCTATGATCATGTTTTGTGACTACAAGTGTGTTATGACAAAAATGTTTTAAACCTTTGATATTTGACAAACTTTCCAAAATCAAAATTCCTAAACTGTCTTTTTGACCTCAAACTATTAATAGCTTTCTAAATATTAGGGCCACTGACAATCTAAGAGAAACACATTTGACTTATGTGGTATGTTAAAACTATACAGGAAACATTGTCAAATACAAAATGGTGTTTAACTTTCTTCAGGTTATATTTATATAAACATATTATTAATATGTGTTCCAAAATTATATAAGATTCCTAAAATTCTGATATGCTTTGATATATGTTAGCAATAATAATGGTTATTATAATATTAAATAGTTACATGCCACAAAAATAGCCAGGAACCTCAAGTTACTTTGGGACCTGGAAAAGGAGGCCTTTCCCCAATGCATACAGGTATCTACAGACAGTTAAACCCTTGGCTTGGCCCGCAAGACCTTTAAGTAACCTGAAAGTCCTTTAAAAAAATCGGGGTGGGTTCTAGCAAAGCCAATTAAAAAAAGGGCTGTGGCCAATGGTCATTCTTACTGCAGTTTGTGTAAATGACCAAAGAAAGTATAATGAGACTAAATTTATTTTACAGTTAAGTTGGTCCTACTACGATTTGTCTTTAATGAAAATGGGAAATGAGAGAGAAAAAAAAACATGTCTCAATAACAAAATCCATTATTAAATCCTTGCCTTGCCATTTTGTTTTTAAGTTTTTTATTATTTTCCCAAAGTTTGGACTAAATTCTGGATTATTTTTTGACTACCAAAAAAAAAAAAAAATCAGGTTGTAATTTTCTTCATGACATTTTTATCTGACTCCTTAATGAAATAGGTTCCCTTTTCCATTCTGATGCCCAAATTCTTCCTTAATGGTCAAATTATGAATGTTATTTACTTTCATTTTACTTCCAAGAAAACCGGGCTCATGTTATCCTAAAACGGGAGATGACTCAACCACACCTGCAAAGCTTCCTCACCCAGGGTCCCGCTGGCCTGGCCCGTGCCCACTGCCAAAGCCTGTTCCCACACGGACAGCCCCTTCCCACTCCAGGCTCAGGGACTGGCCCAGAAAAGGGAGGCAGGTGAGATTGTAAGGGCCAGTTTGAGGGACAGAATGGTCTTAACACAATACTTATGTTTCTATAACTAATTACTACATGTCTGTAACCAAGACCAGGACCACAGTAGCTCCAGACTTAGAGATAAATTAATTCTATAATCTTATTTTTGGCTTTTGGTTTTCAGTGACATTGCTTAAAAATTTTTAAGAAATGAATGAATGCCTGTCTACTCCCATTCCTGTCTGGCCCAAGACATTTAATTGGCTGTAAACTTTTATGGCTCTGAACCTCTCCTCATCCACAGGGGTCCTGTGAGGGCCTGGACGGACTTGGGACAAACAGCCACTCCACCCACCAATGAAGGTGCAAAATGACGTTTGGTCATCGCCACTGCCTCTGGCATATCTCAGCCAAAGGTGGGGATTGTGAGCTAAAAATCAAATCCTAAGCCCTCTGCTCACTGAATGGACCCCTCTTGGCTAAGGGGATCCCAGAAACACCTTAGAACTAAGCCAGCCATGACAGGACAGGCGAGACGAGGCCCAGTTACAAATGCACATGATTTCTCTTTTCATAAATATCCGTGACTCCTCCTGTAACTTACCGAATATGTACATCTGACCACCACACAGTGTATGGAATCCTGTTTCTTTGTCTCTTCCTTTGAAGCACATGTCCCTGGTTTCTGGCCGGGGCTCTGCTGTCCTGCCTGTCGGAATGGCCACCCAACAGGCCACCCTTCCTGAGAAATAAAGCTCGCCTTTTACAAACTATAAACCTTATCATTGTACTAATGTTACCTGCAGTCACGGCATGGACCTATTGAACACCAGGTCTTATTTCTTCTATTTAACTGTGATTGTACCCCTCAATAGAAAGTTCCTAGCATAAAGAAAAGATAAACGTTCAATGTGACAGATATCCCAGTCACCCTGATTTGATTATATGAATGTATAAAATTATCACATATACCCCTAAAATTTATACATATCTAATGTGTATCAATAAAAATGTAAGAGAAATAAAACTCCTAGAGTGGGGAAAAAAAAAAAAAAAAAAAAAAAAGAAAGGAAAAGTTAGAGAGATTATGGCTACCTGATTGACCCAACTGTCTGTCTGTCTTGCTTGGGATGAATTACTGCTTTTCTTAACATAGTTTTAGAAGAGAGATTCACCTTTAATGCCACTTTAAGCTGAGTGTCCTAATCCATGCCTGGGTCCCCACGGCCCTCCTCTGAGGCCAGGCAACCTCGTCTCCTCTGTAGAGGGAGGGTATGTCCTTTTGTCAAGGCCACATGGTAAGTGACGCATCTGATGCAGGAAATCCAGATGGTCTGATCGCAAAACATGTGTCCTTGCCCCTCACCAGGCGATTCCTGCAGGTTATTTTCAGAAGTGTGGAGGAGTTCTGCCCACCAGCCCAGGCAGGGCTGAGACTGCGATTACCACCCATGTGGCATCGGGAAAGGAGAGGCTCCACTGCTCTCCCTGGGCGCTTCCACCTTGGGCTTCCTGAAGGGAGGCGCACTGGGGAGCCCAGAGGCTGCGTTTCAGGAGCACTAGAAGAAGCTAACAACTTTTATTGCACTCACCCTAAGTGCCAGGTATTTTGCTATGGTTTTTGTTCAGCTACTTCACATAGACCGTTCTGGTCAGCCCTGGTAGATGTCCTTATGTCCCTTCTCTGTGGCTTACGAGACTGAAGCCCATGAGAACTGAATATGAGGTCAAAGGCCACACAACAGGTGTGCAGAAAACTGGGACTTGCACTGGAGTATCAGACCCCACGGCCAGTGCTCTCGTCACATTGTCATGCCTTTTACCTTGAGAGCTACTGTGGGTCCACTCTGCTTTTAATAGTAGGGAATAAAATATTTAAATTTGAATCGAGTTTGGCCCTTCAACTGTCAGGCTCATTTCACGTCACAGGTCCAGGGTCCTTGTGGTGAGGTGAGGATGGACTGGGCAGGTGTACAGCTCACCTGCACAGCCACGTTCCAAACACAGAGGAATTCTGGATCATGTAAGGCACATTTAGAAAGATGCCATAGGAATACTTAAAAAGCAAAAAAACAGAAAAGAAGATATTTCCTTGTGCCAGAGAAGAAGGAGAAACTTAAAGATAGCGCATTCAGCAGGGATTGGAACCAAGAACCTTATGAGCTTCTGGGATCAGAAATTCATCTTAGGGGCCGAGAACCTAACATGTGTGCACGGTTTTTCATCGAGCTCGCAGAGGCCGCGTGCAACGCATGTGAGAACTGAGAGCCTTGCAAAGCCAGGAACGGGGATAGAGTCATCATGTCTCTGAGCAGAAACGGGCAATGCTTAGCCTTCCACATCAGGGAATGCAGCAGCACAGAGCCAAAGCTGCTCTTGGGCCCGGGCCGGGACACAAGTCACAAGGATGAATTGGGCTCCAGTGGTGGCTCCTGTGTGGGGACCTCAGTTCTCACTGTCTGTGCCATTTGGAAAATCTGAGCAGGAATTTAATGCAAAAGGGGATCTGGAACTGATTGCAACCCAATCAGCCCAATTGACTGTCCCAGTGCGGAGGCCTGTACAACTCAGGGCACTTCTGGGACTCCCGGGAAGGACAATTCCTAGGGGAGGTGAGCACGGTGGAAACGTGTCACCATGAGCCTGAACAGATAATTCACCTCTGAGGAGCTACAGATAATAGACAACTCAAAATGGACCTTTGATCATTCAAAAAGCATTTTGAAGGGAGAAAGTGACATGGCCCAAATTTCAACAACAGAACTTAAAAAAATAAGGTAATAACAACACGAAAAACAGAGTCACTGACATAAAGCAAGTGGGTTGTACTGGAATGTCTCCTGTCTCTGGGAGCTTTGTCCCCTGGCTGTAAGGTCCTTGGGGACTGTGTCTCCGCCGACCTGGAATCCCAATGCCCAAACACGGCGCCTGGCACTGGGCAGGTGCACAGGACACACGCACCTGCCGGATGGACGGGTGTCACTGCAAGTGTCCACGGTGAGGGGCTGCACTCGGAATCTTCAGGTGGGGACTGTGCTCGTGGCCAGATCTCTCCTGTTCCAGCCAGGGTTAGTGTGTGCGGGACCGACGCACACGGAGAGGAGCCAGCAGCTGGGCAGTAGTGGCCCATTTCTCTTGCCTTGTGCACTGCCGTGGGAAGAGCCCAGCGTGCACTGCGGGTCTCCTCCAGGAGCCGGAGGACCCGTGTGAGCCCCTCTCTGCAGAGCCGCTCTAGCCAGTCTCCTGTCACGGTGTCTACTGTGTTCGCTGGCCCCGTGCTAACGAGGACCTTTGAAAAATGGCTGGTACAGTAATGATGTACGGAACTTACTGGAGATGGTAATTAAATATGGTTAACAGCTGGGTTACGCTGACACAGTAAAAGGCCTACGGACTGTGATTTATGAAGACAGCTCTGCTGCCCACTTTGTATCTGATGCAGTTCTCTGGTTTCCTCTTAGGCTGTCCGGTCTCAGAAGGGGCTGATTTCCAGGCCTCTTGGAGCATCACTGCAGTTGCCAGGCTACTCAACATCACGTTAGCGGGCTTTGTTGTCCTTCTGCATCTCCCAATGCCCTCAGGATGCCCGAGGTAGCCGTTATCAACGTGAGGCCCATGTCAACATTTTACTGTGCAGAGAAGGAATGCGCGACCAAAGGAGAAAAGTTAGATGTAATACTGGGGAGGGTTCTCATAGCTGATGCAAGATGATTTGATGACAAGAATTGAGATTAAGTGCCGAGATCTCACTGTCTTACACTTGGCTGATTTCTGAATACACATGACTTTCTGTGCTCCTGCAAAGAAGGGCTGTCTGCTCTTGGGGCCAGCAGGGCAATCTTCCCCGTCCAGCAGTCTTACCTGGGGTGAGATGCACGGAGGCAGGCAGAGCGTTCCTGAGAAGCCAAAGCACAAACCGAGATCCTGCAAATCACTCACGTGTGACAAGACGAGGCCACCAACCCAGCCCCAGGTCCCTGCACTCCCACTGGCTGAGTGCACTCTCTGTGGCTGAACTATTCATCGTGTGCACTTCTGTTAGTAGTCAGAGCTGAAAGAGAGGAAAGCCCTGTTTGCCATTCCTGGCCTTTACCAAGAACCCCTGGACTAAATATAGAAACATGCTAATAATGAAATTTGTAAGGCAAATTCCTGAGATACTGTTATGTTTTTCCCACTTTTGTGGCCATGAGTGTGTGCTCTCTTGCCATTGGTGATTGCTAATGGTTTTATGTCACAGGGCCAAGGGCAGAAGTGCCCAGGCCACGAAGAGATGATACAATTATTATTTTTGAGAGGCTGGGTTTGCTGAGAGTGATCACACTGGTTGCCGCCAGGGAGGAAGTGATAGTAGTGTGTGGTTTTGCATGGCAAGAGGTAGGAGCAGCCAATGCCGGGATGGGGAGGACGTGTACTGGGGCCAGGAATACCTGGGATGGCTTCTTCTCATGAGCTTCTGTGGGTGCCGTTCAGTCTTGGGGACATCACTCCTCTTACACACAGAGGTCATGGAAAATGTGAGGACACTGGAAACTCAGCTCAATGGCCTTGGGGGACAGTGACAAAGTGTCCCTTTCCCCAAACCCAGCTCAGACAGCCTGTCTAAAAGAGACAGAGAGTGTATTTGTGGGAATACTTGGAAATGAAGAACAGAGAGCTCTTCCTTGGATGTGTGGACTCTACAGAACCTTCTGGAATTTTGTTCAAGCCTGGAGGAATATCATGATTGAGATTTGCAGCCAGCAGTTGGAATAATGGCACACCACAGTTCTTCTGCTGTATTCTAACATTCTTTGGAATTTGCCAGTGAGATGAACTTCCCTGGAGGGAGGGCTGAGGAAGGTGGTCCTAAGGCCCATCTCTTTGTGTGCATTTCTCAGACGCTAATGCTTTCATCCTGAGTGGGATGGCACCAGGCTTGTGTTGCCAGAAAGGCTGGGGACAAAGACAGAGGACTTGTTACCTGTGGCACAGGTTCCAAAGTGGGTGCAGGTGGTGAACCAACTGCCTGTACGGAAATGATCAGTTCACCAAAACCCAAGGTATTTTCTAATGCTGAGAGGCCTGGGCTAAGGAGAGAGACTTGAGCCTTGACCAGGACATCCTACTGGGAAGCTGGATCCTTGAATCAAGAGCGAGTGTCTGAGGCCAAGAAGTGGCAGTTGATAGCGTGGCGTGGGGCTCCACCTCTAGGGCATTTCTGTTCTCAAAGAGAACTGATGACCATAACTCAAAGACAACTTAAATAACACAAGTTTGGGGCATGCTGGTGTTCAGCAAACGTTAAAGTCACCAATCTAAGCACCCATGGGGAGCAGTGGTGGCTTTGCATTGCTCTGAGAGGAGAAACGGGACATGGACCTCTAGGCTCTGGCCAGGGAGATGTGAAATCAGGAGGCGTGGCTTAGACCTGTGCAGAATGGGCGTGGCCAGGGCAAAGCTGGGGACATCTTCAACCCCAAGGTCTGCACAACCGAATGAATTTAAACTTGTAAATATTCCCAACCAGTGGTGACACTGAAAGGACTATTGATAGGAGAGTTGGACTTGGCTTTACTAGCCTTGACAGGTAGGAACCCACCATGGTTGTGAAGAACTCTGGAATCTTCCAGAGAAACAGACATGTGTGTCCTTCACCAGGTCCCTGAGAGACAGTTGCTATAGGAAGGTGACCTGCTACCGAAAGCTTATTGCAGAGCTCAGCCTGCATCAGTGTGCTGTCCCGGGCTCACCCACGAGGGTGCCTAGGGTGGGAAAGCACGTCAGGGAAGACTCCAAGAGCTCTGGAAAACAGAATGTTCACCCCCCGCACACACAGTATTTACAGGGGTGCTGGCAGCGGGTGCTTTGGGGAAGATAATAATGGGGTATTTTATGACACACTGAACCAAAAATGAAGATTCCTAAGTACAAATCCGATAGCTAGGGAGTTCCTGGGTGATGTCAGGAAACTAGAAACATAGTAGAGAGAGGAGCCCCTGGGGGTTCGTGGGAGACTAGCTTTGTCCATCTGGCCCCAAGGCCCAGGAAGTAGTTGACAAGGAGGCCCAAGTTGCCCCCGGCCACCGAGTTGGGGGTGAGAATGCACAACAGGCCTGGGTGGCAGCTGCTCCCCACCCAATCCCAGTTACGCCGGCCCAGGCCAGCCAGCCTGCAGGGCCCTGGAGGGCACAGCAGTGGACATGGCATTCCACTTTGCCTGGGTTTCCGACACGGGCAAGAGAAGTTGGCAAGGTCCAGGTGAGCTGCCCCTTCCGACATCACTCATGTGAAAGTTGCACACCGCGCCCTGCTCACACCCTGTGGGCTGGGATGCAGTCACCTGGCCACAGCCAGCTGCACGGGGGCTGGAAAGTGTGGCCGTGCTCCGGGGGCCACAGGCTCAGCTGAGTGTCGGGGTCCTGCTGTTGTAAGAGACGAGGGAGGGGCGGGTACGGAGAGTCACCAGTAGCCGATACCACAGATATCCTCAGTCCAGAAGAGGGACTGAGTTAAAATAAAAACGGAATAAATGAAATGAGAGGATAGAAAGCCCACGCTGAGACGGCGGCCAGTGTGGGACAGGGCAGGGAGGCCGAGTTCATGTGAGTGAAAGCCACGTGACAAGCTGCTGAGGTGTCTCAGTAAGACACGTATAACCTTGGCGACTGCCTCCAGCACGTGTCCCCCTGTATGGTGATGCCTCTGGTGTTTGTGGACCTAAGTGACAATGCTTTTGTTTTTATGTTATTTACCCTGCACAGCTTCACCCCGACAGGTCTCAGGAAAAACCCTTTTTGCCTGCTCTTCCTTCTTTCTCCTTTCTTTTTTCTTTCTTTCTTTCATTTTTTTTTTAAAGAATCACATTGCCTTTGGCCCCTAGACTCGGCTGGATCTCCAAATGCTCTCTCCACTTCAAAAATACATAGAAACATGTGGAAATACTCTCTCTTTCAGATGGAAAACCATGTGCACCAAATTTTCACAGACCTGATCTCAACCTAGATAAAAGTGAGAAACCCAGAGGGGGGAGCATGCTGTAGAAATCCTGCCTTGTATGCTATAATTTAATCATCGTGTGCCGCAGAATTTCTGTGCATAAATTACAACCACAGTGATAGCATCACTCTCACAAAAGGTGGCCTCTAATCGATTTGACTCTCCAAGAGACGGCGGGCTTTGCAAGCAGAGAAGCGCTGCCCTGCAGTCTTACAGAGCTGGCGATTGCACCTGGGCCCCCTGGCAGACGCCCGCGAGCAGCCCGGCCTGGCTGGCCGCTTATTCAGCTCATTTTCTTTTTTATCTTGACATTTGCTAAGCACTTGGTTTTTATTTTCCGGGAAGAAAGGACTATTGGCAACTGGAACCACCCTGGTGTCTGGAGGAGAGACGCTTCCAGGATTCCCCTCCGAGTGGAGGTGACCTTCTTATTCTAAATTTCTTCCTCTGCCTCCCTTCTCTCTCTCTTCTTTCCCCTATCCCTTGGACAACACGATTTTTGAATTCTTCATGTTTTCAATGTGTGTGGGTCTTCTTCAATCTGGAAAAGAACAGTCCCTGCGCTGCTCTGAGCAGTTCCGGGGCCCAGGCCTAAGCCTCCGAGAAGGGAGCTTTTTCAGGACCATGGAAGCCTGTTTTGAAAGCCTTTCTATTGAAGCGCGGCCGTCAGCCAGCCGTGCGTGTCCGCATTGTGGTGGTCCCAGAGCGCGCCGGACAATCCCTCTGAAAGAATAGGGTGGGGAAGATTCTCAGCACAGAAGCAGCTGACTTCCACCCTGGGAGCTTTATCTCACAAAGGACATGCGACAGAAAGAGAAAATGGAGTCTGAGTAAGCTTCGCTTCTATTTCAAATTGGGTTGACTCTGGAAGAAATGGAATATGTTCACATTTTCATGATAGAGAGATGCTTTCAGTGTTAAAATCCTCAAAGGAGAGCAAAGATTACACCTCACACATATGTGCCATGGCAGGGTTGTTAGGGTAAAAAGCCCGGTGAGCACAAGCACAGGGTTGGCGTTCAATAAAGGTTGAAAGAATACATAAAAAATACTCATAGTTGTCACTGCTGTTTAAAAAGGAGTGATTTATAGACACATACAAATCTATACTCCCTTTTGCAACCACAGTACTATGAAGGTCTTATCTCTGATCACATCACCGTGGGGAAACTTAGATATTTAGTCCTGGGGGCAAAATGGATTGTGGACAGGACAGCCGTGTGGATACGCGCACGTGTGAAAGGACAGCCGTGTGGATACGCCCACGTGTGAAAGGACAGCCGTGTGGATACGCACACGTGTGAAAGGACAGCCGTGTGGATACGCGCACGTGTGAAAGGACAGCCGTGTGGATACGCGCACGTGTGAAAGGACAGCCGTGTGGATATGCACACGTGAAAGGACAGCCGTGTGGATACGCCCACGTGTGAAAGGACAGCCGTGTGGATACGCACACGTGTGAAAGGACAGCCGTGTGGATACGCACACGTGTGAAAGGACAGCCGTGTGGATACGCCCACGTGTGAAAGGACAGCCGTGTGGATACGCACACGTGAAAGGACAGCCGTGTGGATACGCGCACGTGTGAAAGGACAGCCGTGTGGATACGCCCACGTGTGAAAGGACAGCCGTGTGGATACGCACACGTGTGAAAGGACAGCCGTGTGGATACGCACACGTGTGAAAGGACAGCCGTGTGGATATGCACACGTGAAAGGACAGCCGTGTGGATACGCGCACGTGTGAAAGGACAGCCGTGTGGATACGCGCACGTGTGAAAGGACAGCCGTGTGGATACGCGCACGTGTGAAAGGCAGCCGTGTGGATACGCGCACGTGTGAAAGGACAGCCGTGTGGATATGCCCACGTGTGAAAGGACAGCCGTGTGGATACGCCCACGTGTGAAAGGACAGCCGTGTGGATACGCGCACGTGTGAAAGGACAGCCGTGTGGATACGCACACACATGTGAAAGGCAGCCCCGCCCCCCGTCAGGCCTCCGGCCGTACCGTGTATATTCCTGGTGGTCTTGCATCAAAATGCTCCCATGGAATGACACAGGAAATTTCCAATACAGTTTTTGGTAATAAAGTTTTTATGCTGACTGTGCCTATATGTGTAAATAAGAAGCTCTGCGTGAAAAAGAATAGTGCAAATGGAAACATTTAAGAGAAGCAGGAAGCATGTATACAGCAAGACTCTTCCTGTCTGCAAATCAGATTACTCTGTTGCCCACCCTTTAACCCCGTCTGTGAGGTCAAACTCTGCACGGCTGAACTCACAGCCCAGCGAGTCCCTGGTGTGACAGGGTGTGTCCGTGCCGTGGAGCAGGAATTCGTCCGCGCACCGTGGCTGCGCACAGCTACCCAGGAAGAGCCCTCTCCTGTCTGCAGTGCTTCTGTAGAAAACGTGCCGAGGCTGGAGCCACGGGACAGGATGGAGTCAGGTCTGAGCTTCCAGAAAGAGACAGGCGGGGTTGTTTTCAGGAGGCGTCTGGGCCCAGCAACGTTGACCAGCGTCGTTTGTCCGTTTCCCGTGCTTTCTGCTTCCCCATCACGCGATGGAAATGGTTCCCCGGGTTTTCCTTTCGTTAATAAATGAATCTCGACGAGCTTTTTGGTATTAGGGAAGTTGTGACCATTGACCTTGGAGCCAGCACATCTGGGTGTTCCCTGTGGTTTCTGTCTGCTCTGTGCCTGGTCTTTCGCCAGCCACTCTGAGATGTCGCCCTTCTCAGCGAGAGCGCCCTCACCTGCAGGGTGGGAGCCGCGGTGCGCACCTTGCTGGGCTGCAGTGTGCAAGGCTGTTCATGCGGGGAAAGCGTGGCACACAATAGGCGCTTAATACATAGGCATTACAGCCAGTCTTGTGTGTGTTTATCAGTGGATGTCGTGCCCTTAGTATTTATCTAAAGAAAATATGTTCTTCTGGATTAAACACAAAAAAGTCATAAAATGCCAAAAATGTGCTTATTTGAAAAATCTGCAAAGCTTTGCAATTGATTTAAAATAAGGAGATGATGTCTTGGCTCTGCCACTCATCGGTTATACAACCTTAGACAAATTATGTCACCTCCCTGGGTCTCAGTTGTAAACAGAGCTGTTTAATAAATAATTTTATTTTCTATTATCATAAAAAATCCTAAATTAGGCAGGGACATATGGAAGCTACGTAGGTATGGGTCTCTGTGATGCTCGTGTCCTGGAGGGAAGTGTGAGTGAATGAGCGTTTCTGCCTCCCTGCCCCACTCTGAGGTCCCTCCAGACACACTTCTCCTCCAGGAAGGCACCCACCCTTCTCCTGTCCCTGTTTCACTTGGGCTAGAGGCCAGCCAGGCAGGTGTTGTCCTGCTCCCAGAGGCGAGGTGGCCAAGACCCAGGCTCTCCCAGCAGCAGGTGTGACTTCAGCGCCTCCTACTGCGAGTCAGCCCCGGCCTTGGGGTTCCCAGTCAGGAAGTGGGGGCGGGGGGCTATACCTTCTCTCCAGGCCAGGCCCCTCTCCTGGAAGCCACAGGACCTCTCTTCCAGCTCGGGCACTGGGAATCGGTGCTGTTCAGCACACATCCTGGCTTTGCCACAAATTCATCCTGCAAAGTCACTTCCCTCCTGGCCCCAGGTGTTCCTGTCCCTAAGACCAGAGGGCAGGTCCCAGGGGGGTTCCTTCCAGTACCACATTCCATATTTGGAATCGGAGCACGTGAGGCCACCGCCACCAGCGGCAGGAGAGGGTGGTGGGTGCAGGGAAGGGGGGCCCCCCAGGCTGGCAAAAGCCCAGCCCCTGCTTATAAGGGACACGGACCTACAATCAGTGGGGAACAGAAAGAATCCTCAGCCTTGGGAGCCGGGGGCATACGCCGTTGGTGTGGACAGCCGGGCGGGGACTGCAGCTGACCATGGCTGTGTCCCAGCGACAGTCAGAGACAGGCCGGCAGGCAGCAGCTGAGGCCCGTCCCCGAGAGCCGCTCCAACTGCACAGTCGCGGCAGAAGGGCCTATTGGCCCAGCAGTCAGCTCTGCAGAGCCATTTGTCCACAAGGGAAATAATAGCTCCAGCCTCATTGCTTTGGGCTGCAGGGAGGACAATGACCCACCGTGAAAAGAGTTAAAAAGCTTCTGGGCAAAGGGAAAAGCAGGCCCGCAAGGGGCAATTCAAGACCTTTCGGCTGGACGCTGGGAGAGTGTTCTTCGATTAAGCCTCTCTTCTCCAGCTCCTCCCGCAGGACGCACCTGCTGCCATCTGCCATCTGAGCGGCAAGTGCCAGAGCGACTTCACACTGTGACTGTCAGAGTTCTGCTGGGGCCCACGGTGGTTTTGCCAGAGAGGCAGCCTCAGACAGGCTCCCTGGCTCTTTCTCTTTCTCCCTTACTCTGACAGATTCTATGAAAATCACATTAAAAAGTGTGTGAGCCAAGCAATTCCAGTTACGGAAGGAAGGTCAGAAACACCATTCCTTCTAAGAATCTCAGGTGCACGGCCACTGGGCACCAGGCACGGAGACCAGAGGCCCCTTCCTCGACCCAGTCTCCATGCTAAACACCAGTCTGCTTCTGTGCCTGAAAGCTGGGGCACACAATGTTTTCCTCTAGCAGAATTTCATTTGCCGCAGCAGCATGTAACAAAGAATTAGGGCCAGTGACGGGGGCTTGAATATTTTCTGAACAGCTCAGTTCTGTACGGTGTGAGTGTGGTGGTTGTTTGAAACGGTTTGGTGCTTACTCCATTCTGCAAGCTGGTGCCATTCACGGGGCCCTGCAGCAGGTGTGAGCCATGTCCTGCCCGTCTGCCCTCCTGGAAATAGTGTTCCTGCCAGAATTGTGCTGGGGCATTGCTGGCGTGCCCGTCCCCTCCCCTCCTCACAGATGTGGCCGGGTCTGCAGGGCAGAGGACGGATGTGCAGCCTCCCCCATATACCTGTGTTCTCCAAAACCAAAGGAGGCTGCTGTGCACCCAGCCCGGCCCAGGTGCTCCCCTGCCTGCTGTGCTCACACCACCCAGACTGCAGAGGCTGACGCCCAGCGGACCAGCCCCTTTATACCCCTGTGCCCTGTTGGAGCCATGGCCCATGTTATGAATTGGGAAGCCGAGGTCATTACCGATTTATGCAGGAGGACAAAGAAAGTGCAAGTCAGACACCCTTGTCTGGGCTGCTTCTCTTGAAAAATGACTCGTGGCCTGAGAAGCCATAGGAGGAGCAGGGTGAAGAGTTCTCCCCTGCCAGGAAACTGCCCCCTGATGCAACCCCCGTTAGATACCTGCTCTCTCTCCACACCCACTTCCCCCGTGCTGCACCCCGGCCATGCACCTCCCGTCACACACGTGATCTCTGGTCCCACCTTGCACTCGGTGCTGGGGGACGCACCCCTCTCGGCCTCTGTCCCCTCACGTGGTCCTCGACGTCACCTTTCATTGTGTGCTGGCCCTGCTTGTTCTGGAGCTCCATGGACGCCCTTGTGCTCTGATTATTTGATTATTCCATTATCAGCCCAAAGCTCACTGGGTCTGTGGTGCTGAGAGGGCAGTTTCATTATATGCTTTTAATTATTCAGATAAAAGTATCCCAGGCCCAGATTTATGTATCACCGCTGCCTAAAGAAAAACAGGCTTAAAAAAAATTATCATTCAATTGAAAGTATTCAGAAAAAATCGTAGATTGAGAAAGCCTGATGATTTTTAGCATTTCCAATAGATTGTGAGCAGTTATGGTCATTTGTTAACTATGTCGGGGAGTGTGAGCTGGTCATTCTCTTTCCTCTTCAGATGTTCGCCACCCCCCAGAGTGGAATCTGAGCTGACTGCTGGGAAAAACAAACTAACTAACAAACAAAAGGAGATATGTCAAGAAAGATCTGTCTTTTGAAATGGTACATGACATCTCGTAAAACAGGAGATGGGTGGAGACAGAACTGTCCAGCATTCAGGTGGGGCCTGTCTATGTCTGAGAAGAAGTCTGCTCAATTCCGTGATGGAACAAGGTTTGAAAACAGGGACTTAATTTCATTTCAGAAACTAAACAGACATGTCTGTACATGCATGTGCTTACCATGCACATGTACCCACAGGGACACTCACACACCAGTGCACATACGAGACCAGTTTAGTAGGGTCCAGGGGGAATTTCTCTGTAGGGAAAAGGCTGCATTTTGCTGACTTGTGGCTCCTTCCCTGCCCTGCGCTGGGTTGAGTCTCATGATGCGTGGCTGGCCTGGGCATCACGTGGAGGCTGGCAAGTGCCAGACCCTAACCCGTCCCTGCCCCATTCCCAGGGCTGAGTGGCGGTTACGAAGATGGGCACAACACACCTAGAGATTTATTTCCCCAACGACTTCCACTTCCCCTCTTTCTACTGTGAGTATCTTTTCTTAGAGTAGCTTTTTGACCGTGCTTACTGTTTGTACCCTTCTTAAGACCTGTCATTTTTCATAATTCCTCCAACTGCCTTTCTTCACCTAATTCTGTATATTTTCCTCAATATGCTCATTGACACCGGTAGTAGTCAGAGTTCTCCAGAGAGACCAAACCGACAGGATATACAGGATGCGTGGGGAGATTTGCCTTCTGCACCTGCAGGCCCAGGAAAGCGGATGGTGCAGTTCCAGTCCCAGCACAGAGGCCCAAGAACCAGGAGCACTGATGTCCAAGCGCAGCCAGAGACAGATGTCTAGGTCGTGCGGGGAGCAAGTTCACCCTTCCTCTGCCTTTCTATTCTTTTCAAGCCCTTAACAGACTGGTTGATGCCCCCTCACCTTGGTGGGGTGACATTCTTTCACTCAGTCTACCAATTCCAACGCTAACCTCTTCTGGAAACACCCTCATAGGCACGCCCAGAAATTCTGTTTTACCAGCTGTCTGGGCATCCCTAAACCCAGTCAAGTGGATACATCAACTTAACCATCACAACATTTAAGACTTTAATTTCCAATTGTATGCTGAGATTGGGAAACGTTTATGCCCAGCTCACACCTCTCTGTTGAATCCTCACACAGTTCCAAAGCTTGCTGGCCAGCCCTGCCCGTTCTGCAGGCGCCGTGACCTCCCACCATCTAAGTGCAGGGAGTGTCTTTACTTCCTCTTCCCCACCTGCCCTCCGCAGCCTGCTTGCTCTCCACACTGCCCATCTTTAATCAGTGACATTCCCACAGTTAGTCCAAAGTAGAGCCCCATCCTTGATTCCCTTAATCTGGGTTTACTGAATCCTGTTTCTTCTGCTGCTAAAATATTTCAGCGATTCCCACTTTCCTCCCATGTCCACTGCTGTTGCCCAAATTCAGGCCCTGTTCGAGTCTTGCCTGCATGATTTCAGACTCACCTAATGGATTTCCTATATCCAAGTCACTCCTTACTTTCCAATCTGCCTCCACCCTATCTCCAGACGCAGCTTTCACACACAAAGCTTGTGTTTCTCAGCACGTATAGAACAAGCTCCTTAGCATGGCACTCAAGGCTTTGCACATGTGCTGTTAACCTTTCCATGCACCTGTGCAGACTTGGAGGCACCCCCCACAACAGCTGTACCCCATCCCTAAGAGGCTGCATTTGGGTCTTTTCAACTTTGTACATGTCTCTCCACTAGGAATGTCTTTCCTCTCCTTTGCTTAAAAAATACGTTTTCAAGGCCTTTTGAAATTCTATCTGTGCCATATGCCATAAGTTATTTGCTATATGCTCGAGGCCAGGGGTCCCCAACCTATGGTGAGTTGTGTAATTATTTCAGTATATATTACAATGTAATAATAATAGAAATAAAGTCCACAATACATGTAATGCACTTGAATCATCCTGAAACCATCGCCCCCATCCCTGGTCCATGGAAAAACTGTGTTCCACAAAAAAGTCCCTGGTGCCAAAAAGGTTGGGGACCGCTGCTCTGAACAATTGGATCTTGTGAATCAAAGAAGGGCTTCTCAGAAGCCCTCACACCTGCCTCCGGGTCGGACTGCCCTGCCCTTTCTCCTGTGTGGCCCAGCGCAGACTCAAGGTAGAGCGAGGTGGGTGGACGGGTGCTAGACATCGGGATGGTTCTGGGAGCCTCCGTGTGACTGACGTCTTGGCGCCTGGCTGGGCTGAGCTGGGCAAGGTGCCATCCTCAACACCAGGCTGTGTACCTGTCTGTGACAACGACACAATCACCAACATTACCCCATTCTTTTCAGAGCACTTTTCCATCCGTTTTCTTACTCAGGGCTGTGGTTTCTATCCACACTGCCCAGCTGAGGACGTGAAGATTCAGAGAGGAGGCAGCTGTTCAAGGCAGCGAATAAACCCCGATTCTCCTGACCAGACCCAGCCTGTGGACGCCCCGTCTCCCTCTCCTGTTCTCTCTTCCCTCAAATATTCATCCCGTCTGGCTCATTTTCGGTCAACCTGGGCTTTTTCCTCTGCTGCAGCCACACCCCATCCTGGCGTACCTCTGACGTGCTCTGGGACACCGGACTATGCAAAAGTCCCAAAGCATAAGGAAGTGACAAGCCTGGATGCAACACTTTGACCGAGGTGGGCGGCGGCAGCAGGGGGCCTCCTCCGGTGAATTCCCCGGGAGCCGGCAACGTCCTTCAGTCCGTGTGGGACCAGCTTCGCTCTGACTCCCGTGTCTCTTGCATACTATTGATTTTATATTTGTTTTCTGCATTTTGACCAAAATAATGTCTTACAGTCATAGTTTGTGTTCCCCAGAGGATTTGACCACATTCATATAAAACCTCCACTTAAGAGAGCTGATGTAAGTGGTACAGACAAGTGCAACATCATGGTGTGAGAAGTTCATCAAACTTTACTGGGCGAGGATCACCTGGGATGATCTTTGAACAACGTAGTTGACCTCCTCTCTAGAGATGGCGGTTGAGTAGGTCTGGGCAGATTTCTTGAGTGTCAGGTGATTACGGATGAAGGTGAGCAGGAACCTCACTTTGAAAGTCACTGGGAAAGAGGAATTGACTTTGGATTTACACAGACCAGGGTTCAGACCTTACTTTTGCCATATACAAGCAATAGAACTTGGAAATAATTGCTCAATTTTATTCTGACCATCAATTTTCTCTTTTAGAAAACACACATACCAAAAAAAAAAAAAAAAAAAAACCAAAAAAAAACCTACCTAAAGGGGTTGTTGCCAGCATGAAATGAAATCAATTAAATTAAGCCATTAAATCATTAAAGTAGCTATCATATGTTGCTTTTCATATAAATGGAAGATAGCTTTTTTCATGTGATAGGGTGACTGTTTTGTAAAAGTATAATGATACACAAAAAATAGTATCATCCAGTGGGAAATTGGATAGTTGGTTTTTATTGGTTTGAGAAATAAAGGCTGTTAATGGATTTGTATCATTGGAAATTTTTCAGGAATCCCCACAGAAAATAATTATAACAATTTTTTTTTTTTTAATTTTAACTTCTGCAATGTACTAGACCGGTATCCTGAAAATGTTGCCTCTAAAACCTCCTAGAAATTCTGAACACACAACTACAAATATTACTTAAAAGCTCAACTGAATTCATAAAAAAGGAGGATGTCTGCAGCAGCCAGAATGCAGAACAAAGTGCCGGCAGACACTGGGCTGACACAGGAATGCAGGTGGCAGGGACGCTTTTCCAATCCGTGTAGGGTGTAATGACCACAGGAGACAGAATGTGAGGCCTCAAGTCCCCTTGAGTCAGAAACCAGAACTTGTTCCCCTCTCCTTCTCCATCTACCCAGTACAGCCAGACCTCGCATGGGCTGCACCCTCCCTGAAAACTATGCTGGAAGAAATCTGCCCACCAGCTTGGGGGTGACAAGGATCCCAGGCTGTGTCTATATGGGAGGGGTTTAATCAAATGAGGAGGGTGGGAACATCCCTGAGCTTCTGTAATTGTGGACCTAACTCATAAGGGGTTGAGGCTGGGACAGAGAGAGTCGAGACCGTGAAGCCCTGGACCACCGGGGAGAAGCAAATGTAAAATCACAGTCCAAAAATTAACTCCACCAAAGTGGAGTCCGGCATCCCCAAATCCAAAATCTATGTGGAGCAATTATGTTTAAAACGTTTAAAGACATTAAAAATAAAGAAAATGAATTCTTTTGAAAGGACAAAGAATGCTTCAAAAATAGCAGATAGGTTCAGGGGAAAAAAAGAAGAAGGAACCGAAAAGGAAAAATGTAATTATTGAAATCAAGATAATTCATATGAAATAAACAGTATGTGTGACACACATGAAAGAAGAATTAGTGAGTGGTAAGATAGATTTGAATCCTTTATCCCGTGTAGAGCAAAATGAGATATAGAAATATGACCGCACATGTTACCTGCTAGAGGTGACCTACCTCTAATTGGAGAACAGAAGAAAGAAAACAGACAAAATGGAGGAGAGGCAATATTTTTAGAAATAATGAATACATTTTTTCCATGATGTATGAAAGACTAGAGTCTGGAGAATCAGGCCTCTCAGTATGTCCTAAGAAGGATAAATTTAAAGGAATCCATGTCTGAACTCACTGCGGGGAAGTTGCATGCTACCAAAGACAAGGACACGATTTTAAAAGAAACCAGGGAGAAAAGACAGATCACCCATAAATAATAAGAAACTTCAACCGATAGTACACTTCTCATCAGTGACCAGGAAGGCTGGGGTTTGGTCGGAAAAGACCCACACAGGTCACCTTGACTAGTTGAATTAAAGTTCATCCCAAGGGACACGGAAATGGCCAGGTAACCAGTCCCTACTTGTTTGCTGAGTCCACAGGTTGATCAGGTGTGGAGTGGAGCGAGTTTCTACCTTCACCCCACTGGACTCAGAGCCAAGTGGATTCTCCCATTGCAAACCAGGAATGAGTGTGTGAAAGAGGCGTCCTCTGGTTCCTGTGTGCGTTGGTTCTGCAGAAGGAGGGGCCGGCATCCCAGCCTTCACTGCCAGAGGACGGCAGCAGCTTCACTGTAGCATCCACGGCACGGAAGAAGTTGCTCACGGAGCCCGTGTGATTAAAGAGCACGTTGAACATCAGTCCTTGTCTACGCGTCTCTGTCCCCTTCCTGGGGGGACTATTTGCGACTGGTTGAATCTTTGTATACAGATATGTATAATAACAGAAGAAATTTATGAGGATGGTAAATGGATATGCTTTTATTTCCCTCTGAAATCATGTACCTGTCTAGCCTGTGACTTCTGAGGCTGAGCCAGGAGGCTTGTTGTCCCACAGCAGGGACAGCAGGTGCCCATGTGAAAACAGTGTCTGGATGAACTCTAAATTTTAAAGGTGGATTTCTTGATCTCCTTAGTCAGACTTAGCTTTGGAAGTCAGGCTTTGCAGAGAGAGAAGAATTTAAAAATTTTAAATCACCCCTTCTGAATATCAAGGCTTAAGTCTTATAGATTCAATCCAGATCATAGTGTTAGTGTTTTCCATAGGGAGGTTTCTGAGAGTGGGGAGAGAGACAGAGAGAAAGAGAGACAGAGGGAGAGAGAGGAGAGCCAGAGAGGAGAGACATTGAGGCTGAGACAGATTAAGACTGTCCACTTGTCCTGGCCAAGCTGAGACCCTGGAGGGGGAAGCAGAGGTGGGGAGCGACTAGTGATGGTGGGGGATGGGGAAGTGTTAGGTGGGCTGGTGTCACATAGCTCTTCCCATAGCTGCTTTATTGTCATTGCTCTAATATCACTCCCTCAGCGAGACCTTCCCTGATCATCTGGCAGTAAACAGCACCCCTCCTCCACCCTCCGTAGCCTTATTTTATTAAGCTTCCTTTGCCTTTATGCCTTATGTTATATGTCTGTTTGTTGATGTGGTTATTATCAGCTTTCCCACTGGAACACCTTATTCACTTTTATCTCCCCGGAGCCCGGACAGGGCAGACCATAATGTTTATTCAATAAGTGGATGAGAGGGAAGCTGACATGCAAGGGTGCTTTGCCCTGCGTGCCTCCGGGAGTCTGGCGGGAGAACACCTTGCAGAGTGCTTCCTGCACCCGCCCGGGGAACCACAGCACAGCCAGGTTGGCTTGCTCGGCCAGGAGAGAGGCGGCCCAGGTGGATGTCCCTGAAGGCAGGCAGCAATGCATAGAGGACGAAGTATAAGAAAGACAGAACAAACCCGGGTGGACTGGGTCAGACAGAGACCAGCTCTGCACTCACAGAGCCGTGGGAACCTGATCCTGGACCCGCGGAGCTGTGATTTCCTGCTATACGGTGAGCGCTGTCATAATTAGAAACATCATTGTGTGGGCAGGAATTCCCAGTGGCTCCTAAACACCCTTTTCCTCCTTTAACAAATAAAGACATATGCATTTTGCGTTAATATTGAGGAATAAATACTGAATTATAAACGGAATAGAAATTATAATACAGTGATGTGATATGTGTACAGATTTTTATGGTCCCTGGAGTAAGCCCCTCTAGAAATGTACATTCTTTTCTCTGTTCAAAAACAGTCACAATTCTTTGTTAATCCAGTCCACCATACCCATCCAGGGACACCGGGACCGAGCATGTATTTAGAATTCTATGGGAGCCATTCTTCCTTTGCTTTTCAATTAGAAACTCCATTCGTCTTGTGTGTTTTATCTCTTGGAACATTCCTCCATGTGCTGTTGGAAGATAACACTATTTTCAGGACTCTGACGTTACTGGGTTTTACTACGTGGCTCCTAACACCCCACAGGTGTATGTAATCTCACCGTAACAGAGTGTTGTCGTGTCTTGTTGACTAATTAAGCTCCTTCATTCCAAATCCCAGCAGCGGAAAGTTCAAGTGTTAAATGGTGGGCCAGCGAATCCAAAAGGCAGCACGCGGGAGGCTACCTGGGCCCTGGCTGGGTTCTGCTTCTTGTTCTTCTGTTGTGTTATTTTCCCTCTGCCTCGCCAGGTGCCGCCTGGTTAAAGATGCCAGTAGGCTCATCACAGAGCCAGATTTATTGTCCAATCGAGGAACTAGATCACATGAGATAAAAGACAGCAATTTTTTTTTTTTTTTTGGTTTAGTGTTACATCAGGAAAGTGCAAAATGCTATCATCAATTTATTTGTTTATGCACTCAGCAAACACTGAGTGTGCACTGTGTTGGACAATGGAAAAAATACAGGGGCCAAAAAGATCCATAAGACCAGATTTTTGCCCTGAAAATTCACAACCTGGTGGGGAAGAAAGACGAGCAGATGATTATAGGACAATGTGGTGAGGATTGAGAGAGCTTTCTCCTTATGGAGCCCTGAGTGTTCTGCGGAGAGAGGACACCCGCGTCCTGGAGGGAGGCGTGGAGTTCAGGGAAGGCGGCTTTGAACAAACAGTGTAAGGGCCGGCTGGGAGAGTGCTGAGACCTGAAGGAGAAAAGCTGGATTTAGGAGATTACAGAGGACTTCCAATTCTGCAGCAGAAGCTCGGGTTTTCACTGAGGGCTTGAGCGATTGGAAAGATTCCAACTGGGAAGATGCAAGAGGACCTCTGAGACTGAGAGGGCCGACCCCGATGCCTGCGCTAAGGGATGGACTTAATGGGGGAGAAAAGTGCGATCAGAAAAACTGAGGAAACCCTCAAAGGGAAAGAGAAGAGACAATGAATGTCTGTGCTAAAGCTGTGGTCGTAGACTCTCAAGTGATATTAATATTTAATATTTATATATTTAATTGGCTTAATATTTAACTGGAGTGAGGAGGGTTTTGGCTACCTTGGATGGAAATGATGCTATTTGTTAAACCAGGGAATGCAGAAAAAAGACAGTGTTTAGGGATGACATCACGATTTCAGTATGAGTCAATTTTAGTTTGAGGTACAAAGGAGACATTCAAGGGAAAATGTGAGCCGGTTAATTGTCCGTCAGTGCCTGGAGCTCAAGAGAAAGATCTGGGCTGGCGTGAAAGTTTCTAAGTCAGAAACTTTCCGAGACAGTTAAAAACCAAGCGCACACGCAGTGAGAATAAAAGTAGCAAAAAGATAACTATAAAATACTGAAAAATAATAAAATTTAAAGAAAACAAGAAGAAGAAAACCAGGAAGGTAGGCTGGGAGCAGGTACCTAGAGAGGTGTGAGCGATCCAGAAACCAGCAGAGTCACAGACGCTAACCTGGGAGGAACCGTCCTGGAGAGAATGGTCACCCGATCCCCAGGGGCCTTAGAGAGTGTCCGAATGACCAAGACGGAGGGAGGCCTGTCCCCTGGATCTGGCAGCTCCGAGGTCTCAGAAGAACTTTATGTGAATCATTTCAGAGGATTAAAGAGTAAACTGAAAATTAAGCAAAGCAAAGAGAAAGAAATGGAGGTGAGAGGAGAACCTGTAGTTAGGTAATCTAGCTCAATTTGTAGATAGAAAAGTTGAGGCCAAAAGAATGTGTTTTCCTAAGGAAAAAATTACATACTGGAAAACTGGGTGTGAGTGAGGAGAATTAGAGTAAATATACTTAGAAAGAAGGAAACGGGATCTGGTGGGGAGACTTAAATTCTAATCCATCTTTGTCTTTCGTTACTTTTGTTGATTTGAAGACAAAGTTATCTAAAATCAGAAATGCAGATAAAGGTTTATTGTTATCGCTATGATGATGCAGGACCACTGAGGATTTCTAGCAGAGCGCTGGCGTGTTCGTGAGAACATGTTAGGGAGATTGATCTAACAGGCATGTGTATGGGATAGAAGGGACATAGAGGACAGTCCAGCTGAAGTCTAGGTGACAGGCTGTCCCACACTCAGGCCATAAGGACTAAGCAAAAAGGGGTCTGGGTGTGAGAGGTGTGGATGAAGAATCAAAGGTTCATCCGTGTTGTCACAAAGGGCAGGCTGTCCTTTGTAAGGCTGAAAGGTATTCTAACATGTACACTGCATTTTCTTCATCCATTCATTTGTTAAGGAGCACGCAGGTTGATTCCATGTCTTGCTATTACGAATAGTGCTGCAGTGAACATGAGGGTGCAGGCCTCTCTTCAAAATCCTGATTTTATTTTATTTTTTTGAGTATATACTTAGGAGTGAGATTGCTGGATTATACGGTAGTTCTATTTTTAATGTCTTGATAAACCTCCACACTGTTTTCCATAGTGGCTCTACCAGTTTACATTCCCATCAACAATGGAGAGATGTTAGTCAAAGGATACAAAGTTTCAGGTATGCAAGTTTAACAAATTCTGGAGATCCAATGTACAGTATGGTGAATATTGTTAACACTACCGTATTGAACACTTAAAATTTGCAAAGACGGTAGATGAGTTTCATTGAGAGAGAGAGAGAAAGAAAGAGAAATAGAAAGGAAGGAAGGAAGGAAAGAAAAGAAAGAGAGAAAGAAAGAATGGGAGGGAGGGAGGATGGTTGCTATGTGCAGTCATGGATATGTTAATTAGCTAGATTTTTGGGGAATATTTCAAAATGTATATGTATATCAAAACCTCACACTGTACACCTTAAATGTATAGAATTTCTATTTGTCAATTATACATCAATAAAGCTAAAAAAAGAGAATTGTGAGGAATTGTCACTGAATGTATGGAGGAGAAAATGAGAGAGAAGAAGGGTTATTCTAAGGTCTTCAGCTTTCTTGCCTTGGAGGAAGAGAGAGTCATTAAGAGAAATAAGAACGTATTGAAGAAGTATTGCTTCTTATCATACAAAAATGCCTTTTAAAAATGGCAATTCCGATTACCTGAAGAAGGAGCAATTTTAGATTGTACCCGAAGGAGACTACTATAAACACTTCACCTACCATGTTTCCATACATTTTATGTATTCACTTACTTCCCAATGAACACCGCGCAGACTTCCTGTTAGTCCCCCGGTGAATTCCCGCTCACTCGCATGGCCGTCCCCCAACCCAGCCATTCCGATGCAAACCCCGCCATGGTGGTCCGACCTCACCTGTCAGGAGCAATTTAATAACAGAGACCAGCGGCGAAGTCTCCTATGACTAATATTTCATTACTTTTACAAAGGAGACAAGAGCGCATTCATTAGTGTACTATGAAATATTACCCTAAATAAGTAAAATTACATTATCCTTGTCAAAATAAATGAACACTGTGCATACTACGATTCAGTGTCTCTAATTCTTTTAATTATGTTTTTTTTCCTTACTTGCTAATTTGTGAGGTTTGCCAACTTACAATGGGCTCCCCTGTCATTAGCGAGGACGCGCTGGTGCTGCTGTCACACAAAGAGGCTGCGCCCCCTGCGCCTGGCGCCCTGTACCTGGAGCACCACGGCACCGACTGACTGGTTCTCTCTCTCTCTTCAAGCTTGTGGCAAGCTACGTATTAATTATCACCTTTTGAAATCGGTGCTTAGGAGACGAATGCTATCTAGGCAGATGGAAGGACACCGTTTTGCTATAAAATAGGGAATCCCAGTGCAGTCTTATAATGGCTCCAATGCCCTATTTGTAGCATTGTGCGTTAATGTTGTGTGTTTTCTATGAATACAAAGAACAGACGATTGTGTCGGTTTCAGACTTGTTCTGCGGAGCCTCCTCTACTGATCTACCTCCTAGAGGAATGCAGAAGTCATTCTGGTCTGTTTGGCACTATAGAGCTTTAAACCAGACAGTATTTACGAGGCACCTACTTGCGGAATGTATGCATTCTCTAGCAGTTGTATATGTACTTTGATTAACCCTCACAATATTGCAGTGGGTTCGGCAGTTTGAGTTCCCCTTTAAGCATGAAGAGTCTTAAAGGAGTTAAATGGACTGCCCAAGTTCATGCACCTGGTGAAGGACAGATGAGAACACACGTCTTTCCATGACATGTTTTACCTCCTCACGTTCGATATTGACTCATGTCAAACTGCCTGTAGCTTGTGCGTTATTGCTGAGAAACACATGCATTTGGATGATAGAGAAATAGGATACATCAAGAGAGGGATTGGGGAGGTGCTGAAGGGAAATCATCAGACTCAGGCATTGAGGAAAGTTGTATATAGTTGTCTCCTTTCTAATTTTATTCTATATTTTTTTAAATAGATGTTTAAGAAAATTGAGAAAAGTAAAATGACAAAAGAAATGCCTGCTAACATTCCATGTGGGTGTTTTACTGTTTAACATTTTCTTTCAGGTACCAAAGGTTTTAAAACTCTTCGTAAAGCCTCGCATGGGGCTTTCATCAGGGGGAATTTCATACCTCCCCAGAGCGCGTGCTGAATCTACAGACTCCACCTGACCTGCACCCAGGCTGGGGTGCACAGGGCTTCCCTCCTGCTCCTTTTCTGCTGTCTTAGTCCGTTCCAGCTGCTCTAGCACAGGACTACAACTGTGTGGCTTACAAACAGCAGACATTTCTTCCTTACAGTTCTGCAGGCTGGAGGTCTGAGATCGGGTGCCAGCCTGGCTGGGTTCTGGTGAGGGCTCCTTCCTGACTTGCAGACAGCCGCCTTCTCATTGTGACCTTCCATGGCCAGGAGACAGCAAAAGAGTAAACAAGCTCTGCTGTGCCTCTTCTAAGGCCACTAATCCTGTTCACCAGGGCTCCCCCGTCACAACCTCATCTAGTCCTAATGACCTCTCAAGGGCCCTGCTGCCTAATGCCATCGCATTGGGGGACAGTGTTTCAAAACATGAATTTGGAGGTCACGGACATTCAGCCCATCACATCTGCCTTGACATGTGTGACCAAGGAGCCCTGAACACTCACGTGATACATGTCCGCCCTGCTGCTACCAGGCTGGAGACACCACACGGAGGTGGAGAAGCAGAGGAGCCCAGGGCCTTCCTGCATGAATGCCCGCTCTGGGAGTCCGCGATCCTTCAGGCGGTGCAGGGCCCGGCCCTCACTTTGCCCAGCTCCTCCGGCTGAGACTAATTTTTTAGCACTTGAGCTGGCGTCCAGATCTCATCTGATGTTTTGTTTGCTTTTGTAGATCTCTCCCCACCACCACACACTGAATAGATACATATAAGATTTTTCTTTAATTAAAAGACCGACAGGCAGAATTGGTTTGAGTGTGGACCTGGTAAGTATGGTGGAGGCTCATCTTTCCATATTCAGATCTTTATAAACTCACGGATTTCCCAGTGATGAAGCAGTACCGACTGCTCAGCGCATGCCCAGCCTCGCACACACCGAGAAAAGTACTTGGCTGGGGACCATCACACCGACAGCCCCGGAAAGCAGCGCCAGGGACGTAAAGAAGACAGCTGCCTTGTTCCTGAGTGGCGCACGTTTGGATTTCTCTACTGTGGAGAAAAAGGGATGCAGGACGAGGGACCCTTCTTATCTAGTTTCAGACAGGCATCACACAGATGCATAAAACATATTATTCGTTTAGTTCCACTGGCCTTGTAGTTGTTGTAAATGCATCCTAAATTCCTAAATGCATTTTAAATTACGTTATATCTTTCAGTGGTGTAGTCAGAAGCTTTGATTTCTGAGGCTGTTAGCCAGACAAGGGTTTTAGCAGAAGCTTGTGTTTCTTTGCCTTTATTAAAAAACTTAGTGTGTGTGTGTATATATATATATATATATATACACACACACACACACACACACGTATATACATATACACACACACAAATACGCATCAGATCAGTGTTAGGAAAGTATTTAAAGAGAAGAATTTTTCTCAGTCTGTCTTTAAATAGGTTATCCTTTATACAATTGAGGTATACTTACATAGAGTAGCAGGCAATGCTTTTAAAACTCGAAGATTTGATTCCGAGATCTGACGGTGGCTTAGCAGACGAAGTTTCAAGGTCGTCAAACTGGTATCCATGGGTGGGATAGAAGGTTTCTGTCACATTGTGTTTGAACCAGAACTTATCATTTTCAATATAGACAAACTGCAGGCTACTCTCTCTCTGATTTTTAAATGTATCCCTAGAAACGAGGCTTGATATTTTGCCAAAAAGGGGGTATTTGTCCTTGACCTTGGGGTAAGTGCTCTCACTTCAACAAGACGTTTAGTTACTCTCGAGAGAAGCCAAGCATCTTGTAGGGATGTGAGGGAGGGGAGGACTGGGTTGGGGGCGGACCCATTCAGACCCTCTCCTGTAAGGGGAGGGAAACAGCACTTCTCGAGGCCAGTATGTGGAAGGTCTTTTACTGAACACCGTATGTGGTACCACCTTTAATTTATTTCAGCAATAATCAGCAGATAGGAATTCACCGTAGACTCTGCACCATTTCTTTCAGTTCTTTTAGATGGGATTTCACTTGTATCTGTAATACCTTGAAAATCACTAATCTCTCATTAAATTGCTGGGATATGTCTTTTTAAATAATGTTTACATAGGCCACTAATCAGAATGAATAAAAGTAAAATCCCAAGATCTAGGGCATTGCTTTTAGAATTGAGGCCTACCCAATGCCTTATCCCAGATTTATTAATACTTAGAATACAGAAGGAAGTCACATACACGATAAACATCTGAGGACTGAGTTTTAGTGTAAGTAACTACGATGGCTTAAAAGAATGCCAGAAGCTCGCTGCCTCCCTGCCCCTCACCCCTGCCCAGCCCAATGCAGTCTAGAGCCTAATTCATACATTCATCCACTTATTTATATTATTCTTATACATTCAGACATATAATACCCAGCACATGTTCAGCTCATGTTTGTTTCAGGTATTGGAGATTTAGCAGGAAGAAAGGCTGACACCTTTAATGAAGTTTATAAATACTTACGATTACGCCGAGTGCTACACAGTAGAAGTCTACGCTGATGTGGAATGTGGCAGGAGGACATCACCCAGTCCGAGCGACCTGATTCCGGAATACCTGACTGAGCCGTGCTCCGGCGCCAGGGTGCCGTCCAGTCCTCGGTTTAAGCGATGGACGATGACACCCGCACACTGGAGTTTAGCTGGTGACAGCTTTTCTCCCCCTTGACAACATGACCGTTCCGATAAAATAGTTCCTTCAAGCAGCCAGTAACTCCCACAATCTACTTTCTTTTTATCCCCTTTTGAGAAAAGATACCGAGACTCTTGGAATATGAGAACAAAATTGTAAAATTCAATGTTGACTCAATTTGGAGTGTTTTTCTCACAGTCTGAAGACAGTATCCTCTGATGAATTCCAAGTGACAAGGATAATATAGTGTAAAACTGAGATGCTTGTAATCTGTTAGATTATGCTTATCAATAACCCACACATTCATGTGTGTGCCTTCATACTGGCCTGCACGTGACGTAGCGTCACGGGTGTTGGGAAGCTGGAGCTGTGGGTCCTGGTTGTGTTACTTAATGTGTGGACACAGAAAAGTTTGTAAGAATATTTTCCCAGATTCATTATTCATTCATTCAGCCAGCTGTTTTGAGCTAATCACTTTGGAAGAAAAGTTGCAGTATTTTTATCTTTAATGGTCATAAAATATAGATTTAAAATTTTATCAATTCAGAATAAGGATTAGTGAGAAACTTCTAAGGCTGGTCAAACACAAAGACCTGGTGCCTGAGGGAGATAAACAACATAAGCCAACCGCTGCGGGGTGATCTCGGTGCCAGGAAGGAATTCTGTAGAAACACACCGTGGCATAGAGAAGGTGTGATCAGTTCTGCTCACAGGGCTCAGGAAAGTCTTCATAAACAACATAAAATTGAGACATTTTTAAAAGAGAAGTCAAAGTTTTCAAGGCAAATAAAGGCTAGGGAAACACATATTGAAAGTCTGAGGAACAGCATAGCTTGGCTTGTTCAGGAAATTCAACCAGGTAGGAATGGCTAGGACATAGGAAGTGAAGAGATTTGAAACATGAGATAATAATAAAATACATCTATTAAGCAGTCATGTGTTAAATTATGCTCTGGGTGGGTTGTTTTTGTTTTGTTTTGTTTTGTTTTTTTGAAAGAGTATCTTGCTTTCTCACCCAGGCTTGAGTGCAGTGGTGTCATCAAAGCTCACTGCAACCTCAAAGTCTTGGTTCAAGGGATCCTCTTGCCTTGTGTCTGTAGCTGGGACTACAGGCATGTGCCACCACGCCTGGCTAATTTTTCTGTTTTTTTAGAGCTAAGGCCTCACTATGTTGCTCAGGTTGGTCTCAAACTCCTGGCCTCAAATGATCCCCTCACCTTGGCCTCACAAAGTGCTAGGATTAAAGGCATCAGCCACCACACCTGGCCTACAGGTACTGTTTAATTATAAACTTCTTTTAGTCATCAAACCTAGAAGGAGAGATTGTCGCTATTTGGTTTTATGATGATGGAAGCCAGGTCAACTGTTGAGTAAGGAGCCCAAGGTCACAGAGTTAAGAAGTGTGGGGATCCGTGTTCATCTCAGAGAGTCGTGTTCATAACTGTTATATATTCTGGAGAGAAGAGAGATCCCAGAAGTCTCACATGTAGGCTAAATATTTTGGACTTTATTCTGTATACTGTAGAAAGCCCTCAACATGCTTTTTAGCACCTGAATTTGGAAGGGCAGGTGGGCAGAGGAGAAGGTTGATCGCAGAGAGAATCGTCAGGAGGCAACGACCCTGGTCAGGGCAGCAAGTGGAGACGTTCACCAACAGGCAGGAGCAGTAGGAGGGAAGAAGGGTCAGGTGACAGAGCTGTCAGGATGACAGATTTTATGAGCTTTGGAAACTGATTAAATGTGGCAGAGGAGGGAGAGGTGAGGCAGGAACCTAGGATGACACCAGGGTAGATGAACGTGAGTGTACTCAAGTCAGGACCCTGTGATGAGTTGGTAAAACTAGGATTCAAGATGACAGTTCGTGTCCTTGTTGCTGGCTCAGCTACGCTCCACAAGGAAAGCTGTCTTCTTTCAAATGTCCTCACCTCCACCCTCCCACACCACTGGAGGACCCATGGCACTGTGGGAAGCAGTCTCCATGGTTTCCCTGGAGCATCCTCCATCCTCCTCTGGTCTCACTTTGTTGATTACAGTAATGTCTCTTTTCCAGTCTGTATCAGCTTGCTTGGGCTGCTGTGACAAAGAACCACAAACAGGTGGCTTAAACAACAGAAAATCGTGGTTTCACAGTTCTGGAGGCTAGAAGTTTGAGACCAAGGTGTTGGCAGTGTTGGTTCCTTCTGAGGGAGAATCTGCTCCAGGCCTCCCTCCTAGCTTTTGGTGGTTTGCTGGAGATCTTTGCTGTTTCCTGGCTTGCAGATCTCTGCCTACGTGTCTGTCTCCAAATTTTCCCTTTCATAAGGATGGAATTAGGGGCCCACACTACTCTAGCATGACCTCATCATAACTGATTACATCTGCAATGGCCTTCTTTCGGAATAATGTCACAGATAATGTATGGGGCTTAGGACTTTAGCATATGAATTTTTAGGGGGTACAATTCAACCCAACCAATGCCAAAACAGCATGTGTGCCCACAGTGATGGGGAGGCCCTATCACCAATGCACATGCTCAAAGTACCAAGGCCACTGCTGGCGATGTCCACCCACACCCATGGCAAAGCTGCCACACCTGGCGTTTTCTCCAAGGATGGCATTGCCTGACCACTAAACCACTGGCATACTGTGGTTCAGGTCTCAAGTATTCAACCCTCCCAGGAGGCCACAGTGGAGCATATTCCACTTGCGTTCACACTCACACCGTAATGTGCCCCTCCTGTGTAGGAGCCAAGCATGATCCACGGCATCTGGATGCTCGCTTCCACACTTCTCATGCTTGCTATGCACGGAGAGATTAGGCAGAGGAGGAAAGGGCATGCATGGTGTTGGGGGCATCAGAATCCCTTGGGGAATATGGTCAAATCCCCTCTCTTCTCCATGCAGTAGTCTGATATAGCTGGAGCATGACCATGGAAGGGTGCAGAAGGAGGAGGCAAAACGTAGTGTGTATATATGGAAGGAGTCCCTGGTGATTCCAACAACACTTTCCTCGAGGACCACCCTGGTCCTCACAATCATTCCTTCAATTGGCTCCATTCAGTTCTGTTCTGCGGCATCGGCTTATGGTCCTTGCCCCAGTCTGAATGTTTGTGTCCCTCCAAAATTCATGCTGAAATCTAATACCCTGCATGGTGGTGCTAGAAGGTGGGGCTTTTTGAAAGTAATTAGGTCACCAGGGCTCCACTCTCAGGAGTGGGATTAGTGCCCTTATACAAGAGGCCGGAGGGGGCCTTTTGCCCTTTCTCCACGTGAAGACACACAGAGGTCACCATGCATGAGGAAAAGGCCCTCACTTGACACTGTATCTGCCAGCACCTTGATCTGGGGCTTCCTGGACTCCAGAGTTTGAGCAATAAATGTCAGTTGTTATAAACCACCCAGTCTAAGCTGTGTTGTTACAGCAGCCAGAACAGACTAAGACAGTCTTTATATCCAAATGATCCAAATGTACAGATTCAACCTTTTCTTTCTGTTGGTGAGTTCCCTTCCAAGGTCTTTTCTAAACAGAGTTGCACCATTTTCCAGACATAGACAGACATGCTTATATTCAATCATAAGATTACTTCCATGCTTAGTGTTTTAAGTGTCTCCTTCATTCCATAGACATTTTCTGCATATTACCCTGAATGGCCAACTGATTCATAAGGATTCAATAGCAATATGTACTATTTACCTATTACAACATGAACTCTCGCATTCTATAATTAATGCCGTCCTAGCGTGGCACCTTGCACACAGTGGCTATGAAATATGTTGGCCAAGTCAACAGATGTATTCTATATTACACATACACGTACCCGTGTCTCCACTGCATCTGTACCTCCACTCTGCAGCTGAGGACGTGGAAGCTCAGGAAGACTAAACAGCTCATCCAAGACAAAACCTAGTACATCGAAGTTCTGTGATCTAAACTGTCCTGATGCAGAAATGGCTGCCCCTTACATCATGTCACCACACAAGGTCACAATGGGGACATTTTCAAAGTCACGGATTTTTTTTTTTTTTTCTCCCCGAGAATTGCAAAGCCTGTTCAATTTTATAAAAATTGAATGATGTCAGAAGACGACAGCGTAGAACAAGAAGTCACATTCATGTTTCAAGAAAAAGCATCAGCCAATTTTGCAACTTTACTTTAAGCTATTGTACTTATCCTATGAAATCCTAGCACCAATTACATGTGAACCGGTGCATTTGGGTCTGGATGCTGTGGGTTAAAAGCATAACAAGGACAAGGCGTGTAATGTGGTGAGTTTCCTGTTAGTGGCCATGGTCAGGGAGAGGCTAGGTGATGATATGGCCAAAGGGCTGGGCAGGTAGGTGGGCAGTGCCTAACTAATCATGGACGTTCGATATTTGTTGAACAAATGAATGAATGAATGAAACATCACACGGGACATTAAAACTCATTGTCTTTAAACTGTCTCTTGACCCTGAGAGTCTGTGAGTCTATAATTCAGTGGTTTTATATCTAGCCCTACATAAAATCGGTATTTTTCTGTCTAAAATCTGTGTCTGATATGAAATGCTTCATTGCTAGCTATGCCATAGACCCACATTCTGACATTCTGAAAGAGGAAATTCTCTCTGAATGTTCAATGCTGATACGTATTGGCTGTCTGGCATCATTCACACCATCTGTTAGGGTGGCATTATGCCTAATTGCAAGGTGGCCTGACAGTTTTAAGGGACTCTGCATGCCAATCACATTGGAGCTTAGCTAGATAACCTGCAGAACTCAGAACGTAGCAATCTGAAAAAAGTTACCCTGCTGGTAAAATGCACCTTCAAATGAAAAGATCATGCCTCATTAAAAACGGCCATATTTTTTGACAGTGGTAGGTACCCTTCATACAGCCTCTGTTGAGTCTACCTTTCCCTAAATGGCCACTGCCGTAGTGGTCTCATGCCAAGGAGGAGAGATAATGGACAGAGGCCACGTCTTGCCTAGAAAGAACCACTAACGCCTTACAATTATTCAGAATGTCTTCAACCCTCCTGCTTGGAAACAAATGCACCAAGCTGCCAAAATTTCACAGCATTGTCTTCCTATAATAAGCAAACATCTGTTACCCTAAAATTCAGTTTATCTTTTGGAAAAGAATGCAGTAGGAGGCTTGACATGAGTGGATTTGCTTACCTCCTGGAATTATCGTGGAAAAGACCCAACATAAGCATTAAAATATGTAGATTGCAAAACAGGAAATTAAACTGCTTTCTCGACTTTGAAAATCTGGGAATGTATGTTTAACTTTATAGCTGCTGGTCACAGATGAGAAAGTAGGCCCAGAGATGCTAAAAGAATGACTCAAGACCAAAAAGGTAGTTAAAGCAGAGCTAGGTTTAAAATTTAGGACCCTTAACTCCCAGAACACACTCTTTCTCCTTATGCACAGTTGTCTTGATGTTAGTTGTTTTCCTGATGTAAAAGGTAATGCCTGACTTAAAAGAAGTCTAGATCAACCAAGGCATGTTTTTGTTTTTTTCTTTTATTTTTCTGTTCCTTTAATGGTCAGGTTTTTGCATAATAAACCCAATTGGCCCTGCACTCAGATATATTTAATTAGTAAAATGAAGGTATAAAATATTTTGAAAATGTAGTATTCTTAATCTTATAACCAAAGCCTTTGAAAAATTTAATACGGTTAGTACATCTTTTATTTTTATTAAGTAATCTATATTTTGAGCCAAGCTCTCCTTACATTTGCTGTGGACAGATGCTTTTGTGTCCTGTATATTCCATAATCTAGTACTGAATGCATAGGAGAAACTCAGCAGTACTCTGGACTGAATATAGATTCGTAAAACAGGGAAGAGCAGAGAGAATAAAATGGGAGCAAAGAGAAGGAACCTTGTTAGTGGACATAGATACGAATGACATTGGCTTTTAAAATAAATCCCAAACTTTTGACGGCTATATTTCTCACATACTATTTCTATTGCAGTATTCTTTATTTAAATATATTTGCGTCCATGCATGACTATCTGTAACTGACATATTGCATGAACTGAATTTGACAGGCAAGTTAAGAAACAGATTATTTTTTCTTCCATTGACATCTTCAAACACAACTTACTATTTTTTGTTGGTTTTTCTTCTATCTCTGAACGGGCAGTTTTCGTAGCTTTTTGATCATGTTTAGACATTAAAACAAATTCACTTTCAGTTATTAAAAATTCCAGGCTGCTCTGAATGAACACTTTTATCTCAAATCTATGTTTACAATGATCAGTACTCCACTGTTCATGTCTGACTGGATCTCTGTAGCCATCAACAGCAAAGTGGAGTATAGCATGCTCTTCATCTTACATTATACCTTCAAGATACTACCTCTAGCTTCTCTAAAAGAGGTAGGCAAAGGCAATGTTCCATGTGATTAGTGACTTCTGTGTGCAGATTGCAAAATGCTGGCACTTTGGAGTGTACGTTGTGGGCTTATTTGAGATATAACTATCTTCTATCTTCTTCCCACCCTCCTCTCAGACGCTGCATGACGCACTGCTGCCTGGTATGGGTGACCCATCCACCACCTTTGGTCCAGCTGATTTCTTGGGAGTCTTCTTTTGCCAACGGGACATACCAGGCATGCTTGCTGTTTTAAAATCTGGCAGTGTAGGAACCTCCCAATGGAAATGCAGACACTTCTGAAGGGAAATGCAGACCTCACCCCCAAGAGCAATGCAGACATTCCCAAGTGAAATCCAGAAGCCTCCTGAGAGCACTTCAAGCTCCACATCAGGAGAAGGCAGGCAGGTGTCTGCATGAGTTTGCCCCTAAAGGTGTTAGCAGCGTATTTGCAAACTGGAGGGAGGAACGAGTTAGCTTTCGGTACCTTCCCCTGGCAGATACTGCATCCTTCCCCTGTGCCCCTGAGAACGCCTCCTCCGCTTGTGTTGATGTCGTGGTGATTCCTGGGCACTCCGCAGCCTGCCTTCCCCTCCCCCTTTCTAGCTTTGATCAATTTCTAGTCTTCTCTTATTTAAGTTCAAAGATGGGTGATACATCAAATATCTTAGAACAAGCTCTATTTCTTAGCAATTCCCGCACTGGATGAATCTAGCGATGCTTTCTAGAAAATGAGATACTTGTCACCTAGGTTTTCTGGTTTAATGGCCTTAGTTAAGGATCTAATGATAGAAAAAAATTATTGAATATTCAGTTACATTTATTTATGTCCAACTTTGATCTGAAAAGATCTGAGATGGTTCTTTAGAAAGAAAATTGTACAAATTCTAGTACATTATACACAGTTGAATCATTTTGTTAGGAATACACTCATTCCACATGCTTAGCACTCTGTATTACAAAATGGCTTGATGTATCTTTAGTTGTGAATGACTTTGTCCACTAGACAAAGCACATGTAATAAAACTTTTAAAAGTTTCTCTGAAAAAATCCAGCAGCATCTTACTAAAGTTCATGGGAAAGCAATGAGTTGATTTCTCAAAGGGTGGCAGAGACCTACGGTGCTATAGAAAGTGAAGAGCAGTCAGTGCAAATTGAAGGGCTGTATTCACTTAACTTTCAGTGTCCATGAGTGCCAATGCCATTTAGAGAGCTTCAGTGTTCTGATCTGTAAAAGAATGGAAATTAAATGTATCTCAAAGAGTTGTTTTAGGATTTGCACAATGTATTGTAAATAAAATACCCTGACTGGCACACAGCAATATTTTCCAAAATCTATAATGTTACATGGTATTTATGAATATCAGATTCTTATGTAAGTAAATACACATTTTGAACAATACATATCTTTTACATTTGACTCATAAAAACCAGGATGGATTTTATAGCCCTATGTTATATAAGTGAAGAAATGAAACCCAAGTAGGTTTTTGCCAAACAAATAAGAACATTTCTTCAAAGATAAGTCACAGATCCACAGTTTTCATCTTAAATCATGAATGGTGAACGCAATTACTTTGCAAAGCTAAAATGTTCTGTGATTGCTGTCTGGGTCAACTATAATTGTTTGGCTGGTGCCTCTGCTGCTTGCAGGGAGACTGTGCCAATAAGCCAAGCCCTCCAAGGCTTCCTGTGGCTGCAATTAGGATCCCCCCTCCCGTTGGGTTTTCAGAAGCTGGGCATATTGTGCACAAATCCACACCATCTGAAAAGGTGGGCAGTAGAGAGAGAAAACAGGGAAAGAGATTACCAGCATTCCAGGAAACGCCTGCTGTGTGGCAGCCTTCTTCAATTCAGTGATGACTTTTATTATGTTCTATTGATTTTCATGTTATTTCCCATTTTTGAGCAGAATAGCTTGAAGCAATCGCAGCAATAAAGCAATGTTTCTGTCAGTCATCTCTGTCTTTCTCACCCACACACATGTTCTCTCCATCACGTACACACAAACACACATAATTCTTCTAAGTGTTGGGTTTCCAAATATAGACAGTAAGACTAAGATTTCTAGAACACTCACAGGAGCATTCCTAGAAGCCTTTAAAATTCAGCACTATGCCTGGCGTGCATATGAACAGGGATGTTGAGTGCACTGACCTGCACATATCCTGAGAGGGAGGGTGAGTGATGTGGATCCATCACCTTTGGCTTTCAATGTAAAAGTACTTTTCGAGTAGTGCTAAAGTTGCAGGTCTTTGCCAGGCCATGTGACAGTGCTCGAGAGTGTCTGCAAAGCAATCTTGAAGAAGAAAAAGGTGGGATGAGCATTAAGACAGGAGCATTTTAAGCAAGCTGCTGTGGTTGGCAGAGTGATAATATGCCCAGATTATCAGTCCCCGCTGTAAACGCCTGGCCCAATCCTGGGACCATGAATAGGATAGACCATCACTCCCACAAGCAACTGATTTTTGACACAGCAGACAACATACACTGAGGCAAGAATGCCCTATTCAATGAATGGTGCTGGGAAAACTGGATAGCCACATGCAGGAAAATGAAAAAGGATCCCTGTCTCTCACCATATACAAAAATTAACACAAGATGGATAAAATGTAAGACTTGAAACCATAAAAATTCTAGGAAAGAACATAGGAAAAACTCTTCTAGACATAAGCCTAGAGACAAAGAATTTATGACAAAGACCCAAATGTCAAATACAGCAGCAACAAAAATAAATAAATAGTACTTAATTAATTTAAAAAGTTTTTTGCAGAGTAAGGGAAATAATCCACAGAGTAAGTAGATAACCTAGAGAATGGGAGAAAATACTTGAAAACGAGACATCTAACAAAGGACTAGTATCCAGAATATACAAAGAACTCAAACAAATCAGCAGGAAAAAAACGAATAACCCCATTAAAAAATGGGCAAATGACGTGAACGGAATTTTTTCAAAAGAAGATAGAGATGGCCAGGAAACAAATGAAAATATGTTCAACATCAATAATCATCAGGGAAATGCAATGAAAACCATAATGAGATAACACCTTACCCCTGTCAGAATGGCCATTACTAAATATTTATATCTATATCTATATCTATATGGGCATGAATGCAGTGAAAAAGGAATGCTTAAACACTATTGGTGGACTCCAGGCAACCACTAACATACTTTCTGTTTTTTATGGATTTGGCTGCTCTTGATAGTCCATGTAAATGGAATCATACAATATGTGACTATTTTTGTCTGATACTTGCACTTAGCATGTTTTTAAGTATCATCCATGTTGTAGCACATATTAAATACTCCATTCCTTTCTATAGCTGAATAAATTTCCATTTAGTGGATGAGTATATATCATTTTATTTATCCATTCATTAGTTGATGGACATTTAGGTTGTTTCTCATTTTTGGCTCTTAGGAATAATGCTGTTATGAACATCTTTGTATACGTATTTGTGTGGACATAGTTTTTAATTCTCTTGGGTATACACCTAAGAATACACCTGAATAATATTTTAACTCTGTTTAACATTTTGAGGAACTGCTAACTTATCTTCTAAAATGACTGCACCATTTGCCTTCGTATCAGCAATACATGAGGGCTCCCGTTTCACTACCTTCTCACCAACATTTGCTATTGTGTTTGAAAACATGTCTAATTCTAATCCTTTTCCCATTTAAAAAGTTTTTGAATTATCTGTCTTCTTATTGTTGAGTTGTAAGAATTCTTTGCATATACATTATGGGTACAAGTCCCATATTGCATATATGATTTGCAAATATTTCCCCCCATTCTACCAATTGTCTTTTCACTTTCTGAAGGCATATGTTGAAGCATAAAATCTTTAAATTTGACAAAAGTAAAATTTGTCTATATTTTATTTAGTCACCTGAGATTTCAGTGTCATATTTACCTGACCATCACCTAAGTCAAGTCCACAGAGTCTTACTCATGTTTCCTTCTAGGAGTTTTACAGTTTTAGTTCTATAGAGAAGTCTGTGGTCAATTGTGAGTGAATTTTTGTACACAGTGTGAAATCGAGATCCAACATTCTCCTTTTGCATGTGGGTTTTCAGTTTTCTAGCATCATT
The DNA here is from genome assembly GCF_041146395.1 of Eulemur rufifrons. NCBI lineage: Eukaryota > Metazoa > Chordata > Mammalia > Primates > Lemuridae > Eulemur > Eulemur rufifrons. The sequence goes on along the minus strand of NC_091001.1, from coordinate 112,090,617 downwards.
TCTCAAAAAGACTTTTCAAGAATTTTCCTCATGCCTTGTCCAAAATCAACTGGCCGTATGTGTAGAATCTACTTCTGGGCTCTCAGTTCTGTTCTACCGATGTGTATGCTCTTCCTCATGGCATGCTGCCTTAAACTGGTGAGGATATGAGCCCTTGAACTTTGCTCTTATTAAAGATTGCTTAGCTATTCTGAGTCCTTTGTATCTCCATATGAATCCTAGAATTAGTTTCTTAAGTCATAGAAAAACGTCAGCTAGAATTTATGTAGGGGTTGTACTGAATCTGTAGTTCAGTTCGTGATTTTAACAACACTGTGTCTTCTGATCCTTGAACGAGGATGTCTGTCCATCTGTTAAGATCTTCTCTAATTTCCTTCAGCCTTTTTTGTTGTGGCTTTCTGTTTATAAGACTTGTATTTCATTTGTTAAATTTATCCCAATTATTTTATTTTTTGATGCCATTGTAAATAGAATTATTTTCTTAATTTCATGTTTCAATTCTTCATTGTTAATGGATAGAACTACAATCGACTGTTGTGTATTGATTTTATATTTTGCACCCTTGTACTCATTTGCTAGTTATAATATTTTTGTAGATTCCTTAGGACTTTCTATATAAGAGATTATGCCATCTGCAAAGAGATTGTTTTATTTTATATACATATTTTTCAATATAGGTGACTTTTATTTTTTTATTTCTTTTTCTTGCCTAATTGCCCTGGCTGGAACCTCCAGTATAATATTTAATATAAGTATCAAGAGTGGACCTTGTTGTCTTGTTCTGATTTAGGAGAAAATCTTTCAGTCTTTTGCCATTAAATGTGATGTTAATTGTGTGTGTGTGTGTGTGTGTGTGTGTGGTAGATATTCTTTACCATATTAAGGAAGCTTTATTCTATTCCTTGTGAGGTGAATATTTTATGTTGAAAAGGAGTAATGTCAATTTTTGTCTGCATCAGTTGAGATGAACATGTGGTATTTTTCTTTGTTCTATTAATATTCTATATTACATTGATTAATGTTGATATGTTGAGCCAACTTTACATTCCTGTGTTAACTATCAGTTATTCATGGTGTATAATCCTTCGTACAGTTTACTAAATTTGGTTTGATGGTATTTGTTGAAGATTATTACACCTACGCTTGTAAAGGTCTGTAATTTTATTTTACTGTGATGTCTTTGCCAAGTCTTGGTATCAGGGGAATATTGGCCTCATAGAATTAGAAGAGAAGTGTTTCTTCTTTTCTTATTTTTTTGCAATAATTTGTGAAGTATCAGTGTTAATTCTTTAAATATTTGGTAGAAATTACTCATAAAACCATCTAGAATTTTTCTTTATGAGAAGTTTCCTTTTTTTTTTTTTTGCTTTGTTTTATTTTGTTTTTAATTACTGATTCAGTGTTTACTTTTAGAGAACTACAATCTCCCCTCTTTCCTTGGTCATTCTAATTTGTCAGTTATGTTGATCTTTTCAAAGTACCGACTTTTGGTTTTGTTGAATTGTCTATTGTTTTTCTACTCTCTCTTTCATTTATTTCTTCTTTAGTTTTATAAGGGGAGGATTAAGATAATTATTACAGTTTTTTTAATTTAGACATTTACACCTACAATTTTTCTTCTTAGTTCCGTTTTAGCTACATTACAGAGTGTTTTTATGTTGTGTTTGTTTTCATTCACCTGAAAGTATATTCCAGTGTCATTTGTGATTTTTTTCTGTGAACCATAGGTTGCTGGGGAGTATATTGTTTATCTTCCACATATTTGCAAATTTACCCCAAATGTCCTTCATGATTGATTTTAAAATTTTATTCCATTGTGGTCAAAGAACATACTTTCTATGATTTCAATTTTTAAAAATTTATTGAAGTTTCTTTTATGGCCTAACATACAGTCTGTGAGGGACAATGTTCTGTGTGTATTCCTCTTTTGGTAAGTGTTCCGTGGACATTGGTTAGGTCTAGTTGGTTCACTGTTCTCTTCTAGTCTTCTGTTTCCTTGTTTATCTTCTGCCTAGTCGTTCTGTTCATTATTGAAACATGGGTCCTAAGACTTCCCCAACTTATTTTATTAAATGTCTATTTCTTTTTTCAATTCTCAGTTATTTTTGCCTCTTGTATTTTGGGGCCCTGTTGGAGGGTGTAGGCATTTATAATGGTAAGTCTTCCTGATGGATTGACACTTTCATCTTTAAGAAAAGTCTGTTTTGACTCAATTAACAATTCTTATCTTAAAGTCTATTTTTTCCTGAAAATATTATAGTGACGATAGCTCTCTTTTGGTCATTGTATACATGGTATATCTTTTCCTATCCCTTTACTTTCAATCTCTTCCTGTCTTTGAATATAAAGTGTATCTCATGTGTCCATTGTAGACAGCACATATTTGGATCATGGTTTTCTTTCTATTATTAATTATCTCATTCTCCCATTCTCTGTCTTTGATCCGGTTGCATTAAATGTAATTACTGACAAGGCAGGACTTGTGCCTGTCCCTTCACCGTTGATTTTTATGTCTTCTTTGCTCCCCTGACCTCTTTTACATTAAATACGTATTTTCTTTGTAACACTCTAATTTTCTTGTTGTTTCTTCCACTATGTTTTTGAGTTATTTTCTTAGTGGTTATACTGGGGGTTACAAGTAACACCTTAATTTATAAAACCTACTTCAGATAAATATTAATACAAACTTGATTTCAATTGTGCATAAAAATGTTGCTCCTCTGAGCTCGGTTCCTGCTCCTCCTGTGCACTGTCACCGTCTTACAGGTGACAGTTGTCTGTTGCAAGCCCATCCACACGGCTTTATAATTAATGCTTTAGGCAGTTTCTCTGAAATCAGATAGGAGAAAAGATTAAGAACAAAACATGTGTTTATGCTGTCCTTTATTTCCTTTATGTTTACTGGCACTTACCTTTACCGACGTTCTCTCCTTCTTCACCTGGTTTCCCATGAGGTTGTCCCACTCCAGCCCCGGGCATGGCCATGTGTCCTCTCCCGGTCGCCACTCCCCACACCTGTGCTCCACTCGGTAGCCAGAGCTATTCTTTCAGAACTCAGATCCACATCCTACCTGTCTCTTGGTTAAGACCCCCTACGTCTGCAACCTGGCTTCTCTGCACAGTTAGAATAAAATCCAAATACCCGATGCTGGTCTGTAGGTCACTTTACGGCCTTTGGTTCCTCACGACATTTCCACGTTTCCCCAGGCTGCGCTCTACACCCCAGCCACGCAGACATCTCATTCTGTCCTTTCCACGTCCAAGCTCAAATCTGTGCTCAGACCTGTGCATTTGAAGTCCCATGGTTTGGAAGGTTCTTCTGCCAGACAGTCACGTGACAACCTTGGAACCTGTCTGTTCTCGGAGGGGCCTTTGTAAAAGATGTCATGAGACCGGCCCCACCACCATCCTTTACTCTTCACTCTATTACCTTGTTAATTTCCTTTACTTCTGTCATCAGTGTCCAACGTCCTCACAGTTACCCGTCTCTCCTTTAGATTGTAGGTTACACGAGGGCAGGACGTTCGTCTGCCTTCTTTGCTGCTGTTTCTCTGTTGACTAAGAGTGCAGCCGCTATCGCGGGTGCTTAATGAGTACTTGCGGCATAAACGGTGTTGACATTGAAAGGAAATTGGGATGAGATGAGAAATGAGAACATAGTCTCTCCTTGTGTCTTGTGCAAAGCACTCCCCAGCATCTTGGTGTTAGACTGCTGTGTCTTGAGCAGCTGGTTTTGTAAATTTAATTTATACCATACTAGGAATGAGGAGAGAAAATATACTCTCTTTACATTTTGCAGGGGGACAGGCAAGTGAATTCCGAGCAGACAGGATTCAGAGGGTTCTGAGGGAGTCACTGTGCAGAGAAACAGTGGGAGAATCAGGCACAGGCAGGACATGAAGGGCCACGCAGCCACCGCCACCATTTACAGAAAATCAAGACTGTGTCGTCATTGGAACATTCAGATTTTTGTTTTATTTTCAGTTCCTTTACATACGGCATGTCATTTGCTTGCTTGTGAAGGCAGTGGCCTGGTTCAAAGAATGTAGCCCGCAGGAAGCACGCACCTTGCAGGTGAGGAGGGAAACAAAAACGGAAGGCCAGAGGCGTGGCGCAGGGTGGAAGCTCCAGGCCTAGCGAAGCCACAGCCAGACAAGAGATAATGAGGTCCATGCCGCCTGGCACACATTACATGTTGCGCAAATATTTACTGAATTAAGGGACAGCTCAGGTCAAGAGCTGAGAGATGGTTGTGACTCGTCGTGGAGGCCGTGAGCAGTGTGAAGGGCGGGAGCCCGTCTCCGCGTGGTCTGTCTGCAGGCCGGATCCTCACGCAGCCGAGCAGTGTAATCGGCACATTCTGAAAGTCTTTTTCTTCCACTGTCTTCCTACTTCCCTCCTGCCTAAGCTCTGCTCTTTTCAGGGTAAGCGTGGATGCACCGTAACGGTATTTGCTGGGTAGTCAACCTGTAAGTGAAAGAAGTCAGTTTGTAGTCACCTGCTCCATGCTCCGCACGTGTCACCGTGCCAGCCAGCACAAGCGGCAGAGTGTCTCAGTGCGAGAGAGGAAGCCGGCAGAAAACTGCTGGGGTTTGTATCCCGGTCAAGCCGCCCAACCTTTATATAATTCAGTCTCTTCTCCATTAAAAAACTGTGAATGATCATCCTACTTACCTCACAGTTTTGCTGTAAAGATTAAGTGATTTAATATGTGTAAAGCACTTAGAATAGCATCTGGCATAGAGTAGGTGCCCAATAAATATTAATTATTTTGATTATTATGAGGATCATGTGAACAGTTATGCTGCTCACTTCTTCATGGGTGTACAGGGTGGTTTGCTAGAAATATTGCACACACGCAAGACAGCTGGGGCAGAGATCGGCACTGAATTTTGTTTAATCGTCTGTATGTGAAGGTGTCCTCAGAGGAGGGAGGGATGATTTGGAGCTGGAACAAACAGGGAAGATTTCCGAAGATGACCGGAATGACCATCCTCAGAAGACCGGGTGTGGTGTTGGTGAGGACCCTCCTTAGCTCCCTTCCTCGTGGGGACGCCTGCTGACAAAATACAGTGCACGCTCTGCTTCAGCACGCTCGTTTCCATGCCAGTCGGCCAACACCCCTGGTGCAGAATGGGGTTGGGGTCCCTAATGATAAGGAAGGTATTGCAGTGCCAACTGTCAGGCAGAGTTGGCGTAATTGGGAGACAGATCTCCGAGAAGCTGGGTTCTGCTCTTCCAGTGGGAGGAGGGGCGGGATTTCTGGCGGAAACTCCCAGTAGTTTCAGCAGCAACAGCTCTTCTGGCATCTTTGTTCCTACTGTATCAAGCAGGTCCAGGAAGCCCTCAATCATGGCAAGAACCTCTTCGTGGTCTCCCTGCCTCCGCTCTTGCCACCACTGATATTTTTGGTCCAGCTTAAACTGTTATTGAGAAGCATAAGTCAAATAACAAGTCTTTTTGCAAAGCTCTCCACATGTTCCCACCACACTTGGGATAAGCCAGAAGTTCTCACCCCTGGGCCAGACCACCAACCCTCTGACCCCATCTCCATAGCGATGTACTTACTGTTGTACATAACTTGCTGTTGTGTGCTTTGTTCTTGCTGTTCCCGTATGCCTCCTCATCTTCATCTATGCTCCAGTTCAGATACCATCTCCTTGCCTGCCTACTAATATCGTTACCCTGGTCACTCTATCGCCTCTAACTCTGCTTCACTTTTCTTCCTAGTCCATATGACTGCCAGCCATTGAGCAAAGGAATCTACTTTGTGTGATTCATCAACATTACAAACAATACGTATTTCAAGCCAGAGAGAAGAATAACAAGGCTTCTCTTTGGACCAATGGTGGATATGAACTCATTAGCATTTGTCAAATGAAGGATCTGCAGACATCATAGGAGCAGAGAGGACGGCAGAGAGGACAGCTGGCAGCATGACTCTACCACTGGCCAGGGCAGGGATTTCCTGCGGACAAGGTAACACACTGATTAGGAGCCTGGCTTTTGGAACCAGCTGGGGAGAATTCTTACCGTGGGGTTGCCACTTACAAACTGGGCAACAATGACAAGGAATCCAGCCTGTCTGAGTCCTCATCTGCAAAACAAGATGAATAATACCACCTACTCCATAGCATTGTTGAGAAGATAAAAAAGTTAATATGCAAAAAATACTCAGTACAGTGCCTAACACAAAGTAACTTTGTAATAAGCATCAGCTATAGCCATTATTTTATTATCCATTTATTACATGAAAAAAATCTGAGAAAGTGGCTATAAACAGACTTAGAGAATGTATTACTGGAATTACCCACTGACTGCCCCGCTTAGTTTCCAGTCTCACTCAGACAGTTTCTGATCTTGCTTCCTCTCTAGCTCAGCCTACAGAAAATGCTTTACGTTTACCCTGAAAGGGGCACCCCAGGCAGTGTGGCACAGACTGCCCGTTGAGAATTAACATACTGACGTCATGGGTCAGGCAGTAACAACTGAGTCAGCGTCCTTTCATCCCCCTGAGACAAATCGATTCTGGGTGTAAAGACAAGGCTGGATTTCAGGATTGGAATCCCCTGAGCACGCTGGGTTCTTTATGGTGACATCGGGGGTGGGGCCTCTTGTGGTCCAACAGTTCCGCTCCCTCCCCTCTCCCTCTGGGACCCGCTGAAGACTCCCTGAGAGTCCTGTGCACACGGGATAAGCAGAAACAGGTAACATTGGTTCCTCGGGGTCTGTTAATCCTGATATGACCTGACGCAGCCATCTTTGCTCACTGTGCTTTCCCACGAACCGGGACGTCAGTCTGCCCGTTACTCCCCGTATCGGTGTATAACCCTAGTGGCCAGGTGGGAACTAAACCACCTGAGACGCCTGCAGCCTGTTGCGGATTGGACCGTGTCCCTTCAAAAGATACGTGGAAGTCCCAACCACGAGTACTCGGAATGCAATTTCATCTGGAAAGAGGGTCATTGCAGATGTAATTAGTTAAGATGATGTCATAATGGAGTAGGATTGGCCTTAATCCAATATGACTGATATCCTTATAAGAAAAGGAGACACCGAGAGGAGATTGCCACGTGAAGACACAGACACGCAGAGGAAAGACAGGCTGACGGTGGAGGCGGAGGTCGGAGTGATGCGGCTGTGAGCCAAGGAACACCTAGGACCGCCACCACCAGACACCAGGGGAGCAGGGGCAAGGACGGTTTCCTCTGACACCTGTAGGGTAGCCCCCTGCCACCTTGATTTCGTACTTCTACACTCCAGAACTGGGAGGCAATGAATTTCTGTTGTTTTAAGTCACCAAGTTGGGCTACTGTGTTATGACAGTCCTAGGGAGCTAATGCACAGCCCTGCCTGCCACCAGCAGCCATTAGAATCCTTTGGTCCACACTGGTCCTCTATTTTGTAAGGGACCATCCTACGCTAACCGCGTGTTTGAAATGAGGTTGGAGAAAGGGAGTGCTCACCTTAGGCATTTAGTATGAACAGGTAGGAATGTTTTGTGAGACTCTGCAAAATGTGGTCATGTGAAAATGCCTATTTCTAATATCAGTTTAGGAGCTCAGATTAACTATCTGCATTTTCCCACTGAAAGGAAGAACCGCGGCATGATTTAATTAGTCAATCTCTTGCAAATGGATGGTTTACAAGAAAATAGCTTTAGCAAGATATCCTTGTAGCATTTTTATCCCTCATTGATTCTGCTCCGGTAAGCACACGAGATTCCACATCAAGAAAAAGAAGGATGTGCTGAGGATGCATCATTTTATAACGCTGGAAAGCAGATTTATAGAGGTTCCTGCAGACTTGAAATGCCAGCCCAGTTTTTAAAAATGCTAGTGCTCTTCCAAGTTCTTTGTTTTGGGGGAGACTCAATCCATATAACAATGAGAAATTTATTATGTGAGTTGACCTAGTGTTAGTAAAATGTGATATGTTGATTATAGTCTGATCAAATACTGCATCCGGGAGAATTCTTTGTTCAGACATCCCTGTTTGGATGGATGGGTTATTAGCCAAGAAATAAACCGGCGATCCCATGGAGGTATTTATAGTGAGCGCGCTGCAGCTGTGAAATCAAGGGTGCCATAATTTTGTGCCCGGTAGCTCTTCAAACAGGCATTGCTGCTCTGTATGGACAGCAGAGCATTTCAATTACATAAGCAAGCCGTTATCACCCTCTCTCCCTTTGTGTATGTTACCGTGGCAGCGAGCAAAGCCCAAGGCTATTGGCAGAGCTGATAATTTTTTTAACGTGATTACCACTGCTTTTGGATTAGGTGAACTGCGAGGAACCAGAAGCAGGGCTTTCCAGCTTGAGAGCCTGTGTGTTTGCCAAATGAGTGGTTTTGAAAATTGGCCTCCCCTTGCTGAAACATGTTTTTCTACACTCTAAGAAACCTCCGGCATAAAAGAGAATGTTGTGTCAGGACACAGGAGGCAAATTGAACGCTGTGAATCCTATTTTTTTCTAAATTTCCCTTTGTGGAATGAAGACTATGGAAGGAAGACTGGCCAAATATGAGCTTCCTTTAGATTCCATCATTCTTCACACTGGCTTCACGGTGAGAGCTCTGGGGGCAGCTCAATCTGGAAATATCTGAGATCCTGAACCCTATTGAGGGGAGCCCCCAATTAGCCTGTGATACCTCTGGGAGCAGCAGGTTGACCAGAAAGCCAGGTGAGCAGAGAAGTCTCTAGGTGGTATTTGAAACAGAGCTTCTAAGTCAGCTTCCTAAAGCGCGCAGTGGATTCAAGGGGAGATCACATTTGACTGAAGCACAGGGGGTTGTTGCTTCTAATCTCAGGCTTCTTGGCAGAAAATTTTGCAAACTAAGAGCCAGACTGACATGTGGAAGCCAAAATAAATAAATAAATAATGTGGTCCACCCCTTGAGGTTTAAGTGGGGAGAGACTCCTCCACACCTGCGGGCGGCCATAGGATTAGTTGAAACGGTGACACGTGCAGCGCCAGAGGGTCCGAGAAGGGAGCTTGTTGCCAAATTGGCACCTCCCAATCAAAGCCCACAACTGGCAGGCCAAAAAGGAGAACATGCTGGATGCTCCTAAGAATCAGTCTTCCTGGGGCTTTCACCTGAGCGGCCACGAAGCCGGTTCTCAAACCAGGGCTGGACTCACTACATCATTCCGTCTGCTCTTTTTACTAGTCACTGATAACGGAGACCAAAAATCTCAAATGTTTCAGCTATAAATGCTCTGCGATTGTTCTTAACTTCTAACTGTTTTTTTTTTTTTTTTTTTTTTTAAGCTGGAAGGGGAGGGGAAACAATGAGACCACACTGTCTTGGCTTAGCATCCAAATCAAAGACGTTTAAGTGAGTTATGGGATTTCATTTGGGAGCCGAGAGACTGCACATGGTTATTTATGAGTCATCCTACCGTGGATTTTGCATGTGCATCAGTTGCTCTTGACCCAGAGGAGCAGAATCAATATGCTGCCGCAGACGCAGACGGCGGCCCCTGGAAAGGGCAGGTCTGGCGGGCGAGGCCCGAGATGCACAGAGCCCAGCTGAGCACTGGCCCAGCCCTGGACGAGCCAGGCCCTTGCAAAGGTCCATGTTGTTGCTATTAATATATTTTTTTTGCACCCTGTCTATTTAAATCAATTTGAGAGAGAAATACCTAAACAATTTTCTTATTATCTGGATAATGGAATATGGTTCTGCAACAATTTTGGGGAGGGAAGGTAAAAAGATTGGTCTGGTGAAGTATCACCAAGTCTCACAGGTAGATGAGGCTCTTGGTTATGGGTTCACGCACCTGGCCAAGATGTGCTGGTGTGGACTGTTAACTTCGTCCTGGTGGCCGTGCGGGGGTGAGAGGGAAACTTGCCCTTGAAAATTCCCTGAAAATTCGCTGAAAGATCAATTACAAATTCAGGCAGATTAATAAGATGAAGAGGCTTATTTACTGTGTGCACAGGGAGAATCACAGAGTGATTACCCACTATCCCAGTGGCATCCAGATATTTTTATACCTGTCTTTTAGAGGAGTATAGGAAATTCTGTTTAGGGGCAGTAAAAGGCTGCTAGGGAGGATGAATAGATACTTGGGAGAATGAATGGCGGGGGGGGGGGGGGGGGGGGAACAGATTGACTTGTAAATTAACCTGAGAAATAGGTATTATGTTTACGAAATGGTCTGGGCCAGGTCTGGCTGCTTTCTTGACTTTCTTTCCCTGCCGTGTGTTGAGATGACAGGAAGGGGAAGGCAAGTCCGTGGGTCTTCTGATGGGTCAGTTTATGCCGATAGAAGGAAAACCCTTCCAATACCTTTTTATTTCAAAGGGTTTTTAATTCAAAATATTCTTTATACTAAGGAGCCCTATTTTGGGGTGACATTTCCTGAGCTCCTTCAGCCGTAAGCTGTAAGTCCCTGATGGCATCGGCCCTGGGTGTGCAGGGCTGTCTGCCCGGCCACCCCCCCCTCCCCCCGCCTCTCCCCTGCCAGTGTTCTCTCTGTCTTTCTGCAACATTTCCATCAGCAGCCCAGCTCAGCCGCTGGGGTGGTGTTAAAAATGCATCCACGAATCCTTTGATGCTCTTCCTTTCAAAAGGTGGTGTTGAATTCCCCTCCCCTTGAGTGTGGGATGGACTGGCCCCTGGCAGAATAAGGAGGGAAGGACGGTGTCTGGCCTGGAAGCCAGGACAGAAAACCTTCAGCAGCTCCCTGCCTGCTCTCTTTGCATGTACACGTCTCTCTCCCTCCCTCTCCCTCCCTCTCTCTCTCTCTCTCTCTCTCTCTATCTCTTTCTCTGTATCTTTGTCTATATCTCTCTCTCCATCTCTTTCTCTGTGTCTCTCTTTCTTTCCAACTCTCTTCATCTCCCTCTCTCTTCTCTGTCTCGCTATTTCTCTCTCTGTCTCCATTTCTCTCTGTCTCCCTGTGTGCCTGTCTCTTCCTCTCTCTCTCTCTTTCTCCCCCTGCCTTGCTTTGTGGAAGCCTGTGTCCCGTGGAGAGGCTCACATGCCCAGTAACCGAGTCCTCCAGCCTCCAGCCACGCGAATTAGCTCCCTGGATGCTGCCGTCGAGTCTTTGCAGGACTGCAGCCCTGGCCAACTGCTCCACTGCCAGCCGGCAAGAGACCTGAGCCGAGAACCCTGCTACGTCACTTCCTGGCTCCTAGGCAACCCACAGACATTCTGTGTTGTTTTCGCTGCTAAGATTTGGGGTAACTGGTTATGTGGCCGTGAATAACCAACACAGCCTGGACTTGTCTTTTGACACGATTTTACTACGCCTTCAGCAGAACGGCTCTTGCCTGGATCGGTTATGGAACCAACCTGGCCCCTGAATCTTCTAACAATGGGTGGGCTCCCCAAGCCAGAATCCAGTCCCCTTGTCAGCATCAGGGATTGGCTCAAAGACCTTGGCTGGTTCTTCCTGCATTTGCTGCATTTCCTAGGAATAACTTCCCTTCTACCTTATCACAAGGTTTATTTAGAGAAAGTACAGAAATCTTCCAGGGGTTTTGAGAACAATGGGCCTTGCCTGCTGAGAGCTGGAATTCCATTTCATTTCGTGGCTGCAAAACCTGCAGTTCATGTGAATTCCCTTCTTCCTGCTCTGCCGTCCACCAAACCCCCCATCCACACACTGCCAGGTCTTGTCCTGGCCTCCACGCCATCTCCCACGCCTGTCCTAGGCTATTAATTCTGCATTGCCACAGTGTACACCTTCATTCCTCATAGAAAGCATTTTTGGGGGCATCTTTAATCATTAAATCTCTCTCTTCTCTTTGATTCCTCATGCACAGAGCTGATACTTAACTCCTAAAAGTCAAAACACGGACCATGTAACTCTCAGAGCCCATATTCCGAAGAGCCCTAGGTTAAGGCCTGACTGTATCTGGGGCAGGAGGCGCGTTCCCCACGCAACTCTGAGCCCCTTCACCTGCATGCCCGTCCCTCCCCCATGTCTCTCCTCTCTCTTCCTCCACCGCTTGTCCACATCCCCTGCTTAGACCACATGTGTGTTGTTTACCGTTGCGAAACGTAGTGATAACTTGTCATTATATAGCTATGGAGAAATACGCACATGTGACCTTGTCTTTTAACACAACTTCACTGTCCCTTTGGTAATACTTAAAGTTTATATTAACACAATTCCCATAAACAATTGTAGGTTACACCATGTTGCTCTTGAGAAGCAATAAGCAACGTCATTCTTTGTTTGCTTCTATCAGGGACATGGCCAGAAAGAATTCATTAACATACATTGCTCGCAGATCTGCACAATCGGGTTTTTGGATTATGATTACTGAAGTATTTTCATATATTCCAATCCTATGTGCTTCTAATAGTGGCGAGTGCAAAGGAAACCAATCAAAAATGTCAAATATTTGAAGTCTTAATAAGTCAATCAATGAGCATTTATTGAGTGACTACTACAATTTCGCCAGAAGCAGCGAATCTCAAAATTCCTTCATGTGTCATGGATTATTTTGCTGAAGCTATTGATTTTTTAAAAAATTCCCCATATGTCTTTCATTTTTACAGCTATTTTTATAGTGATAATACTTTAAATAAAAGCTGTTTGGAGAAAAAGGCAGCATTCATCCAAAGGCATCTGTGTTGTGAGTTGGTTTTCGGGGGCTGTTGAAGGGTAGCTGGACGTGGGGAATTTGAACAAGTCGTCAGGCAGATCCGCCTCCTGGGCATGTGTCCTGGGCTGTCACACAAGCTCCCAGGAGCACAGGGGACCCACACTTAGTTTAATGCTCTGCTGTTGCTGATCTTGAAATTCTCGATGATTTTTTAAGAAGAGGCCCATGTTTTTATTTACAATGTCCCCTCCACCAGTTTGAATGCTTATGTCCCCCTAAAACCCATATGTCGAATTCCTAACCCTCAAAATGTTGGTATTAGGAGGTGAGGCCTTTAGGAAGTGGTCAGGTCTTGAGAGTGGAGTCCTGACAGTGGGACTAGAGCCTTTAGAAAAGGGGCCTGGGGGGCTCCCTTGCCCCTCTCCCTAGTAAGGACACAGCAAGAAGGCACCTGCCCCAGACACAGAGCCTGCTGGCGCCTTGGCTGTGAACCTTCCAGCCTCTAGAACTGCGAGGACCAAGGTGCTGTGGATACGCCACCCTGTTTGCGGTGTTTTGTTACAGCAGCTGGAATGGACCAAGACAGCCCCCAAACCTTGTAGCTGGCCATGTCCTCAGATGAGCCTGATGCACCCCCTTTGGCTCCCCTGCTGGTGAGCAGACAGTGGAGAGGAGGCTGAAGCCCTGGTTTGTTCCAGAGCAAGGCCTGGGGTAATAGTGTGTGTGCCCCAGATTTACACAGTGTTTCCAAGGGAAACAAAGGTGGGAGTAGGGGACACAAGACAGGGAAGGGAAGGAAGGACAGAAGGCTGAGACTTCAGGCACCACCCCCAGAGGGTGGCCTCAGCCTGGCCAGAGGGGAGCGTGGGCTGCAAGTCGTGCTCACAGTGTCTGAGGGGAGGGAGTCGCACCTCCACGCTCTCTACGCGTGGGGCTGGCTATGGAGAGAAGTGGGGACCCTCAGGAACGTCCAGCTCCACACAGGCAGTCGAGGAGACTCCATGATATGGCTTGGTGTGACCCCTCCACATCTCATGTTGAAATGTGATTCCCGGTGTTGGAGGTGGGGCTTCACGGCAGGAGTTGGGTCACAGAGGAGGATTTCTGAGGATAGATTAATGCCCTCTCTGAGGGGCGGGGGAGTGAGTTCTCACTCTGTTAGTTCCTGCAACAAGACAAATGTGTGTTATTCCTGAGAGCCCTTAGCTAAGACTTCAGGGGTAACGTTCTCTCAAAGCTTTAAGGAATGTTAAAGGAGCAACAGTTACGAAGCGTGAGCTAGTTGCATACTCTTTTCCAGGTACTGTGCTAGGCACTGTGGAATACATGCAGGCAGATGAGACATGCTTCTGTTGTACTCAGAAATGAAGGAAGAAAGTAAGTGGTAGAGACATCCATTTTTTTCATGAAACATTTACTATTTGCCAAACACCAGCCCTAAGCACTAGGTGACCACATGGTCCTTGCTTTCAGAGATCTATGGTGTTGAGGGTGCACATCTGGCTGGCTGCCATACGGACAGACCAGCACTTTAGATCTTTGGGAGGAACGCACAGGGGCCATTCTGATCACAGAAGAGAAGCAGTTGTGTCTCTTGGGGCTCTTTGATGGAGATGGACTGAATTTCTAAGAATAAATAAAATGCAGAGGGGAAGTGCATTCCAGGTTAGCCACATTATTAGCCAAAATATCAACACTTTCAGTCATTTTTTTCTAACAACTTTGTGGAGTAATGTGCTGGGGAGAAAATGCTGAATGGGGAGGCCAGCATTGCATTCCAGTGGTGGGATGCCAGCAAACATGCAGAGAAATTTCAAACCGTCATATTTAGGGACAGAGATGTTTGCCAGGCAATTCTCACGCCAAGGTGTGAAAGAACATAATACATTCACATGTTGGCACGTAGCCTGACGCAGCCGTGAAGCTGGAGGGTTAGGATCATGACAGAGGACATCGTGAGTCAGGACAAGGAATGCTAGGACGTTCTCTTGTGAGTGATCAAAGCTACTGAAGGGTTTTAACACAAGACTGGCATGGTCACGTTTATATTTCAGTAGCAACAGTCTGGTACTGTTGATCTATTTCGGGAACACTCTTAACTGCTCTGGGCTCATCTGTGACATGTAGTTGCCCAGTTAGTCTCTTTGGCTCCTTTCCTGTCTATTATAAGAGTCTCAGTTATGTAAGTTGAGGACGCTTAGCCAGAAGAGTCTATAGAGTAGTTGTTCTGAAACCGAGGTGATCTCTCTCCCAGTGGAGATCTGGCAATGTACAGAGACATTTTTGATTGTTACGATTTGGAGACTGCCACCGGTACTTAGTGGGTAGAGGCCAGGGACACTGCTAAACACCCTACAACGCACATGCAGCCCCCATAACCAAGAAGTGTCTGATGCACAATGTCAATAGTTCTGAGAAATCCTCTCATAGATTGATAAAATAAGAATTAAAGTGATTTTCTGAAAACAAGAGGGTATTTGGTGACGGGGAGAGAGTGGGAGGAAGTTTGGGACAATCATTGTGGGAAGTTCTTTGGGCACCGTCTGATGGCCACAGCTCTCAACTGTGGGGTTGCCAAACCCACCTGTGGATGAAGGAGTCGGCTTTAATCGGGCAGGACTGGGGCTGGGGAGGGTGGCAGCCCTGTGAGCATGATCTGTTCTGTGATAACCACTGTTTTAGGACATTAATTTCAGTCTCTTTCCCCATTCCCATTACAAGAGGTGTTTTCTTCTCTATTACTCAAAATCAAAATTAATCAAAAAACATTGAGTAAATCTGTGCATAAGCTCTAGGATTAGAAATATAAAGAAAACGTAGAAATTCAGACTTTCAGGGAAACATCTCTACGTAGTACTCTGAGGAACTAGAATGAGAGCTATCAGGGATGTATAAAGGATGTGTTAAGCAGACTGCTTTGTGGGCGAGAGACTGCAGGGAGGTGAGCGGACTGTGGGGGAAGGGGAAATGCAGTTGACATCTGAAGCATGTTGAGGATTTCAACAGGACAGAAATGAGGAAGAGGATAATCTGAATGAAGAAAACACCCTAATCAAAGGCTTGAGGATGGCTGGGGGGATGCGATCGTACTGTGGTCTGAGTCACCCCACTTCTCCAGGAGACAGACCTGTTGGAATCCAGGGGTACATGCCGGGATGTGGGAGGGAACGTGCTGTTTCCTAGGTTTTAAAAATTTCAAATTTCGCAATGACTTTGTTAATGCCTCTACAGTGTTGCGTGTCCTTTGTGGTTTCTAAAACATTTGCGTTTCGTTAGCTCATTGAATCTTACCAGTAAGGAACCCAATTTAGCCAGTGGTCGCCATCTTTTCCAGGGGCAGCAGAAGTGGAATTATGACATCAGAAATGCAGGAAGGACTCGCAAAGCTGAATCATACTGTTTCTTGGCGCCCATGATTGTCACATCGAGACATGTTGGAAAAGCCGATGAGACAATGAACATGCAACATTTATTTTTTTCACTCAAATGGCATGTATGTAATCCTTCAGACATGTCATCTGACGTGCAGTGTTACGGGAACCCCAGAACATACTCTCTTCCGTCCCCAAATTGAAAGTCAAACAGATTTGTTGAGGGTTCTGTAAGAATGTTCATGCCTGACATCCTAGACTTGTCTAAAAAACCTCCAAGAATGGTTTGCTCGCTAACTCACCCAGCTCTTTCCCTGACCTGAGCAACTTCCTAGATTTCTCTTTTGTGTGGCTCTCTTTCTGATTTGTTTTTTTTCTGAATTTGCTTAAAATCTAAGATCAATTCTTTTAAAAGATTAAACTAAATGGGATATAGTAATAAAACTTTTCTTGAATAATTACTCAACTATTAGTTTTGCATTTGAATTTTTTACCAAAATCATTTCAAAGTTAAGAAAATTAACAAAATGCTTAAGGAGTCCACTCTAAGCCAAAGTAATACGAATTCAGAACACCTATTAATATCACGATTATAAGTTGTCATATTTATGGTAAAATAAATGCAAAATGTGTTGCTTTCTGGTCATAGCATTAGATAAACAACCAAGGAGAATATTTAGCAGGGAGTAAAAAAATCAGGAAACAATATTTAGTGTAAAAATAGACCAGGAGGACAGAAGATGTTTCATATCTCCAAACTGAGTTGCTCATTACATGAGATCTTTTTCTATAAATAATATTTTCAGAGTATTTTAGAATTTGAAAAAGACATTTTTACCTTTTTTCACTACCTTCTTAGTTATCATTATCAGACTTATTCTTCTGACGGAGAAATTAGGCAGCACAGAAGTTAACCAACACAATTTACTGGATCACATTTTCCTTCATTTTAACCTCTCGGAAATAAGTATTCATTTTTCGATTAACGAATTTTGTGATTAATGCACTAGCAATCACGCCTTTGTGTTTCGGGAGTGTTGTCTTCCAAGTCAACTGTACACGCACATCTTATAATTGATTAACAGCATCTTTGAGTCACTGAAATATGTTAAATTTAAATTCAACTCTGACTCCAAATTGCATACACTTTCCATGGACACTCTACCCTCACTTAAGATGGGCTGGGAAAAAAACAAAGCAAAACAAAAAAGCCAACAAAATATAGTTTGAACACTGTGGATTTTGAGTTATAATTATAATGCATACATCCAAAAGATACGAATGTTAGGCACTGAGCTTGTGTTTTTTTATGATGTAAAATAATGATGTATTCTAAAACATTTGCCTTATCTATATTTTTAAGATTTAGTTAAATTCATAGACATATTTTGTGCAGGGCATACTGCTTGTTGTTATGGCATCTCGTGGTTATGTAAAGTTTACACTTTGCCCTCATCGGGGTGGGGGGTGACGGAAAATACAAATTTATAAACTTCCTACTATATAAGAGGCATTATGTTACAAACTTTTACATGTTTTGACTCATCTCCATGTTATAGACTAGTAGACTAAGGCTCATAAAATGATAATGATTTTCCCAGGGTATCAAAGAAAAGAATTGTTGAACTGGAATTAAAACCAGGACTTTTGGCTCCTCGAATGTATTCTAATTCCATTATTTTGTATATAAAGCTAGTTTTTATATAAGGTATGATACAAGATACACACTTACACTGATGGTCCATAAGAGGGGAGATAATTTGGCTTCTATCAGGAAGCTGGTAAAAATACTCTCTCCTTTAATCAAACAGACATTGCCTCTATTTAGTGAGAACACAAGCATGGCATTGGGGATATTTCTCATGGGGCCTTCTCATCTCACAAATGGAGTCTGAAATCAATAGAATGATCAAAGCACTGTTTGCAAAGGAGAGGAGAGAAGACACAGAAATTTTATCTGTTAAGGTTAACACTATATTGACCTTGAAATTTTAAAATTTGCTTGTGATTTCTCTTCATTTCATAAAAACAGTTCTATCCAAAGGAAGGGAGAAAACAGACATTTTTTTAACCCTAACCTGAGCTAGACACTGTATTTTTGGCATCATCTTTTATTCCTGCAACAAGCCTGACAGTTATTATAACACCTATTTTGTAACTATAAACATCCATGGATATTTTGATATGTTAATCATCTTCTCCAAGGTCACGTACTTCTATTTTGTTCCAGAGCAAGTGATCTTTCTCCTACATCACATCGACCCAACATCTGTACTGTGACCAGTGAATGAACATCCGAGGCTAGACACTGCCATCTCCTACTCACACTACTCACACAGCTAAACCACTGGAATTTTGTATGAGTTCTAACAGGCTCGAACTGAATCCGTATTAACAGTAATCATTTAGCGTTTAATTGGTCACCATTATTTTAAAAATCTGTTTACTACCATCTCATTTATCTTCAAAATAATCCGTTGATAATCATTATTACTGTTGTCACTATTTTATTTTTCAGATTATGACTATTAAATGCATAGAACAGATGTGAATTATCCAAGGTCACACAGATACTAAGTGGTAAAATAAAGTTTTAGATCTTTAGCTTGGAACTAACATTATTCAGACTGTCACACTTCTAAAAAGTAGTTTTCTTGGACCCATGGCTGGACAAATGATGCACTAACTTTCTTAGTATATTAAAATAGATCGAGGATGCAATAATTCTATCAGAAATTTTGGCATTTTTGAAGCCAAACAGTGATGTATACATTCATGTTTTCCATACAGGATACAAAAAACAGTCCCCGGGGGCAGTGGGTCAGACCTGTATCAGTGAATCGGACATTAGTATAACATCTCAGTGATGAAGAAATCGAGCTTTGAAAGACAGAGACATTCCCAACATCATAAATGTAGTCATTAACAAGAGGACTATTGTATCTTAGCTGGCTGTCTCCGTGCCTTTGGCATGTCATTAAAGAAAGCACAATGAAGTCATTAAGAACTGAAGCACTGAAGTCAAACTAACTGTCCTCATAGCCTGGCTCCTCATTAAAAGCTTTGTGACCTTGGGCCATTTACTTAACATCTCTGTGCTTCAGTTTCATCATATGAAATAAGGGAGATCATAATTCCACCTGTCTCGGAGAGTTGCCGTGAGACTTGAGTGGAGCAGCGCACACAAAGTGCTTTACGCAATACCTGACGCAGGGTCAGGTGAGGAGTCTCAGCTATTGTTGCTCAACCTGCTATAGCCTCTCTTTCCTTACCTGTAAAGTGGGGATGGACATAACATTCTGACGAGGTCTCAGGAAGAATTACCTAAGAACCAATGTGAAAGGGGCATCGAATAATAGGCATTTAATCATATTTGCTGTAGGACTGGTCAGTACAGGTTTATAAATACTTTAAAAAAAGGAGAATCAGTGCAAGTGCTGTCTCCACATGCATTTCATGGATGCCTTTCACACACCAGACTCTGCTGTCTACAGAAGCTACCAGAATAAATAAGACACAGGTTGTGGTCTCCAGGGCTCAGGGAGAACACAGACATGTAAGGAAACATTTCTCAAATGCAGAGCATTTTCATGGAGGTTTTCAGAGAAGGGACAGTGCCTGGGAGCCTGCTAGCATCAATTTTCATTATGAGCTTGTCTTAAGCTAATAAAAGGGAAGATTAGCTTTACTCTCCAGCTACATCTTATCTGGTCTCGTGCGCCAGGGTGGTATGACGGAGTGTGCACGAGAGACCAGGTGGCCTCGTCTTAGCCTTGGCTTCCTCTGTGACACAGGGACATCACTTCACTTGTTTACATTTTGTATCCTTCTCATCAGCAGCCAAAACTGTCTATGGCTGGGCGTTCACTGGCTGGAACCCACTCTGACCCTGCAGGCCTGCACAAGCCAGAGGACAGCCTTGGACTAAAAAATACTGGAGTATTTTGTTGGAGAGAACAGACTTAAACACAAGAACCAATTTATGGACAGTGAAAGTCAATATATCATCTGATATCAGATGGTGTTAGTCAGAGATTCAATTTATGGGGGAGTTCGGAGTCTTCAGGCTAAGTTTAGGACGGCATCATTCCAGGTTTCTGGGATGATGACGGTAAACAACTCCCCACGAGAGAGGAACTTGAACCTTGAGCTTCCGATTGGAAGATTAAAAATAACCTCCCTCTTGTTTCAACAGTTAAAGATTTTATCTGTCTAAGCCTCATGGGTTTTGCCACTTACTCAAATTAATAGAATTATTTTGGAGGATTTTTTTTTATTCTTTTGGTAGCTTGAAAACACTTTAAAGACATGTTTCAATTATCTTTGTGCACATAGTAAATTAATATACGCTCATAGCATGTGCTGATTGAATGTCTACTGAACAAATGAAGGAATAAATGAATAAAACAAGGCAGAAGTGGAGCAATAAATAAGTGAATATCCATCAAAACGAGTTCTAATTATGGGGGAGAATGGTAGTACTCTCTGATGGCCCAAACTGGGACTAAATGGCCCAGGATTTTATGCAAGTGCCCAATGTCTATACTAGCTGGACTCTGATGACCTGAGTGCCCGAGACCCTCCCCACCCCCCTGCTTCCCCCTCCCCCGTGTTGCTACACGCTGTCATCCAGATTTTGCTCTGCTGCCCTTGCTCTTGGAAACAGAGGTGCGTTCTCTGCCATCACGATGGGTTAGATGTGTCTCACTAAATGAATCCGAGAGAGAGAAGGAGCCACACGTATACAGGAGCAGGAGGCAGGAGGTAGGCAGCCCAGAATGACTGAAGCTTGTGGGGAGAGGAGGGTTCTGGGTGGGAAGATGGACCCTGGGCTCTGGTCCTCCCCTTTCTGCCGGGGGAGGCTGACCCCGGGCACCGTGAGCAGGACCCCGTGTGCTATGGACCGTAGTATGGTTCAGCCCATGGCGAGCCCAGTGGCTAACAGGGGGTGGGGAGTCTTGGCTCTGTGCCGGCAGGGTCACCCAGGATGCTCTTGCTCTGAGCAAAGGTCGTCCACCGTCACAGCATCTCCCGCCCTGCAGGCCCCATTAGCTGCTGTCTCCCCTCATCCTCCGCCCTCAGGTTGAGGAGGGAGAAGAGCTCAGCTGCCTGCAGCCCTGTGCCCCTGCACCCAGCAGACACTGGTGGTCGGTGCCTTTACAGAAATCTCTCCGAGCGCTCCGAGTGGGGATGAGTCTCTCGTGGGAGCCCTCACTGTGCAAACGCAGAGATCAGAACTCAGTCCCTGGCGCAGAGCTGCTTTATTCTTACTGTCCTCTGCCCTTCTCCTCCTTTAAGCCCAGAGGTGTCCTCTTCCCTATGTGACCCTGGACAAGTCATGCCCACTGCAACGTCCTCACCTCCAACACGGAATCAGCAGCTTGTCCTGTCACAGGCGTTCAATGAGACAACGCACACCGGGGACTGGGCAAGGGCCTGGTGAATAATAGACATCGGAGAAATTTCTGTTTTAAAAAAGGTGCGATATTGAGGTGCCTCATTCTTTTCTCTCTAGTAATAAGTGAAAATAGACCCCATTTGTAGCCAGAGTGGGATTTTATGGTAAAACAGTAAAAGTCAAAGATGAGAGGAAGTGTTTTTTTTTTCTTCCTTTAAAACAAACCATTTAAAAATCACTCCCTGTTAGTAATAGGAGCCTGGCAAGCATTTCTCCCCCTGACTCTCTAACCCCTTTGGATTCTAGAAGACACAGACTAGTTCTGTTCAAAGGTTTCTCTGAACCGCACCCTTCCAGCGGGTTTTATGGGAGATTACGTAGCTCTGTAAAGAACTTGATCAAACATGACAACAGGCCCGCCAATAACATCTTTGTCAGTTTACTCAATAGAGTTACCTGGAAATAGGAGATTTAATCAGAATCTCTTCTCTGCTTTTTTATAAATGTGAACGGAGAGGGATGTGATAGTGGCCGGAGCAAAGAGGCTGCTCTGAGCTGCGCCTTTGCCACCCTCACGGGCACGGTGACTGCAAGGCGTTAGGAGTATCTGAGAAAAGGCAGAAACTTCTTGAAATGCGAATTATCTTTTTGCTTAAAAGGAGCACAGAGGAATTCTTGACATGCTTCTCTGAAAGGCCAGTGTTATGAGATTATTCCAAAATTATTCAGAATTAAATTAAAGGCAACTACAGCTTTGCAAACACAAGGCCTAGTAGGTGTCCGTGTGAGCAATGAAACAGAGAAAGTTAATTTGGGAATAAGCTATTTGTAGGGTAAATAATTTTGGTTTTCTTGTTTCCTTTTTGCCTGGACTCTGAGTGAGTGAGAGACAGAGATCAGCTTCGGCCATCCGAGTGCCCAGTGCTTAGCATACTGCAGTGATACCGTGGCACGGGCCCACTAGATGCTAATGAAACATGAAGGAAAACGCTTCTTCATTCTTGCCTTGACTTAGAGTCAGAGTGGCAAATGTTCGTGCACTAAATTTATTTCTTAGAAAGTTTACTGTTAACGTTGGTCCATGGGGTCTGACTTGAATATTTGGATGTAAAACTGAAATTTCGCTCTCTTCTGAGATATTTTCTTAGAGCCTTTAATCAATAAACATTCCATTTTTCTTCTGGCTGATTTAAAATCCTTGTTTTTGCAAAGAAGATAAAACAATTTTAACTTGTGGCCGGTTGGGGGAGAGAATTAAAAAGGACACACTGCCTTTGCTGCTACCCAAGGAGGCCACCACCACCTTTGCCTGTTCCTTGTCCCTTTTCTGGTCTTGCCCCCGGGTGTGACAGACCCTCAGCTCCTAGTCCTCGTTCTGCCCCTAGTTGTAGCGATTCACGTGGGCGTTGGCTTTCCCTAGAGGAGTGTCTGATTCAGGTCTAAGGGCATAAACCTGCACTAAACCAGAGACGGCAAACTCTACAACTGAGGATCAGGATGGGAATTAAGATTTAATTATAAATCTGGCTTTTCTCGCATTCCGTGCTGCTTTTTAGGCACTTGGCTTTCCTCTGGTTGTGAAAGTTCACGTTGCTTCTCACATCAGCCCAAATGATTCTCAGACTCTCCTTCTCAACGAAACACAAGAGGTGACTTTTCCCGAGAGTGGCGGCCATTGCAAGCAATGCGCTGCCGCGGGGTCTCGGCTTCTCCTGCAGCCCCTTCCCCAGACCCCCAGGAAAGTGCCCTCCGGGGAGGGCGTGAGGGGCCGCAGGCACCTGGCGGCAGAATCTTCTGAACTTGAAGTGAGGTCAGCGGCTGTGCTAGGGACCGGGATGAGCCGAGGAGCGAAGGTCCCTTTCTTGGTGATGGTTCATGCTCAGAAAGATGTGGCTTGTCACACGCGGCCCCAGACGGAGCCTCATTCACAAGAGAAGAGGAGGGAGGAGCCCCTATCAACCCCCTCGCACAGGGGTGAAGATGGACACTGACGGGGACTTTCTGGTGATCACAGATGTGAATGATGGAGCCTGAAATATATGGTTTTTATATATTTATATGTTGTATTACAGAACTGATATCCCAGAAATATACCATCTCTGGCATAAAAAGATGTTCCAGGTTTCCTTTGCACCTCTCCACCTCGCCCTGTAATCAGCCAGGAAGGGGAGACGTTTTGAAAATGTCATCTCTGTTGTTTTTCCTGGAACTCTATTACCAGCGTGGCCTTTGTTGTGCAAGACTGAAGATCTTTAGATTAGGACCATGTTTGTAGGGTTTGGCTCATTTCCAGTTTGGGGAAAATTTAGTTCCGTAACTTTCTCTGACTACAGCCTGAAACATACCAGTATCGCTTCATTGAGAACACGATTGACTATTTTGAGTTTCCAATGGTTCTGTCAGAGGAACTGCATGAAATTTAAAGCAACAACCACATGAAAGACTTGGCCCCCAAAATTTGAAGGATGGGATACTTAAAAATCATATGGGATTATTTAAAATTTCATTAAGAGAAATTGGACTTCTTTGCCCTGATGTAAATTGTTCCCCTTCAGGGAGGCTGGGCATGTGAGTGTGTCGGGCAGGACCTAATATTTTTGAGAACCGTCCACCTGCCAAACACAGCGCTGGGCATTGTACACCTGCTGTCCCTGTTGATCTTCACAAATCTCCACTTTACAGATGGCAAAACTGAGGCTTCAAACACTCTTACAAGGTGAGCTAGTAAGCACTGGGCAAAGTTTGAATTTTAATCCAGGTCTAACGACTATAAAGGGTTGCTTTTTAAAAAATCTTTTCCCATTCTTACATTTATTTACTATTTTGAAAGAGAGTATTTAAATCATTCACTTCTAACATTGTCTGTGTTCATTTAAGGTGATGACCCCTTATATAGCTCACTTTTTCAGTTCTCTGTATCAGTCAGTTGGGCTGGTCAGGGGGCATTCGGCTGATAGAGGGTCTGGGCAGACTGGTATGAAACAAGATATCAAAGTAGAGAAAGTTTCCATCGTGACATGATCCACTCTCCTTCCACAAAATCAAAGCAAAAATTAAGGTACAAACTTTGCCTTACACATGGTCGATTTATCTCTACTTCTTTTTTGATACTGTACTAAAATAACAGCAAAGTCAATTTTATATATTTACATGCAAGTGTAAAGAGAGCAGAAGAATAGAAAAATAAGAGATAACTGTGTAATTTTGGATCAATATCATTTGGGGAAGACCAAGCCTGTTTAAACCAGCAAATATCTTTCTCTCTTGCATTAATCTACTCGTTTCCTTTTGAATGTCCTACACCTGGCCTCTCACATGTAATACAGTTCCTCAACATTCACCTGGCAGGTATCACACGGTAGAAGTCAGCCGACTGTGCCTGCATGATGAAAAGCAGGCCTTTGGTGGGAGGGAAGTCCAGCACAGTTCTTCATTTTAACATCAACTTGAACTTCTCCTTGCAGCTAATTTGAACCAATTTGACTGGTTCCTCTCCTGCAAGCCAACATGGAGCTGTGCGACAGGTCTATGCTTCCAAACAGGGATATATTGAAGAGGGAGACTTGTATTCTTTCAGGTCATGATGGAACATTCCAGCAGTGTCAGAAGGCTTCCAACACTCTGTCTCTGCTAGTTGAGATAAAGTTTGAGGTGGGGCGTACACTGGCTGGAGGAGAGGACCCTGCCCTATGTGACTGGGCGTCTGTACAGTAACAAATGTCACAAGTGAGTGACATTTGCTCTTTCATAGTTACCTTTCTGTATAATTTGAAGGTGTCTGGAAAACCCGAAGAGCTTAGACACTTTTCTCATGAGTTGTAGAGCCGGCCCTTCAAATTCTGAGGCTTGTCTCTCCATAAAACCAACAGATGTTTTACATACACTGTACGGCAAAGGAAAAAAAATGCCATGTGAAATAGGTTTGCAGCTCTGTTCCTGCTTCCCTGGGAGAGTAAGTGACAGTCCGTGAAGGGCGAGGGTCTATAAATTAAACGCTGCATTTTGAATTCTTCAAATGTGCCCAAAGCAGGATTCTAGCTCACGCAAGTCACTGAGTTAAACTTTCTCAGCACAAAGTACTGTATTTCATTTGCAATTATTTTAAACCATGCTTCAGATACTTCCTGTGTGTGTTACATGTGAGCTTATTAAAAAAAAGAGATTATTTTCTTTTTCCAAATCCTATGTAGAACAAAGTTGTCATAAACAAATTTTATTAGTAAGTTAAACATTGTATATTTTTAGAGCCTGACATTATTTTTATATTTGACGTATGTGCTTTTTTCCTTTGACAAGTGTCCACATATTCCCCTATGCACAGTTGGTGTGATTGTTCAAGTTGCTGGATTCCCTGATACTTACCAGTGAAATCTACGATACATCTTCACCTCTCTCCTGCAGCCACCAAATAAGGTTCTAAACGTCAAGTCGTATGGGCAGAATTTTGCTTTACAGCACACCCAGTGAGTACACTCATCATTAATTGGGACCTTAATTTATTTGTTGGTTTTTCCCCACAGGGCAAAGATATAATATACAGGCTCTCCTAAAGGTCTCATTTTTTTTCTGTCCAGGGTATTTTTAATGCACTTATATAACAATTTTCTAATTATAATGTATCTCAGCCTAGGTCTGAAAATGCCCTTACTTGTGGTTTAAAGCCCTGTCTTTGTCTCAGCAAAATTCCATTTCCTCTTCACACATTATAATTCAAAGGGATTCCCCAAGCCCACTGGCACCTGTTCTGTCTTGCATCCCTCACAGGGACGATCTCAGACAAAATACTAAACCCACTCAGTAGTTTTCTTTCTTTCTCTCCTCCCTTATTCATTAATATTTCATCTCCAAGACCCACCCGCCAGAAACCTTGATCAAGCAACGGTGTCATTTTGATTAAATACATCTTCGATGTTTGCCTCACTTCAAAGCCCGGCCGTAAGACCAGGAAGCAGTGACGACAATGCAACGGAGCCCAAGGCTGAAAATGGTTTCAGACCCACCCTGAGACAAGGAGTGCCTCCCCCTCCCGGCGTGGGATGCACCTGTCCTTGACTAACGGGCTTGTGAATTTTTGTTCTCTTCCATTTTTGAAAAATAACCTTAAAGAAAAAAAAAAAACGGGTATATAGGTGGGGGTGGGGAGATGCTAAATAAATGAAAGTAATCCTTAGTTCTTACCCTGACCTCTTCCCCACTGCCTTATTTCCATCTGTTCCTTTCAGTCCGGCTGCCTGGGTGTGAGGTGTTCTGAGATTGCACCGTCTCCCTGCATAATAGGCCGGCGTTTCACACCAGGCCGCTGCCTGGCAGGTGGCAATGAGGTCGTGTTTGAAGAGTGGGCAAGGTGAGCAACTTGCAAATAATGTGAGGAAGGGCTCCGTTGTGACTTGTGCTCTGAAGAGAGGCAGCGGTTTGAGACGAGAGCCCCATGGAGGCTGCAGGGAGATTTTGCTGTTATTAAGGCAGGCGCTGCACAATGCCACTGCGGCTGCCGCCATCTGACTGGTGCCGCCTGTCCTGGGAGCAATTCTTCTCCCTGCTTTTATACGACTCTGAAAGGGGTCTGTATAAATTGTGCATCTGTGAGCTCACACTCACGGTGTTCAGGAGGCTCTACCATGCGACTGATGCCTTTGTGGGGGCAAGGGAGGCAGATGGGGAGGGGCCACGGGGCTGGGGCCAGAGGTTTCTATGAATAGGGACACCTGAGATGGCTCTGGGGAAAGTAAGAATCCCGTAAGACCAGAGGCCTGACCCGAGGGAGTCACGTTCTCAGCCGGTGCCCACCTCCTCTCTCTGCCCCACCCTCCTGGCCTGTCCTTCTCTGTCTCACCCCCTGCACCTGCCCCTGATGGCATCTAGGTAGGGAGACAGCAGCAAGCCTGCATTTATCAGGGTGCTTGCCAATGTTATTAAGGAAGCTTTGAATTCAGGGTTTTTGTGGGGATGGGTACGGGTAGTAGGGAAAAGGTGTCAGACAGTGAAACAGATGCTCTGGTGGACGGGCCATCTTTAACCCCCCAAATCACAGTCATTTCGTGCTAACATTCTATGGAGACAGAGTGAAGACTTAAAAATCCAGTGGGGCAGAGAGACGTGAACGGGTATGTGTAATAACGTGAGTCTAAAAGTCCCCATCAAAGAGGAAACTGAAGACAATGGTTGACTATCACTCTGTCATCCCAGGTATCTATTGACATTCTAAAATCTGTGCAATCAATAAATGATATGTGACCGTAGCTACATCCAGAACTGGCATGGCCGGGTGTCCTGATGGGAATCGGACAGTGGAAGGTACAGATCATTCAAGATGAATGATCCTTCCAGTAGGTGAGGTCCACGCTGCGTGCCAGGGAGGGGCAGTTCCACAAGGCCACCGGTGTGCTCTTACCCAAAGGAAGTGGCCAAGAAGGAGGCCTGCCACCCATCACAGACACCTGGACATGCCATCTCATGAGACCCCACAGGACTTGCATCTTCGACAGCAAACCCACTTTCATTAATCCCCACGCATGGTAGATATCGGGCAGTATAGTGCTAGCTTTGAACATAAGCTACCAAGGAAAGAAAGGGTAAAATTGAGATGCACGTATTTCACATTAATCTGTTATAAAAATAATAGAAGATGGTTAATTAAGCAGATGACTTGAAAAGGAGAAAAGAAAGGAAGAATTACTTTAATAAGAGAAACAGCTTCACTAAGAACACGTGCTACACGAACATGATTGTTTTTGTTGATCAGGAGCTACACTAGTACACGGGAGACATTGGAGCGTGGGGGTGCACCCGTGTGTAGACGTACACGCGTGTGGGGCACACCTGGCTTCTACGTGACCGTCCTGCTCGTGGGTGAGGTGCGGAAATAAAAATTGAGGGAAGAGTTATCTGTGTCTGATTGTAAAACCAACCCTCAATATTTTGATTAATGGATTTATGTCCACCAGATGATAAAGTTATCTAGTAGCGAGCCATAGGCTCTAACATTTGTTTTGCCTTGTTCAAATTTTTATCAGTGACTTAGTTGACAATACCATGCTTTACGCTTATTTCTAGGAAAGAAAACATACATTTTCTAGTACCTTTAATGCTTATTATTGTCACAAAATAAAACCCATGTGCTCTCCCTCCTCCCCACCCCCAAATTTTAGATTTCTTTGTTTTCCCCGACTGCCAGGAGGTTGGCGTCAGTTCTGAGGCTTCACTGCAGCGATCTGCTTTCCTGGGCAGGCGGAGGGGAGGGCCTTGCGCCTTCCGCTTCTTGTGCATGAGCTCTTTTTGTTTATGCTCAACACATAAGTCAACGGGCATTCCTAAGTCCTTTTACACATGGTGGAAAATCAGCCTTTCGTATTTTCTGGCTTGTGTTATAGTGGAGTTCCATCCCAACAAAGCAAGTGCTTTCGTAGGAAGGGCATTCGGCTTCAGGGAAGACCCTCAGGTCCCTGGTGAGATGGACGGACCTGCTTGGAATGAGAAGGCTCCGGATGGAGCTGCCCCGCTGGCAGCCCCTGCAGCCTTCCTGCCCTGGAGGGACCCTATTTTCTCCTTCTTGGTGCCCCCCCAGCTGTGAAGTGTGACCACATACTCTGGTACCTCCTCTTTGGTCACCATGTGGTTTGGCCCCTACCCTATCCTTGGCTCAGTCTGCTGGCTCCTGCCTTCATTTCTCAGCAACTTTTCTTGACGATCCTATACACGGCTTGTTGATTCATCCTTGAACACACCTTCTCCCAGGACGAACCTGAAGCCCGTGGGCTCTGGCTTCTCAGGTAGGCAGGCAAAACAGGGTCTTTCTCCCTCTCCCCTTCCTGAACTACAGACAGTGGCTCTGCCGCCATGTGAGAAAGCACCGAGCATCCAGGCCAGCTTTTAATTTACTGACTAATTTCTAACAGGCAGCTTTATCACATACAAGTTGACACACATGCACACGCGTGTGCACACACGTGCCAATCTTTACAGATAGATCCATCTGTCCAGATGATAAGGGGCAACATAGTGCATCAGTTAAGTGCACATTTTAAGAGCCAAAATATGTGTATTTATTTTTTATTTTAGTTTCTTTCAATTTATTGAGGAATAATTGACAAATAGATATTATATTAACATATATCTAAGGTGTATAAAGTGATGTTTTGATATATGTACACATTGTAAAATGATTTCCACAGTCAAGCCAATTAACAAATCTGATACTTAAAATCTGCTATTCTTAGCAAATTTCAAATATATGTATTATTAACTATAGTGTTCTTCATATTAACTTATTCTTCTTATAACTGAAAGTTTTCAACCTTTGACCAACATCTCCCCATTTTCCCCTCCCCTACCTCCTGATAAACACCTTTCTACTCTTTGTTTCTATGAGTTTGACTTTTTTAGATTCCACACAAAAGTGAGATCGGGCACTATTTGTCTTTGTGTGTCTGGCTTACTTCAATTAATGTAATGTCCTCCAGGTGCGTTTGTGTGCTGCAAACGGCTGACTGTGCATATGTGTATACCCTGTATGTGTACACATGCACACGCCGCTTTCTTCACCCTTTCTGACACTAAGCTCTCTCTACATCTTGGCTTGTGAATAATGCCTCAGTGAACCTGGGAATCCAGATCTCTCCTCAAGGTAGTGATTTTATTCCCTTTAAATTTATGCCCAGAAGTGGGGCTGGTGGATCATACCGTATTTCTCTTTTCAATTTTTTTTAAGAAACTACAAACTTTTTCATAATGGCTGTACCAATTTACTTTCCCACCAACAGTGTGCAAGGCCTACCCTTTCTCTACATCCCAGCCCAACTTGGTTTCTTTTGACTTTCGGGTAATGGCCACCCTAATGGTGTGAGATGATTTCTTATTGTGGTTTTGATTTGCATTTCCCTGATGATTAGTGATGTCAAAGACTTCTTCACATATCTGCTGGTCATCTCTATGTCTTCCCTGGGAAAATGTCTATTCAAGTTCTTTGTCTATGATTCCATTAGGTTATTTGGGGTTTTTTGCTATTAAGTTTCATGAGTTCCTCATATGTTTTGGCTATTAACCCCTCATAGGACATACGCTTTACAAATGTTTTCCCCTATTCCATGAGTTGTCTTTTTGTTTTGTTGATTGTGTCCGTTGCTGTACAGAACAGGAACTTTTTAGTTCGATGTAGTCTCATTTGTTTATTTTTGTTTTGTTGCCTGTAATTTTGGTGTCATATATAAAAATCATGGCCAAGACCAATGGCATAGATCTTTTCCCCTATTTTTTTCTAGGAGTTTTATGGTTTAAGGTCTTACATTCAGATCTTTAATCCATTTGGAGTTGATTTTTTGTGTATAGTGTAAGACGAGGATCTAATTTCATGTTTTTGCATGTGGATACCCAGTTTTCCCAACACCATTTATTGAAGAGACCGTCCACTAAGAAGAAACTATGCACTAAGGCGTATCGTTGGCACCTTAGTCAAAGGCTAGTTGATTATGCATGTGTGGGTTTATTTCTGGGCTTTCTGTAATGTCAGTACTTGAACCCCCCCATCTCAACCTCCTGCCGGTTATATATCTTTAAGCAAGTTATTTAACATTTCTCTGCCTTAGTTTTATCATCTGCAAAATGGAGGTATTAGTAGTACCTTTCTAATTACCTTGTTATAGAATTTAAATTATTAATAATTTACTGTATGTGAAGCCCTTAGAACATAATATGCACTTAATTTATATTAACTCTTAGTAATACTATCTCCTCCTCAGCATGGCAGTTAAGAGAGAATAAACTTAGAATTTAATGGGGATGTAAATACTTGGGCTAATCTAAATTGAGCATTCACCGTCTCAGACACTGTGCTAAGCACTTTACACAGATTACATTATCCAACTTTAAATTATACCTCTGTGATTTGTTAGCTGTGTAACATTAAGAAAATTATGTAGCTTCTATGAGCATTTTCTAAATCTACAAAATGGGCACCAAATATCTTCTTTGTATTGTGACAATTTAAGTGAGATCATGTATGAGAAATATGTTAAGGCAAAAGTATTTACCACATGGTGATTGATGTGATTTTTGCTATTGTTGTTAATATCATCATTGGTGTTATTACTGATAGCAATTTATTTTCTTAAGAGTGAAAAGAGATTGTGCTAATCTACAACCATACACCAGCGGAAGCTGAAATAATGACACATGTGGTTTTCTTTTAATGCTATATACGTTTGGGAGCACATTTGTTTTTTATTGTGGCAAACACACTTAGTTAGCCTGTGGGTGAAACAGCAAAATTAAGAGAACCTAGCCTTTCTTCTAAAACAACACCATTATTTCAATATGCAGGATGGTCTTAATATTTCCAAACTTTGTATAACCTTCAATTTTTCAATTAGATAGCTGGAGAAATTAAGTTTAAGTACAGATGGTTCATATTAATAATAGGAAGAAAGTAAAAAAAGGAAAATAAGCAAAATAATAATGTCTTGCAAACCTTGCTGTGCTGGTTTAGATGATTTAAGATTGCTTGTCCACAATCATAAGGAAATAACAAGTATGTGAGGTAATCCATATGTTAATTAGCTTGATTTAGCCATTCCACAATGTATGCATATATCAAAACATCATGTCGAGCACCATAAATATATATAATTCTTATTTGTCAATTAAAAATGCATTTTAAAAATTGCTTTTCCATTTAGGCAGCTCTAGCCAGCGGAGTGTTTCCTAAACTGTATCCCCTTCCCAGCTCTCCAGCACCTCAGACTATAAAAGACTGCATTTTATGAGTAGCCCCTGGTTCTTTTGTTGTTGTTGTTATTTATTTATTTATTTTTTCCAGGAACAATACAAGGGTCTCCAATTAGTTGCAGGTGCAAATATTATGCATGCAACTAATTGTCTTCAAATGGTTAATTATGGGCAGAATTGGCTAATTTGGGGTGCAATTAACTACTTGCCACTTATTCTGAGAATGCCCGTAGACAATTGTGTCTGCAATTAATTTACAAGAGCCATTACAGTGAAAACCTTGTACTATAAATCCAAGAATAGAGTGGGAAAATTTTTTAGAAGCAGGATTTCACTCTGGGTTAATTGCATTGACTCTTCCCTTTGGCTTTTATATGCAGGTTGACTGTAAATGGGGTTTCTAGGAGTTGCTTCCGTGATTTGTGCAGACTTGCTAAGGAGGAGAATGCTGAAAGGACTGGAGAGGCGGGTGCACACCATGCCCACCAGAGCTGGCTGCAGGGCCCTTTCGTTGTCCATCTCGGAGGGTCTGGTTCTTGCTTATTGGTTTTGTCTGTTTATTTTTTTCTGCACACATTTTCTGACACTGTAATACAAGGGCATTTGCAGAAATGTATCCTCAAGTCTTTCTCGGTAAGTTCAATGTGTTTTTTACACAATCACCTCTTAAAGTAGTCTTGTTTGTACCTTTATTGGCAGTGATCAACAGTTAAAACAGATTCTATAAGCAATTATAAGTACAGTTTTAAAATTTATTAAGCTCTTTCTTTAGGCCAATCACTGAGATAAATACTGCGATTACTTTATTTAATCCTCAAAATAATCCTATGTATTAGACACTCTTATCATCTCCGTTTTGCTTATAAACTCTGAAAAGTTTGGTAAGTTGCCAGTCAGTGGTGGAGCTGAGATTAAACCCTGTCTGTGCAACTGCAAGTCCTGGATCTTCGCAGCAATGCTATATGGGGAATTTCAGACCTGGAAGGACACTTCGATCCTATCCTCTCCAACTTGTGCATCGGACAGATGGAAGAACGGTGGCACACACAGCTAGCTGAAGACAAGCCAAGTTTAGAAAGCAGATTTTCTGCTGCCCAGTCCAACGTTCTGACGCCTGTGCACTGCCAAGGGAAGAGTCTGCAAAGTTAGTTCTGTCCATTATCTACCTGCTCTTCATAAAGGACGGTTTTCTTGTGGAGCCTGAGATGTCCGAGCTTCTGCGTGTAGGCCATCGATTGAGAATGACATTCCATTGAAAATGCCTCTGAGGGACATACGTGGATTTCCAGCAGGGAAGGGTTAAAGTGGCAGTGATTTCACAGGCTGGATCAAATGTTCTTGAGAGGCCATTCTTCACATCTCGTTTCTTTAGCACCAGGGCAGACTGAGTAATCAAAGGTGACAAGCTTTCTCCTCTGGTCCCGCTACTGCACAGGGCAGCCCACGAGCACATTGATCCGCGGTGGCAGCTGCTGCTGGCCTCCCATGCGGACTCCGGGCCACACGGGGCTTCACTGTGTTATTGGAAGGAAGGAAGAAATGTGCCGCTATCAGAGAATTAAGACAAAAAGTTTTCTCTTGAAACATGAGATTAAATCACCTGGAGTCTTGCTTAATTGAGATTCGGGCTCCAACTCCGTCAGTGACTCTCCACTGACGCTCGGATGTGGTGGAGGCAGAGTGAGCTCGTTTGCTGGTTGTCGACAGACTTGGATTTGCTGGTTTGCTGCAGTCTGCGGGGTGTCCGGAGGCTGCAGGCTTTCAGCAGGAGCATGCAAGAAACGAAGTGCTGTGCCCTCAAGGTCTCTGCCTGGTGGGGGAGGTGGGCAGCACAGAAATGACACGTGTCCATCTTTTCCAGGTTCTCTTGGATTCTAAGCTACTTTTTGGAATAGAAATCAATAAAGAGAAAGAGAGAGAGAAGGGAATCTACCAAAATGTAAGCACGGGCTGTGTGTCAGGCCCTTTGAACATGGTATTCTCTTTAAACCTTGCACGAGAGATGTTCACCACCATTTAAATAAGGGGTGAATGAATCCGGGAGAGATCACCCAACAATCACACACAGCATCATGCAGAAAGAGACGGGAAGGAGGTGCCACAAAGTTGACGATAATGAAGGTCAAGGCCATTCATTTCCACAGGTGACATGTCACCTTTCTGGAGACTTCCTGCAAGGAGGCCCAGTTCTCACAATTTTGAATATGATTTGAGTCTTCCTTTTCCCCCATGCATGTGATTTCATTTTATTTCCAAACAGGCATAGGATGGGGAAGCAACTTACATTTATAGTAGACATCCTTGATCACTTAGTGAACATTCAGGGATGACAATCACTGGTCACAGAGCCTCCTCGGAGGACGTCTCAGACCTTGCGGATTCCCTTGGATAGAGCCACGGTGATCCGACAAGACCGGGAAACACTGACTTGCTCAAAACTCAGGGAGCTGCCTTGCGGACGATCGCCGATGCTGCATTTTGATATCTGTCTTCTTTGTATCCTAGGACCTGGCCACACCCTTGAATTCCTGGTCTCTGATTTTCTCTTCTATTAGCCATCAGGGCGCTCAGCACTACATTTTTTCATGTCTTTGAGCTGCGCTATGGTGGGTATCTGACAATGACCTTTTGCTTTGAACCCAGGCCCCTTCCCCCAAATTAACTCCTTCCCTGCCAAGTCTTCAATACCATGGTGTGACCAGTGCCATGTCTGTCTTGACCAAAGTATGAATTCCATGGTATACCTGTATAGTATTGGTCACTCCTTGATCTACAAGATATAAAAGGTGCCAGAAGACTAAGAAATCAGTTTTTAGAAAGAAACAAGAAAAAAAAAAATGATTCCTGGAAGAAAAGACTTGCCGAGGAGATTTCTTGCAAGAGCAAACCCTTCATTAGCAATCAAGTTAGATCCAACTTAGAAGGGGTGGATAGATGTCTTCCAGTA
This sequence comes from Eulemur rufifrons, assembly GCF_041146395.1. Lineage (NCBI taxonomy): Eukaryota > Metazoa > Chordata > Mammalia > Primates > Lemuridae > Eulemur > Eulemur rufifrons. The sequence goes on along the minus strand of NC_091001.1, from coordinate 112,055,617 downwards.
TTTCCTATTGTCATATCATATGTGACACTTATAGAGAAGAGTGATTGTTTTCAGTCTCATTCATATGAAAAGAAAGCTAACCAAATGAGTAAAAATCAAAGGTAATTAGTTTTTACCTAAATTGTGGGTTTTCAGAGCAATTAATAAAACTGAAAGTTAAAAGCTACTTGCTAAGCAAATAAAAGATCAAAGAATGTATTTTCTTTATTGAATGCCACTCCTATGTAAACCAACCCACACAAATCATTTTCTGGTTTGAAATATAGCAAGTGTTTAAGAGGAACATTCAACAGCAGCATTAACATAGGCAATTCAGGAATTGCCTTGATTTCTAACCCAAACATACAATGTCCACTCCTAATTCCAGCCCTAATTCCCACAGAGCAGGAGGCACAGCAGCCCCACACAGGGATGCTGGGTTCAGGATAGAAAGGATTTGAGGCCACACTCTGCTCCTCACTGGGCCTGTGAGCTTGCACACTCATGTCACCTGGCACACTCACGTCAGCTTGCACACTCACATCCCACTGTAGCCAGTTGGCCATCCCCACACCTGGTACCAATGTGCTCCCAGTCCCTGCTGAGGGCAGGAAGCATTCCCATGACATTGTATGCAAAGTAGCCAGCAAACTGCCTTTCACCTAGCCTAAGCCCAATTAATGCCATTTATTATTTTAATCTTATTGTACTCACTGTTGTAGCTTAAATATAACTTCCAAATTATTTGTGAGGTCTTTTTATATATCAGTGATAGCCACGATGGCTTTTTAAGAACTTGTGTGTCCATTCTGTGGCACCATGAATGTGTGTGTCTCTATGCATGTAGCTCTGGGAACAGGACGGGGAGAGACTTCTCTTACTTGGGCTTTGGTTTTACCTGTAAAATGGAGGCTTCCCTCGGCCTTTCTTAATGAGTAAAAGCAGCTCTGCTAAGAAGAAATCCTTACAGCACAGGCCTGGTGCACCCAAGAGGAATATCCCTGGAAGCTCCTAAAGGACTTTGTGGAAATATTTTTACCTGTAAAAATTCATGCAGTTTGGAACTCCAGGTTGACTTTCTACAGAGGCCTCGCTGTCTGACCGTACACGCATGTTCACTGTATTCTTAACCACTGAGAACATTTTGCTATGTGTTACCTGAATTGATCTCACAGAATTCTTGCAAGAAAAATAAAGCATATATAGTTATGCCGTTGGGCGGATAAGGACACGGAGGCATGAGAATGCAGAGCGTGTTACACGGAGAGCAGAGAATGAAGTACCAAACCTGCAGCCAGTCATTCCTACAGCAGTGACTGTGGCCACCACATCAGCCTCTCTTTCACAATAACTGCATAGGCCGCTAGTTTTTTTTTTTTTTTTTTTTTAATAAGTAGCAAAAATTCCACAATAGGTAGAGACCTGATTTGCATGCCTGGTTTCCTGGAGTTCCGTTGGGTCTCCAGGATCCCACTGAACATTGATCCGAGTATCAGACGGGTGGTCCTGTGTTGGGACATCAGAGGCCAGGAGGAAGAGTAAAGGGGTGTTGGAACTGCCTGCCCAGCAAGGGTGTGGGAAAATATATCTCTCCAGAAAGGAGCACAGGTTTTCCCTGGAATCTTCCCAGAGGGAGAGTTTGGCACATTTTCTTTGACTATACACGGACATACAGTCACATAACGCTTGCTCACTTCCGAATTAGACACTGCGCTAGGCAGTGGGGTGCAATGGGAGACTCCTCATCGAACAGTCTTGTGCTTCAGGCATCCTCACTTTTCGGTGAGTCCGTCTCCAAACTCTTCACAGGGTCTTTAGAGACAGAATGAGCGCATGACATCAGCCACCCAGCTCCAGCCTGACTGGGGAGGCCACTGTAGATGTGACTCCTACTTGGAATGTGGACGGGGAACTGCGCAAATCCATCAAGACAGAACTATTTTCGATAATGCCCAAGAAGGCTTTCTTTTTCTGGAAGGAAACAAACAAAAAAATAAGCACACAAACCTTAATGAGAACCTCCCCACAAAATAAGCACACAAACCTTAATATGTACCTAAAGAAAAAGATATCAAATAACATTTCTAACAACATATAGATGAATTAAGAGATCAGAAATGAAGACCATATGGATGAGAATTTGCTTAAAATACACATGGGCTTAGGGAAAAAAGAGAGAAAATCTCTGGCAATAAATGTGCCTTGGGATTGTGCCAAATTTGAAAACATTTAAATAAATAATTTGAGTGTAGAAAAAGTAAAGAAGGATTTCTCTCATTCTCCTGGATAAGTGAGAGAGGAGAAATGTGTCCTGTGGATCTCAAAGGCCCACTGTGAACACACAGGCGTGCGGGCGAGGCCTCCGCAGAGGATGCTCCGGCCTGCAGTTGGCCGGGCTGGCTTTGCAGTTGAAACCCTTAGCTTAGGGCAGTCTTGCAGGATAGTGCACACTGCTCCACTACATATTTATGAACTGATGCATCTTCTGCTTTATTTCGGCTTGAACTTCACCCGTAGCCAAGCGACTGAGGAAGAAACATCATACGTGTGTGGAAAATAGCCTACATTTAATTCTGCAAAAAGGATTTGAGAAAGGTTCCTAGAATGTGGACTCATGGCCACATCCTTTTGGTTCCTTTAATTTCTGTATTCTCCTTTAAATTCTGTATTCTGTTATGCCTGAATATAGGAACACACATTCCTTTCATTGGCTTTAACCAGGGCCATGGCATTGTTCAAATAAATATAATTCTCCAAAACATTTTGGTCCTGGGCTCATGGATCTATTTCAAATAAAATATACACACTAGTACATCTCTTTATGTTGAATATGCCTAGACATTCAGATTAGAATAAATTTTCAACCAACCATTTCTTTGTAGTAATTGTCAATGATGAACATGATTTTGGGTTTAAAAGAAATAAACCGTGTTCTCACCCTCCAGGGAGTGCTGCTCTCTCACTTTGTGAGCCCCAGCCCACACCCTCAGCATCCTTCGCAGCACACAGCCCTGAGGTGTCCAGGTTTGGACACTCGTTTCTGAAACCAGAGGAAATTTGTCCTGTTGCATGGCACTCCGCTCCTGGTTCACTGTCCTGATCCTTGCTCAGCAGAGCTGCGCTGAGCCCCTAGTCTAGAACATGGCATGCACCAGGCAGGTCTGGAGTTTACAGAGAAGGGGCAACACCTTGCCCCAGGAACACGCACCACACCACGTAGCAGGGCTCTCAGAGTGGCACAAACAACATGTGGAAACAGACACACGAGGTGTGACTCTGCTCTGTACACTGCCTGTAGCACCCCACTTGAGGGCAAATGGAAACCAAAGTAGAGTAAATGGAAAAAAGCAATATGGGTATGTTCCTCCACTTCTGATTTTCTTGAGCACCTGTCTGTAAGGCACATGGCCTGTCTCCCTTAGAAAGGTAAATTGTTGCTCGCAGTGAAAGTTGCAATGTGCTCCTTTGGTGGCTGCGCTTCCAAAGGGCTCCCCAGTCTTTGCAGAACAAACTCCACAACCTGGTCCTCAAGTCCTGCACGGGCTATAGCCGCATGCTCTCTGCAGCCTATTTACGAGTCAGCCAAATGCGTTTGGTCGGAGCTCTCCAGACACCCTGTGCTTTTCCACCTCTGCACCTTTTAGCACACACATTTTCTTTTCACGCGGATTGTTCTGCCTCCTCTTCATCCTCTGTCTGAAGCCCACCAGACTGGAGTCCTGGGCAGCGTAACTCCCAGCCACTCCAATTTCCATTGATGACCTTGGTGAATAATTGAATCTTACTGACCCTCAATTTTCTTCACCTGTAAAATAGGAATAGCAATGTTCATGTCTGAGGGTTACTGTGTGAGGTTAAATAAGATACCAGGTCAAATGTCTGCCACACGCACGGTAGGTGCTACCTTTTTGCCATCCTATCTATACCTAGGTATTTTTTTTTTAAACTTAATGAGTAGGCCCTTAAGATCCAAGATCACTCCTTTTGTGCCACAGTGATCTTAAAATGATGAATCGTTTGATATTTTTCCATTACTTTTTCTTTTTTAAAAAAACTTAGAAAATACAAACTTGGTTCAGTTCATTTGTTGATTTTCCAACTTACCAGAAGTGTCATTCTGCTATGTACTACATGTAAATGTTAAAATTTTGTTTCTCAGATTTTATGGGAAAATGTTTTCATATAAGGAGGGTGACTTAGTCTGCTCAGGCTGCTATAACAAAATACCACTGACTGGGGGACTTACGCAAAAGAAATTTGTTTCTCAAGTTCTGGAGGCTGGTAGTCTGAGATCAAGGTGCCAGCTGACTTGGTTTCTGGGGAGGGGTCCCCTCCTGGCTGATGGAGAACCATCTTCCCACCATGTCCTCACACAGCTTTGCTCAGTGCCTGTGTAAGTGGAAGCTGGAGTCGGGGAGAGCTTTCTGGGGTCTCCCTAATTCTTTCGAGAAGGGCCCCACTAGGGGCCCCACTCGAAAGTAGTTAGGACCACACTAACCTTAATTACTTCTGCAGAGCTCCCTTCTCCAAATGCAGCCACACGGGGCTTAGGACCTCAACATGTGAATTTTGGGGGGACACAATGTTCAGTCCATAACAGAGAGTGATGGTCATTGTCTGCAAAGAGCCTCACATGCTCTTAATTTGAGTGTGGGCGGTGTTCAAGGAACACTTTCTTCACCTCTTGAGTTGATGGATAAAAAGAATGTCCATAGGATCTCAGTTTCTGTTTCTTACACTTTGTAAGCATCACATTTTTGTTTTTTTTTTAAGTAAATCCAAAACTATGGTTTTGACCAATGGTAAAGATTTTGCTAAAGCGAACGAAGATTTGGAAACACATCTGATGTCAATGTGCTGAGCAGAATCTGTCTACATGCCCCATGCCCCGGAGTCAGCAGAATAAGCATATTTTTTGTAACTTATCTATATTTAATTTAAAAAAGACAAAACCATAGGCCTTAAAAATATATAAATGTATAAGCAATTAAAAAGGAAATTGTTGAGTCATGTGATGAAGCTGTGCAAATATTTATATCACAGCAAAATATTATTTCCCTTCTCCTCTGTGTGTCTCTCCTTCTCTCTATGTCTGTCTGTCTCTCTCTCCACACACATACACACACACACACACACACGTATAGTATGTGCAGAAACATATCAAAATCAGCAGACAGTCCTTTTACTTGATTCTCAACAAACACATAAACCATCCAAACCAACGATCGTGTTCAACTCTAGGGCCAGTGCCTGCCACCCCCTCAAATGTAAATACAAGTACAGGGCAGAAATTTCACAAGTGCTCCCTGTGTCACAGCACTCTAGCTCTTCAGGGGTGCTTCCCTCCCGCCCCCTTCCCACGCCCTGGCCCCACTGCATGTGAGCTTTTACCTGTAATATTTTTACATGTTTTCCACTAGTGGATCTTGATGCATTTAAGCTTGTGCATTGTACAGATTCCAGATTCCAAATGAATAACTCTTTCATTTAGTTAATAGCTGCAGCAGAGCCATAAAACTCTAATAGTTTATGACTTTCAGGACATAACCTGCAACCACAGACAATATAAATTATATGGCATTGCACTTTACGGCCATAGGAAGCACATGAAAGATCTCGGGACTAGTGGGGCGTCCAGGGAGTCGGGGGTGGGGCATGGGATGAACTGTTTATTTTTTCACCTGGTGGCTGAAAAACACCTTCCTCCTATGGCCTGGCGAGCCATAATTCTGCGCCAAGGCATCCACCCACTCTGCTAAAGGCAGTCGTGACCACAAAAAAAGCTATTCTTAAAGAATTGAGGGGAATGTTTTCATTTATCTTCAACTTAGGTTGCCACTTCCAACACAAATGGAAAGCGAACTCCATGTCTTTTGTAAGCGTCAACAGTTATTTTCGAGGGGACCTGTGTCATTGGAGACAGGGCAGTGGGGAGTGCACAGCACTGCCCTGTGGCGAGATCTCGGGTGCTTTTGTGTTGCTAGATTATCTATTAAGAAGAGAGTGGATGATGTTATTCTTCCTGGATGACTCATTTGGTTTCTAAATTCTGCTTCGTGTCTATGCTTCAGGTTAGGCCTCTGAATGAAGAGCAGAGGGTGAACCCTGATTCTGTAAAATGACTGTCCAAATAAAAAAAAAATGAAGATAATAGAGCCTCACAGATTGTTAAGGGCCAGAGGGAGACAGCGAGGCAGCCCAGCTTTTGAAATGAGGAAAGGCCACTCACTTCTTCACTGCACCTGCTGCCCGAGGAGTGCTGTGCTGCTGAAGAGGCCTGTGGTCCGATCTGCATATCAAATAGCTGATTTGTAGATGAGGTCATTCATTTTGCCTTCTGTATGTTTGCTGTGCTGGGGAGGGGCTGTTGCCTAGCAGTAAGCCCCAGGGTCCCCGCAGGCTCCCTGAGTCAGCAGCCCCCCTCACCCACGCTGAATTCAAAACCAGGATGGACTTTCATGAATAAATCTCTGAAATATCTAATGCATTGGTAAGTTCAAAGCACGGGTGACATATGACCAGTGAGGTTTTTCTTTAATGACTGGGGTTCATCAGCTTAGGTATTGGGTAAGAGAAAGGGTAAGCTAGTTAACATTTCTCATCTCCTCACCAACACATGGACGGATAATGCTTTAGTGCATATATGTAGCATGAGCTTTGGTCATGCTTAGGAATAGCTTATTGTTTTATCACCTGGTGAAAGGGGAAATTAAAATATGGTGATCTCTGTTGAAATATGTAAATATGTTAGAATCAGATTTGAATAATTGATTCCATCTTTCAAGGAAGTTATTTTATTCTACAATTCTGCTAATCTGCTGGCTCTTACTGTCTCTGTAAAAATATGTGCGTGTGCATATTGGTGTGTACACACACACACACATTTCAACCACCAGCTTTTTCCAATAGGAACCTGCAAGGGAATAACATAGCAAATGAAAGTGGCCAATGCCTTTATAATTCAGTCTTTATAATTCAGTGTCTGTTCTCAAAAGAGCACAAAATCATTTTACCTGGCCGGATTCTTTAAACTGTATTTTTTCCATTTTTTTTTTTTTTTGAACAGTGGAAAAATTTCCAGAGCAGAATGCTCTCCTAAAAATTAAGAATTAATAACCAGGAAGAAAATTTAGTTCAGATGCATTTAAGATGAAGCCCATATGTCAGAGGTATGCTTCTTATTATAGACCCTTTCTTAGGGCAAACGTCTTCCTTTGTTATACTTCCCTGGTTCATTATAGCTTTTCAAACTCCAACTGCTGCTGCTGGCTGTAGAAATAGCTTTTCAGATCTGGAACACCCCATCAAGGTTACGGAAAAGTTGCCAACATTGTTGTGAATAACCATAATAATCCAAGGATGGTAAGAGGGGAAAAGGGCTAGCATGCATGGTTCAAGGAGGCAAAATATTAAAAGTGTGGGTTTTTTTCATAAGATACTGTAACTCCATGAATTATCTTAGGCATCTTCCTGGATAACAAAAATCTACAAGATAGAGAACGCTAATATTTGCACAATTAGAAAATCATTTCAATTAAATTTGGTCAGTAAGGATGCTTCTCTGATTGCTGGAGGAAAAACTAAGGGCAATCAGAAGTAAATCTTCACATAGTAAAACCAGCTAAACACAGCTTTCTGTGCTTTTTAAGATGGGCAATTCTATTGAGTGATATTGGTATCTAATTTTCTGATATCTTGCAAGACTGACATAAAAGTATAAAATAATGACCTACATTTGCATAAGAGCTTAGAGTTTATTATCCCTTTAAAGGACTTCATTTCAAGTGAGCCTCCATGGAGAAAGTGAGGCCCAGGGAAGCTGTGACTTACTCAAGGTCAAATAGTAAACACAGCGCCAAGACGGGACTCGGGCACTGTCACTCTTGGACGCGCTGCCATAGCAAACGGTCACTTTTCCCCAGAACCATGGACACACGTTTATGGGAGACCTGTAGACTGAACACATAATGTAATATTCTTTAAGGATAATGATATATAGAAAATAAGGAATGTACAAATAGAAAGCAATCTGTATTTTTTCAAAGTGGCATTTTAAAAAAATAACACTATACTGTACAAAAAAAAATTAAATGCTCAATGTCTTGAAACCAGGTCTGGAAATATAGTCAGTGGCCGTACATGTCTTAGAAGTCAGGAAACCTCCCCTTCTTCAATAAGACTGGGCGGGAAAGCACCAGGATATACCAGCCTCATTAACTACAGATGCATCTTGCATATGCAAAATCAAATAATAGAAACGTAGCAGGACAAGGTACCAAAAAACACAGGAGGAGTCAAATGTGCATCAAGGTATAGCCCGACCGTTGACCCTTCTTACCCACCAAAAGCCCTGTGAAATTGAGGCTCTTGGACACAGGTTAATGAGATGTAGGCGGCCTCTTCAAGACGATGCTCGGAGAATGTATTCAATTCATACAGCAGTGAAGAGGTTAACTTCAGTCATCTCCTAGGGAACCAGCAGTGACAGCCCACATAAGAATCCTGGGGACATTACCCGATCTGCTGGTTAATAAAGTAAATTTTGATTGCTACCGACGGTTCTTTTTTTTTTTTAAGCCAATATTTTGTCACTGTATTCGAGCTTAATGCCAACTAGCATGTTACAAATGCAAGAATATTCTCCATACTAGGGAGAATTTATTTTAAAAAAAGTACTTGCAAAAATGCTCTAACAGTGTGTATATTTACAATGGACTAGATTTAAATATTTCTGATGTGAACATAAGCACGAGGAAAATAATCTAAGGTGTGTCTGCATTGTGAAAGGAATTCATAAGGCTGTGCCCACTTTCTTCTTCACTAATGAGAAAAGGTTAATCTCTGCAAATTACTCAGAACTTGATTTTAAGGTATCGGATATTTTGTGATGTATTTGCTAGTATTTTTTTTTTTTCTTATACCGAAATCTTGGTTTTTAAAACAAACCGAAGCAGAATTGTAAATACATCCCATTCACAGACACACACAAAAAAGATTCATTCAAAGTTCCTCAGGCTTTTTCCTTCTCTTTCAAAATTGCTTTCCTATGTGCTGCAGTGTTGACAAGTGGTAATAAGAAAACAAGTGCATCTGAGCTTAATGAGCAATTCATCTGCACGCAGAGATTCAGGGAGGGTACAAGTAAATCCACTGCAAAGCTGTTGAGGTTGGAGGTGGAAAAATCTTATTTATCATGCCGCATAATAAAGAACCAATCTCCTGTTCATAAACTCGCTGAGACCAGCATGACAGCTATTTTGCATTCTTGAGCTCTAAGACTCACTCTCCAGACGGTAGTTCTGTTCTATGACCCAGGCCGCCGCCGTCAACTAGCCTGATGTAGATTTTGTTTGTTTCTTCACTATCTGATCATTGTCCCCGATATACCTGATCCTGATTTAAATACAAAACCAAACAAACAAAAAAGATAATTATTTCACTGATAAAGTGCAGGGCGTCTGTAGGTGTGGATATAAAATTCAGTGAATACGGCATCATAAATAGTACCACAATTTCACCATGGCAGAAGCAATGCTGATTGGTGGGAGTGTCTGAGGTGAGTCCTTTGAGGAGCTTTCTGGAAAAATGGCCGGTGTTTAGGGTTTGCCCTGAGAGGCACAGGAGGCTGTTATCCTACAAAAGAGCTTTGTTAAGCCAGATCTGTAATTCCAAGAGCAGTGCCTAATTCATACCGGCAGCAGGCTGGGTGTCTGCTATTTTTGCATTTCTGAGGTATCCCTTCATGCTGTAGATACCAGGGGAAATTCAAAGGTTTGCTTTCTCCCCTCCCCCTAGTAACCTCCCAGTACTTTGTCATCCTCACTCTAGTTTGAGATTAGAAAAATCAACAATGTGATTCCCAAATCTAATGAATAGGCAACTCTAAGGAATGCATGGGATTTTTTTTTTTTTTTTTTTTTTTGCACCAAGTATATATTCTAGCAGTAAATTCTGTGCTGTAGCCCACATCAATGGTGCATAACCCTGTGCTTTTCTTAATAGGATTTGTGCTTGTCGGCTTTCCACACGCCCTGCCATGGCAGATAAAGCGCGAGGCAGAGTTCCCGCGGTAACCATGGCCACTCCACTTCCCACTGTTGGCAAATTTCTCCTAAGCATGCAATAGGCAGTGTGAGGGAGGAATATGTCAGCTTATACATAAACATGACAGGCTCCTATCTGCAAGGACAAGGTATTCAGCATCAGATTGCATTCAGATTTTCTGATTGTTTGGCCAGATATTCTATTAAGTCCTCCAAGTGAAACATCTGCAACTGGAAAACAAGAAAATCTTAATTCTTTCCAGACTCCAGCCCATTTCCAGTCAAATGTCACCCAGACTCCATCGAAGAGGACCGAGGACTGGGGAAGCGGAATTCCTTACGCATCTGTTCAAATGGAAAAGGTTATTTCACCGCCTTCAGGATGACTCTCCAGCCGCAGGCAGAGCTCAGGGCTCTGCCCTGAATGCAGGGAGTTGCTAGGAGATAAGCCCACCATTTCAGACAGCGTTGGCTGGAGTTATCTCTAATTGACAGCTCCTTACCCTAAGGGTCTAATTCTAACCTTGAGACCAAGACTATAATGAGAGGGCAGCTCCCCGTCACCCCTGTTCCTGGCTAAGGCAAGGAGATTACTGGGGCCTGTTTTCTGGGGTTTTGTTTTGCCTCCTTAGGAGGGAGGCACCGCCCGGAGACACAGCGGCCGCTGTGTGCGGCTCCAGCTTGCATCACTGAGCCCTTGTCTGATTCCTGCCACCTGAATAAACTTTCTCTTTCAGTTAAGATGCTCTTACTCTGAAATAATCAGGCTATGCACGGAGGAGAAGCCTTCACTGAACTTTGAAATGATTTGGAATGTGAGCAGGGAAGGTGGATTTCTTTAAAAAAAAAAAAAAAAAAAGGGCGGGGGATGAGGGGTAGGGTGGGAGGAGAGAAAGGAAAGGAAAAGAAAGAAAACACTCTATCTCCATGTTCAAATGCTCACTCCTCCACCCTTGTCATTAATAGCTTTCACGAAAATCTGTGCTGCTTATAAGATATTATTTAGGACTTGAAGTCAAACAATAAAGCAACAAGCAACAAAAAGGAGAGATTAGCAGGCCTGGACAAGGAGCTGTTTTCATGTGACTGATCCTGCAAGTGTGTTGACTTATTTTTCTGAACAAAACAACATAGATCAGGGCAATTTATACAAAGCCTGGAGCTAATACACCGAATGGGGTGATGGATTCTTTGCATTTCTGAGGCATCTACAAAGGAGCACGGTGCCAGAGGAAAGCAGATTCGCGTGTAGGAAGGATGGAGTCCGTCCACAAGGACCAGGAAATGTCATTCCAGTGTGAGGTTTTACCAGTGCTCTCTCTGGACCTCGCCCACCCCGCTACACATCAATGGCCAATTAAAAAAAAAAAAAAAATACTGATTTTGCATTTCGAATCTGGATGTCATGATTTCAGTTATGACAAATCCTGACCTCAGCATTTCCTCCAACAACAAAAAAAGTGTTTGTTGGGATGGTTTTCTGCTTAAAAAACATATTTTAAACAAGGAACATACAATTTTATTAGAGATTGTAATAAATTGGAACAATAAAATGCTTCTTTTTCACATGGGAAGGATTGTTTAGGGTTCATTTTCATTCTGAGTGGGGTCTAGAATACTTAAAATAGAGAAACACCTGCACGGCCAAGGAACGAGAGATTAGAGATTCTATTTATCCTTCGTGACTATGAACAGACGAAAGTCATGTATTTTCAACTCAGTAGAGGGAGGGGGGTGGATGTACAAGAAAAAAATCAAAGCTTATTCTTGAACAAAATATTATGCTATTTTCCCTCCATTTTATAAATATTTTTCATTAAAATTCTACAAAACAGGTCTATTTGTAAAGGGAGATATTTTAAAATGCAATTCAGGGGATACAACACATATACACACACATCTTTACAGAGTTTTAATGAAATTTTTAGTCAGTTTATAAATAAAAATATGCTTAAACAAGAAAGTGGACATAACCAAGGGGGAAAAAAAGAAAAAAATTAATTATCACTAGTCAGTTAAATGGTAAGACTTTCTCCCTGAGTATCATTTTTTTCTAAATTTTGGCTTTTACTCAGATATAATTTCAATTTACAGAAGAGTTGCAAAAAAGTACAAAAATCTCATATCATTTCCTTACATTCACCAATTATTTACGTTTTGTCTGTCTGATTTCTCAACTTTTCTGTGTGTATTTTTATTTATAGTTTTTTTCCTTGAAACATTTTAGCAGTGAGTTGGAGACAACATGACTCTTCACTTTTAAACACTTCCGTGTGTTTTTCCTAAGAACGAGTGTTCTCTTACATAATCCCTATGTAATTATTCAAATCATGAAAGTTAACATCGATGCAAAACTACCATCTAATTCACAATCTGTAATAAACTTTTGTGAATTATCCCACCAATGTCCTTTATTACAATGTTTTCACAATCCTGGATAAATTCCAGGATCACGTATTGCATTTACTTACCTAGAGGAAATTTATAATCACTTCACCAAGAAAGCTTTAGAAAGTTTATGGTCCAATACTGTAGGAGGATATCAGTCTTTGGTTCTTTTCGATATTGGATGTTTGGAGAAAAGAAGTGCCTCATGAAGAGTCAGGGCCCTGGTCCTGGGGTTTCATTATGTACGAGCTAAGTCTAGACCTCCTCTAAACAAAAATGGGCCCTTTGTTTTCACATATCACCTAAAGCAAAAACCGGTAATGTCAATTTTAAGTAAATCTTTTGTAAAACGTCTTGATCTTATAAAAAATGAAAAGACGCTATTCATTATGCAATATCTGTAGAAATCAGTGTGTGTGTCTCCTAGAGATTCTCTCAGTGTTAGGGACTCTTCCATCACAGGTTGAGAGATGGTGAGGTAGAGAGAGAGCAAAGAAACTATAAAAGGATTAAATCATCAGCTTAGGATGCAAAGAAATGAAACTATGCAGAGAAAAACAAGAAAAAATTACTTTAAAATATTAAGTTTTTGCTATCATTATTATTATGTCTATTACTTTACAAAAAAGAATCTTCTTGCAGCTATAAATACTCTCTTGTTCCTGAAGGCACGTGGAATGGTTTGGGGCCCCCCTTCTGCCCCAGTCTTCTGGGGAAGGGGACTGCCATCCTTCTCCATGCGGTCCTAGCTGCTGTGTACACACGTGTCCACGTGGTGCCTGAATGTGGAGGGTGTACACTCTTCCCTTATAGCTGTACCCAGGATCTCAACGTTTAGATTTCTAGCCTTCTAATTCTGCAGAAATAAATCCAGCTTAAAAGGCCATCCACTGATTGATAGGAAGTCTCTGAAATAATTCTCTCTGTGTCTCTCACTGGTATATGATGGGGCACTCAGTGCTCTGGCATTGTGAATCGGGGCATGCATGCACACACCCAACTTCTCCATTACTGTAGCATGAGCTCTCCCCTCTGTACTGGTCCTAGCGGCCGGCGGATGGCACCTTTTGCCCCACGCATGTGTTTCCCAGCCCACAGGATTTCGTGTGCCCGTGTGGCTGTTATTTCCTCATGCACAGCCATTCATTTACAAGCCAGTTTTAAATACATTTTGATTTAAATGAAAATGAAATTTTCTTTTGCTTTAAAAGAATATGTTTATTTTGAAATTTACTTCACATTTGGTTTCAAAGTAAACAAGGGACCCTAGGTTCCAGCCTCTCAGATGAGGCAGGACGTGGGCAGGAGATTTCTACTCAGAGAGTGGCATCTTCTAGAAAAGAAGGCCCGCAGGATCTCAGCAGGACCGGTCCCAAACTGTGAGCAGCTGCTCAGTAGTTGAGGGCTTGTTGGGATTCAACTGAACAGTGTTTTTAGAAGCGGTTACTGACCCCTGACCCTTCCTGCAGACGGGGTTGATGGGATTAGTGGAGCCAGTGTTCGGTTTACTCCAGCTACGACAAACCAGCAAGAGATAACACGCTTTCTAATTATCAAAACACGTTTGGATGCTGGACTGAGTCCCCAGATGGGACAGCGAGCGTTCAGAAATCACACCGGGTAACAGAGAGTGGTTACACGTAATATTATTATTTTAGGAGTGAAAACAGATATAAGTCAAGGCCCATGCCCTTCACATTCAACTTAGTTACCTGGACCTTGGCTCTTCTCCCTGTTTTGACGCTCGTGCGTAACTGACAGATTATACTCTAACATTCTAACCGATTTAAATAGCACCTAGTAAGCCCGGTTCCTTTTCTGCTTCTCATATAGGAAAGGAAAAGTGTCCAGAGCTTGCACAGAAAAGAGATTGGCAAAATTAGACTCTAGTGGTGAAGGCATGAGAAGAAAATACAACTCAAATACGCATCCAAACAGAAGGCACTCCCAAACACGGAGCTATGTTATTAAAAAGGACCAGAGAGCAAATTTGTACTGTCTGGCAGGCTAGTTGCTTTAAGTTCAGAGCAGACCTGGCACCCACTGGGGCCAACTATATCTTATCTTCTAAACGTACGCCTTCATCAAGCAAGCCATCCTCTCAACCATACCTGTGACCCCCACCATGTTTCACATGGCAGTGTGTGTGCACCGACACACGGGAACAGCTACACGCCAGCCAGCACACCCTGCCCTCGCTGGCCTTCCTCGGACCTCCTTCTCAAACCTCTACCAATGGCGTAAAGGAACTCACCACACCATGATGTACGAAGGAATAGAAATACTCAATAAATACTCATCCCTATTTGTCATCTATACTGGTACCCTTTTGACTTCTTTTTATTGTGCTTTTATCATTGAACAATTAGTTAGGCTGATCTAACATGGGTACATGCATATTCCTGAGTCTACCCCAGAGGCTGAATTCATAGCGGGTAAGCAGACATGTCAGATATTCCTACAGTTTTTTCTTTTTTCTTTTTTTCTTCTCTCTTTCTTTTAAGGCAGCTCATCCCTCCTCAAAAGTGCACCCCATTAGTTTTGTTTTGCAGCAAAGGCATTTGGACCCCTGCCGAAAGGCAAATGTGCTATTTAATCCATTAGCACTTTAGCTCAAAATAAATAGTGCTAAAAAATGAGTGTTGCTCAGAGGCTATTTTTGAAATCTTAAGCCAAAAAGGACTAATTTGGAATTTCCTGTTTAGTGCCAGAATAGCAGGGCAGAGGCTGTGAAGGTGGGCCGGGGGTGGGGCGGGGATGGGCCGGGGGTGGGCGGGGGTCAGCTTTCTTTCATCCCTCTAAGAGCTGGAAGCAGAGAGCTGCAGGGCCGTTGAGGAGGACACACGGGAAAGCTGGATGGGATGCTTGCTGATTTTCTGGATGGGAACTTTCATTAGCAAAAAGAAAAAAAAGGAAAAAAAGCCCATTTTCTATGTTTTGCCTGGAGTTGGAGAGAAACAATAACCCTGACCTTAAGGAATTCAGAAGACACCTAGCTATTAAACAGCGTATTCCGGGCTACACGCTACACTCTAATTACGCATAAACTGTTATGGGATCGCGGACGAGGGGAATTAATTCTCCCTAGTGGAGTTAGGGGTGACTTCACAGAAGAAGTGGCATTTGCACCACAACTTGAAAAGTGAGTGGGACTTTGCCAAGCAGTTACATGGGAAATATCCCTTCTGGCGGCTGGAATAACTTAAGGCCCTGGGTGGTGTGAAATTTCATGTCGTCCTCCTAGGATGACAGTCAACCTGTGTGTGCTGCTCGGGCCCAGCCATCCGGGAGGAAGGGACGGAAGCCTGCCTGGAAGCGGAGGGAGGGAAGGACCCGCGGATCCAGAGCACGGGCTGAGGCGGTCCGGGCTCCCACTCCAGGGTGGGGAACGAGCACGGGCCTTGTCTTGGCACCCCAGGTACAGAGTGAGCAGATGTGAGGCTCCCAACGCAAAATAAACATATAGGAAACTTCAGACAGAGAGGAGTAACAACAAAAAGAGGAAAGGCATTACTATTATAGATAAAATCTGTGCAGTGGGAATGGGAGGCCGCCTCCCTTTGGGTTGTGAAGAAATGCCACTCTGAGGACGCTGGGCTTGAGGGACAGCTTTCCAATTGTCCTCTGGGCCTGGGGGCCTGGGGCGCTCAGTGCAAGGAAGTCAGGACTGAAGTCAGGGTCGCCGGTGCCCGCACTGACTGGCAGCACGCACCCTCGGACAGGCCGCCCCGGGGAGAGCTCGGCGGCACCGCTGCCGCTCTCCTGCCCAGAAGGGAACGTTCCGAGTCATCGTGGGGAAACTTTGGACACAGGCAAATTGGGAGAGATTCTAAAAAATAATTGGCCTGTCCTCTTCAACTGGTGACATCTGAGTAAGTTCTACTGGTTGCATAGTAGAATAGTATCACTAATTTTCTGATTTTGATATTTATGTAGTATTTATAAAAATAATTCTTAATTTTTGAAAATGTACAGTGAATTGTTAGGGGTGAAAAGAACTGCTTGTCTGCAACTTTAATATGGCTCAGAAACAAATAGGTGAATGGTTGTGTGAGTGTGTACACGTGAGGGAGACAGAGAGAGACTAAAGCCAAAGCAACGGTGGTAACGTGCTAACGTTTGCTTAATCTGAGTAAAAATTATCCAGGAATTCTTTGTATCATTCTTCACACTTTCTTTTTAAAAGTCTGAAATATGTCAAAATAAATTGCAAAAGAAGCACAGAAGATTGAAATCACAGATGTGAGACACTGATCAGAACTGAAGAATGGGATTTGGTCAGAAAATCAGGGAGAATGTGAGTGGGGAAGAAGAAAGACAAAGATGTATTTGTGGGGAGGAGGAGCTGGGTGAAGGAGGAAGATGAGGAAGGACAAGGAGAGGTGAAGGAGCGTGTGATCTGGTTGGACAAGAGCTGCTGGAGCTCAGCCTTCTCATCCCACGGTTGACTTTGAAGCTGTGCAGGGAAGTCCTAAAGACCTCTCCCCCTGCCTGCAGGGCTCTGCAGGAGAGAGCGAGGTTGCTCCAGGCAGTTTCGTCTGAATCCCAGCCCCTGCAGCTCCAGGAAGGCGGAAGTGCTTCCACTCAGTGGGCTGCCCTGCCCTGGCCAGGCGCCTCCAGGTGGCCTTGCTGGCCAGTGGTTCCCAGAAGCCGCGGCGCCTTCACACTCACCACGTCACTCACTTGTCCCTCTCTCCCTCTTTCGCCTGCAGATGTGCCCAGTTCAGTTTTCTGTGCAGAAGCTGCCCCTGCCTCCTACTGTTGTCAGTGTGCAACTGATGCCAGCTCCAGGGATGCAGTTTCCGTGGCCCTGGCCGCCATCCAGGGTCTCACAGCTAGCGCTCTGCCTTGCCAACCCCCTCAGACATTGTTCTGGCGCAACCGAGGACAGCCAGCCACGTGATAACTGTGGCTGGTGGCGGCCTCAGAAACCATTCGGGAGAAGTTTACCATTTCCTGCAGAATTTAACCGCATTGACGTCAAGGTGTTCTATTCCATTCTCCAGGGTTGTGCTGATGCTCCATATTTCTTTGTCTAACAGTGCATCATTTCACAGTGTAAGTTTAAGACAGCAAGTTCTGGCAACAGCTTGAAGTTCCATCTGGCTAATGGAGAACTCGCTCTCCGGGTACATATGGGCACCTAACCCCAGTCTTCTTTAGGATGACAGCTGGGGCATGACGCTGTGCTCAGCCTGCTGAGCAGTGTACGATCTGATTCATCCTCTTCCGACCTGAGAAGCTGAATTCCCTATTGAGAGCGACTGTGAAATGCTCCGCTGTGAAGGCAGCTACACCCACAACAGTGAACGGTTGCCAATTCGGGGCTATTTAAATTGGGAGTCAAAGGTCTTCTGGATCTTTCCCATCAAAGATTAAATTCCTCATTCCAGGAAAAGAGAAAGTGAAGCTCCTATTATCAGGAAACTATAGGAGGAACCATAAACCACCGACACCGATGATCTTTTCCAATTAGGCTTACGTAACTTATGGTGGGAAACACTTAGCTGATGGCTTAAATAGTTTTATTTCCCCTCTATTATATAGAGAAGCAATCCTCTGGTGCTGATTCAACTAAGTCTGATTGCTTTGGCCGGGTCAGTTTATTATTCTTCTGGCTTAAGAACTACCAGTTTCCTAATGCTTATAACAATCCAATCTAATTTTGTCAGCCTGAAGTCCTAGACCTTCTCTCCACAGATGTCCTTCCTTCCCATGGACTCTCATTTCCACACTGCTCAAGCGCAGACACTACTTCAACTTATCTCCTTGCTAATTCTGGTTTATTTGTTTACGTTTTTTTTCCCCAGGCCTCCCCAGATATGTGGTCTTACTTTTAATTCCAATGACTGTTTAGTCAGCAAATTGAGAAGTGTCACCGAATTGAAAATAACAGTTACTGCTCTCTGCTAGCGAAATAATGATGGAAAAATGTATTTAAACCTCTGTGACCCCCAGTTTTATTTCTTATAAAAATAGGATATTCATCCCATAAGGTACTTTTTATTATTAGGTTAAATATTCAGTGGACTCAGGACACGAGTCGTCTAGCACAGAACCCTGGAAGGAAGAGCGCGGGGAGGTGGGCTCAGCCCTCTGCGCTGCATGCAGTAGCGGCCTTTTCATTCTCTAAATACCAAAAAGCATTTGTCTGTGTCCAACGATTCAGCAACTCAACTCTGTATCGTGTTCTATCTTCTCCAGTTGTCTCACGGAAATTCACCTTACGTTCCGTTTGGGCAGAGTACCCCCTTGCTCTCTCATGCTCCGCTCTAACGCAGACTACTTACGTGATAAAGACAGACGGACTTCCCAGGTCCGGGGTTCGAAGCAGTGGCTCCGTGAGCCAGTGAATTACATAATTTATCTTACTAATAGAAAAGGGCATACTACTCTCCATTTCTGATAAATATGTAAATGAGCCAATTTACAGTCGCTAATAGAGTGTTCCCCACACAGCAGGTCTCCAATAAATGTTCCTGACTTACTGACAGGGAGAGATCACGGAATTCTTGGATTTCAACCCAAGTGACGAATAGAAATAATTTCCATGTTGTATTAGGCCCCTATTTCTTCGAGTGTTTTTCCTATGACCATCCACAGTCAGTAACGCTCAGGCTCTCGGCTGCAGGAGGTGCTACTGATTCTACGCCCTACCCCAACTGCCAACACCCGACACCAGTGAGCACATATTTTTTGTCCTAAAAATATGGAAACCAAAATCTAATTTATACTATGTATTTATTTATTGTTGTATATATTTCAATTATACAACAGGATGTTTTAAGATATGCGTATATATACACAGACACACAGTAAAATGACTACTAAAGTCAAGTAAATTAATGCATCTGTCACCTGACATGGTTACCTTGTGTGTGTGTGTGTGTGTGTGTGTGTGTGTTCTTGCATGTGGTAAGAACACCTAAAATCTACTCTCTTGGCAGATTTTCAGTGTACAACACATTATAATTACAATATAATTAACCGTAGTCCTCGTGTTGCACATTAGATCTCTAGACTTGTTCATCCTGTGAAACTGCAGGTTTGTACCTTTGACCTCCGTCTTCTCTCCCCCCATGCCCTGGCAACCACCACTCTACTCTGTTGCTATTTATTTGTGTTTTGCCTTGTTTTGTTAGATTACACATATAAGTAAGATCCCATAGCATTTTTCTTTCTGAGTTGGGATTACTTCACTGAGCGTAACGTCCACTGGCTTTATCCAGGTTGTCATCAGCAGCAGGAGCTCCACTTTTTTTTAAGGTTGAATAATATTCCACTGTGTGTCTACACCACAATCTCTTTATGCATTCGCCTGTTGATGGACATGCAGGCTGTTTCCATATCTTCGCTATTGCAATTAATGCTGCAATCATTAATATATATTTATTGAAGCTCATATTTCCTCCTGTGACCCTTTTCCATAGATGAATCTGCTTGGAGCCATATCCTTCCATCCAGTTGAGCCTGCGTGAATATTGGATACTCTCCTGCATTTCTGCAATTCTATCCAGTTATGCAATCTGTTATGTGCATACTTACTCTTAACAACTCATTCATTCAGCATATATGAGCGCTTACTGTGTGCAGACATTGCACCAAATGCATGGGATGCAGAAGCTCTTGGGGAAGACACACAGAAACAGCAGTGAGGCCACAGAGGGAAATGCCGGGTCTGGACGGGGCTCAGTGAGGAATGATCTCGATGGGGACATTTGTTTAGTTTCTCTTTAAGAGCTTTAAAAAAAATATGAATCATTCTCAATCTTTTCAAATATTTTTTAAACTCCTATATAACAGCAACTGTATTTTTGTCCTCTTTTTCTGCAAATTTTACTGACACAATTTACCTACAACAGAATTCACAATTTCTATATGTACTGTTTGATGAGTTTTGACAAAAGTAAACCATTATTTATGTGGTTAGTGCCCTTTGTTTCTCCTCTAAGAAATTTTGCCTGCCTTAAGATTGTGAGGATTTTCTCTTGTTTTTTTTCTCAGAAGATTTATAATTTAGGTTGTCACATTTATATCCATGAGCTGTTTGGAGTGGAGGTAAGGGTAGAAGTTATTTTCTCCACCTGTTCCAGGAACATGTGTTGACAAGATTATCCTTTACCTCATTAAATCACTTTGGCAATTGCCCAGAAATTCTAATTTTAATATCAAATATGAAAATACACAGACTTTTTAAAATGCTGCTCTTTGAACATGATAAATTCAATAACATTTTCAGTCACTTTTAATTTTATTATTTACAGTTACATACGTTAGAAATGTAGTTTGCCTAGAAGTGTGAAACATTAATCACTCTACAATGTTTGACATTTTTTATTCAATTATTATTTTTCATAATTTACAGGTAGGGAAGTAAGAGAAGCACACTCTCCTCTTGGCTTGTTCAAAATGTTGACAAATATCTTAGTTTTGCTTCCTTCCCGAGCAGGGCCGGATGCAAGGACTTTGGGGTAGGCCGATATGTCCAGGTGATCTCAGGAAGCACAGGTGAGACGCTGGGGAAAATGGACACGCCCAAGTGCATGCCTGGTGTGTGGACATGGGGCACAGTCCCTGGGGGAAGCTCTGTGGAGCACCAGGGTTGCCCTGCAGGACCCCACTGTGCACAGTCCCAGTCGGTGGGGGCTTGAGGTGGGAAATTGTCAAGGTGCTGGACGTTGCCTTGACGCAGAGATGGCCGAGGGCCCGTGGGTGGTGATGCAGTGTGTGCCCGCCATGCCCTTCAGGGCATGATGTGAGAGCTGTGTTATCTGAGCACAGCTTGTTTATACACTGGGGCTGTGGGTCTGATGGAATCCTGGAGCAGAAGGAGAAGGGACTTACCTGTAATTTGCAAAGGGGCCTGTCTGTTCTCCTGGCCCTCAAGGAGCGGCCCAGCGGGAAGGGACTCATCCCACCCTGCCAGTCCCAGCAGGCCGGCGTAGGTTGCAGAGGGGTGTCTCATATATTCTCCCGGGGAGTGGGCCTGAGAGGAAAAGACCAGAAGCTTGACTAGGAGAGAGCTCTGGCACAGCATCATAAAGCCACGGGGACGCAGGTAAACAGGAAATGTGTGCAAGGTCAGTGGGGTGAGAAACCCACAGAGATAAGAGCAAGAAGTGCTAGTGAGTCAGGAGAACCCTCCTGTGCTGTTACCAGACATCTTCCCGCCGAGCTTCTCAGGACACCTGCGAGTCCGTCGCTAGCGTCCATTCCTCCGACTTAAGCTCTGGAGTCTTCGGAGGGGCACCAAACTCCAACAGCAGACATTGCTACTTAAATATCCACTACTTTCTCCGTTCCCTGGCACAGAAACATAGCTGCAGCATCCTGAATAAACACAAATGCTGCAATTCTGAAAGAGGAAAGTTCCAGGAGAAAAATCTGCATGTAGATGTGTGGAGAAAGGAGGACACAGCAGGTGGGGAGGGAGAGAAGCCACACAGCCAACCTCTGACTCCGATGTCCCGGGTTCCACTCACCCCCAGGGTCCCCATTTTAAGTTCCACTACTGCCGTCAGGGACAACCCACCAGCGTTGTCCATGTCCCGCCTCTGAGACTGACCCTGCTGGAGCCCCCTCTGCCTGGAGTTCTGCGATCAGGGAAGGCACTCGGGGAAAATGGATGACCCCAGATGGAGCAATGCATGGGACAGACTAAGGAGCTGCAGGCACGAGTCCACAGTCAATGCGGAAGCGCTGACCCAGGAGCGAGACAGAGGTGGCTTCAGGAGGTGACCAAGCTCGTGAGTTTGATACCTAAGATAGTTCCACTGAAGAGACAAGGACGGAGACATAAAGATGATAAAAGAGAGTGCTGGGTGTCTTGTGTGCACGGCCCGGTCCACAACCTTCACCCAGTATCTGACAAGAGCAGGCGCACGACGAATGTTTCTGGAACGAGGCACTGAGCCGTGGACAGTGTAGTAATTTGAGACCAAGTTTCTCATGGAGAACACGAGGCAGAGCACTTGGAGAGCATGGTGGTGACGGTGCAAATCTTCAAACAGCATCACGATTAGCTAATGGGTAAAAAATGCAATTACTCTCCTTGGTTCTCTTACACACAGTTAGCGTCTACTGCTGTTTTCCAGAGGGATACACACTGAGAGATGAGAGAAAGAAAACCTGTCGCCAAGCCTGGGTGTCCTCCTGGGGCTTCCCTGCTCCTCACCGAGCCCCACACCTTCCATCTCAACATCTCCCCAGTGCCCTGTCCCCGTCCTCCTGTCCTCCCCTGCTGCTGGCAGGACCCTCAGTCTTATATTTGGATGTGAATGTGCTCCTGTTGGCCTCCCACCTCCCCAGAGCTGAGTAAGGAAACTGCCAGTCATTTCCCAATACGTGTCCTCAACTTTTCCTCTAGTAATAGAAGAAAGGCACAAAGACACTGGGAAGACCACATTCCCCGGATGCCCTCGCAGCTGGGTGTGACAGCTGAGCTCATGCTGGGGACCAAGAGGGAGGAGGAAAGCTGGTGGCCGCTCCCAAACCCTCCCTAATCAGAAGGTCGTGTGCACTGTGGCCTCTTTCTTCTCCAGACCTCCCCCTTTCCTCCAGACTGGCGAGGGGATTCCAGGAATTGCAACCAGAAATTGATTGGTTGATTGCGGGGGGGGGGGGGGGGATACCCATCACCTCCAACATTTATCTTTTCTTCGTGTTGGAACAGAGCCAGGGATTTAATGACCCTAGTGAGTGCCAGCTTCAGCTGTTCCCCTTGCAGGCTTTTTTCATGAGGAGGCACAGAGGCCTGAAATGGCCCAACGCAGAAGGGCAGAGTGTGTTTGAGAGAGCGAGGGTTGGACGGTCAGGACTGAAAATCTGTGGCTGGGGTGGGCTCAGCCAGTCCAGGGAGGGTCGGAGGCAGTTACTAGAGAGACTGTGAGAAGTTGGGTTTTTAATACGTTGATGTTGGAGAACAATGAAGGGTCTTAAAATCTAGGTAATGCCAGTAGATTTATAACAACACGTTGTAAACAGATTGTGTTTGCAGAAGACTACATTCTTGACAACTCACAAACAGAAGCCTACCTCTATTTTTACTGTTGGATCAAATTCCTAGAGGGAGCCCCGGAACAGTGGGGTACAATACAACGGATTTTTCCTGATTCCTAATGTCGCTGTTTTTTGGAATGCGCAGCACAAAGCACCACAGGTTAAGATTCACAAAATTAGGATCTACCTGCCATGCATCCGTAAGTAGCCATAATCTGGAAGAAGTCATTGAGCACATCTGAACCTTTATGAATCTGGGGAAATGATATGGTGGGACCCTCTTTCATGAGGTTGTCACAGGAGACTGATGAATTCACACACGAGTGAAATCTGTGTACGCTCATGCTCTATTAATATTTCTTATTATTTTAGAGATAAAAGCAAATAACCAAAATATTCAAAGGTTTTCTATGTGACTAAGGAAAACTTGTCATTGCAGATATCAAACACACACAGAAGGTGTGTGTCAGTCTCAGGAAAGATATTAAATGAGGCCTCTGCATGCATGCATGGCTGGAAAGTGCTGTGACTGCTGGCTGTCTGATCGTGAGTTAGAGATGTAATTCCGCAAATCTTTTCTGCTTTCTTCCAAGAAATCTAATAAAGCCAGTTCTAGGAAAAGCCTATATGGTTAGGGTCTACTAGAGAAGAATATATATTCAGAATTTTGCCTCCAGGTCCAAATAAATAGATTTCCTTATTATTGCTCCGATCTGATCTCCAATGTATCAAACATGGATAAAATAATAAAAGTAAATGACATAAAGTAGAGAACAGTAGAGCTAAAACACAAAATTTTTGAAGGAAATAGTCTAGACGATCTGAAATACCTTGGTGAAATTTCCTCAAATAATAATAATAAAAGTGGTAGGATGTTTACATAGTTCAGCATCCACTGTGCTTCTCACCCTCCCCTGGGCTGTATTTACCCTCCTGCATATGTATGGACACAAAATTGCCTACAGTGGGATCACAGCTTGGGGGACAGCTTTGCAGAGGTCTCAGGTGGGTAAGAATGGTTCTGAGCTAAAGGACATTTTCTTCCAGGTGAAATTCACATTTGCAATGGGGTCTGACCAGCTGGGCAAGTAAAATGAAAACTGAAACCAAAACAAAACAAAACCCTTTTCTTCCATTTCTATTACTCACTCCTCATTCAGCAGCACTCTCTGAATGCCTGCTGCCTACAAAGCCTGGCTTGGAAATGAACCAGATTGAAATCTATGTTTCCCATTTCTTCGCATCTGAGTGTCAGGATGAGCACTGAAATTAATATGAAGTACAGAACATTGACGCTCATTAAAGGCATCACTCCATTCAGGAAAGAAACTACATGGAAACAATTTTGAGGGGGGTGACAGAGAGTCTACAAGGGCAAAATAGAAAGGCAGCTATTAAGATGTACCATAAAGAAAAGGCAAGGTTTGTCTTTTGAAGGTTTAGAAATGAGCAAATAAAATAGCTTCAGGAGAGACAGCAGAGGGGGCGGGGCGTATGCTGGTTATTAGTAAAGTGGGGTTAAAGGGCTGGGGTGTAGGGCAGGTGAAGGGACATGCTGGAAACTGGAAAGTTCGGCTGGACAGGTGCATGTGTGCATTGTACTGTGGGCGACATACAATCAGAAATGTTTGTAAACAGAGAGGTGCCATTAACAGAGGTGTTTTCAAAAAAAGAAAAAGGCAGGAGACAGGACGTGCATGCTGAGTAGGTACCTCCTCGCTCCAATGCTAGTGGAGACCCTCATCTTCTGGAAGCTACTCCTGCAGCAAAGAACCAGCACAGGGATGGTAAATCTCAATTTCAAAGTCACATACTGATAATTGGGAGAGTCGGAATTGGAACTTAGATCTTTCTGACACCAATGTTTTGGGCTTTTCTTGACATTACATCACAAATCATATAGAGTAATCTAATACTATTTAAAATGTTGACAGTAAATATGATTCCTAATACGCATCCAAGAGAATAATAACAGAGAGATAGAAAGATAGACTCGCTGTAAGATTTTTAATAAATCTTAATTATATAACATAATGACAAAAATAGTAATTAATATGTATAGCAGGTCCTCAAATAATGTCATTTCATTCAACATCATCTCTTTGTGACACGGATGAGAAAAAAAAAGATTCCTGGCCAGAGGCACTGTCTGTGTGGAGTGTGCATGTCCCCGTGTCTGTGCGGGTCAGCTCCAGGTCCCGCGGTTTCCTGCCACGGCCCAGAAACGCGCATGTCTGCTTGTGCGGTGTGTCCACGTGGTGGCAGTCGGCGTGGGTGTGCTGTGAACCTGCCACGGCCGGTTCCTGCCCCGAGCTGCAGGGACAGGCTCTGGCCATCCACCCACTGAACTGGAACAACTGGGTGAATAACTACCTTACTTATTTTTATTAATCTTTCTTAAATGTGTGTATCGCTCACATTTATTTCAATATTTAATATTAGCCATGTTTTGAGTCTTTATTTAGAAATTTGGTGATTTTTTTGTGACCAGAAGTAGGCTGTCGAGAGCTAACTTTTTTGATATCAATGAATTTGCTTACAGTAACATGTTTCCTTATACATTGTTTCACTTAAAGTTGCAGTTCCCAAAAACTTATTGACGATATTAAGTGAAGAACTTAGCGTATTAGTTAGTTGTTACCAGCCAGGTTTCACTGCTGTCACTCCTTTGTATGAGCTGTTTTCACAACAGTGACATTGACCACAGCCCTGTCCCTGTTGTCCAGAGGAGGCTGAGGCCTGCAGCTTCAGTGCTGATGAGGGTGACCATCGCACGGTGCGTGACAAAGACAGATTTACTTCTGCTCCACACCTGGACTCCGTTAATTCCAAACACCAGGCTCAGATACCTGATAACGTTCTCAGAGATGGACAAACTAGCACCCAACTGATAAGCCAGTGAAGGACTAAGGTGGAGGTTTAAAAAGTATCCATCAGAGCTAATTCCCTCCTAGCAATTCCATTTTTAAAGTTCATGTCATCAAATGATATCCACGGCTTTTCTTCAGAAAATTCAGCTTGTTCCTCCTGTTTCCATGTCTTCATCCCTCCCCACCCCCCCCCCCCCCCGCACAGACGCACCACAGAGACTCTCAAGATGCTGTAAGCAGCTGAAATCAACGCTTCGGTCCTCAGTCCTGGCTCTTCAACCTCCTTCTGCTTTGTGCTCATACTTTTCTTGAGGTCAAGGCTGTGTGCTGGGAACACAGGACTGAGAAAGGGCACAGTTTTCATTCTTAAGACACACGCCCATCCCTCTGGTGGGCAGATGGACTGGTGAACAGCCGAGTCTCACCTCAGTGGGTCTAGCAGTGCTGTACGTGGACATCAGAAGGTTCACGGAAGGGGTGAAGCCAGAGCTGGGCTTTAAGTCATGAAAAAGGTGATCTTACAGTTGCTACTGGTGGGGAAGACATCATTCCGGGCAGAAGACAAAGTCAGGGAGAGGCGCACTGATGCAAACATAAGGCACATAGGATTGAAAACCCGTTACCACTTGGTATTGTTGAAGAATCGAATGAAAGTGTACCCAGAGCTGAGGCTGGAGTGACTAGGTGACAGAGGCCAATCATGAAGGTGACAGAGGCATTGCATGGTAGGCTGCGCAGCTTTGTCCTGTCTCGCTGGCCCTGGTAACCCTCCATCTAAGAGACAGACGCTTGCTGGTGATTCTGGTGATTGGTATTTTACTTACTGTTTGGTAACATGGTAACACATATTTCAATAAGGGATTCACAAGACTAATTAAAAGATTAATCAGTCCTCTGGCCAACATGAGGAGTCAAAGTACTACCACGCTGAGCTATAAGCCACTTTATGGTTTTATTCCTCAGGGGCTAATTAATAACTTGTGGAAACAAGGAACAAAGAAGCAATCGTGTGTCCCATTGGTGACTATCACATTCTCTGTCTGGAGCACACTCGACAGTTGTCCCATCTTTTTGCTGACTGGGAGTCATGGATATTTGAGCTGTATAAAGGCAGGTGCCGAAGAGCTCGGGGTTATTCCCTATTCGTCAGGGAAGTAGCGGTGGCTGCTGTGACAAACTGACCTGCAAGTCATGTGTGCCGAGCTCACATTCTAGTGTCTGGTCCACTGTGGCCAGTGCAGGCACGCAGGGGGCCGGGCACCTTGCTGGTCCCTTCCTGATCTGTGCTGTAGACTCCATGCTGTCAAGCCCTTACACAGCCACAGACTGTCCCCACGGGCACTCTGCCCACTTCCCCACCTGCCAGTTCTGGAGGAGAAGAGGATGAAGGCTGGCTGATGTTGACTGGATGCGGCGTTTTGTTGACTTGGTTGTTCAGTGCCTATTCTGGTGGCTCTAGGTGTGAACCACCTCTCTAGTTCTTGCTCATTGCTATGTCTATTAACATGCTTCAGCTCAGATGGCCTTGCCTATGATCCCGCATCTGTTCTTCAAATGAGGAATGGATTAAAGTTGGCCCTTGAACAACGCAGGGGTAAGAGCCATGGACCTCCCTCTCAGCAATCAAAAATCCACGTATAACTTTTGACTCCCCCCAAATTTAACAACTAATAGCCCACTGTTGCATGGAAGCATTACTGATAATGTAAACAGTCAATTAATACATACTTTATAGATGTATTTTATACTGTATGCTTATAATAAGGTAGGCTAGAGAAAAGAAAATGTCATGCAGAAAATCATAAGAAAGAAATAGATTTACTATTTATTAAATAAACTCAATCATCATAAAGGTCTTCAACTTATCATCTTCACGTTGAGTAGGCTGAGGAGGAGGAGGAGAAAGAGGTTGGTCTTGCTGTCTCAGGGGCGGCAGAGAAGGGAGAGGTAGGGGAGGTGGGAGGGGAGGCAGGAGAGGCAGGCATACTCGGTATCACTATATGGAAATGCATCGTAACATTTTGCCTTTTCATTTCCCTGAAAATGTTTCTATGAGGTACCATTCCTTCTTCCACTGTCTGCTTTAGGTTCAGTGTCCATATCATGGAAGGGTCTATGTTGTAAAAGACAAAAACAGTTTTGAGTTATCAGAACCCTCCTGCCATTTTGCCTAATGTCATTTGTTTCCAAGGGCTGCTGCTTCTATGTCCTCTCCCTCTTCCTCTGGCACTGGTCCAGGAGCACTCATTCCCAACAAGTCGTCTTCTCTTAACTCCTCTAGTGTGGTCTCTTTCAGCTCTTGAATCTAAAAATCTGCACAAAAGTGTTCATATCAGGACTCCATAAATGCAAAGATCTGGAAACACTCTCGAAGTGTATTGAAAGAAAATAGATGAACAAATTATATGTTACAACACTCAAAATGGTTTGATAACAGTGTCACACAGTGATATGGATGAACCTTAGGAATACAATTTTAAGTGAATAAAGTAAATCCTACAAGATGACAGACAGCACTTCTTTTTAAACTTAAAAACAACTAAGATAAAATATACAAAAATATTTATGTAATAAAGCTACGTAAGAAGACACATGAAAGAATGACGACTGTGGGAGGCACTGAGTGTTACCTCCCATGGGGTCATCGTGGTAAAGGGATGGGGAAACTGAACAGTGACATGTAGGTTGTGTGTAAGGCTCTGGCTTTTATTTGTTATGGCCAGTTCATGTGTATTTATTAAAATATACTAAATAAATAATTTGCTAAATAAATGATTGTGATTTGTATGTAGACTAATGTGTTTTTTATGAACCTAAATGATTAATCTATAATCTAATTATCTGCACATCAAGTCCAGAAACTGGAAAAAAAAAAGAAGGAAGAAAGGGAAGGATAGTGGGAGGGATGGAGGGAAGACAATTTTTTCAGTAAACCAAGCAAAAAAATCAATTTTCCTAAAAGTGATGAAATTAGTCTTATCTCATGCTTTTCAGCAGCAATGGTCAATGCCAGAAATCTGCCAAGGGAATAATTTCTATAATTTCTTAGGCAAAGAAAAAGTAAGCCAAGAATATTGCCTGCCCAGTCAAAATTTTTCTACTGCACAAAGGAAACAGGAAGGCATTCTCAAACACGAAGGGACCCAAGGAATGCAAGCCCCATATGTTCTTTCTGGAAAAATTCTATTTAACAAAATAACTAAACCCTTGATAAATAAACAGATGCAATAGTAAAAATAATCTGTGCTATATTCTATGCCAGGAAACAACAGATACTTGTAATGAAATTCTGAGGGCAAGAACCTGACCCAAAACTCTCATACATACCTAAGATGTCATTCAGGTAGAAAAACAACACGTGGAAGAGAACTGTTTGCTCTTATAGAAGGTGAAACCCAGCCAAACAAAAAACCAACAGTGAACTTGTCTTCAACAAAGGTGCCAAGAATGTGTAGTGGGGAAAGGACAGTCTCTTAAATAAATGGTCCTGAGAAAACTGGATGTCCATATGCAGAAGAATGGAACTAGGCCCTTATCTCTTGCCATATGCAAAAATCAAATCAAAATTGATTAAAGACTTAAACCTAAGACCTGAAACTATGAAAATACTAATTGAAAACACTGGGGAAACTTTAGGTCATTGGTCTGGGCAAGGACTTCTTGAGTAATACCCTCAAAGCACGGGCAACCAAAGCAAAATTGGACAAATGGGATCACATCAAGCTATTAATACAGAGCTTCTGAACAGCAAAGGAAACAATCAACCAAGTGAAGAGACAACCCACAGAAGGGGAGAAAGTATTTACAAACTACTCATTAAGGGATTAATAACTAGAATATATATGGAGGTCCAAGAACTCAACAGGAAAAAAATCAAATAATCTGATTCAAAAATGGGC
The DNA here is from genome assembly GCF_041146395.1 of Eulemur rufifrons. Taxonomy (NCBI): domain Eukaryota; kingdom Metazoa; phylum Chordata; class Mammalia; order Primates; family Lemuridae; genus Eulemur; species Eulemur rufifrons. The sequence continues at coordinate 112,025,440 of NC_091001.1, read as the reverse complement.
AAAGGATCTGAATAGACATTTCTCGAAAGAAGACATACAAATAGCCGACAGATATATGGAAAAATGCTCAACATCATTAGTCATCAGAGACATGCAAATCAAAACTGCACTGAGATATCATCTCACCCCAGTTAAAACGGCTTTCATCAAAAAGACAGGCAATAACGAACGCTGGAGAGGGTGTGGAGAAAGTCGAACCCTCCTACACTTCTAGTGATAAGGTAAATTTAGTGCGACCACTATGAAGAACAGTACAGAGATTCTTCAAAAAACTAAAAATAGAACTCCCATGTGACCCAGCAATCCCACTGCTGGGTATATATACAAAGGAAGGGAATTCAGTATATCGAAAGGATATTTGCACTCCCATGCTTATTGCAGCACTATTCACAATAGCCAAGATTTGTAATCAACCTAAGTGTCCATCAGTGGATGAATGGATAAAGAAATTGTGGTACATATACACAATGAAATATTATGTAGCCATAAAAAGGAATGAAATCCTGCCATTTGCAACAACACGGATGGAACTGGAGAACATTACATTAAGTGAAATAAGCCAAGCACAGAAAGACAAATCTCACATGTTCTCACTCATATGTGGGACCTAATTATTAAAAACAATCAATGTCATGGAGACAGAGAGTAGAATGATGGTTACCAGAGCCTGGGAAGGACAGCAGGGAGGGAGGGGAAAAGTGGGGATGGTTAAAGGGAGGAAAAATATAGTTAGGTAGAATGAGCAACATTTGATAGCACAACAAAGTGACTACAATCAAAAATAAGTCAGGGTATACTTTAAAAGAGTGGAATTGGAATATTCTTAACACAAAGAAATGATAAATGTGTGAGGTGATGGATACCCCAATTATCCTGATTTGATTAATTGGCATTGTATGCCTGTATCAAAACATCACATGTACCCTATAAATATATACAAGTATTATGTAACCATAAAATTAAAAATTTTAAAAAGAGAAAACAGTTGGATAAAGTCATTTTGGAAAAAAAAAATACAGTGATTATGAATAAATTTAAGTACAGAAATTTAGCTGTGCAACAACTATGGCTACAAAACTGAATGTAACTTTGATAAAATACAAACCAAGAGTTGAGGAGGGAGACATTGTAGAGCATCACTTTATTCATTTCGTATATTACACAGTAAACCAATACTGTGTAAAATTAGATGAAGATTTAAAGTAAAATATAATGTCAGCAACCTCTGATTGTTTTACACAATCCCTTTTACTACATTTAAAGTTTTTAATTTAGAAACAAATGTCTGGAAGAGATGGAAATTTGTTGTGTTTTCAGTTTTTTAATTCTGTAAGAATAAAATAAAACTAATTTTAATATTTTTTGTTAAAATAGCACATCATGATTCCGTTTGAATAAAATTGTTTTATTCTATATAAATGTTTATGCACCTTTGTCTCTCTGCATATCTGATCTCACAGCCATATAAATGTTCAGATGCGAACGGGAGTTGTGAACTCACTGTACTTAACTGAATTTACCTACAGATGTAAATTGTTTGCCCCACACACGGTTCTCCTATTGTTTTAACTTAAATTCCAGGGTATATAGGTGGGGTTACGCTTCTTCATAGTCACCTTGCCCCTTCTTGCCTGGCACTTAGTTACTTCAATATTTTCTTCACCTCTCTGGTCCCTGAAGTAACATGATTTGCAACCACTTCATGAAACAGTGTATAAAGAATGGTCTCATAATATTAATAACAAGATGTGTGGTATTTCTACTTTTCCTTTTTATATTTGCTTCTGTAAGTGGTGGAAATTTGTGTACCATGTTGGTATAATTTATTTTAAAACTGTAAATTCGGTGTAAAAATATTTAAGGCATGCAATCAATTAGAGAGAACTGCTTGTAACATTTTTATTTACATGGTAGCTCTTATGAAAAATGACTGATAATTATGTGCGGTTTGATAACAGTTTTGGTGCCATGTTATCTTAAGCAGATTCTATAACCAATATGTCAGATGTCAATATTTATAAATAAGCACAGTAATACGTGCACCTAATTATGTCTCAGAAACATTAGGAAAAATGCAATGATACATGTGAAGTGCTCTGAGCAACTTGGGAGAAAAAAATGATATATAGACTCAAGATGGTATTAGAAAGGATGATCATTTGCTACAGGATTTGTTTCACCAACGGATCTCAGCCCCAATTAGACCCACCGTCTGGCAGCTGTTCAATAAATTCCGAGAAATGTGAAGATCAATCCAGATCAGGACACAGGAGCAGATTCTACAAATCAAAGCAAACCTTTCCCATAAGAATGTGCCTCAAAATAATATTAATATTATTAAGAATCCTCTAACACTCCTTTAGCTGTCACCTCTGTGCTAGAATTCCAACTTCACAGTGGCGGGGAGGTCTTTCGGTCTGACGTGCTACACAGATTTTACCTCCCTTGTTTGTACCTTCCGGCTCCATCCCTGTCCCTACTTTTGTTATAGGTAAGGAAACTATTCTCTCCTAAATAAGCCATGAACTTCCCACCCGTGCTTCTGTGTTTGCTATTCCCTGAGCTGGAACTGTCTGTCTTTTCCGTTTTCTCCACACCTGCTACTTTTATACCTGTCCTCCAATGCCTGCCGCAGCGTCACCTCAAAGGACCCTGTCCTGACTCCCTTGCGATAACTAAGCACACCCTCTCCTGTGTTCACCAGCAGATTGCAGAGACCCCTCCTACAGTCCACAGCACTGTAAACCTCTGGGCTGGGTTTAGGCCATAATCTCTGCTTTTTGTCAAATCTATTAAGTCTTGCTATCATTGACAGTGAACATGGATCTTGTACGTGTGTTGGGTGGAAAGGAATTGAGTTACAGGGACATAATAACCGTCTTTAGAATAGAATGTAATAAACTTTGGGTTGTTGGTCTGTGAATTACAGTCACAACCATCCTAGTTTGGGGGGGGGGATGCTATTGCCCCACTTGGCTGAAGATGCTTCCTTCTCCCTCATCCTACATTGTTAGGGGGCTTTTGCATCCCTGGGCTATCGCTGTGTAAAGGAGGAGTGATTTAGCTAAGAGAATACATTTCAGCGGAACACTGAGCTCTGATTTTTACTTTATATTTGCTTCAGCTATGAACTGCTCTGTAATAACCTCAAAGTCTCTCAAACATAGACTGTGTGTAACTGAAATTGTCTTTTGATCGTTGTAAAGGCCTAAAGTTATATTGCTATAAAAGCAAGCCCCGGCATTGGACTTCTCTGATACTCTTTTGAAACTGATAATATTATCAGTATCAGAACTATGTGGCTTGAGCCTGTGGCCTGAATGCTAATACGGAATGAGAGAAATTGCAGAGGGTGGGGGAAGGTGTCTAGGAACAGGTGAGAGGTATTTGAAGCAGGAGGACAGTATAATCCCAAAATATGGCAAAATCCCATGAGACTGTGGGTGTTCTGTGTTTGGAGACAGACCATAATCCTGGTAGTACAAAGGCCTCTCCCAGCATGCCCCAGAGAGCGCGGAGCACAGGTTCCTGCCTGGGAAACAAGAACTGAAATCATAGTGATAAACGCCGTGGTCCCTTCTGTCTTCTTTGCCTGTGCCGGGCACTATCCCCGGCTGGCTCACACATTCTCTCCAATCCAGGAACGCCAGTGTTTTTGTCCACTGTGAATGGTAAAACTCTGAAGAGTTAAAGACAATTATAGCTGCTCTTCCCACAGAGGAGAAAATAGATAACTCCGTGAGATGATGGATATGTTAATTTGCTTCACTACAGTAAGCACTTTACTATGCATATGTATCTTACAACATATTTTATACCTTAAAAATACACAATAAAATTTATTTTAAAAAAAGATGAGTGTGCATGGCATATGATAGGTTAGGTACACAGTAAACATTGATGCTATGAACATTGAATACATTTTATAGTGCTACTTGAAAAGAAATAATTTGACCAAAGTCTAAGATTTACCAGTAAAAGAGTGGGTGGTTAACCTACTTTGCTACCAAGTTATGAGAAATGGCCAGAGCTTCTGCATCGATAGAGAGCCAAGTGGAAAACAAAGATGTAATCTCTTATCTTAGAGATTGGCTGCCCATCGTCATTTTGAAGGGCATTTTTGGTTACTATTTGTGTAATAATATCTACGCAGGCCATGTTCAAGAATATCAAAGGACCCCAGAGTTCCAGTCTTTCTGACCAACAGGGTTCAGGCACCAGAAGCCAAAAAAACCAACACATATTATTCCATGGAACACAAACTCCTAGGTTTTTCACAAGGTTGGAAGGTCACAGCAAGGCTGGAGAGGGATATCTCCTGGTTTTTTTAGCCCAGATCAGCTGTGACTAATCTTGCTCCGTATTCTCAGCACCCTGGATTCAGTCGAATTCAGCCAAGTACTATTGGGAGCCCTCTCCCTGCCGATTGCCTCCCTCCAGAGCTTGACCGTCCTTGCCTCCTTGTAGTGCAACTTTGTGATTCATCTAGAATTTAATTTTTGCGCCTGCTTTGCTACAATTATAACAGCGATGACAACAATAACAATAATAGATCATGACGTAACTCCTACAAACTGCATTCACACACATTATCTCATTTGATTCCTAAAATATGCTGAGAAGGAAATAGGCCAATTATAAATATCTCTGTTTTATAGGTGAGGAAATGAAATCAAAGTTAAGTAAATTTGTTAAAGTTGCACAATTAGTAACTGAAAAATTGGCTTTTTTGAATCTATTATGTTTGCAAATCCCTGCACCCACGATCTCTTTTGGAACATACACCCTTGCCTTGTAATCCTTGAATCACATCATCATGATTTGTTTTCTGCATAGTACCTATTATTTTCCAGAAACAGATTTTTTTAAGTTTTTTATTGTCTCCCTACTACCTAGAATATGAGGTCTATGTTGTTAGAGATGGTGGTAATAGACGATACGTATTTGTTGCATAAGTGCACAACTAATCACCGTGATCTGTATTTCATGTAGGCTTCCTCCAATGTTGTTACACCTGCAATTCTTACCTCGTAGGAGTGACGTCCCCTCCCTTTTAGACTCTGACAAGCCTCCCAGCTGGCTCCTCGGTCTTGTCTCTCACTGCTCCTCTATTACATAGTGGAAGTGACGCTTTGCCCGTGGACTACCGTGAGGATCCAGTGTGGTGATGCTGATGGAAGGGCCCCGGCACTAAGTGCAACGTAGACTTATAGAGGAGAAAGTGGTGGTGTCTGAAGGAAATATTTATACACACCAATGCCCATGCACACACAAACACACTCTTTAACAGATAGGCCAGTGTGGCTAGAGCCATGCAGAAGTATTCAGCAAGTCTAATAAAATATAAATATTTAATGGAAAGTCATTTCTATGCTCCCCCAGTGAGTCTAACTTTCTGGAGTTCTTTTACTGCATATTAGCCTGCTCCAGAGCATCTGTCATTTTATCCTATTCTCTTACGCTCTGACCTCTAATTGTTTCATGCACTCTTCGTCTTTATAAGGTCTGGTTCCGTACGTGATCTCTCTGTGTGCCCCATCCTGCCCTTCATAGGGACAATCACAAGAAAATTGCCAACAGCTGCTTTCTAACAGTCCTCTGGGCATCAGAGACATGAACAAATGCACAAATGATAGTGTGTTTGCAAACGTGAGCTCGATGCTCTATGCCTTGAATCTGGGCTTAATCTGTGACTCGCTATGGCCAGTGAAACATTAGAAAATGTGATACAGACCTTTGGATCCCTGGGAGCACCTTGGGAAGAAGCTCAGCCTAGTTTATGGATGAGAAACCACGTGGACGAGACCTGTTCCTGTTCTCACTCTCCAGACCAAGCAGCCTACAAACACTATCCATGTGGAGGGAGTCAGACTGGACCATCCAGCCCAGCCCCAGCCTCAGCTGCCTAGAGAGATCAGGAAGGATGGCCCAGCTGACCACAGCAGTGCGCACAATAATAGTTTGCTATTCTGGCCATTGAGCTTCCAGGAGGTTTGTTAGCAAAAACTAAGTGGTAGAAACATCAAGCAGCTATTACCAAGAAATGTAGGAGACCTTGAAAAGTTGGGGCACCGTCAGTTCATTGTATTGTGAAAAGAAAATATTACTTCTACAGATTGACATGAAAAATTGGTTGCAAGCAGATTTTAATAAAATAAAAATGTTCATACTACTTTCATTTTTGTAGTGCTAAAATATCTAATTATTTTAGGAACCATGAAGGTTTTCATATTTAAATAGTATTGAGAAGTCTAGGGTGATTTTAGTTTTACTAAAACAATAAGAACCACTACTAGTACTACAACCACTACATTAATCAGTAACAATAGCACATGTGTCTTTAAGGTTGCATATTTATAAAACAGTATCATATATATTATTTTATTTATAACTTCATAGCATATTAATGAAGTAGGCAGGATATTACTTGGCCCTTGTACAATATCAGGAGGCAGGTATTGTTTGTTTTATAATATGTGAGTGAGGCACTGAAAAAAAACCCAGTATTTAGAAATCCTAACGTTGTTTTACACATCATGAGAAGACCTGCAGTATGGAATTAGAATTTAGTGATTCAACACCTAGATTTGGCCGTAACATGTTGTCTGATATTGGGATATTGGATGAGTCTTTCACCCTTCTCATCCTCAACTACTTCATCAGAAATATAATAAAATATTAAGAAAATACTGCTAATGTTATCTTATTATCATACTGATTTTTCAGCTATTGAGAACTGCTGCTGAATAGGACCCTATCTCCAAGAATTATTCTTGAGTGGACTCCACTACTGGCTCTAGATCGCCATTCTCTGGATGTGATTTCTTCACTTCTTAGTCCTGAGAACCAAGTATTAATAAATTATGCATCAATTACTTTGCAAGAAAAGTAACTTGTGTGTGGGAAATCACTGTGGCTAAACTCAACCATAAAACATAGAAATACTGTTGGGGATGAAATGTAAAATTCTGCTCATTGAAGAAATGAAAAATGGACAGCCCAAGTGCATGGTGGTTTGATAATAATATAGATCAGTAAATCCGTTTTTGTGAATGCTTCATCAGGAACTTTCAAGGTCCATATTGCACATACAAACCTCATGCACTATAAATGTTTTTCTCTCCAAGGGTGATTAACACCAATGTAACCTTGTGAAAGAACATTTGTGGGGCTGGACGTGAGTTTCTATAGGTCCAAGTGGAACATTGCATCCCGTGGTGTCTGGGACCCCAGCGTCAGAGGAGCAGGACAAAGAAATATCTGAAGGCAAAAGCCAATGTTAGAACATCAGGGAAACACCCCCCACACACGAGGGTATGCAGGGAAGACTCAGATCAGCTTTTAAGGAACACGAGTAAGGAGCTGATTAGGTAAAGCAAGACACAAACATTTGAGAGTCAAGGAATTGGGTCTTGGTTGTGTCCATCAGCTTTTACGCCATGTCTGACCTCTATTCAGTCTCAGGAGCTGCTTGGAGGGCCAGAGGCAGGATACTGGACACAGTTTCGGTCAGCGCCGCGGATCACACAGGTAGTCCACACTAAACCATTGCTGCTCACAGTTCTGCACATTTGCAACTAATGCAATACAAGGGGAAGCTGAAAACTAAACAGTATTATTGATAGTGACAGAAAGCTTTTAGCCGGGCTCCCCTATGCAATGATGGATATTGTTTATCATATTTTACTTGTTGCTTTTAAACTTTCCTTGTCAGAATGAATCATGGCTAAGGGGAAGGGGACCAGATTAGAGACAATGTGATTTGTCTAATCACAATTGCCCCTCATCAGGAGGCATGAGCAAAAGTAAGCAGAAGCAACTGGCAGGTCTGTCTGAGGTTGAAAATAATTCCCATTGCCAAAACCTGTCATGGGTGCACCTGGATCCATTAAAAAAAAAAACAAAAACATGCAATCTGTGATAAGGATGATTTCCTTCCTGCACCAAGGGAGTAGTGTTTCAGGTTTGACTCTTGCTAGCTGCTAGATTGATAATGAAGATTAATTTACTTATCTCTTAGTTACATAAATTAGTGTACAGAAAAGATGTCTTGCAGCTGCCCAGAACCTGTCTTGAAAGACGCCTTATTTAGTATTCCCTTATGAGCACTAAAGCGTGTGGAAATACTCACAGCATGGTTAGCACATACCTGCGTTTCTCAGTATGTCTTTACTCTGGAAGAATGCTAGTGCCCTGGACAGACCAGAAACATGCATGGGAACCGTTCAACAGTGATTTAAATGATTGTGGGTTTTTTCTTTTTTTTTTCTTTTGGTTTGTTTTGGTTGTGGCTAGATCAGATCTGGCACAACCCAGTTAAACTGTGACAATGATAGATTCAATTGGTTTATTATTCTTGAGAGAAATACAATAACTTAAGAGAACCTTGAGTAGCAAATATTGATATTTTGATAAACACTGAACTTACTAATTATGAAGCTGAATGCAAGACTAACTCTTTAAAACAAGCAATACAAAACAAAACATAGTGATTTGGCTCTCCAAAATTAACAGAATTACTTATTTACTTTTAAAGGTAATCATTGCATAGTGTTAGTGGCAAATGGGGAATGGTCCAAGTGGTAGAACCTCTCTGTGACATGCGTTTAAAAATTCATAGACCATATTGCTATTTAGGCTACTTCTGTCAAATTTTTTTTTGATAATATAAGACATTTAACCACAGTCCTGACACACAATCTCCCTGAGGTTCGTTTGAACGATGGTGGACCTCATCCTGCCAAGGAAGGGGTGGATGGCAAATGAGTCCTCCAAGTCCCTGAGGGCATGATTGCCACTGTCTAGTCAGGGTCATACCTCTAGGACTCTGGGCTTAGGTAACATTTCTAAGCCTCAGTTAGCTCAACATGGGCATAAAAGCACACGTTTAAATCATAGAGTGTTGTGGAAGGTAAGTGAAGTCATGCATATACAATACTTAGGCAGTGCCTGGTGTGTTGTGAATTCTTAGCATAAGCTCTTATTATTGCTATTGTCATGCATGAGTAGATGGCATATAATATGGATTGTAAGTACTTTTTACTGAGAAGCAAAGGAAAACAGGAGGTGGAAAGATATGAATCTGAGCTATGGGTAGGAATTGGAGCAGAGCTGTGATTAGACACAGAAGTGAAGGATATTTGGAAAAATATTAACAGTTGGTGACGGAGGGGTCACTCGGGAGAGTCAAAAAATGAGTGGAGAATGGAAGAAAGAGAATAAATGGCACATGCAGAGAACGGTGAGCCGGCTTGGCCACAGCGTAGGCTGTGAGGACAGCAGAGGACAGGTGAGTGTAAGGTGGAGTTGGGTCTAGACGTCAGGTGCAAAGAAAGGCCACACTCAGGGCTCGTTTCCACATTTCTGCTTCAGTGACAGGAGGGTGTTGAGGCTTATTGGAAGGGGTGGGTGATTCTTTGCTCTGGGCATGACCAAATAGACGGCCTCCTACCAGAGTGATCTTCCAGGCCTCTTCCCGCTCCTCACGTATTGCTCCCGGTGAAGGAGAAGTGAGCTCATCTTAACTGGTTGGCTGGTCACAGGTTTTGGTCCTCTCTTTGCAACTGGAGAGAATCACCCTATGAAAGATTCAAGCACTGAAGAACTTAGACTCTTTTTTCTCTGTTTCCTTCTGAGATAGTGGGAGACGGCATGCCTCCATATGTGTGTCTGCTCTGCAGATCCAAACCTTCCCTCTGAGTTTGCTCATCCGGCAGTTCCAAGATCTGATTTTGACTCTGCAGAAGGGCGTCAGGCAGGGAGTGCTAACAAGCCCATTTGGCGACATGTTAACCGAATTTTCCCACCTAGATTTTATCTGTAATAAATCCTTCCAACTGTCTATCTTTTATTTGGGCGCAAACAGAGCTATGAATTGGGAATGGTAAACCCCAACGATGCGGCCGTATAAAATCCAGGGAAGAATGAGAACAATGGGGCATGTCACTCATGTATGCTGAACCATCCAATAGACTTCACATTGGTTGTCTGCTTTTACTTTCACAATAGACCTATTTATTCGTGGGAGAATCTGAGACTCTGAGTGCAACTAAGTCATAGAGTTTATAAGCATTAAAACAAGGCCCGAGTCCAGAGGCTTCTGAACTAAAAGCCTGTGCTTTTTCTGATACACTCCACAGTTGATGTTCAATTAGGAATATTAAATTTAATGTTTCTTTTTGTGCTAATTGTGTGTGTGTGTGTGTGTATTTTAAATTGCCAGTTATGTTTAAATCTACTCAACATGAGGAAATGGGATGATAGTATCTATCTATTTCTTTTCTTGAAAAGTATAGAGCTGTTCATGTACTTGAACTTCTATACATATTCATTGTTTTAGTATATTAACAGATTAAGGATGATTGCTTTACATATATTTTAGGGATTTGATGAGATCATGCTGTAAGAACCCCAGAATTAGTAAGTGTCAGAAATAAATGTGAAGAATGAATTCAAAATTCCAGAATTGAATTTGTGCCAGGAACATGAAGGGGCTTAGACAGATCACTCAAGATTTCTGCAACCTCAACTTCCTAAAACCCACCCATCCTGGGAAGATGTGCAGCAGATAAAAACTCTGTCAAACATAGTAAGTGTTGCGTTAGGGAAGGAGGCATTACTACGTTTAATAACAATGCTGGTTCCTTGCAAGTCTACCATGCAATGCTGTTTTGAAAATTACTTTTACCACAAGTTAATGTTTTTCTTTCTTCATTTATCTCTTACTCTGAGGCACTGCCATATTGGAGACAAGTACAATAAATATGAATCATCTGTGCATAAATTAATCACTGTTATGTATTGGTAAAATTTATTGACTAATTATGTGCTAAGTTAAAAATGTCCTCTTCCTCTTTAAGATTGTTATCCTGGGTTTGCAGACTGTTCTGTGTGTTTTCTAAATAAACTCAATTAGCCTAGCTGTACAATTTAGTCTTATATTAATCTTATGCAACAGATTCTCCAGTGCCCTATTTACACTCCTCCCTTATGTCCACATCCACTTCTGGCTGGTATGTGTATAGGTACATACATATTTGCTATGTCAGTGCCCTCAAAATACCATTCCAGGCACTATCTCAGTAGTTCTAAAATACTCCTTCTTCATCACTCTCTCTGAATATATCTTTCTTCCTTTTTTTTGAATTAGTGAGTGTAAAGTCTCTTGTTACATGTGGTTTAATACCATTGTTGTATCTGTTTATTTCTGTCTTCCAATATACTTCTTTTTTCTTCATATTATTATATTCATGGTATCATCACTAAATAAAATAAGGAGTACAGAGCTAGTTACGTGTGTTGTTGAATTAATTGCCCCAGTAACCATGCTAAGGCTTAAGAACTTAGCCTGTCTGAGCAGAGTGGCCAATTTGAGGTTGTTTTGGCTTAGCAGAAAGGCTTATTTTAAGTTTAGCTGGTAAGGAGTGAGAGGCACCTATACTCACTAGTTAGTGTACAGTGATTATACAGTGATTATACTCACTGTATAATCACAACTAGAAAAACAGCAACAAAATGTTGTGCTCCTTTTCAGCAGAGAGTAAAAAGTAAAATGCAGAAAATATTCCTAAGTTTAGAGAATGTACTTTGCTTCCAGCCTGGGTCATTTCTGTTCCAACACTTCTTTCCCCATTGTGGTAAAAGGACTATGTGAAAGAGAGGGGCATCAGGCGGTTGCTCCTAAACTCTGATTTCTCACCCTTCCTCTTGACTGCCCATGAATTGGTTACCACCACTGATAAATTTGGCCTTAAAGGACACTTAAAGAGGTCCAACCTTTTTTCTTCCATATATCTTAAACTCTCACACAAACACAACTTTAAGTAAATTCTCTTTTATGTCTCCTAATCCCTCCCTTCCTCCTTGTGTTCCTCCTTCCTTCCTTCTATTCTTCTCTGGAACAGCGAATGTCGGATATCATCTTATGGTCATTCTTATTACTACTACTGGCTCTTGGGCCACTTAGTGGAGAATCTCACACACTTGGAAAAAGTTTCAGTATAAGATAAAAAATAAGTAAGTCCACATTTAGCAATAATCCACTTAGATCTCAAATGTAACATGACCACTCAATCAATTTTGAATCAGTTTTTCTCTCTAAAATATTGAACTATGTAAGTTCATAATGCTAAAATGAATTTTGTAGGTAATTTAACTGTGTTAAGTATGTTCCTTCATCAAATGTTACATTGATGAAGAAACTGCTATTCTGATATATTATATATCACTGATTATATTGTAAAATAAACTTTAAAACCAATTACTCCATATAGGAAATCCTACCAAGTGAGAAAAATCCAATTAATTTTCTAGGGTGAATTACCCTAAACTAGAGTTTTGTGTAGGAAAATTTGTAACATAATGATTGAAGTAACATTGCTGGTAAATGAGGAAAGCACAATCTATTCAATAAATTGTAATAAGAAAAATCATTATTCAAGAAGGAAAACAACTAAAACTTTTTTCCACCCTATAATCAAAAATAAATTCTAAATGAATTAAAAGCAAAATTTAAACTTTTAGGGAAAGTACAAGAGCACTATATTTATAATATTTAGGCAGGGAAAATTTTCTTGAGTAATAAACACATGGGCAAAATCTTAAAAAAGAATATTAAGAAAAATTAATACATTAATTATGAGAATCTGCACATCAAAAAAAAAAAAAGAAAGAAAAGAAAAGAAAACACAAGCTACACCTGTGTGTAGATATTTGCAAGGCCCAATCAAAGGACAAAATATATCTCCTATAATCAACCTAAAGAAATAAAAACCTATGAATTACCTGACAAAGAATTCAAAACAATTGTTTTAAAGAAGACCAGTGAGTTACAAGACAATTAATTAAATATAGACACATATAGACAATTAATTAAAATAAGAAAAATGATGTATGAACAAAATGAGAATATCAACAAAGAGATAGAAACTACAAAAAAAAAAAAGCTAACAGAAATTCTGGGGCTGAAGAATGCAATAACTAACTGAAAATTCTCTAGGGGAATCCAACAGCAGGCTTGATCAAGCAGAAGAAAGAATCAAAAAAACTTGAAGACAAGTAATTTAACAATTATCCAGTCACAGGAGCAAAAAGGAAAAAGAATGAATAAAAATGAAGGCATCTAAAGGGATTTATGAGAGATCATAAAGCAAACAAATATATGCATTATGGAAATCCCAGAAGGAGAAGAGAGAAAGGGGTAGAATTCTTATTTAAAGAAATAATGGCAGAAAACATTCCAAAACTGGAAAGAGATATGATTTTCTGGGTACATGAAGCTCAAAGATCCCAAAAAGTTTCAAACTAAAGAGGACTTCACCAAGATACATACTAATAATAATGATAATAATAAAAATGTCAAACATCAAAGACAAAGAGAATTTTGAAAGCAACAAGAGAAAATCAATTCATGACATACAAGGAAACCCCTTTAAGATTATTAGCAGATTTCCAAGTAGAAACTTAGCAGCCCAGGAGAGAGTGGGATGTTAAATTCAAAGTGCTGAAACACAAAAAAACTATCAGACAAGAATACCTTACCCAGAATAGCTGTTGGTCATAAAGAAGATATAAAAACAGCCCCAGACAAACCACACCTGAGGAAGTTCATTACCACTCAACCTGCCTTACTAGAAATTCTAAAGGAAGTTCTTCAAGTTGAAGCACAAGGACAATAAACAGCAACATCAAAGCATATGGAAGTATAAAATTCACTGTTCATAGTAATATACTGACAAATAAGGAATACTGTATACAATAGTGATGGTGTATAAATCACTTTTAATTCAAGTATAAAAGTTAAAAAATAAAAGTAATGTGCTGCTATAAACATTCTAGTGCAGATGTCTTTTTTATAGAATGTCTTTTTTTCCTTTGGGTAGATGTCCAGTAATGGGATTGCCGGATCAAATGGTAGTTCTAGTTTTAGCTCTTTGAGGTATCTCCATATTACTTTCCCTAGAGGCTGTAGTAGTTACAGTCCCACCAGCAGTGTATGAGTGTTCCTATTTCTCCACATCCATGCCAACATTTACTGTTTTGGGACTTTTTGATAAAAGCCATTATCACTGGAGTTAAGTGATATCTCATTGTGTTTATAGCAGCACAATTCACAATTACAAAGATGTGGAAACAACCCAAGTGCCCATCAATACATGAGTGGATTAATAAAATGTGGTATATGTATACCATGGAGTACTACTCAGCCACAAAAAGCAGTGGTGATCTAGCATCTCCTATATTATCCTGGATAGAGCTGGAACCCATTCTACTAAGTGAAGTATCACAAGAATGGAAAAACAACAAGCTCCACATGTACTTACCATCAAACTGGTATTAATTGATCAACACTTAAGTGCACATATAGCAGTAACATTCACTGAATGTTGGGCAGGTGGGAAGAGGAAGGAGAAGATGGGTATATTCACACCTAATGGATGCAGTGCACACCATTTGGACGATGGACATGCTTGTAGCTCTGACTTGGGTGGGGCAAAGGCAATATATGTAACCTAAACATTTGTATCCCCATAATATGCTGAAATAAAAAAAAATAAAAAATAAAAGTATTAACAATAGCTATAATTATGAAAATATGTTAAAGAATACACAATATAAAATATGGAAATTGTGATATTGATAATAAAAAGTGTGTATCGGAAGAATTAAAAGTATAGAGTTCTTGTATGTGATTGAAATTAAGTTGTTATCAGCTTAAAATAGACTATCATAAGACATTTTAGGTAAGCTTGATGGTAATCACAAAGAAAATACCTCTAGAAGATACACAAAGAGAAAGAGAAATCAAAGCATATACCTACAAAAAATTTAACAAAACACAAAATAACGCATCAAGACAGAAAAAAGGGGAGACAAAAGAATGAGACAGAAAACAATTAATAAAATGGCAATAATAAATAATTCCCTGCCAATAATCACTTTAAATATAAATGGATTAACCTTCCCAATCCAAACACAGTGGCTGAATAGAAAAATAAATCTAAGCAAACTAGGAACAGAGGGGAACTTATTCAACTTGCACTGAGTGTCTTCAGAAATGTTAAAGCTACATCATACTTAATGGTGAGAAACAGGATAATTTTCCCCTAAGTTAGTGAAAATGGAAGAATATCCCTAAGGAGTGAAATGACATATTTAAATTTAAATTTTAAATAATCCTTTTATTTTTTTAGGAAGCCAGGGGGATCTCAGAATGTAATGCAGAATTTTACAAAACAACCTAAATGTACTACAAATTTGTGAAACAACTTCCCTGAATGGAATAGGAGAAAAGGTGCTGTCCTAATTAACTTTGCAAACAAGTTGAGTCGGTGAAACTGCAGGCCTGTACCCTAGTTGACAAAGTTATTTCCTATAGCATACAGATTATTCAATCACATGCTATACATGCATACTGGAATTGAATAGTTAAATAAATAGATGATATGAGGGTAGCCAGGTTTCTCCCTACCAGGGGTAGAGCATTATTTACAGTAAGCAAGGGGAGGTATCGATGATGATCCATGGGGTCATAGACTGGAGTTGGAAACATCAGTAAGAGCTCATTTTTATCTTAGTGTGCATACAGACTGTTCTATATAGAAATACCTACAGAAATATGCATATAAACTGGTGATTGTGCTCATATATGCAGTCAGCCCTCTATATCTATGGGTTCTACATCTGAGTATTCAACTAACCCCAGATTGAAAATACAGTACTCTGGGGATGCAGAACCCGCAGATACAGAAGGCTGACTTCGTATCTGTGGGTTCCTCAAGCCACCTGTGGGACTCGAGTATCTGTGGATATTGGTATCTGAAAAGGGTCTGTCTTGGAACCAATCCCCCTCGAATACCGAGGGACAGGACGGCTCTATTTCCTTGCTCTGCCATTTGAGATGGCCTAGAAGCAGTGGCATCCTAAGTACACCTGGAACCTAGATCTTGGTTTCTAATACCGTTCCTCAATAAAAGACGCCAGGAGTCCTTGGAGAAATGATTGATTCTAAGACTGTGGAGGAAAACAGATGAGATTCTGAAGCATCTTGTACTGTCAGTAAATAAAAAGTCCACACACATGCATACACACATAATAAGTAGGAGTATATCAAAGTAACACAAAAGCCAACAGAAGATATCACTATGGCTAAAGTTGGAATAATCTGAACAACAAAAATAAAGTAGTATTTAATTATAACTCAAAATAAAATATTAAAATCCATTAATTTAAACTGTTAGAAATAAACACATAAATGGGAAGGCAGGGACGAATCTTCCATGGGGAAGAATTCCAAATAATTTATATAGATGCTATTCCCTAAAGGAGGTGGAGCATAATTCCCATTTCTTCACTGTGAGTTATTTCCTTCTAAAGGGAAGGGAAGGATCACTTCACAGGGGAGAAACCTGACATGCACCCTGCAACCAGGTGAGCAAGAACAACACCATCAATGAAAAGCAATGTTAATAGCTTGTACCCTCAGTGTGACTGGATGAAAACGGCACTTCACCTCTGTGGTTTTCCATGCAAAAAACTTAATCACAGTCTAACAAGAAAAGCATCAGGCAAATTCCAAGTGAGGGACATTCTAAAAAATACCTATCCAATATACCTCGAAACTGTCAAGGTTATTAAAAACAAGGAAATTCTGAGAAACTGTCACAGATAAGAGGAGCCAAAGGAGATAGAATGACAAAATGCTAACATGGGATCCTGTATAGGATCTTGGAATTTGAAAACAAGGATATTAAGTAAAAACTAAGGGAAGCTGAATAAGTATGGACTATGGTAAATAATTATGTATCAATTTTGTACAATTTTAATTGTAACAAGTGTATCATGCTTGATCTTGATAATAGGGAAACTGGTACAGGGTATATGGAAACTGTATTATTACTGCAATTTTTCTGTAAACCTGAAACTATTATGAAAAATGAAGTTTATTTGAAAAGGAGGAGAAGTACTGAATATAGCTGAGATAGGAAATTTACACAACTGTTACCCTAGTAGCTGACTAAGTACCCTGCTCACCTAAGTGATATTTTAATAAAAAACATTTTCCCATGGAATATTCATAATATCAATTGACATCTTTCCTGAGAACTTTAACAGATGTTTCTTACTGGGAAGCATCTGAGGCTTTCTGGAGCTTGCAGAAATTCTCATGTGTATTGATGGCAAAGGAAATTAAAATGAACAGAGTATAAAGTAACAGAAGTGTCAGGATGGATTTGACCAGACTCCAACTTTTGGAAGACATTCCAGACATTCCAATTGACAGCTTGCTCTACTGTATAAGGTTTGCTCGTAATCTCTCCTTATTCTGAAAAGTTACAGGACAGTAGCAGGTATAAACAAAAGCAATCTGACCTGCTACTAAAGAGAAGTCCTCAATCCATTTCTTCAACACGCTTGTTTCTTAGATCATAGCTCCTTCCTTCCTTCCTTCCTCCCTCCCTTCCTTTTTTCCTTCCTTCCTTCCTCCCTCCCTCCCTTCCTTTCTTCCTTTTCAATTAAAATCACTAATTTCTGCACCACACAGAATCAAGTAGCATGAGTCAAATGACTGCCACCAACTCAGACCTATGAATGCCAAGAGGAAGACACCCAATTAGACAACAGAAGAGCAGAAATGAGTTTAAATTCCAGAATTTCTAGACACTACACTTTTCCAGTCTAGTGTAAGCCTGGGCCCAGAATGGTATCAAAAATACAAAGTCTCCATGGTATCACTGAGAATTTCCCATTATAGCTCTACACATATAGAAAAATCACTTAACTTGATTACAAACATTAGTTCTAAAATTTGGAAAATTCCCAAGTGAAGAACAGGTTTTAAAAATACATTCTGAAAATGAAGCTTTTAATACTAAATTAATCTGAATAATTCACATTTGTATAGCATTCACCTTTTATACTCATATTCACAGAATTTTCATATATTACCTCATGTGATCCTTACCTCTAGGCCAAGGGGATGTGGCCATTTTGGGCATGACTCTACCTACATCATGTGTTGAGTCCCTGAGTTCCTGAAATTCCTCGCCTGGCTGGTCCAGTGCATCCGTGAGGTTCTGGAGGTGTGCAGGTTGCAGGGCACTGACTCAAGGGCCAGGACATCCCATAAGGGTGCGGAAGGGTGCCCAGGTGAGGGAGGGACCCAGGGCTGGGAGGAGAAGAGGGTGGGCAGTGCACCTGCGGCCTCTATTTGTACTCTCAGGGGAAGCGATATTTCCAGAAGAGTCAGCTATCAATTAGAGTAATAGATAAAAGCAGAGTCCAGGTTGAGGCTCAGAAAACTTTGCTGCTGATTGAGCATGTGTTCCAGAAGCCAGAGGGGAGGTCTACACAGTGGCTGAGGTAGGTAGTGGAGCCAGTGTGGTGGGTAACTGGTGTGGGCGGGCTCTCTGGATCTGCAGATGGTGCCCCACCTGGACATCTTGCATTGACGGTGGGGACAGATTGACAGTGTAAGATATGATTAGACTAGTTAGAACTCTGCTACCTGCTGGTATCCTGCATTTTGCAGTTGGTTTTGCTCTTTGTTGAAAGAATAATATGCAGTATTAATGTCAATGAATTAATAGGAATTTTATAATCATATACATTTATATTTTAACTCTGCCACTTAATTAGGTGAGTGACTTTATATAAGAGACTTATCCTCTGGGAGCCTCAGCTTTATCAAATATCTTATAGGAATAATACAAAATAATACAATGTGATAGGCATTAGAATTACATAAGCCAGCAATCTAGTCTGGGTTCTTTCAAAGGCTTCCTGACTTGGGAAAGTTATTTAAATTCTATGGGCCTCAGTTTCCACATTTTTTTTTTTTTTTTTTTGAGACAGGGTCTCACTGTGTTTTCCCCGGCCAGGGTGTAGTGGCAACATCATAGCTCACTGCAACCTCAAACTCCTGGACTCAAGAGATCCTCCTGCCTCAGCCTCCCAAATAGGTGGGACTACAGGTGCTCTCCACTATGCCCGGCCAATTTTTCTATTTTTTATAGAGACAGGGTCTCAGTCTTGCTCAGGCTAGTCTCAAATCCTGACCTCAAATGATCCTCCCTGGCTCAGCCTCCCAAAGTACTAGGATTACAGATGTGAGCCACTGCACTCGGCCCACATTTATATAATGAGAGGCTAATAGGAATATTACCGATTTGATAGTATCACTGTAGGAGTTAAATATGAGTATGTGTGGTAAATGAATTACCCGCACAGGCACTCGATAAATGTTATTGATCCAACCCTGACTCCACATCATGGATCTCAGACAAAGTCTGTCTCTCTTTTATATTCCACTAATACACATCCAATCTTCTCCATGTTGTTCTGATTTTGTGCAATTCATGGCACCCCCAAAATAAAATGTCTCCTTCCCTATGGCTTCCGATTGCTAAAATTTCACGTATACTATTTTGCATCTTGACTTTTGACAATTAGATTCTCTACATGATTGTAATGGGTTCACATATTCTTTTGACATGCATGTATTTATGAATCCATCAGCCAATAATTAAACTTTTTATTACTCGTGTTTTCAGTGAAACATATGACTTTTCTTTAAAAAAAAGTTGATGATCTTTCCCTTGACTTTTTATTGTTTTTATTTAAATCCCTTCTTCTTTCATAATAGTTAAAGGAAATAATACTATTGCTTCTGTAATTTCACTATGAATTATTTAACTGAGGAATTACCATCAGAAGCACTGTAGAAATTTGTTCATAAACCCCACAAAGAGGTGAGTCAGCTACCATCAGACCCACACTGTCATTAATTTTAATGACTCGAGGGAGTGAACAACAGGCATGAGAAGAGCATGTCTACATTTTCCGACAATCGTGGAAGGCACGAGGGATTTTTACTCACACCCCTAATCCATATCAGAGGCTCAATCAATATCAGCGGACCCTTCATCATCATTAATTGATTCAAAGAAAAGTCTCTGCTTCCAGTTTGTGTAACAAAACAACCACATTATGGAAGGGGTTTTAGCAGTGTTATAACTTCTTGGTTTATGGAAATTGAGAAATATAACCAAAAAATTGGTGTTTGAAGCCCCACTCTCACTTAAAAGCATTACCCTGAGGATTATTTTCCTCATTGGTTGTTGTTTATCATTTTAGAATCAATGGATAAAATTAGAACCGGTAGGCACACAGCTTTGCACACAGGGACGGGGAAGAGTCATGTGCAAAGTGCGTGGGACTGCTTAGCTAGCTCTGCCATTAGGAGACATTCGCAACTGTCACAGGTTGTCACACAGCCAGCTGTCTTAGTTTCTTCATCTGTAGAAATGGGGGTAATGCTACTACATTCGTAAGGATTCTCCAGATACACAGAGCCAAAAGGACAGATATGTATGTGTATGAGAGATTCATTTTAGGAATTAGCTCACATGATTATGGAGGCTGAGAAATCCCATGATGTTCTGTCTGCAAGCAAACTGGAGAGCCAGGACAGCTGATGCTGTAATTGAGTTCCATCTGAAGACTTGAGAATCAAGGGCAGAGGTCCCCGGCCAGGAGTAAATGGATGTCTCAGCTCAAGCAGACAGAGAAAATTCACCTTCCTCTGCCTTTTTTTTCTATCCAAGCCCTCAGTGGATTGTTCAATGCCCACTCACATTGAGAGGGTCACCTGCTTCACTCGCTTCACCAATGATGATGCTAATTTCTCCTGGAAACACCCTTCCGGACAAAACCAGAAATGTTTTACCAGCTATCTGGGCATCGCTTTGCTCAGTCAACTTGAAAAAATTAACACAAATACCTATCCTTACTTATCCTACAGAATTGTTGATATGATAAAATAAACCCTAAATAAATAAGTGCTTTTCAAAATGCAAAGTGTTGTGCAATACAAGGCAGGAGGCTGATTTAGAGGGGCGCGGAGGATGATGGAGAAGAACCCAAGTCAGGAGTTCAACAATACAGTGCATTCCAACTCCAGCTCTGGAATAGATTGACTGTACGGTCTTAGCACGCCACTTCCCCGGACAGAGAGCCAGGAAGTTAGCTGGGCAATAAAT
Organism: Eulemur rufifrons; assembly: GCF_041146395.1. Taxonomy (NCBI): domain Eukaryota; kingdom Metazoa; phylum Chordata; class Mammalia; order Primates; family Lemuridae; genus Eulemur; species Eulemur rufifrons. Next base: position 112,004,402 of record NC_091001.1, on the reverse strand, counting down.
GTGCTGTGATTTGATGCATTAACTTATTTTACCAACACTGCAAAGCCATAATGACAAATGTTGCGATTGAAATCTTCAAAACACAACTTTTAACTATTCTGTATTGGCTGCAGGTTTAGTTGATGGTATATATATGTTATGTGTGCAAGTTTTATTTATTTAACTTTGTAGAACTTTGAAAGGCATTTTGGTTTCAAAAAGTTTCCTGCAGAATACTTACTGTTGGCTAGTAAGGAAGTCATCAATACCATTGCAATTCTTCTTTGCATTTTCTTGAAATAAAATTCTATTATTGGCAAAGGTATAAAAAACAGAAGGGTAATTGAAAATCCTCATTATCAAGCTTACAAAGGTATTGAGAGAAATTATGGAATTTAAGATCAAATGGGACTTCTGAAACATACATAATTATTGTGTGAACACATATAGCTGGAATATTTATTAAGAAAATTTAGAAAGATACATTGATTTAAAAATAAACCAAATTAAAATATACACATGTGTGCATTATTTGTATATTTCTTCTTTGAGTTTCCTTTGGGGATAAGTTAAGTTTATTGAATTTTTAACATTTTATTTGGTCATAAATCCTCATATATCTTCTGTACTTCCTTACACGTAGGCATGTCTAATGAATCAACATATAATAGTTGTTATGACAAGTAATCCCCAAATTTCAGAAACTCAACAACAAAAAAAGCTTTATTCATTTCTCACGTTACAGTGCAATGTGAGTTGGGAAGTGAGGCTACTCCACATGGTCACCCAGGGATCCAGGGTTGCTTCCACCACTCCTGGGCATCAGAGCTACCCACAGGATCAACAGCATTTGGCCTGCAGATGAAGACAGAGAGAGAGTGGGGAGCATAGTACGGGAAGTTTTAGGGCCCAGTCTGAAAATTACTGACATCTAGAGTGACTATATAATTTATCATCCAAATTGGGACACTTTTGAGAACTAAAAGATGCCTTGTTAATGCCTGGAAAACAGGCATAAATAAGGAATGTTCTGGGCAAATTGAAAGGTATGTATAGCAATTCTATCTGCCTCTTTTGGTCATAACGTGGTCTCAGGACCCCAGTGAATGGGAATATAACAGAAAATGTAATCCAATGGCGAGATGAGGAGGAAAAGAGAATGGGGTTTGGCAAACAAAACCATGTCTCTGAGTCACGTGTACTGGTGTAGTGTCTCCCAGTCTTTCCGCACCCAAGTCCCAGGGAGAAATGAGGCCCCACAGAGGAAGAGAGGACAGTAGTGTTTACTGGGTGTCTGGGATGGGCCAGATAATTTTGCATGGTTATTTAATTCTCACAAATTTTGGGGTTGTTCTTCTTAACATCATCATCAGCAGCAGCAACAACCACCCACTTTTAAGAATGAAAATACTAAAACTACAAAAGATTAGGTATCGTGCCGTGACCCAGCCGGTAAATGGAAGAGCCGAGACTCAAAACCAGATCCACCTAAACACAACACAAGCCCTTCCATTGGCCTGGCATGACTCAAAGAAATGCACAGAGCATGAAATGGCATTTACTCCTTGTTCACTTGTGAAGTATTTCATAAACAGATACCCTTGTGCCTTTAATTATTAATTTTTCCACTGTTTCAGATAGAGTGGCAGATCCTGAAGATGACTAGCAAGTTACTATTTTTAAAATTATTGTTGCTGCCCTCGTAGAGCTCATAGACTGGGGCAGAGTCCATAGTCACATAGAGGACATAAAATCTCACTGTGACAGCCCACTGGGGAGACGAAATCACACTGTAAGAGGGTTGACAAGACGTGGCTTCTCTATATAGACTTGTGATTTTTCTTTTTCTTCCAGTTTTGTGTTTCCATCACATAAACAATATGTATTTGCAGAGCTTGGAGGCAAAGGTGAGGTCTTGAATTGCGGACACTAGTGAGTCGGCCTGGGATTGTTGCATGTTTTTCAGGACCAGCAGGGTCTGACTGCTGAGCAGATGAAACACAGAATATTGACTCGCTCCATGTCTGAGGCACTGCGGCTCCTAGTCCGGACCTTTGGGGTCGCACTGCAGATCTGGTCACTATTTCCCAGGCACACACTCCTGGCTAAGTGTCTGCCGAGCCCGACAGGGAGGAGAAAGCACGCCAGCCAACCAGCCACACAAACAAAACAAAAGGGAAAAAACACCCTTTCTATAGGACTATGTGATCTGCAAACAAATAAACGCCTGAAATTGTGAGGGTTAATTTTTCATTAACAGAATTAGCATTGAGCAATGCTACTTAGATAAACTATGCCTTGGTCTAGGAGATGTTTTATGCAGTGCAATGGATGGAGCACCAGAATACTAATCAGAACAATTTCTATTTCTGGATTACATTTTCTACTTTACAACGTAGTGACTGTAGCTAATGCAATGCACTATGTACTTGAAAATTGCTAAAAAGCATAGATTTTAAGTGTTTCCATCACAAAAAAATGGTAAGTGTATGAGGTAATGCATATATCCATTAGCTTGGTTTAGCCATTCCACCATGTGTACATGTACAGAAACATCATGTTGTGCATGGTAAATATATATATTTTTGTCAATTAAAAAACAAATAGTAAAAATATAAGCATATTAGATAGTGTGCTGAGGATGTCAACCTGCTGGCAGAAGTATAAATTGGGAAAATTGTCCTGGAAAAAATTTAGTATGATATGCTCAAAGCCTTAAATATTAATCTTTTTGACTTGTAGATATAATTATAGTTATTACGGAAAAAAATTAAAAGTCCAGTTAGAGGATAAGAGTAAAAAAAAATTAATCTTTAGTCAAAGGGTGTACTACTACACAGTCTCTGAACATTATGTTCATTAACAATTTGTAAATTAAGAATTGTTCACTATATAATGCTATGTGAAAAAAATATGGCACAAAAGTTGTACATTCAGCGCGACCTAAATGACGATAAGATATATGTTAATATGGGTCGAAAGAGAAAGTGAGAGAGAGGGAAAAAAATACTAGATATAACTATACCAAAATGTTAACAGTTGGGTTTTTTCCAAATTATGAAGTTTAAATTTTTTCTTTATGGTTTACAGTGTTCAAAATCTCTATTATATATTTTCTAATAAAATGAGCTTATATTTTTTAATGAGGTAAAGGTAAGAATATAATTATTTTAATACTTAGAAGATGCAAATGTTTTTGTAAACCTTAATAGTGTTTACCAGTGTTTCGTGGTTTTACTCCATCAGTCCCCATCCTTCCATCCTGACTTTAATAGGCCGCAGCTCTGGCTCTGATCACAGCCCTGCACAGAAGCTGCACAGCAGCGTCAGACGTTCAGGAATCACAATTAATATCTGTGTCAATAAACGTGAACGATTAGGTGGCTTCTTTTATTTTATTACCTTCTGCTCAGAATCTGGCTTATTTCTCACCGGGGATTACTGTGGCTAAAGGACCTAGATCTTGTTTTCCCAGAATTTGTGTGGACATTCCCTGAACTTGACCTGTTCAGGGAACAGGCCCTGAGCCTGAGGTGAGAGCCCAGGGTGGTGGGAAGCCCCTCTGCGGGGCGCAGCCGCCCCACCCGCGCCTGCGGGGCTTTGTTCAGGGTTGGGGGGCGGAGGACAGCCCGGAGAGGGCGAGTGTGGACAGGGCTGTCCTCCCCAGCCCGCTGATCCAATTCCCAGGGAAGCGGGATGCTCTCTCCTTCCCCCTTGCTGCTGACCAGCATTGCTCCTGGCAAGACACCTCTTCCAAGATTCCATTTGTGTTTTTGACCCCAACAAATCATACGAACTGCTCATATTTTCAACAGCTGCAGTGATGGCAAATGACTTCATCTTCTGCCCTTCCTACGTTTACCCACCCACACGCACACACATCCATCCCAGCAATTTAAATACCATTGAATAGCGTTTGGTGGGGAAGTGGAAATAAATGTTGGTCAGAGGATACAAAATTTTAGTTAGACAAGAGGAACACTTCCAAGAGTTCACTGAATAACTTGGTGACTATAGTTAATAACAGTGTGCTGTGTATTTGAAAATTGCTAAGAGTAGATTTTGTGTTCTGACCACAAAAAATGACAAATGTGTGAGGTACTGAATATGTTAATTAGTTTGATTTAACAATTCTGCAATGTATACATGTATGAAAACATCGTTAATGCCATAAATATATACGATTTTTGTCAATTAAAAATTAATAAATAAAATACAATAATATTATTTCAGAAACAAAGTACCATACATGTGTACACATGCCTTCGTGCATAGAGCATGTCTAATTTAAATAAATAACATTACTTTGAGGTTAATGGCAGAAAGAGAGGAAGAAAGCCAATCCACAGACATACAGAAAATCCTTACCATAGCCTTAAGATTTCTTTGTAGTAGTAAAAATCCAAGGATAAAAAGAGGATAAAAAATTCTGTCTGGCTGAGGGATTCTGTCTCATTTTCAATATGCTTAATGGACCATTCAAGTATAGTCTGAAAGATGTCATTGCAACTGAACACGTGACCAGGGAAAGGGCCTTGGCTTTTTTTTGCCATTGCTATTAGAGCCGAAATCTACCACGGCTACGGCATTATCATTGGCTTTCTCAACCATGGAGCATTCCTGATCCACTGCCACTCTAAGTCTCATTAAATACACATAGCATAAGCCCTCTACCCTCTGTAACAAGAAAATGCCTGAAAAAATAGGAAGCAGTATCAGAAATTCCTCTAATTTGTGATGCTATTACTTTAATGCATTCAGCAGAGAGAACAATCAATAAATTGGAGTGTATCAAAGGTAGCAACGTGTAAATAGAGCAGATTCCATATTTGAGATCTGCTAGCAAAGTGTAGAGTTCTGTATGAATGTCTGTGAACCACATTCTTCTGTTCAAGGTTCCCTTTGTGTGTGGTTTCTGTGTCACATTTAAAAATACCAAGGCTTGTGGACAATGTATGTCAGCTTCATATCTGTATTGATTTTTTATTCTTTCCGAATTGAATGTGAATATAAATAAAACCTTGACCTTCATATTAAAAGCTCCACCAAAAGCTTCCTTTGTTTGCAAAGGCTATCACTAGGTTCCTCTATAAGAAGCTCCAGTGTGAGGGGAACATTTAAAAAGCCTAAGATTTTCTGTTAGAAATTCAGAAAAACCTTTCATTTTTTCTTTCTTTAAATATAAACTCTATATAACTTCTGTCAAAAGCAAAGAAAAGCCCAGTGGGTACCTGAGCGACGGCAATATTTCCCCAGCCGAGATTATGAATGTGCATTCATAAGCATGATGCCCCGTGACAGGTGGCGGAGGGAACGGTCAGATGGAAAATCAGAACCTCATTCTGACCACGTCAATGGCAATGCCAGAATCATGACATTGATTTTTAAAATTATTTTTATTTTATTTTATTTTTGGCATAAGAATATCAAATTGTATGTTAACTTGGGAATTAAATCATCATGGAGATTGAAAGAGAGAAAGAGACAGAGGGAGAAGGAGGGAGAGGGGGAAGGGGAGAGAGAGATTGAAAACTGAGGTCAGAAAAGCAGAGGGCAGTGGGACTATTTAAACTGGTATTTTACAGAATCTAGCATGAATCCAAATGCAGTTTCTATACAAACTGTGTGCTCAATTGACCAGATCTAAAGAAAATTAGGGATGGATGATGAAAATATTTTCCTTGTTTTGGCAAAACTTTTAGTTTTTTTTAAGTTTTCAGGAAAATCTGTTTTACATTTAAAACTAAAAACAAACAAACAAACAAAACCCTGATAGGTACTATATGCTATAATCTAGTGGTAACTAAAATGATAGACTAATGGCCAACAAACATATGAAACAATGCTCAACATCTCTAATTATCAGGGAAATACAAACCAAAACCACAATGAGATATCAGTTAACTCCAGTGAGAATGGCTTTTATCAAAAAGTTCCAAAACAACAAATGTTGGCATGGATGCAGAGAGATAGAAACACTTATACACTGCTGGTGGGACTGCAAACTAGTACAACCTCTATGGAAAGTAATATGGAGATACCTCCAAGACCTAAAACTAGAACTACCATTTGATCCAGCAATCCCATTACTGGGCATCTACCCAAAGGAACAAAAGACATTCTGTAAAAAAGACATCTGCACTCGAAGGTTTATAGCAGCACAATTCACAATTATAAAGATGTGGAAACAACGCAAGTGCCCATCAATACATGAGTGGATTAATAAAATGTAGCATATGTATACCATGGAGTTCTATTCAGCCACAAAACAATGGTGATCTAGCACCTCTTGTATTATCCCGGATGGAACTGGAGACCATTCGTCTAAGTGAAGTGTCCCAAGAATGGAAAAACAAACACCACATGTACTTACCATCAAATTGGAATTAATCAATAAACACCTATATGCACTTATGGAAATAACATTCATCAGAAATCAGGCAGGTGAGAGGGGAGAGGGGAGATTGGGTAAATTCTCACCTGATGGGTTCAGTGCACGCTGTCCGGGGGATGGGCACAGTACACACAGTACAAAGGCAATTTATGTAACCAAAACATTTGTACCCTCGTAATATTCTGAAATAAAAAAAAAGAAAAAGAAAATGGTATCTTAAGCTAGGGAGGCTCTGTTAAATTCTGGCTCTGTTTATCGCTATGCAAATACTTGTAAGCACCTTAATGGTGCTTCTGGTTTCTGGCCGGGAAAATGGGCCAATGATAGTTCACATTAAATGACTGAGTACAGGGAAAGTGTTGAGAATAGTATGTGGTCCAAAGTCAGTGCTCAGTAAATATTAGTTCTTATTATTACTGTTTACTTATTAAGGAAAGTTCCAAAGTTCAGTGCAACTTCATGGATCACTGGGAGTATGGAGGGCAATCGGGATGGGTGAGAATTCTGTTATAGAAGACTGTGATTATGTATCATGTACACACACACACACATATACACACACACACATATGTATCTATATACCTGCACACACACAAACATACTTAAAATAGTCAAGGACACTTCATAACCTGGTTTGACAAACAAGACATTACCAAGTAAAGCTAATTTAAGAAACATTTGAAGACAATGGATGTAAGTGAATGTTCCAAAAATATATCGTAATGATTTTTTTAAGCCGTGAATGATTTCTTTAATCTTCAATTTGGTCATAAATTTGCTTGTGCAATTAATGAGAATGTTTTGAAAAGCTAGACTAAACATTGTCCAGGTTCCAAATGATTGGATACTGTGTAAATTAGTGTATTTTTTTTTTTCCTGCTTTAGGTGCTGGTTAAAGGAGGCTAAATTCTAGCTGGAGGTGACAGGCAGTAGATAAGAGTTAATACTAGGAAGAGGAGAAAAGTCCCAGGAGCATTGGCAATTGTGTGTAGGGCTAAAAAATTGTTTAAAAAGAGAATCTGGAGTGTAGATACTGGATTTCCAAAGCAGATTATACCCTTCCCCTTCCTGCTTCGCTCCCTCTCTCTGTCTCTGCTTCCCTTTCGTCTTTTCTCCTCCACTCCCTCTCCTCTCTCCAAAGTATAAATTCCTTGCTAAGTGTTTTGGAAGCACTGCAAGGAACTGGGGCTTCACAGAAGAGGTGACATGAACTGGGCCTGTAATATATATATGTCTTTAATTTAAGGTAAATCCTACTGTAATAGCCAGTTTTTAGAGGGCCACTAAGAAAGAAAATATCCCTCCAGTTAAATTTTACCACACTGCCAATTTTCAAACCCATTCCAAATCTGGAGCTTTAGAATGTAAACAAATAAATTCTGTAAAATGTTAAAATTCGTGAATTTTTGTAATAGAGTATCATCACCTGCCAGAGAATGGAAGAAAGGATATTTCAGTGCCTCATCCTTTTTGTTGCTACCAGAACAAAAACAAACTTTTATTCTGTAAGTCCAGCACAAATTTAAGAAGTATCTGAAAACGTGTGACTTTGGACTTCCACTTCTGGCTAATATAGAATACCTTGGATCAGATTTTCTCTCTCATACAAAATAACCAAAAAAATGGGTATTAGTTATAAGACACCATTTTTCAGGACACAGTGCATCAGGTAGCAAAGGACAGCGGTCCCCGAGAGATGAAAACAAAGGAGGTGTCCCCCAGGGTTACCCTGCTCCCTGCCTTGAGAGAGTTTCTGGGTCACGGTGCAGGGAAGGGGAGCCCAGAAAGAGCACAGGAGGTTCCCCAAATCAAGGGTGCAGAGTGAGAGTCTGGGGAGACGTTGGCAGTTCAGATTCGAGGGTCAAGGTGTGTGTGGGATATAGCTACATAGAAGGAGAACCCGGAAGGTCAATAGAAGGTGCCCTCAAGTAATCAGCTGAATACAGTTCAGCACATGCATGTGAGGAAATTGCTTGTGGCAAAGCACGAAGCACCAAAACCATGAAGGTGACAGTTTTCAGTGGCCACAGGGAGCCAGGAGCAGTGCCTGTTCCCATCAGCCGTGGAGGAAATTCTCAAGATTCGTGGCACATGGGTTCAAGTACACAGAGGGTAAGAGGGTCTTGGTTCAACAGTGGGGGATAAATGCTCCCGTCAGGGCACTGCTCTGTTCCCGTATAGCAGACCATAGAAGCAAACTCATCCTAAAATTTATATTAAAGGGAAAAGGAATCAAAATTTTGAAAGATGAGCACTAAGTTGGTGGTCTATACCAGATTCTAGAGCTAGAGTAATCACAGCAGTGTGCTACTGAACACAGAATGACACATAGATCAATGGAATAGAATAGGTAGTACAGAAATTTTTCCAAATACATACGATTTGTTTTTGACAAAGTTGCAAAGCCAACTCAATGAAGAATAGATAGGTTCAACAAAAAGTACTGGTAATTGGACAACACATGCAAAAAGTAAGAGTAAAGCAAACCATTTCTATGCCTACATCCCTCCATAAATAAAAATTTACTCAAAATAGATCATAGTCTTAAATCTAAAACCTGGTGGAGCAGAGTGGCTCACACTTGTAATCCCAGCACTTTGCGAGGCCAAGGTGGGAGGATCACCTGAGACCAGTTGTTTGAGACCAGTCTGGACAGTATAGCTAGACTGCATCTCTACAAAAAATTTAAAAAGTTAGCTGGGAATGGTGACACAGGCTTCTAGGCCCAGCTACTAGGGAGGCTGAGGCAGGAGGATCACTTGAGCTCAGGAGTTTGAGGTTGCAGTGAGTTATGATCACTCTACTGCACTCCAGCCTGGGAAGCACAGTGAGATTCTCTCTATAAATAAATAAATAAATAAAAATAAAACCTGAAAGTACAAAACTTCTTCAAGAACTTCTTTGGTTAGACAAAGATTTCTTAGATATAAAATAAAAAGCATAATATCTAAAGGAATACATTAAAAACTTCTGCTCTTTGAAAGATACTATTAAGAGAATAAAAAGGCAGATCACAAACTGGGAGAAAATATTGCAAAACACACATCTGATAAAGGTCATTTATCTGTAATTTATGAAGAACTCTCAAAAATCAACAATAAAATTTTTTTAAATTCAAAATAGTCAAACATTTTTGTACAGACACCTCATCAAAGAAGGTATACTGGTGACATTTAAAGATGCTCAATATCATTAGTCACTAGAAAAATGCAAATTAAAGATTCAAGACATGTCATGACATTTATTCTCACTCTGATAAATTCAGTATCTCACATGCTTCTCATACTTCCCAGCCTGCAGAACCACAGGTCTAAATAAACTTCTTTTTTTATGTATAAATTATGCATCCTCAGGTACTCTGTCATAGTCGCACAAAACAGAGTAAGAAAATTCACCATCTCCATTATTTGAGTTTTTGTTGTCATGTCTTACATACACATGCATACCAAACCCTACAATGCAATGTTATAATTTTTGATTTAAGTAGTCATGTCTTTTTACACAACTTTATTGAAGTACAGTTATATTTAAAGCATGAAATTTGATGAATGCTGCCACATGCATGCAAAGCTATGAGTCCACCAGTGCAGTCAAGATACGGAACATTTCCATCAGACCCCAGACACTCCTTTGCCTCTTTGCAATCCACACGTTCTTCCAAGCCCGTCTTCAGGAAAACACTGCATTTATGTTCTCTCACTATAGATAGTCTGCATTTTTTGAATATCAAGTAAATGGAGTCATACAGTATGTATTCTTTTTAGTTTTGCTTATTTTACTTAGAATAACAATTTTAAGATTTATTCTTGTCCTTGGGTGTATCGTTAGTTAACTTTTTTCCTGAGTAGCATTCTATGTGATATTTGTGTGTATTCACAACCACTTGTTTATGCTTTTGCCTGGCGTGGATGGTTGGCCTATCCATTGTTTGGCTACTGCAAACAAAGCTACTTGTACATCTGTTTACAGTCCTTGTAGTGGCATATATTTTCAATTTTGTGGGGAGAATGGCTAAGTTATTATGTTTACCTTTTAAAAAACTGGCATATTCTTTTCCTAATTAGCAGTAGAAGTTTTCAGGCCATAATTTTTGTTATTGAAAGGTCAGTTTTCAGCAGAACTGAAATATAATACACAAATTAAACATTATTATTCCTTTGCAGATAACCTTTATTTCAAGCCAGCTTATTTTCGTGATTTCTTCTTGGCCCAGATATCCTATGATATCAGTAAAATTTGAGTAGATGTGCATTTTATTTTACTTATCTGTTTTGGAACATGTTGATTTTCTTAATCTTCAGATTGCTGTCTTTCACCAATTTTTAAAATAATCAGCAATTTTCTCATTAGTATTTCCTTTATCTCTGTCTACATATTATATCGTCTCCCTCTGGCATTCTGACTAGATGTGATTTGGGTTTTCCCCTTTCAATCTTATCTCAGTCTTTTTTTTTTTTTTTTTTACTTTTACTCTCAATTTGGCATTTTAAGTTAGTTCTTTTGATCTATAGCTTCTTCAGATCTACCTTCCCACTTACTAATTCTATTTTCTGCTGGATCTAATCTTATGTTTAATCTTTCCATTGCATATCTAATGCTTATTACTGCATATTATATTTTTAGATTTCTATTTGTTTTTTTTTTTTCTGAAAGCTGTTGAGTAATTCTTGATAGTTTCTTATGCTTTTATCCATTTTCCCAAACATTATCTTATTTTTTAACCAATTATATATACTTATTCTATATTCCATATATGATAACTCAGGTATCTATTGTTTTGGTGGCTCTAATTGTGTTATTTATCCTTTCTAATAATCCTCTCTTTCTGCATATATTTAGAGATTCTTGATTCCAAGTTCACCTTCTTTGGAATTTTAGCTGAGCTACGCTAAGTGTGTTTCTTTGAAGAGAGTTTGTGTTTGCTCTGTCAGGTGACCTGGGGTTCCCTGTCTTACTTTATTTCACATCTCCTGCTAGTGACCATGACGCACAAAGCCACAGGTCAGCAGGGATGAGGAGAAACCTCCGGGGCAAATGTCAGATCTCACAGTTGCTAACTGCCTAGAGTAAAGCTTCGTGTCATTCTGTATGCCCATCCCCAGTGTTTTTACTTTTCAGCTGGCATAGTCATGTGTAAAATAGAAGTAGAAATATTTGTATCCAATAGTGTTTTTGGCCATGTATTCCATTATGTTGCTAGAAATAAAATCCTCACTTATTAAGTCAATAAAATATTGGGCCGGCACCTCTCATGTGTCCCCCTGGACTACAATAAGATATGAGTAAGAGCAGTTTAGTGCTCCATGCCCCCTGGTAACTCCTTCTAGCCCGGGTGAAGCATATCTAAATTATTTATTTCCATTAGAGCCATCTAATAAGACAGGTGAAAGTTCACAGGCCAGGCATTTAACCAAGAAGTCTTAGTGGAAATCTCTACTGGAAGAGACCAGTAGAGGGCTGGAGGCTCACAAAACAGCCTGTTGTAGAGAACTTCATGGTCAGGTGGTCTGTGTCTTGGCACTGCCCACCTTTCGTCTGGCTCTGTGACCTTGGAGATGCCATTCCTTCTCTGGTTCCCAGCTTCTCTCCTATTAAAACTATTGAACAAGCTTGTCTTTAAGGTCCCTTCCCTCTCTGATATTTCATGGTATTGAAAGAAAATGAGTCTTGTATAATAGTCTTGTGTGACATTCACACTACTTTGATTTGTTATTTATCATGTAAACCTTCCCTCCGTGCAGTTGGGAAAACCACATTCTACCGTGTGGGGGTATTGCTGGAGCAGTCCTTTGCCCTGTTCTACTAAGAAACTCAAAAAGAGTGAGAAAGCAGCGGTAATATAATTTTTAATTGATAAACTCTGAAAAGAATGCCCCATAAACAAAAATGGTAACCACTCTAGCAGCCTCCGTGGCCTACAGCTGGGGGAGGCCCGCCGGGAAGGATTGTGAAAGGTGCCACCAACATGCAGCCCAGGTGTAGGGCTGGGTATTAGGAACATGAGAACTAATACGAGGTGTTCTCTTGGGAACAGGGAATAGAGAGACTGGTCGTACACCTCGCACTTGAACTCCAAGAGCAAGTCTGATCTCTATCTAATTTAAGGAGCATATCCTTTTTTCTCATGAAACTTGAGTAGAAACAATATGTTAAAAGGGCTTCCCACAGCATGATTGAACCTTCTTTTCTTCCTGTCTTCTTTCGCCATGTGTGCCTACGATGAGGTTCCTTCTCTTGAAAAATTCCCAGTTCGGTGAAAGATGACAGCCCCCCAAATCAAGTTTTCCTGTTGTATAGTGTGCCTGAAAATCATCCCAGGTCATTGAACATCCACTTGATGCGACGGTGGAGACGGAAACGTACTTTCAGGGTGTAATGGCACCGGAGCTGACCGTTAAAATGTGCAGGAGTCGGGTGCACCAGAGCAGCAGAATTTGCCCCTAGGGAGAAAAGACAATCGTACGGTGCCAGCGGGTGAGAAAGTGCACGATGCGCAGCCTGTGTCTGTGGGTATAGCTGAAGACAGAGCACATGAGGAGATGAGATGAGACTTGAGATTCCAGAAGCAGGCAGGGACTATACTGTGCACATCAATTAGGGTCTTGGGGTTATCAGCCAGAGACACTAAGTCTTGGCGACTTTTGGAAAAATGAAATTGTTTAGAAGAATATGCGGTAAATAAACCAAAGAACCAAATGAAAAAGCAAACAACCACAGATCAGGTGGTTCCAGTAATCCAAATTAAAGGAATCAATAGAAAATGGATGCTTCCTACTCTTTTTTTTATTTTATTTTATTTTTTCAAGCTACAAATGTGTCATTTTTATTTACCTTTCTAGCAGAACAGAGACCAAATTCGGGGCAGATAGTAGCAGAACAAATTACAAAACCAATCTCAGAGTGATGGTAACCCTACAACTCCCAGCCTCTATTAGCAGATACTTATTTTACTTTCATTGGGCTTTTCGTTATCATTAATGGGATGACATTTTCTATTCTTAAATGATTGACTCAATATTCAAGGGTCTGCCTGCGAGTTCTGACTGGCTAGTTTGCCTTTCCCATCCAAATACTAACCTGGCCCGACCCTGCTTAGCTTCTGAGATCAGATGAGATCGGGCGTGTTCAGGACAGTATGATTCTCATACCACTTCTGGACCGAGTGTTCTAAGTATTTGAGAAAACTTGCAGAGAAGAGCAGGACTATCCAAAGTGGGATGCTCCTCAGAAAGGATCCCCAAGTTGGTACACTGGGGGTTCTGGATGAAACAGTGAAATGGCTATTTGCATCTATCTATCTTTAAAATAAGAAAGACAATACGTTTTGCAGATAATTACTGTAGGATTAATTTGACATCCTCATTCTTCCACATATCACATGCTACATGGGAGGTAACTGGAGGTGTGAGGAGACCTTTCAGATGCAGGGCATTCTAGCGGCACACTCATTAATTTGGTTAAACTCAGAAGATTTAGATTTACAGATGTTCCTCACTTTACAACTGGGCCACATTCCAATAAATCCACTGTATGTTAAAATACTCTAAGTTGGAAATGCATTTAATACACCTAACCTACTGCACATCGTATCTTAGCACAGCCCACATTAAACATGCCCAGAACACGTACATTAGCCTAAAGTTGGGCAAAATCATGTAACACAAAGCCTATTTTATAATAAAGTATTGAGTACCTCATGTGATCTATTGAATACTGCACTAAAAGAGAAAACAGAATGGTTCTGCACCACCATGATGTCGAAAAATCGTAAGTCAAATCATGGCAATTTGGGCACCATCTGTACTCACATTTTTTTACTTATTTGTTTATGAATCTCCAGATTATGTTGTCCAATTTCATCTGAATTTTCTCACAAGGATAATTATTTTGAAAATTACTGCAGAAAAACAGTAGATTTAGAATTATACTAATGCTGCAAACACAAGGGAAACAGGATGAAAATGGCGGAGCTGAAGCTGTGGCTCCTCTTGCAGACTCAGAGCCATGCTGCAAAGGAAGCCAGTGGCTCCGAGAAGCTTGTTCCCAGCAGGTGCCCACCCGGCACCAAGCACACTCCATCCCTGAGAAAGGGAGATGACATTTTAATGATGAGTGCAGAAATAACTTTTTAAAAATCATGGCTATTTATATGTAGCAATTATAACAGGTGTTCAGAAATATTTCTATGACTATGATTTCATTGCCAAAACCAATATAACTCACCTGTTTAAACAAAACAACAATCCCTCCCCCAAAAAGCTCATTTGTGCATTTTTTAAAATCTCAAAAACAGGATTTTTAATTTTTTATAAGAAACTCAAATATAGAGTTTCGGTGGGATTATAATCCATCTGTTAATAATATAAAAATGTAATGTCTTCCAGTTAGTTTGGAGAACAACTGATTGACGTTACAGAAGATGAAAAATTGCAGAAAAATTTTAACACAAATTTTGTTAATTGGCATGTGAAAGTGAATGCTGAGCATCATAATTTAATAAGCACAAAAGCAGATTCTTCCTGCATCATCACTGTGAGGCATCTTTTCCAGCCATTAAAAAGCAGCATAATAAACTCACCTTAGATTCACACATTTTAAATGTCGTAATGAGAAGGTATTGAACCAAGTTTTCAAATCTAATAAACCATATTTAATCACATTTCTTATATAAAAGTGTTGTACTATTAAATAATTTTACATTATCATTTATCTTTACCTCATATTATTAATTTCTATTTTGTGTACTTTTTAGCATATATGTGGATATTAGGAAATTATCACTAAAAATAAAGTGAAAAAAGATATTTCTTGTATCAATGTTCAAAAAATATTTTTTAGAAAAAGATGTGGGGAAAAAAAAATCCTAGAGACCCTTATCTAGGGAATAGTTTACCAGGTGTCAGCAAATAACAGCCAAAGGTCAAATCTGCCACCATGATGGTTTAAGTCTAGTCTGTGGCTGCTTTCCAACACCACATTGAATAGTGGAGACAGTCTTATATCCTGGGAAGTCAAAATTACCTTTGATCCTTGACTTTGTGGTACTTTACGTAAAAAGTTTTCCAACCCCCTGGTTTAAATAGTTCACAATAAATGTAATTAATATATTTTTCCTGTACTTCTTAGAGTGTATTGGAGGAATATAAGAGTTTTATCTCTAGAGTAGCAGCTCAGAAGTGTGCCCCTACATCCTCAGAACACATATCTGGGAATTAAAAGGCAATTGGAGGGTTTCCTCTTGGAATTTCCTTTCCCGATACATTTTCCAACCCAGTATGGTACTTCTCCAGGAAATTGCATGTGGCTGCCATTTATCAGACAGGCCTAACATTTCTGACGTTTACTTGAACAGAGCTTGTACATTTAACAATTTTTTAAAAAGAGTAATTTCCATCGAGTATGTAAACCTACTTCAAATACTACCACACGCGAGCATCTCTGCAGGGGCTGACCAGTCTCAGTAACGCAAACAGCAGCACCGCGGCCCGATATGGAGACCTTCCCCGGAGACAGAAGTCTCAACCTGCTGTCCCGACAGAGTAAAGGACGATGAGAACGTTCATGGGCATTTGGAGACATCACATTAACATGTGGTTAGATTTATCTGGAGATTTTTGGGTAGACTGATAATTGATTTCTGTACAGAACACGTACAGACCTCAGGAAAATGCAGTAAGGAAAATTCTGCCGAACCTGGTTCAAATTGTGTAAGTAAATTCCTCACTCCGGTGTGCGGCATGCCCACCCTCGCCCCGTCAGGTAAGGTCTACCCTCCTCACCTGCGCTCATCTGCGCTAGTCCCCCGTGTCTTCAAATGTGACTCCGGTGAGAGGCTGCCTCCTGGGACTCCTGTCCAACCTGTGCTGAAATCCAGCCAACCGAATTCAGTCCACTCATCTGTGCCCTGTCCACGTGACAGTCACACATTCCAGGCCATTCCCCAGGAAGAAGTGGTCACCTACTGCAGGACTGTTCTTGCAAATCTAAATCTTTTTATGCACTGTAACCTTCCTAGAGACCAAACATATAATGATCTAACACAAAGGCCATTGTTCTGTTTGGTTTTCATAAATCAGTTTATATTTCACAAACAAACTTTTTTCTAAATAAGGCTAGAAAGACTTTATTTTAGGTTCAGATTTTCAGTGTGAGAAGGAAGAAGGAGAAAACTAGAAATTTAGTCTGTACTCTGCACTCAGCGTTATATTCTTTGTTGGGGTACATATTTGCCATCCACGATCTCGTTTCCAGCTTACTCTAAGTCTCCTTTTGACTTGGGAGACTCAGACAGCGAGAGGGAAAGGATTTGCCTAAAATCACCAACTGAAAATGACAGCTGTGGAACCCACCCCCGGCCTGTGCCTTCTAAAACCCGATCTCTCTGTTAGCGTCCTTTCTATGCAGATGCGTTTCAACACATTCAGTTTCATTTAATTTACAGTGGAAAACGGATTTATTTTCCTTGATATTTTACCCCAGTATTTTATCCCAATAATTCAGAGATGAGTTTCCAGGAACTATCAACTTCTTATTTGTTCCTCATTTTTTTTCTTCTTTCTCCTCTCTCTTCCTTCTCTCCGTTAAATTGCAGATTTAAGTATTTTTGACGTGTCTACGTTGCATGTAAGGATTCTCCCATTTCCCAAGCCCTGCAGGTGTGAACTCACACCTCCACAGGCCTCACAGACTCCCACTGCCACCTGTGGCTATACCTGTGTGTGGCCACCTGTGGCTACCCCACCCCCTTGGGATCTGGGATTCAATGCTGTCTCCGTGAGAAGGAATCTGAACTCTGCCAAAGCTCTAACTTCAGCATCCGGCCTCTTACCGAGGTCTGCTTCAGACCATGCACATGTCTGGGAGAAGCATCCCCGTCCTGATCCTGGTAACTGGCCTGTCCCTCTGAGGCTCTCTGAGCCTGTGTTTCTCCAGGACCGCAGGGCCTCCTGCCTCCTGTGCCCTCCCTGATGCCCACAGCTTCCCATCCACTGCAGCCTGGGTCTTCTCTTCTGCCTTTTCTCTAAATTCCTGAAGGTCTGGTTCATCCTCCTGTGCAAGGACCAAGATTCTGAACAAGTGCTGGCTTCATACCATACTCTCTGCATAATGTTCTTCATTCTAAAGGGAGAGCGCATGTATGACGTCTGCTACAGCTGAGTTCAGCAGGCGTCCTCCAGTCGCCTGTGAACTCACACATACCCATACCCTGCGATAGGAATGAATCATGCATGTCTAATTCCAAATCTGGCTTCCCATTTAACATGCCTTTGATGCACATGACCTGCATGTGCCTGGCTTTTTCTAAGACGGAACATTGTGGAAACCCATAAAATTACAAAACATGGTTCTTTACCTTAGTGGCCTTTTAGTTGAATCTTGGAGATGTTATAGATGGAATCGTGGCCCCTAAGAATTCATACCTATTCTTATGTTGAAGTCCTAACCCCCGTATCTTAGTATGTTAACTTATTTGGAAATCAGCCATTACTGATGTAATTTGTTCAAATGAGGTCATTGGGAAGGAGCCCAGTCCAGTATTACTGTGTCTTTATACATGGGGTGGATTTGAATCCATAGGCAGATACACATAGGGTGAACGCCGTGCACGGATGAAGTCAGAGATCAAAGGGATGGCCAGAAATCCTCGAGAAGGCAGGAGAGAGGTGCAGAACCGACCATCCCTCTCAGCCCTGAGAAGGAACTAAGGTTGCCAATACCCTGATCTCAGTCTTCTGGCTCCAGAACTGTGAGATGACAAGTATCCACTGTTGTAAGCCACCAGGTTTGTCACACCTGGTTGTGGCAGCCCTAGGAAGCTGACACAGGGAGTGAGATGCTCACTTAGGAGACAGGTGAAAAATCTCGAAAACCTAGTGAGTAAATAGGAGCAACGTGGCACCGCAGCAGCCCGGAGCACAGCGTGACGTGGAGGGACCCAGATCTAGATTGAAACACGAGTCATCCGATTAACAGCTACCTGCCCGTCCAGATGCTGCTTACCCTTGCTGAGCCTCAGGTATTTTAGGCAGCAAAAAGGTGTTATTTTAGTAGCTTCGTCAAAGGTCGTCACCCACACCGGGAGGAGCACAAGCTTCCGTCACCCACCAAATCACACGTGTTAAATACCCAATACAGTAGTAGGGAGATCAGATGCCTTGGAGAGCAGAGACAGCAGGAATGAATGAATGACAGAAAGTGCTCTCCTGAAGCGGCCGTAAGATTTCTAATTTAGGCTTAAAAAGATATTTCTAACAGTGTGCAGTTTTAAATGTTTTAGAAAGAAAATATTAATAAAGTAATACTAATACATTATAAGCCCCTTCTGAGTTTCTAAATCACTTATTTGTGGTATGAATGCCACAATTATTTACTTCCATATGTCTGCTCTTCCGACCGCATTAATCACAAGCATCTTTCCCTTGAATCCTCTGTGGTGAGGAGAAGATACGTAAAGAGCAACAGTGTGATCTACATTTATGTTGAAAATAAATTTAATCTTAATTATCCACATGATTGTGGCCCAGAGATATTATTTGATATCTTACGGCTTTGTCCCCAGGGGTTATTAGAAAAATCAGCAACGGTTATGAATTATCCGCAGATCTGGTTTTTCTTCTACTTCTCTGTCTTTCTCACTCCCTTAGAAGCCAGCCTCGAGTCCAGGTGGGCTCCCCACTAGCTTCCAGTCAGCCAGAGCCGGCTGAATACGCCAGACTGCTTCACGCTTCTGTCTTTCGTTGCATTTTTTCCCTGGGTCTAGAATCTATGTGTCTCTGTATCTTGTCTACCTGCTAAACTCCTGCTTTATCCCTCCAAGTCAACACCTCCTGTCACAACCCCAGTTGAGCTCTGCCTCTTTCGTCTGTTCTCCTCCTTTTGTTCTTCCACAGCACTGTGTTCTCGTAATGTCATCGTGTTTTCTCACTGAGTACGGGGTGATTATGAAGCCACCAATGCCTCCTGCCGTACGGCAAGCAACTTGAGGGGCCATGAAGTCGCCCCTAAATTCCCAGACGCCATAGCAATATCTGGCACTTTGATAAATGTCAAAAATATATCTTCAGGACAAGGAGAGTAGAGACTTTATTAACCAGATTGTTTAAAATCCGCTATTGTCTTGCAAAGAGAGCTGGCACGTTTATTGACTTAATACGGGTGAGGTGCTGCTCCAGTTGCTTTATGACTGTGAACATCTTATGCTCACAGTCACTGTAAGAGGTAGATAATACCGCTAGCAACCCCGATTTACAGACGGGAAAACTGAGGCACGGAGAGGACAAAGACCTTGCTCAAGGTCATCCATCCGGGGAACGGGAGACCACAGCTCTGTCTGCAGCTAGCAAGGATGATCTTAACCACCAGGCTACGGAGCTTCTCAAAGATTAGGAGTCGGACTCAGGAAATAAGTCTCGTCCTAATGAAAAGTGAACCACCGACGAAACAAGACACACTGCCACCTCCTGCCTTTGTTCCCTCTTCTGCCTCAACTGTTCTCTCTTTGTACATGCCCGGTCCCATCGAGCCTGACCAGCTTCACTCCAGCAGGAAGTCAGCTGTGGTTTTACCCATTAATTAACGTTTGCTTTTCTCAGTGCCTGAAGGACATTGCTGGACCTCTCCTCCATCGCCTTTTGCCTGGTGTCACAGTGCTGTCATCCAGAGAAAGTTCAATTTCTTGAGGACAGAGCCTGTTAGTTGTAAGTTCGGTAAGTATGAACTACAGCATTTGCCTTGCCTCTGGTGGGTGTTTGACAAATATTTGTTGAAAACGTAAGTAAATGATCACACTAACAAGAAGGCACTGAAAATACTTTAGGGTAAAAACAATTGCAGTGATTTAGAGTATTTAGCAAAGAAACACAGTGCAAAGCCATTATAGCATGGACTAAAAAATGCAAGTTAGTTTATGTACTAAAGGGCAAATTATATTCCACAAAAGGTAACCACATAGAACAAATCCACAAGGCAATGGAGTGAGTCTAATACTCTTCCAAATACCAGAATCACAAAGGTCATGCCGTATATTTGAGATGAATCCAATCTGTTATACTGCCAAACAAGCTGTAAGGCAAAAACATTTACTCTTCACTTCGCAATTTCCACCTGTAAATAAAACAAATGACTCTAGTCTTGTTGTTGTGTTGTATGATTTACTTGTATGTGTGTAGGTTTGTAAGGTGAGAAAAGTGTATGTGTGTATATACACTATATGTATGTATGAATGTCCTGCTGTATGTATGTTTAAAAGATTTAAGAGGCATGTCACTATGATGTAAAGAACCACCCTAAACTAAAATTGTCTAAACATCTAAACCTTCCTTTCCAATCCGCTTTTCTAGAGGGGTGCCGTGATTTGCCAACTCTGTCTCTGTGCACACTGTGTCAGATGAGGTGTTTGTTCCTGCACATGCTCAGGGAAGCATGAGCATGTCAATTTGTCCATCTTTAATTTCTTTCTTTTTGCAGAGAATGTGAGAAAACAGACATTGTATCTATATTTTTGTAAACTGCTTTTTTTTCCCCCCTCACGTGATATCAAACACCACCAAAAATCACATTAAAACTTTAAGGGAAAGTACAATAATCTGTGATTCTTAATTACTAAATTGCAATTTTAAAATGTTTTCCCCTGGTAAGTATTAGTGCCATATCCTAGTTACCATTATCACACACTGCGGTGCTCTGCCGCTAGGTTACTGATTTCAAAAGACAGAAGATTTTGTGTTTTTAGTTCTACAGGCAATTCTAACTTAACACAAGCAGAAAACTAATTTTTAGATGTCAGTCATGGGCTATTTGTACTCCAGAAGTTAGACACCACCACTTAGACAAGGGTATCTCCTTATGATTGAAACTACAGCCACGAGAAAATTCCAGCAACACAGCACATGCCCCCAGGCGAAGGAGCTCTGTCTCTTGATAGGCTGTCCCCTGCTAAGCCCGATGCCAGGCACACGGTGGACACTTAAAAATGACCTGAAGTAGCACAAACCATGCTATTTAGCTGACATTTGGAAACCTAAAAATAACAAATGTAACTCCAAATAAAATATTTAAAACTGCATTTATTCAAAAACTTTGGCTATTGTGCGGGATCCTCCACCCAGGGTAAAATATTTAGAGTGATTTTGCATTTGTAAATAAAGATGCGTCACACCTTGGTGGGCTATCATTAATAACATCCGTGGGCATGAGGGCCAGTTCTCAACACAGCGCTATTCTCCCTCTCTGGGACTCCTGTAAGCCCTGTCATCACCAGACACCCTATTCCTTATCGTGCATGTGCTTCCTGTCTATGAAAATCTGACCAGCACTGACTTTTATCAGAACCTCACAGGTGTGACAGGGAGGC
Source organism: Eulemur rufifrons (assembly GCF_041146395.1). NCBI lineage: Eukaryota > Metazoa > Chordata > Mammalia > Primates > Lemuridae > Eulemur > Eulemur rufifrons. Next base: position 111,982,677 of record NC_091001.1, on the reverse strand, counting down.
ACTGTGACACAGGGCTTGTCAATGTATTATTCTAGTTATTTATTTTTCCTCCTGGAGCAGTGCCAGGACTGAGGCAGGGGGCCATAAATGAGGGGATGAAAGACAGTATTTTAGGGACTAAATTGATCTTGTAGCTAAGAGTCAGAGGAAGAGGCAAAGCCAGAATTTGTCAAATTTGTGCTCATGCTAATGGCTCTGGGAAGGGGCTTAGGGGAGGAGGGCTGAGGGAGATGGTCCTGGGTCTGCCTCCATCTCTTGTGACACAGCTGGCAGGTCATTACCAGGACAGGACGACAGGGTGAGGCCAGGGCTTGAGGGCACTGAAGGCCTTTGGAGCAGAGAGCTCAGGAATCATGCGTGTGCAGAGAAGCCAGAGTCTCTGGCAAGGCATTTGCTATCAAAATTGAAAAATAAATAAACTAGCAGCCACAATGAGCAGTCTTGCTTTTCTCTTAATGACGACTTCAGACACAGTCACATTTCTTCCAAATGATCTTGTTAGAAAATTGGAGGGAGGGAACTCAACTGATAGGAGCACTTTGCATAAGGAAGCCACCGGCAGTCAGCGCGGGGCCTTTATTCACCATCTACTGCTCGCACTTAGTGTAGTGTTTCCTCCTTGACATTCTTCACATTCTTTATATTTCACATTCCTCTATTCATTTGGCAAATATTTATTTTCTAGCTATTGGTAATGTATTAGTAAAGGCTCAGGAATTCTGCTTTGGGTGCTAAACTCCTTTGTGTATGCCGCTTCGTAAGAAAGTGTCTCAGCCTCAGACAACAAGGTATGTTTGAATCACCTAAGAAAGCTATAAAAGGCAGGTTCTGGACCCACAGGTCTAGCGTGAGTGCTGACGTTGTGCACGGCTAACCAGCTTCTGGAAGATGTCAATGCTGTTCCTTGTGGACCTCACTTTAGGTAGCAAAGTTGGTGGCCAGTGTTTCTCTGCTTGGGCCACATGATGATTCTTGGGGGAGCTTTTTAAAAATGCTAATTCCCTAGGCCCCATCCTCAGATACCCTGACTCAGTTGGTCAGGTGGAAACCAAGCATCTGTGTTTTTTCAGTGTCTCCCACTTGATGCTCGTCGGACTCACATTTGAAAAGCACTGCTCAAGGCTGTCCCCTAAATCAGTTAAAGCCCTTCGGCTTTCAGTTAAGAGCAGGCTTATATGCCCTGCTCATAATGTAGCAATTTGACCATAGGCAGAAATGCAATGCTTAAAATCTAAGAACAGAAATGACTTTGAGCAACATAACTTTAAGGAACTGCTAGGTTAGTCACACATGTGAGGAAGCCCTGTCTCCGAATGTTATAGCTGAAAGCCATGATTGTGGTCCGTTTGGCCCCCCGAGTAAGAGCTCTGTCTTTCTTGTTCACACAGTTCCTCTCTACCTGCTAAGGCCTGCCCACTGACTCAGTCTTTCTCTAAGTGTGGCAAACCCAGATTCACAGATGCCAGAAATAATGCCTACTCTTCTGTCAGCCAAAATCTGTGCTAAACCTTATCAGAATGGCAAGGAATTTACACATTTTTCTCTCTTTGAGTTGCAGACCTCCTGCTTTCTTCTCCTGCTAAGTCTGATGAGGACCACAAATGGTGCTCTATGAGTTACTTTGTTTTATCCATATCCTGTAAGTTTATAGTATCTGAGCTAAAGACCCGGACATTTAGAGAAATTCTAACACAACCTTATTTCGACCTTTGGAGCTAGAATATCAGTCTGTAGTTACGTGAGGCTACTGAAATCAAAGCAAGACATACGAACTCCCGTCACCATGGAACTCCTAGTCTAGTCATGACTAATATTCATCTGTAGGTAGAAGATGTGGGTTAAAAGACACTAAGTATAGATTCTTCATTCGTTCACTCATCACTTCCTTCGATAAGCAATCACTAGCTTCTCCTGAAGGCAGGAGCTACATTCTTCGCGTCTTTTTGCATCATCAGCAAATGGGCCTTGAATAAAAGAGGCACAGACATAGCTTCATAGTCCATCAAATATTTGTTGTTGTACCTTAAAGAAAAGGTGGATGCAGATATTAAGTTTGACCCAGAATCTGTAACTTCCACGATAACACTCCATCTCTGAGCAGCGTGTGTTCAGACCACACTCTGATCACTTTCTGGAGTGCGGCTGCCTCCGCATCCACCCCGTCCTAGGATGTCCCCATAATGTCTGCAGCAGAGCTGGGTCCTCAGTAGGTACCCAACAATTTCACGTCTTAAAGAGACCAGGGCCAACATCGACAGACCCCACTAAACACCATTACACCAATGTACCCAGCAGGAAAATCAAATCAGACATTTTATGACTTACTGTTTTTTCATTTTTTCTTCTCTGTTTCTTTTTCTCTCTGTTGTCCTGTCTCATCCCATGTCTGCTGTCTCCTCTCCCGCTTCTGTCTCCCTCTGAGCTGTGGATCTCCATTTCAAATAACTTTGATCTGCTCTTGGATGGGAAGGCTTTTAACCTCATGGGTCACATTAAGAGAAAATTCTGACATTATTATGTAAATATGTTTTATTTTTCTCTGTCATCTTATACTATTTTAAGAAGGAAGTATTTGCTTTAGCGAGTGGTCAGAGTGTATACTGAAGTCTCAGGGCTCCAAGCTTGTCTTTACTTGCCTCCTCTATGAAATTCAGGGAGCCAGACTGTATGCATAACAAGATTTAGGAACAAAGGAAGAAAAGGGAGACAACATTTATAGAAGCCTCACTTCTATATGGTGCTGCACAGGTTCACTAAAGAATTACCAGGCTGAAAAGCAAGAGCATATTCTTCTGACGGTCGCATTGTATTATGATTGTCATTCTTTCTTTTGGTGTGTTCTTTCTTCTCTCTGTAGAATGCGAAAAAGGATGCATAATTTGCCATTGTTCCACCGGAGACACTGCAAGTGAAACCGAAGTGCACAGTTAGACATGCTCAACATTCAAGAAAGGAAGTAAAATTAAAAGCACATTGGGAATCTGCAGCATGAACATTAACACAGAAAACTCTCACTGTATTAGTATTGTGATTAAAAGTATGGATGATAACGGAATTCTTGAAATAGAGAGTGTATAACATAAAATAATAATTTATCACTATTAATAATAAAATAAAAACTAGGGGTGCAAAAATAATAAGAAGTTTAATTATTCTCATGAACATACCCTGAGAATATTAACTTTTGCAGTTTTCAATTAGTTTTTCTTTAACAAAAAGCAAGACTTTTAGATACTTTTTGGAACAATTTGTGTGTATATCCTTCTAGGATTTTCTGATTGTTCCAGCTTTGGCAGTTATCATGTTATTACTTAACTAAATACATGTTTTTGACAATTGTATTTAATGTATCTAATATTTAATACATAGTTTCAAAAGATCTCTTTTCATGATTATAGATCATAAATGTACATAATATTTAATTCAACTATATGGTTATGATAACACTGGGAACAGATGCAACGAATTCTTCATAATCATCCGCCTCAAATGCAGAGTGGCTATGTGTGTGGGTCCAGTGAAGAACAGTCTGTTGGCCACCCAAGTGCCCTGGGACGTGGGCATCAGCCAATATGTTTATACTGGGGATGGTGAGCCTGGTTTTGGCAGGGGAGGAGGTATATAATTGATAAGTTAGGTTCATTCAATTTTACTATGATTTTTCTCCAAATATCTTTTTTCGTAGTATGTGGTCTCTTAATCAACTTCCATTTAATCGACAAAAAAATGAACCCCTGTCCACCGTTTCCAATATAAACATGCTGGCCAATACTCCCTGTTAATATAAGAAGGTAAATGAATTTATTAACAAGGTTGATTAATTACACATTAATATAATCTATAGCATACAACCAATATTAGTACTTTAGTTTCAAATATTTATGGAACATTTTTCTAATTCTCCTAGTCCAAACACTATAAATTTTAGAAATTAGAAAGTGTATAAGGCACATTCACAGTGATGTGATAAAATAAAAATAAAAACAAAATTTAAAAAATGATAGCAAACACCTGGCAATTTTAAAAAAGCAAATGAATTATAATGTCAAGGAGACAAAGTTTAATAACTAAAGCAATTCGAAAATAATGAAAACAATGTCTGCAAAAAAAAAAACCACAAATAAAGCAACTAAAAATCTATTGGTTAAATAAGGTCACTAAATGTGGCTGTTTGGAAAATGTGTATAAAAATCAAATGCTGAGCAACTTGACATCTAAAGGCAAAAACATGAACCTCAGTCTAAACCTCACATGTTATATGGAAATTAACCCCAAATGGATCATGCACTTAAAGTAAATTATAAAATTTTAGAAGAAAATGTAGGAGAAAATCTTCTGAATTTCCCAAATTTAGAAATAGGCAAAGTGTTCTTACACTTAACACCAAACACACAACCCATAGAATGGAAACTTTATAAACTGAACTTCACTAAAATTAAAAACTTTGCTCTGTGAAAGACTACGTGAATAGGATGGAAAGACAAGTTGCAAACTGGAAGAAAATACTTGCAAACTGAATTTCTGACAAGCACTCATATCTAGAAAATATATATGAATTTAAAACTCAACAGGAATATATGTCAAAAATTAAAAACTATGATCTTACCCAGGGTTGGCAGGGGTGTGGAGTAGCAGAAACTGTAAAACTCCTAACAAGTTTTTGGTACAAGCATTCCTTGAGACAATCTGACCATATATTAAGATGACTTACAAATGCCTGGTTTCTCTCCCTCACCAATTTATTTTCTAAGAATGAATCTTAAAAATTATTCTGACAAATATAAAACAACATCTGTAAATGGGAAATTCATCATAGTACTGCATTAGAAATGGCAATGTGGAAATAAATTAACTCCCCAATAGAAAAAAATTGGACAAAATATTCACATACAGACTTATAATGTTATATTATACAGTAATTAAAAAATGAAACATTGACCTGAACATATTTCATAGAATATTCTTTGACATATTTAATGATGACGTATTCACCATATAGGAACCATAAGATTCAGCACGATGTATACAGAAAGATCCCACCTGTGTGACATGAAATCTGTACACATCTGCCCATAAGTGTGTAGATGTGCATATTTGCATAGACTAAAAAACTATGAAGAAATAAGTAATGATGAGTAATAGAAATTCTGAATGGTAAAATTTTGGCGTCTTATTTTGATTCAAGCTGTTCTTTACAACATTTTAAATAATGAAGTCATGTTGTTTTTCCAATCAGGAAAAAATGGCAAAGCATTACATATTTTTGAGGGACTTCATGTTTATTTTTTATATAAAATTTATAAATCCCCCCAAATGTAGTGAAATCTAGGGCGATTTCCCCTGCGCCAACACCAAGCCCTATGGACATGATTCCGCAGACTTTCCCTCCAGTTCTCCTGCTGTGCGCAGGTATCTAGGCCTAGGTGTGGTCGTGCTGCACCCACAGCAGTGGGCTCCCCCTCCTCCCCGTCAGCACCTCAGCATTTCCCGGCATCCACACAGTGGCCAGCAGTGCAGTCACCACTGCACCAGGGCCTTAACCCTCCACAGTCAGATCCTCTTTGGTGTGAGTGCCCTGAAGCCCACCCCCTTCTGTGCACAAAAGCCTGCAAATCTCAAACTGCAGCTGTGCCCAGTTCCTGAAACAGAGCCCCCTGGACTGCAGCATTGCCAGCCTAAGTGCACACTGTGAGTAGGTGTTTGTGTGAGTTTGCACCCACTGCAATAGGTGGATGTCTGAGAGCATTTTCCCCCAGGATTTTCCTTCAAAGGGTTAATGGGACTCATGCAGAGGGAGGGGACCAGGCTGCTCAGTCAAGGGACAGGCAAGGTCAGGCCTGACAGATGTAAAATTTGACCCCCGTGTGAACCATGGCCTTAGTGTTGGGTAGGATTTTCAGCTTTTGTTGGTTCTGTAAGTTGGATTTCAGGGAGGTCCCTCTTTTCATTCCTTTATAACTTTTCTCCTGCTTTGAATCAGCAATGAAAGCAAAGTTCCCTCCTCCAGCTCTGCAGAGACCCCCAGCCCTCAGGTTACAGCCAGGCCAGCCCTGTCTGTCCCACCGCAGGGCGCCCCTCCCCCAGAGCACACTGCTCACGTTTCCAAAAACTTCCAGAAAGGAAAGATGGGACTTCCATAGTGTAGCTAGATTCCCAAAACCAGAAAGACAAGTAGGCCATCAGTGTATCCCTTCTATTTTTGTTTTTTGAAAGCAGGAATTATATTAGAAATGGTTTTATGTTAACAGGCTTCAGGCTTGAAAAGTAACTTTTCTTTAAAATTTCTTGCACAGAGGTCCACCCACACAGACTACCTGAGAAAATGAGGGAGGAGGCCAGCAGCCCAGACCGGGACGGGTGAGAAGAGAAAAACAACCAACACTGAGTGCGGATGGGACAGTTGGATTCTGGTCTCTGCGGGCCGGTGTCCCCCAACAGCTTGGGGGGTCTTCTCCCACTTCAGTTTCTCACTCTGTAAGATAATTTCCAAAGTCTAGGTTACAGCACAAGCAGTCACAATTGGGATGGCCTTTCTCATATTTAACTGCAAACGTTTCTCAATTCTTTTTCAAGTCCATTAAGTGAGAATTAGCTTAAAGAATGGTTTTGAGAATGATCCTCCGCGCAGTTAAGAGCACACAGCCTGGCATATCTCATATGTCGTCAAAGAAGCGAGAGAACTGTTTGGTTGAGCTTAAAAGCTGGGGGAATCTACTCTCCCCATTTTTGGCCCATAAGCAGCTATCAGCAAACATGGAAGGAGGCTGGTTTCCTCTGCCACCAGCCTTGTCTATGCAGACGACTTAAACTACCACCTCGCCTCTCCCAAACTCCATCTCATCCCAGCAAACTCCCTTCCAGAATCCACAATGACTTTGGAAATTTTCCTCCTGCTGCACCTCCTCGCACAGGTCCACAGCCGCCCCTCCAGTGACTTTGTTCTAATTCCAGGTTTGTACCAAGGTCGTGGAGCAGACACATGCAGCAGATGAAATCTCCACAGTCCTGGATGAAAACTAACATACAGCCAGGATGACTTCAATCCACACAGCCAGGTGTATAAAAATATGGTTTATTATTTCCTAATTCAAGGTAAGTTCTGTTTTGAGGCCCGACTCTGCCTTCTGCAGACACGGAGCTGCAGCCTTTCTGGGGGGGTGAGCTCACGTGACACATGCAGGCAGAGGTCAACAGGCCTGGGGAGACAGCCCGTGCCCATGTGTGGTCTGCAGGTGGCTCTGCTGAGGTGGCCGCCACCCACTGGGCCTCCCATCCCACTGGACATTGCACTGAGGTGTCCCTGACTCCAACCTGTGCAGCCAAGTCACACCCCAAGATTCTCCTTGCTTTGTGTCATGCCGGAGGCAGAGAATTCAGTCTGCTGCTTTGAAGCTACGCTAGGACTTAGAGGTCTTTGTGAGGACCCTTCATGTCTCTGCTACACCCGATATCGGGGGAGGGTCTCCAGCATGAGCATTTTCTAAAATCCCCTGCCCTGCCGCAGGTACCCTGGTGGGTCAAGGGCAGGCAGGTTCAAGAGCCGCGGTCTCCGACTTTCAGTGCAGCCTCTGCTCTGCGCGTTGCCATCCACAGGGCTCCGCCAAGCACGTAGGTTCTTTCCAATCTATGAAGCTGCTGAGCTCAGCTGGGACCCATTTCCCTCTTCCACGTCCAGAGAGCAGAGCTACCCTCTGCAAATCCCGCCTCCAAGCACACACGTTTACACACTGACACGTGGCCAGGTGATTGGGTCCAGGTACAGGACCTCACAGAAATGATGAAACTTTAAGGCATGAGTGGTTATTTTTTTTATGGTTTATTGAGTTATATCTTCTCCTGGTGAAGGCACTGTGAATATGTCAATGAAGGATTTAAAACGTTGCATAAAATTAATTGATCAAGCAGTGGCAGGGTTTGAGAGGACTGACTCCGATTTTGAAAGAAGGTCTGCTCTGGGTAAAATGCTATCGAAGAGCATTGCATGCCGCAGAGAAATATTTCCTGAAAGGAAGAGTCAGTCAATGCGGCAAACTCTGTTGTAGTTTATTTTAAGAAATTCCCACAACCGCCCCAACCTTCAGCGGTCACCGTCCAGATCAGTCAGCACCATCAACATCGAGGCAAGACCTTCCCCAGCAAAACATATTGCAGCTCGTGGACGGCTGAGATGATGGCCATCATTTTTGAGAAATGAAGTATTTTTAGCTAAGTATGTACTTTTTGTTAGACATAATGCTATTGGACACTTAATAAACTACAGTGTAGTATAAACTTAACTTTTATATGCACCAGGAATCCAAAAACTTGTGTGACTCACTTTATTGTGATATCTGCCTTGCTGTGTGACCTGGAACTGAACCCACAGTACCTCCAAGGTTTGCTGGTACAGTCGAAGGATGAGTGTTTTCATCTCTGTGCAACGATTAGTCTTAACATTACCAATCGTAGTTCAACCGAATATCTTGCCCTTGACTCTGTGTGATGTTAAATATACACCTCTAGTGCATGCTGGCCAAGAAAACGCTAAACTTAAATCCATTAAGGCTCCACACGACTTTAATTTATAGAGATTAGATATACAGGGAAAATTACACCATGAGGAAGCAACTATAAGCCTGCAAAACGGGATCTCTTGCAGATGTCTTACCCATGCCAATATCATAAAAAGAGACTGTGCAAGAATAGAGGAGCGGAGAGTTACGGATGTAAAAATGGAACATGCTGTATCGTCCTGGATTGGAAAACAGTTTGAACACATCAGCTATAAAAAAATATGAGTCTATTTGAGAATCTGAAAAATATGTAGGAATTGGAAAAGATGTAAATATACTAAAATATAAAATTTAAAATTGTTACTTTATGAAACAGTACATGGATTATGATCTCATTTTCTTTAAAAAAATCTGGAAGTATAGGTACTGAAATATTAATAATGTTACTTTCTGGGCATTGGAAATGGGATATTCTTAATAGTATTGTTGCTTTTCTATATTTTTCTAATTTATAACACACATGTAAAAATAAAAAATATTTGAAAGAAACAACACAGGATGAAATTTTATACCTATCACATTAGACAAATTTTTAGTTTAATAAAATCAAGTATTATCAAATATATGGAAAATATACAGTCCTAAATACAGATTCTGAAGAAACCTTTGTTCATGTGCTTCTGGACCTAAACTTTTACATTTTGTAAAAGAACCAGGGATCAGCCAAAGTTACCAGTAACTGGGTTAATGTGTCATGATATATTTGTACAACTTCACTGTAAAGTGGTAAAAAAAAAAAAAAAAAAGAAGAATGAATTACAGCCATACAGCTATAGCCATAAATGTGGATGATTCTTAAAACATTGACGTTGAGAGAAAAATGCATGTTAGTGAAGTAGACAATCTGACTTTATGTAAATTTAAAACAAAGATTTTCTTTTATATGTATTCAAAGCAGGAATGCATACCTATACATGCAATGTGGAAATAGTAAACAGTTATAAAAATGCTGGTATTGCTTATTTCTAGTGGGAAGAAAGTAAGATACAGTTAGAGAGGGGTACACTTAATAAACTACAGTATAGTATAAACTTAACTTTTATGTGCACCAGGAATCTAATATTGGAGAGTTCCTAGTCTTGGAAACTTTGGAGGCAAAAGTGAATAGTCTAAATTTGAGTTTCGGGTCATATCATTGATTTTATTGTTATTATTGAAGCCTGTATGTGCATATAGTCATGAATTGCTTAACGATAGGGATGTGTTTTGAGAATCGAGTAGCTAGGCCACTCTGTAACTGCACCAGCATCACAAGTGTGCTTCACTCGCACACACCTAGATGGTGTAGCCGACTACGCACCCAGGCTGTGTGGTACCACGCAGTGCTCCTAGGCGACAGCAAGCCACTGTCCTGAGTACTGTAGGCAATTGTAGCACAGCGGTAAGTATTTGTGTATCTAAACATATCTAAACATAGAAAAGGGACAGTATAGTATTTATAAACTTACGGGACCACCATGGTATGTAGGGTTTGTCGTTGACTGAAATGTTCAGCATTATGTGGTGCGTGACTGCATATATAAACAGCATGTGTGTATGTATTTATACTTGTATGTACAGTTAACCTGTGAATGACATGGGTTTTAACTCTGCAGGTCCACTTATATTTGGATTTTCTTCTACCTCTGTTACCCCTGAGACAGCAAAGCCAACCCCTCTTCTTCCTCCTCCTCAAGCTACTGAACATGCAGACTCGGAGGATGAAGACTTTGGATGACTCACTTCCACTTAATGGATAGTAAATATATTTTCTCTTCCTTATGGTTTTCTTAATAACATATTCTTTCCTCTTGCTTGCTTTAGTGTAATAATACAGTATATAATACATATAACATACAAAATACATGTTAACCAACTGTGCCTGTTATTGGTAAGGCTTCAGGTCAACAGTAGGCTATTAGTGTTAAGTTTGGTGGAGTTAAAAGTTACACATGGATTTTTGACTGTACGGGGCTCAGCATCCTAACCTGTATTGTTCAAGAGTCAACTGTACATTTACTGTTTCATATATGATATGGTAAAAATTAAGATTATTGATGAGGATGCCAATGACTTTTATTCACAGGTCAATGATGACTTTATCCACAAGGCCGGATTTATTTTTAGCAAAGATAAAGCAAAGCTGACACCCATAGCTTTTTTTATCTTCGATTTTGCATTTGGTATTAAAGTGTGCAAGTATTCCTTGGCAATCTCCCCAGAGAGACTAGAATTTATCCAGGATCCAAAGGAGCTGCACATAAAATGAAAACTTGTTCTCAATAAACTCTTCATTTATTATGATCTTTTCTTATAGATATCTGCATAGTTGATCAAATTCAATGCACTCCAAACCAACACCCTGCTTCTGGGAACTTAACTTTCCACATATATTCAGAATGCAAAACAAGCAAACAGATAAATTAAAAATGCAACTGTAATACATAGTGTATTCAATGTTTAGGCCCAGCTAGGCTCTGTTATTCTAGAAACGTGAACGACATCGAGTCTAGAAGACTTAGAGACTGTGTGATAGGTGGCTGTAGCAAAGCTATGGAGAGACCATAACAAGCAGTCATAATGGAAGCCCCGCGGCCATCTGTGCAGGGAAGACCAGGTGGGGGCCTGGAGCTGGGACGTGGAAGTCCTGCAGGAAAGGCGAGGGATTTGGAGACAGGGACAGAGCACTAGTAAAAACACAGAGGTGCCCCTGATTCGGGGGGCAGCAGGAGCAATGACACCTTTCTCTTCTTTCAATTCCTTTTTTCAGGAGCTAAAAGTGACATGTCCTGCAAAGAGAAGTGACCTTGGCATCTGTCCACTCCTGATGCTGGGATGACCTCTCTCTGTGTCACCTGCTGCATGGAGTGGAGGAGAACGGTGCTCACCACATGCGGCAGCAAGCCGTGCATTTGGCCTCGTGTCTCCTCGCTGAATGGGACATCAAGAAGTCATCTAACTTTCTTTTTCTAAAAATTTAACTTAAACAATGTTTTTTCAAAGCCATTAAACATTAAATCTGCTAAAAAGAGCCTACTTTTTCTTTGAACATCAACCTGGTCCAAACAGAGAATCGTTTTTAGGGACCTTGATCTGTTGATGATAGAGCTGGAGAAAGGCCTAATATAATGGCAGGTTTTGGCTGTGTATGGACCAGGAGTGCGCAAGCCCGTGGCTAGCAAGGCCCTTCCCGACGTGTACGAGGGCCCCGGTCCTTCCTCTCGCTGCGGGAGCTGCACACTCAGCATGATGTCTAGAAATTACAGTGTGGCTTCCTCCCCCCTTACTCATTCCTGAAGCATTAGTATTAATTTTTATTGATTTTCAAAAATACATAGTAAGGCAAAATGCAATTTCAAAGAGCTTCCACTGTGGGAAAGCTTTTACTAGGTCAAAACCTCGTTAATTTATGTTCAGTTCTAATTCTTCCTTACTTAACATAGCCCTGCACTTGTGACCCAAGATTTCAGTCTGTCTTTATGGCCTGCTTGTAAGTTACCCTCCATGAGTAAGCCAATGCATGAGGAAGGATGGCACTGTTAACCCTTCTGGTTACTGAGGGTTTAAAGTCACTTTGTCCTACAGAACCCAGTGAAGTGAAGGGCTGCAGTGCAAACAGTAGCCCATTCTCATGCATCCCAGCATCCGTGCACCCGAGCTGCGGATGTCAATGTCAAAGTTCAATACATAATCTTTGCATCCTCCCTTCAATGACTGAGCTACAACCATTGCCCTTGTTAGGATACAATTTATTTTTTCTTTACCAAATTAAATTCTGCATGCCTTTTGCTGCTCTTTAATTGAAAAGGGCTCCTTAGCATCCAAATGACAAATGTCTGTGGGGTGCCTGTGCAGGGCCCAAGCCTGGGCACACTGAGAGGTGACACGGTGGGCCCCCAGGTGCTTCCTGCCCAATGTGGACAGGTAAATAAACAATGCAACTCAGTGAGGCAATGAAGCCCTGCAGGGGCACAGAATAGGGAACAGACAGCAGGGGAGACTTCCTGAAAGAAGACGTTCAAGCTGAGTCACAAACTACAAGTTCAGCCAGTTAAAGAGGGTAGGATTGAGCTTCTGAGCAAAGCGAACATCATGAACAAAGAAATCCTAGAATGTATTTTGCTTGGGGAAAAGGGAGTGTGTGTGTGTGTGTGTGTGTGTGTGCACATGTGTGTATGCACGTGTGTGTGTGTGTGTGCACATGTGTGTATGCACATGTGTGCACGTGTACGCAAGATAGGGGAGAGTGAGAAGGGGAGAAGTGAGGAAGGAAGCCAGACAGGAGGGCAGGAGCTCAGTTCTGAGCAGCGTTGTGCAGCTAACTGAGAAGAAGCTGAGGGATCTGGCAGAACAGCGCTGTCTGACGGCGCTGCCTCTAATCCACTTCTTAGCAGACGCGATCACTCCAGGATCAAGGCATGGCCCATATTTGTACAAAACTGCATTGTAAAATAGGCATAAAGATTTTCCTAAGCCAACAAATACATCAAGCCCCTAATTGATGAATTTGCTAATTTCCCCTTTCTCTGTGACTATTCGCATGAGCCCCACATAGGTAGAGAGGGAAGGAAACCAGGACCATAACATCAGCATTTAAGCCAAACACTACAATTTCCAGACAGTATTAAAATAATTCTTAAGGAGGTTTTTAAGTCTGTCAGGTGAAGAACGGCATCCACATGGAAATTACAAGCATGTTCCAAAAAACTGGAAAGGGTTTCAAGGAATTGGACTTTGAACACAAGATGTATCTTTTCTCTTTACCAATAGTTGATTCTTTCAACGGACGTCCAGAGGAGGACAGAACCCTAGGAAATAATGCACATGTACCGGGCAGGCGCCAAGCGCAAAATTGCAAGTGCAAAAAAAAAATGTAATAAGTCGCTGTTAATATTTGGAATTTTTGTTTGTTTTCTTTGTTTTGTGGAACAAAAGCCTGACAGTCGTGCCACTGTCAGAAATGTTTTTCTCTGCTATCTGCCAGGTGCTAAGGGGAACTTGCAGCGTACACACTCATTCATCAAAATTTTGTGTAGAAAGAAACATTAAACATTATCTACTCCAATTCTATAATTTGTGCTTATAGAAATTTCAGACCCAGAGAAAGAAAGAAACTCTTTGAGGTTCTCCAGCAAGTGAGACAAGATCCCGTCGGGCAGCGAAGCCCCTGGGTCTTGTGCTGGTGCCTTTATTTCTTCATGGGCTTTCATGTTTCCTTCCTCCCTCCTTCCTTCCCTTTCTTTCACTGTTTCCCTCTTCCTTCCCTCCTTCCCTCCTTTCCCTCCTTCCTTCCCACTTTCCTTCCTTTCCAAGAGCTAATTATTTATTAGGAACCTTTCTTTAGATGGAATTTGTGGCTACTTTTGGAGAAGCTCTTCTCACATCCTCACATATATTTGTATGAGTATCAGTCTGCCTTATTTATGTTTGCAGAAATTCTCATAAAGAGCAACAAAATGTGTTTCTCCACCAGCTTTCTCTGGCTATTTCAGCACAGTTTCCAGCAGCTTTGTGAGTGCATTAAAATGGGAATTTGTCAAGGGTCATGCTTTAATCATCGTATCATTAAGCAAAATAAACATAATACGACTGGGCAACATTCTCTACCACAGAATCGTTGAAAGGAAAACAGGCCAAGCCATCTCCTTCTTCTGTTTTCTCTTCTAAATGATCCATCTCAGAAATGTCCATCATTCTCTGGCTCCTTTCAACCAACTCAAGCCGATCACCACCCTGTGTCAAAGGCCACTGCTGGGAACACCCCGAGATTCTGACTTCAGGTGAGACTTTTGGAAAAGTCATACATTTGCCTCTTGTTTGGAGTCAGGCCATGGGATTAGCCTCAAAGCACTTCCCTTGGGCAGATGCAAAATAAGCTTTACAGATGATCTACGCTGGTCTTTGAATTTTCAAGGTGTGGCCTCCGAAACCCGGAGGATTGGAAAGCAGACAAGTTGGGTAGATGCCTTACAGCTCCTGGGCCTTCTAAACAGCTAAATAAAAACCAGGTTGGCCAACGTCCTGAATAAGCTTTTTCAGGAAGAGAATAATATATGCTTTTGCCAAAAGTCTCCTCTTGTGACCAGTGTGATTTTAATTACCTTTTTTTTTGGCATTGTCAAAAGCCCTGAACCAGAAAATTCACTTAATTAGAAACAAAAACAAACAGTATCTCAAACAGTGAATTTAAATGCTATGGATAAAGCTAAGAGTATGGAAAACAACAATTTCTAAAGAACTTCAATATTGCAAAGAAAATAATTTCTTTCTCTTAAGGAAAAAATAGGCATTCTAAGGAAGTTATCAAGCATTAAGAAAGACTTTTCCTAAGGGTGAGGGACAACACAAATGTAAAAGAAGGAAGAGCCAGAGAAGTTCAAGGCATGTTGTCTGGACTGCTCTGCCCCAGTTCTTTGGGCTTCTCTGAGCTACTCAGCGCAAGTAGTGTGGTTAAATTTATTTGGAACACATATGATTCATCATCTATTGATAAATACATCTCTATATATCTTCAAATGTTGCAGGCGACTTGCACATTTTACTTAAGGCCATTATAATGCATAGTGTACAGATTTTACAGCAATGCAATAATGCCTTTATACAGCACATATCTTTATATATGTGCTCATCACTTTTTATGACACGATGCTGGCCCATACTGTGTTAAGGTGGTAAACATGCATCGCTCCCTATTGCCTATCACAGGAGGTCCAAATGCCTCAACTGCACACCCAGGCCATGGTGACACTGCTCATTTCCAGCATAGTCTGGTCCCAGAAACACATTGTCCTTCAGCAATGTCCCCTAACTTCCAGTTCTGCTGGAGAACTGCTTGTTGTAAATCTCTGTGCCTTCCATGTTCAACTTCCTCTGGCACCTCCAATGCATCTCTTGGCATTGAGAACATGTTTTGCAGTTGATGATGGTGTTTCTGATTCAATAACTCTAAGCAGTTAGCTTTTCCAGGGCAACAACGTAATGATTTTTTACTTCTGTGTCCCTAACCACCAGGACGGCATCTGACACGTAGTGATTGTACAAGAAGAATTTGTAGATGGACCATTGAAAAAAGAAAGTCAGTAAGGGTCAAAGGAGGGAGGAAGAGGGAGAGTGGGAGGAAGAAAGGAAGGAAGGAAGGGATGGAGAGTGAGGGAAGAAGAAAGAGAGAGAAGAAGAAAAGAACAGAAAGAAAAAGAGAAGGGAGAAAAGGGGAAAGAAGAAAGGAAAAAGGAAGGAAGGAGAAAAGGAAGAGAGAGGGAAAGAGAAAAAGAGAAAGAAAGAAAGAGAGAGAGAGAAAGAAAAAGAAGGAAAGGAAGGAAGGAGAAAAGGAGGAAGGGAGGGGAGAGAAAGAAGGAAAGAAAGAGAAAAAGAGAGAAAGAGAGAAGGAAAAAGAAAAACGAAAGAAGAAAGGAGAAAAGAGGGAGGGAGGGAGGAAGGAGAGAGGAGGCTCAATTCTTTCTGTGTCTTGCCGTTACAACCTTTATCAACAACAAGCGCAAAGACGTGGAGTAGGACTCAGTAAGCCCAGGTCACACGGAGGAGCCGGGGCACAGGGCAGACAAGCAGAGGCTGTGAGGGGTCCCCAGGCCTCCGGAGCAGACGCAGTTGTAAATGCCAAAAGCAGAGTGACAGCCCTGAATCTGTTTTTCAGAAAGCACAGTTCTTTTGAGCAAATCTTCAAGAATAGGACTGTTTAGCTCTTGTACTTTTTACCATATTTCTGTAGGCTAACATCATTCGTTAAAGGCCTCTTTTAATAAATGTATGCTATTAAAATAAAGGTGGGCGAAGTTGTTTAAGACATTTTCAAAGGTTAAAAATTACATTAGGACAAATGAGATCCTCTCGTGGAGCCAGTAACCAAATCCGAGAGGTGCGTGTTATCTCCATAGAGAAAATTCGGGTTTAAGTGAAACCAGAGGAGGTGGGTCACTCTGCGCCTGACCCCAGATGCCTCCACGCCAGCCTGACTCAAATTCCAAATCCGTCGGCAGCAGCCGGAGCTCGGACAGAAGGGCTTTGTGGCCATCTTGGGGTATTTATTTCAGGCTAATTTTCATCTGGAGTCAGAGGAAACATTTAAAACCCAAGGAGTGAACTGCAGAGAGAAAGTGAAGTTCCAAAAGGAAGGTGCATCTGGAGAGACTGCTCGTTTGTAAAACTGACTATCCAGATAAAGAAAAGAGCACTCATTGTTCTTCAAGTTCACCAGGAACAAGGGCTTCCAGAAGCACGTCTAACGGGGGAGGGGTGAAAATTTACATCAAAGAGCCTAACACCTCAGACATCCATTTTTAATTGTGAGCACTCAGTTCTTAGTATCCTACGTAACGTCACCTTTGGGAGAAATCTTGTCTTTCAGTGGTTAAACAAGTGGCTCTGTGAGCCCATTCCAGTTTTCTCACTGGTTTTAGATGCTGGGAATATTTATTTTATAAAACTACAAAGATGCTGTATTCATATAAAGACTTCTTGTCTTAATAATCTAGATTTTGTTAAAAAGTGTTCTGTAGATCACTAGTTCCTAAGATGCTAGTAGCTGTTACTTTAAAAAATGTTCTATATCTTAATACATTCTGTAAATATGGACTACAAATTTCAATTAATTGAAGACTTCTGAAAGGTTTGCATGTGTAAATACGTATTGCCTATCTCGAAAAGAGAAGTAGTGTTCCCAGTCTTTCATTCTGCTTCTCGATTTGATTATAAAATTATCCCTATGAAAAGCAAATTTGGGAAAATATTGTTTTAACATCATAGAATATTAAAGCTGAGTGAGAATGCCGGGGTGATTTAATGAAACGGTTTTCTAACCTGGGTGCTCATTAGAATTGGAAGAATCCTGAAAGAGAGAAATTCCTGGTCTTATCCGTGAAGTGGGTACTCAGGACTTCTAGGATGGGACCCAGAAATATGAAGTTTTAAAACATTCTCTGGCAATACGGAAAAATATGGTGTTGCCTGGCAACCACCACTGAAGCTACTGCCTTTTATTTTACATACAAGGGAAATGGATTCTGGCTATGCTACGAGATCCCGGGCCTCTTGTAGCTCACGGGCTCCACTTCTGGGAAAGAAGCGTGTATTAGCATGTGTCCCCGTGTGCCTCACTCCTGTGATCCGCGGCATGTCCACGTCTGAGCACATCTGACCCATGAGGCAGCAGACAGAACTCTGACCCAGCAGACACGCAAACAAAGCCTGTGTGGACACTCACACAAACCGGGCAATGGGCTCAGCTCTGCCGTTCCTTAGTAATTGGGTTTAGAAAACTTTCTTACTCTCACAGGCTTTCCTCATGTTCCAAGTGAGAAGTCGGAACAAAATATTTTCTAATGTCAGCAGCACCTGAGAACAATTCTGCTCTGATTAAATGGAAAAATATTACAGGACATTATTGTGTTGTGTTATAAGTTTCAGTTCAAATGCATATGTACGCACACAGATTCTACCCAGACGACACATGTGAGAGCAAAGTGGCCTGGCTATGTCATTCCTAGAGCTAAAAAGGGAAAAGTCCTTCAGATGTCTGACCACACTCCATGCTCGACACCACTCGAGAGAGTGACTCACGCATGCCATTTGCTACAATTCACCGACCTGAGCGAGCACCGGAGATCAAAAGTCAGACTCATAACAGGAAGTGCTTCTAAAATTATAGCTCCCTCCCTGAACCTGGCCTTCCTGCTATCTGTTCTTTCTGATGGGACATAATTGAACCAGCTCTGGTTACAGGGACAGAGGCTGGGGAGAGCCACATGGTCAGAATGAAGGTGACCCTGCTTCAGCATCAATCAAAGAATAGGGCTTCTTTGTGTGTGCACATTTTGGAGGGCGGGGGCTGGGGCGAGTTCCCGGGTTTATGACTGCGTCTCATTTTCGGCTTCAGTGCCTGGTGCTGACATGAGTTCCTCCAACGGCTCTTCTACAGAAAGGCAAGTGCCTTAGCATTCATCTTGTCCTTCTCCCTGAACTTTTTAAATACTGTCTTCAGAAAAATCCTGGTGGCCGGCAGTCAGCTGACTCGTAGGGCTTGGACAACCTCTGGCCGCAGAACAGGGCTGTGAGCAGGCCAGGAGAGGGGCTTGGGGGTCCAATCTTTAGGATGCTCCAAATCACGGGCTTTCTGGAGACTGAAAAGGCCTCAGAATGTTTTTGTCCCTAATTTTTATTTTCAGTGGATTGCTAGGAAACCAAGTTTAAATAGGTTAAAAAAAACCAATATAGAATGGATCCGAGAAGCATTCTATCTTAAAATTGTATATATATTATATACCTTTAAGATATATAAATACATAATATGCATTTATTTGTATATATTTCTATGTATAAATTCACATACATACAGTTTTATATATTAATATAATGATCCATAATATATAAAATATATTTATATATTAATATAATGATCCATAATATATAAAATACATTTATATATGTATATATATTTAAATAAGAACAATTGATTAGAGGAAGATGTAGCCTGGAAGAAACGTTTTGTAGAGTGAGAAGCCACCCCCAGTCTCACTTCCTGGCAGTTTCTTTCCAGAATGATAGACCTAAGCTGTGTGCCAGGGACGCCAGGGCATGTGGATGAGCCTCACGCACTGCACTTGCCTCCCTGCCCTTTCCCAGGACGTGTGCCTCCACCTCCTCCCCTGGGCTGGAGGACTCGCCCTCCTCCTCCACATCCCAGGCTCCTCTTGTCTCTGTCTTCCCAGGCAGAGATAGGGCCGTTGTCCATCGCAGTCTCCAGCAGGGTTGAGTTTTGCCACAACTCTTCCCCAGACTGGACTCCTCCAGGGTAAGAACCGTGAGTTTTCATCAGGGTTCCCAGCTTCAGATCCAGGTCTGGGCCCCTGCCCTACTCGATAAATATTTACAGATGGAGATTTCACTGGTCATGCCAGCCATGTTCCCATCCCTTTACTCAGTAAATATTTACTGAACATTTTCTCTGTGCCCGCCCGGCACTATCCTGCATGCTGGGGGTCGAGGGCTGAGGATAAGAACGCTCCTTCCCTCATGGAGCTTGGACTCTAGTGCAGGAAAAATGACAACATGTATCTATATGAATAAAGAAATAATTCAAGATTGCACTGAATGTTTTGGAGAAAATATAGTGCTGGGTTTGAGAGTGCCCCGAGAGGTGGGCGAAAGCTAACATCAGGGCTGGCTGCTTTGCAGAGGGAATGATCCAGCTGAGACCTGAAAAATGAGGAGGAATCAGTTCTGTATCTAGGGAAAGTGTATTCTGAATGGAGTGTAGAAAAATTGAAACAAACAAACAAACAAACAAGACCAAAAGTGGAATGATGCTTCACTGTTTTGAACCTGAAATGAAGAAGTCCAGTAGGTGTTGACGGTGGCAATGAGATGTTGGCTGGTCAGTTATGATAAAGGCTTTAGATTTTATTGTAATCATAATGGCAAACCATTGGAAGGCTTAAAACAGGAGAATCATATGGCATTTTTCATTTTCCACTTTCAAACGATGACCGTGGATGCTGTGTAGAGAACGGGGGAGAGTCCACGAGCCAGCTGTTGGGCACCAACGTGGAACTGTGACGAGGACGGTGCCTGAGGCCGCAGCTTACAGGAGTGGCCGGGGCCAAGATACACACCTGGGAGACGTCAAAACGTCAGTTTTATCTAGGGCTGTTGGGAATAGGTGAGATGACCTTAGGGAGATAGTCCAGATGGAAACGAGATGGAGGAAAAGGAGATAAATAAAATGCATATCCGGGGTTCCGGCAGAGATGCGGAGTTGGCAAATGAGACAGAAGAAAAGGCTGAAGTTGGAGGAGCTGGTTTGTGCCAGGGTCACCCAGAGACGGCAGTGTCTGAGAGACACTGGCCAATGGTGCTAAATTCTACTCAGTAGTTGTGTAGGATAAGAAATAAATAATTAATAAATTTACAAAGATTAAAGTTATTGGTGACTTTGATAAAAAAAAAAATTTCATTAGATTAGTGGCCGCAAAGATCTAAACAAAATAGGTCGAGGAAAACATAACATGCAAGAAAGTGGAAATAGCAAGGATCGTGTGAAGCGAGTGCGGGAAGGAAACGAGGACAGCGCGTGAGTG
The DNA here is from genome assembly GCF_041146395.1 of Eulemur rufifrons. NCBI lineage: Eukaryota > Metazoa > Chordata > Mammalia > Primates > Lemuridae > Eulemur > Eulemur rufifrons. The sequence goes on along the minus strand of NC_091001.1, from coordinate 111,962,057 downwards.
AGGAGTGGGGTCTAAACAGGTCTGCTGCTTAGAAGGGTAACCACAGCGCATGCGCGAGGTCAGGCACTGGCGGAGGAAGGACCCGGTCGAGGGTGAGGACACCGCAGAGACCAAAGCTGCTGCGGGGGCAGGTTCTCCAGCGCATGGGAGAGGACGGGGCGCGCACACAAGGAATGACAGGCTTTAGAAAGAAGCCAGAATCTCTCTGTCCTGGAATGGAAACTCACGGTAAGTGCACACAAATTCCAAGAGATTAGTTCATCTCTTTTCAAGTACGAGATGAGGTCATTAGCTGAGAGTTGAGGACAGGAGAGAGCCAGAAGTTGAAAGAGAGAGAAGTTTTGAAGTAGTCAGCTCTGGGAAGGGGATACTGGATTTAGTTGGGAAATGTCATGTGTGTCTGTCAATGCCTTTGTTCATAGGCTGGAAGGGATATTATACACATGTATGCACGTAACTGTGTACATGTTGGATGTATACACACCTGTGCAAACGTATCCAGCAGCATGCGGTTACAGAGGAGCTGCGTGGGGGTGGCTGAGAGTTGGATTTGACAGGCTTAGCATTGTTTCACTGAGAAGGACAGAGGACAGAGGGACACGGGCATGAAGGCGTTTTATGAGAGTCACAGAGCGCAGGACAGTGCAGTCTAAACCAGAAAAGGAGTGCGTGAGATCAGGAGCATGAGGACTTGAGTGTGTGAAGATGGAAATTCTAAGCTGGGCGCGGTGCTGGCCACAGGTAGTCCCAGCTACTGGGGAGACTGAGGTGAAAGGATCATTTGAGCCCAGGAATTCTGGGCCAGCCTGGGCAACACAGTGAGACTCAGTATCTAAAATCAAACACAAACAAACAAGTAAACAAAACAAGCAACAGCAGCAACAATTAAAGCTGGAAGGACCCCTTCCTGGAAATCCCGTTGGCGAAGCCCAGTGTCCAGGCATGACCACAACAGCAGTGGGCAGCCAAGCTGACTGCGGAAGAAGGATCACGGGACAAGATGTGACTAAAGACTGAAAGCCCAGAGGGCTGACTGACGGCTCATTTGTGTTGCTATCGAAGCCACCTGGAAGGACGCCAGGGACTGGGTGGAGAAGGGAGCAGGAGCCCCGGCTAACAGATGAGCAAGAACGAGAGGGAGTTTGGTAGATGACAGAACAAGACAGGATGAAGGCCGATTATCTGTGTTCAAAGGAGATTGGATCATTTATGAAAGAAGAACAAAGAGAAATGTTTTATATCAAGCATATTCCTATGGAGGAAAAAAACAAGAAAAGTAAAGAAAAATGTTTTATTTTAAACCTAACGTTTTCTTAGTGCAGGGTCCAACAATACTTGCTGGTCAGTAATGAGAATGTTGTCCCTCCCTCCTTCCTCCTGTGTCTTGACGAGAGGTGGATGTCCACTGCGAGGCTTCACTGGGTGCTGGACCCTTCTCCAACTGGGCCATCTCCAGTGAGCCAAAGCCTCTCAAAGCTTCCTTTACATAAGAGCATGGAGCACTACACACAGCCGTGGGTTTACGTCTTGAGCAGCTATTAGGTACTATGCCAACCACAGTGGGGAAAGAATAAGACTGAAGTCTACCTTACCTTCTGGAAGAAAGCATAGAGGTGTGACAAATGCCATAACCAAGGCTGTTGAATGGTACCGTTAGAGCATAAAAAAGAGAGTCACTAACTGCATTTTGGACTCTTTAGAAGGACTGACTGTAATTTATGCTTAGCTTAAGTGGCAAATAAATATTTACTATTTATAGATGGAAAAGAGAAAGAAATTCTAGGCACAGAGAACAGTACATGCAGACACACAGTGCTCTCAACAAGCCTGCTGTGACCTGGGGAGGGCAAGGGATCACGTGACTGATGCCCAGCATGTCCATGCGTGGGTGTGGGAAAGGTCGGGATGGGGGCAGAGGAGACATTTAGTAACGCAGCCTTTCCAGACTGAACTCTGGCCCTGGATGTAATGTGTGTCCACTAACCTTGTGTCTAGCCGCACTCTCCAGTCCCTAGAACGCTGCTGTCTACATGAGAAGTGGCAATCAGCTAAAAGTGAAGTAGCAACCTTACAACTAGCGATGCCAGACGCTGTAAGTGGGTTCTGAGGAAATGCTCAGTTAGGTGTCTTGTCCTTAACATGAGGAAGGAGGCATGTCAGTTTCTCCCATAGGTAAAAATCGCACAGATGTGCACCAACGTGGGAACAATAACCACACCCCCACCTTCTCTCCTGACTTCTAGATCCCCTGGGATGGGATCACCAGGTCCGTGGTGTGGTATTCCTAACTCTTACAGTTGTTTCTGAAGTAGCTATTATATTCTCCATTGGCTCCAGGCTGAAGTTGTGCTAAGGTCTCCATTATAGTAATACTAGGAAAGATGATAATACCAAAGCTTTTGTAGCATTTCATAATGTATAAAACACTTTCACAAACATCACCACATTTACTTTGAGACACGGTGTATGGATAATATTAACTTTTATTTAGAAATGGACTCAGAGGCTCAGAGCGTTCACACGGCTACAGAATATCTATGGACATGGCTATTAATTTGTATCTTGGTGATCTTGAGTTCTCAGTTTTTAAAATCACCACATAAAAGGAAGCCTCACAAAACAGTTATCTGTTCCTGAGTGTAAAGTCAGATTGTAATAGCTCCACTCAAAGGAATCATCATTCCCCCTGATCACTATGATTTTTCAAGAGTAATAATGATCAACTCATTAACCATGGTTGCCTTAAAGCACTTTGATAAAATCATATTCAGACTACTATTATTTAATGGATATTTATTTTAAAGAGCTAGTCACTCATGTATTCAGATTACAATAACTCTTCTGCTCAATCTTCCTTAAATGGATACTGCATTATTTTCAAATGCATTCATGCAATAGAGTAACACAAAGGCAATTCCATGGATACACAAAGCAAAGTTGAATGTTAACAACTAGGTCTTTTATGTACTGATTTAATATGTAGCAACTCTGAAGTTTAGAGTCTAAACCAAATTGAGTTTTCCTAAGCTGGAAGGTAAGTGATCATAGCTTTGTGGTGCTATTAAAAATAAAGATAACACCTCACATCTCCATAAGAACTGGGCTCTGCTTACTCCCAGAGTTTTTATAACTGCCTTTCCCCTCAGCCAGAGTCATTTGGTCCCTAGGCTACAAATTTAGCCTTCCAGCTCCCATATCAATTGTACCCAGGGATTTTAGGAAATAACCTGCCTCTACACTCAAGGAGGTTTTAATGGCTATCAGCTATGATTCTGGTCATGTGAAAGTTCTTAGAGATAAAATGCTCTTTGCCATATTTTCAAGGAGTCAGAGCCTAGCAAGTGGTAGGAAAAAGTCAGCCAAGACTCCAGTACAGGTGTGGCTGCTATGCCAGAGGGGAGGAAGAAAGAGGTGCTACAGAGACACGACAGAGAAGACACTTCCCCAAGGTGGTTGGGATTGCTTAGAAAGAAGAAATATTTACATACGTCATTTGTAACCCATATTTTCCAGAATTATACCAGATGGGGGAAAATAGGACCTCTGTAATAGCAGCAGTTGCAAAAGTTAGATTGATGGCTCAGTCTCAAACAAAAATCTCTGACCCTATATCTCAAGCTCTTCTGTTCTTATTCAAAATGTATTGGAGTGACGTTGTGCATGTCTACAAATGGCATCACCACATTGCCCCTCAGGTGGCTGCTGTGAAAGGATTCTGGCCACTGCAGGGGCCACTGCCAACTCCCGGACACCCCGCTATTGCTCCAATACTACTGCCCCAATGTCCTCTGCCACATATCAGGCCCTAGGTGGCTCCTCAAAGCTCCCCCAGCACTCTCCCAGGGGTAATGCGACAGTTGCCCCTGCTCAGAAGAGGATCAGGTGCTCTAGGAGTTCGGCACTCCACACATAGGCTTGTTCATCGCCACTAGATTCTAGTACAACTTTAAAATAATCCAATTTATGCTTGTGCTCTGTTATTGCACCTTAGAAAAATAGCTGAAGGGATCACTTTCAAATTTGGGGAATATATTTGGAGTAATCTTAAGTAAAATATAAACTCTACACATTTATTAAATTCATTTGGGGCAAACCCTGGGTGGGGGTAGAAAGGTGCACAACAGAGATGAGCAGTCTTTGTGGAGAGAGGCTAAAATTGAAATACAGTGTGACGACTTCGGCACTGCTCAGGGCAGACAAACACAAGTGAGCAAAAACGTAAGCTCTAAAACAGACACCAAGAGGCTGGTGTGCAAGTGCACCGAGGATGTTCAGTCAAGCTGCTTTTCACAGGGAAACTCTAGGAATGCTCCAGGGTTAGTTGGAGCGACCTTTTATTTATTTAATGATGGTTTAAAGATGATACCAATGTGTTAGTAGCCAGAAATCTGAAGAAATGTAGAGCATTACATATGTGCGGCAGCCGAGAGTAGCTACCTACCAGGTGCGTATCAAAGACAATAGCCGTGAGATCAGTGCTCATTTCATGTATGTCAAAAGCATATTTGAGAGCAACAATACTTAGGGAGGATTATGAGAAATATATGCATTTGATCTATTAATCTACATACTCTACTTATTCTTCATTCATTTAATTATTTTTTTAGTCAACGGATACTTATTTAGTCTCTACCATATGCAACACACCATTCCAGAATTTCGGAACCCAGTAATAAAAAAGAGAAGCTACATTTCCATGTTTAAGAAACATATATCCTCATGGGGAAAGAAAAACATTAACTAGGCTAAAAATAATAAGTGCAAATATCAACAAATATTATGAGGACAGAAATTGGAATGGAGACAGAGTGGGGAAGTTAGGCAGAGGGCCGCCGTCTGGGAAGGGTTTTGAGAGATGATCTTTATTCTGGGAACCGAGTGCTGGGAAGGAGGAGATGAGAGAGGACCTGCAGGGACACCTGACAGTAGAGGTGACAGCAGGTGCAGAGGCAGCAAAGACAAGAAGCAATGAGCCTATCGTTGGGTCAGTGGGGCCAAAGTATGGTGACAGAGAGGGGTCAGTGGGAGGAGAAGGTGGTAGCCAGGAGGGCAGGGGTGCGCAGGCACCAGGCGTCACGCTCTGTCTGCGACTGTGGAGAAACGCGAGCAGGAGCAGCAGGACGGTGGGAGGTTCTGCTGCCGCCCGGAAGGGAGGGGACCCCGTCATCTGTGGGAACGCAGAGCAGCATCATGGAGCCCACTGTCGTAGGATTTTAACAAGTAAGACTTTGTCACGATGCCATTGGTTTTCACTGATAAATGTAAAGAAACACCCCCGACAGTGCATTGCTGTGTTTATTTTAAACAGGTGGGGGTGGAAGCAGACACAGTGTGCGTCATTCAGCACATGCCACAGTGTCTCCCGCAAAAGAATTTGTTGGGAAAAAGTAACTGGAGCAACTGACTTTAATCTTCTCCTAATGTCTTAAGAAATGTACTTTATCAAATATCCCCTTTATTTATTTTCCAACTCCTACTCAACTTGAACCATTTCCATTGATTTAACATGGATGGAAAAATTTCATGTAACAGATCTATACAGTTTGATGGATTTTCACAAAGGACACACCTGTGTAACCATTGACAAACAGAACCTTCAAAACCTCCCTAGCACTGTGTTCCAACTGACCTCTACTTATCTCACGGTGACGCACACATATAGTTATGTTTCCTTTCACATGCTGGTTGCTAGAAAATTTAGAATCACATTTGTGTCCATTGTTAGCAAACACCAGACCCTCATAGCAGGCTTTTATGGACTAATCTCCCATTCCTGGTTTAATTTTTATCTCTCCTTATAATCTTTGCCCTTCACTTCATTTGTGGCCTTTCATTTCTCTTATTTTTCTTAATGTCATTGACTATATCTCTGTCAGCCATGTCAATGTTTCCAGGAATAAAGTGATGAGAAAGTAGCAGCTCATGGAGGTAAAACGTGCCCACCTATAAGTACTGTGTCAGTCACTTAATGAGGTTTAGTCCAATCAATCTTGATTCTAATCCATAAACTAGAATTCACTTAACAACGTAGCAAGAAAACAAAAGTGACTCTTTGTTCAAATGCTTCAACGTTACTAAAACATATACCTAAAAAGTCTGCCCTGATGGGTCAGGTATCACGGGTCTTGGAGCCATGGCACATGCAGGACATTACACAGGCACACCCATGTGGCCTTCTCTGTCCCAGTGCCCAGGGGATGGATATTTAAGGGACTCCGAGACTTACCCTTTGCTCTCCAGTGCGCAGGCAGAGAGGTGTGAGAGGAAGCCTGGAATCCGTGGCCAGCTGTCCCGTCCAGGGAGGGCATTGGCCACTGACCAGGAGTGACCCGTGCGTGCAGTGACCCCTGCAGCCACTCAGGGGTCCCCGTGCTCATCCCTGATCTCCAGCGTGGTCTCTGCCTGGCCGCTTCCTGTAAGTCTGATTGTCCAATTAACAAAGTATAGCCAGCCTAAGCTAAAGACGCATTTAATCATTTCATCTATTAGGAGTTTCAAAAAATTTATTGATTTTTAAAAGAAAGTTTTTACTTCAGAACTTTTTTAAATTTATCAAAAGTATGCAAAGACACTACAGAATTCCCATATATTCCAAACCCAGCTTTCTCTATTTTTAACATCTAACATTAGTAGGAGCATCTGTTAGCACTGGTGAGCCTGTATTGATATACTATTACTAAAGAAAGTCTCTATTTTATGAAAATTTCTTTAGCTTTTCACCAAATGTCTCTTTCTGTTCCAGGACAACAGGTCACATCTGGCTGTCATGTCACCTTAGGGTCCTCTTGGCTATCACTGTTTTCAGGCTTCCCTGGTTTAGGATGACCTTGATCCCCTTGGGGGATTACTAGTAAAGGTATTTTATAGAATTTCTCTGAATTTGGGTTTCCTGATGCTTTACTGAGCTCGAGGGAGAAGAGGCAAAGTCCATTCTCATCACAGCACCTAAAGGATACACGCTGTCAACGTGGCTTATCGCTGTGGGTGCTCACCTTGATCACCTGGCCCAGGTAGTGTGTGCCAGGTTTCTCCACCATGAAGTTGCTCTTCCATGCTATGATCTTGGGGAGCAAGTCACCATGGGCAGTCCACACCCACACTTGAGAGTGACGAGTTATGCTCCTTCTCCCTGAGGGCAGAGTAGCCACATAAATTATTTGAAATTTTTCTTCAAGGGATATATGTCTATTCTTTTCCATTTATTTATTTAACTATTTTTTTTTTTAGCCCAGTGTGGACTCATGGATATTTATTTTCTAATCAGAGTTGTAAGATAGTGCTACTTTATTTAGGTTTTTGCTCAATTTGTTTCAACTTCGGCCACTGGAAGCTCTTTCAGTTGACTTCTGTGTCCCATTACTGTGTTTTGTTTTGTTTTTATTTTTGTTTCTTCTTTTTACTTTTTAAAAAGTTTCTGGTGCTATAAGCTGCAATGGGATCATCTAGTAAAATTTCTGCCTGGGTCTTTTAGAGCAAACCATCTCTCCAAGGAGCTCTGATTCTTCTCACCGGAGAATGGCACTAGAAACCGAGATCTGGGTATCAGGTCAGCTCCCTGCTACGGGAGTGTCATTGCTCCTAGATCTGCTCAGCTGGCAGAGAAAGACAATATATGTGTGTGTACTAACATTTATGTATACACATTATCTATAAATATTTGCATGTAACCTTCTGTATCTGTATTAAGCTAATCAGGAGTTTATTGAATGTCTTCAACTCTAATCCATTACCTCATGGATTATTCCAGCTTTCTGTCTGTGTTTATATCAAACTGTCCAACAGTGAGAAACTAGACTCCTACCATTTTCCGTACAGTTATTTAAGTATTCAACTCTGATACGTATGTAGCAGTATCAGAATTGCTAACCTCTACCCCATGAGAAACAACTTTATCAACTAGAGTACAGTACTTACATACAGGTTCTTTTGCCTTTAGTTTTACAGAGCATTCAGACCATGGTACCATGTAGGAATCTTAGCACACTCTTACATACTAAAGGCAAAAGTCCACTCATTTCCAAATTTAGACTTATTAATTTTTATTTTAAAAAGCCACAAAATATTTATTTATACAATACCTAATGTAAGCATCCATAAATATATTTGTTTTTTGTTTTAATGTATGTTTTTTTAAAACATTTTTAAAAAAGAACCCATAGATGACTGATTCATTTACCAACTTAAGTAGTCAGGAAACCCCATCACTCAAGGTTAAATATCATCACATACAACTACATATGGGGTAGTGCAGCTTGAAAGACGTGAAGTTCAGCAGAGATAGTAGGAAGTGCATCAACTTTGGAGTCAGCTCTATCACCTTCTAGCAATGTGACTTTGGGCATGTAACTTGATCTGTCAGAGACTCAAGTCTCCTCAACTATAAAAGAGGGTTTATTGAGAGGATTAAATAAATATCCATGTGTCTTAGTTCATTAGGGTACTATTACAAAATACCATTGACTCAGTAACTTATAACCAATATTTATTTCTCACAGTTCTGGAAGATGGGAAGTTCAAGATCAATGTGCCAGCAGATTCTGTCTGGTGAGGGCCCACATGCTCATAGATGGTGCCTTTTGGCTGTGTCCTCATATGGTAGAAGAGTCAAATGAATTCCCTCAGGCCTCTTTCAAAAAGGCACTAATCCCTTTATGAGGGCTCTGCCCTCACGATCTAATCACCTCCCAAGGGCCCCACTCTTAATACTACAGGTTTCAACATGTGAATTGTGGGGGGAGGAGGGCTGAGCACAAACATTCAGACCATGTACCATGTAAGACTCCTAGCATAGAAACTAATTTAAAATAGACACTCAAGAAATACTATATTCAGGGTTTTTTTTCCTTTGTTTTTATTTCTTTCTTTCATTGTCTCTAGTTTCTTACTTGAGGTTAACTCATTGCCAGGGCAAGCAGCCCAACCAATGTATTTCGGGCTACAGCGAAATCTCACTCTTGAATAATCTTGGATTGGGTTCTTTCATTGCAATCCTCCCGAAGTGCTAGCAGTTTATTTTCCACAAAAGAAAGGTTTGATTTCGAACTGGCACAGGAATCCAAGCTGAAATCCTCACTGCACACGAGGGATATTTCCTACGGAGAGCTCATGCTTTAAATCGGTGCACTGCAAACTAACACCCCATTTAACAAACGGAGCAGAAAAGCTGCTCTGAGCTGCGGGGCCGGGGGCTGCCTGTGCAATCGCCCGAGCTTCTAGGCAAGCTGGAGCAGTCTTGGCTTCAGTTAAACAGATCTCAAAAATATCAACTCCCTGTGTATCCACAAGCAGATTTTCTTATCAAAGTCATCCACCACTCAAAGACTTAATTTATTTTTCTGACTCAGTGAAACAATGGCTCTTTTATACAGTATCTGAATATTGTAAACCTAATAAAGGCAAGTGAAATCCTATCATCAAGTGTGACGGAGAACATGGGCTTTAAGTGTTTGGGCAGAAATGATCTCTGTTTCACAATATCACAGGACAGCGGACAGAAAGATGAATTGTCAGCACCGCACCTGGAGTGGAGTCTAGTAATCCTAGCCTCTAGCACAGAAGCCGTGGCATGGAAAAAAGAGAAAGATTTCTCAATTGTTGCTGTGCTGAGATCCCCGACAATATTGGGATATTGTTCATTCAACAGACACTTGGGGCGTGTGAGCTCAGTTCTTGTCTGTGCACTCACACAAGGAGGCTCAACACTCATTTTCTTCAGTGTTGAAGCCAACTTTGCAACAATGCCCCATATTGTTTCTTTGCACATGAAATCACTCTCTGGTATCAATAGACTGAACTTGATATATGTTGTGTGAGGTTCTGATGACACTTATATCCCTACGAATACCAGAGCTGCAGGATGTGATTTTATAGAAGATAAACGAGTTGGGCAATCGGAGCGGCCAATGCCTGGGCCACCCTTGTGGACAGCGCCTGGAAACGGGGCAGATTCTCGCATCTGCTGTCTCACTCCTTGCTACTCTCTCCGTGGCTGCCTGAGTTTCTGCCCCACGGCTCAGTCTGGAACCTGAAGTCTGGTCAGTTCTCTGGTTACGAGTCCCTGCTGGGTGTGTATCTATCTTACTGCTCAGCCTCTGGTTTCTCCACTTGCTCTATCCTCCAACACTGCTGCAATGATTCTCCAAGCATTAGCAGGTTCCTTCTCCTTATGGAGCTTACATCTCCTCGCCCCTCAACCTTTTTCCCCTTTTTCTTTTTTGGCCTCACATGTCCTTCGTCAGACTCGTGCTGCCCTTCCTGGCCTAATGCAAAGCCTTTTCCCTGTGACCACTGATCTCACTTGGCTTCAACATGAGACGTGTTAATTTTGCAACTTCACTTCAGAAACATCAATGGCACCTTATCAAACCACTACAGTACTGCAAAGAAGTAAATGTGAAATTAGGGAGCTCATTCTTAAGCATTCTTACACACAGTTCTTTTGCCTTGAAGTTAAAGGCAAAAGTCCACTTCTTTCTAAATTTATGTTTATTAAATTTTATAAAGAAAAATAATGCCACATGAATATTTTATTTATACAATACCAAATGTAAGCATCCACAAATACCTTTGTTCTGTTTTTCAGTGTGTGTGTTAAAACATTTTAAAAAGTAACTCACAGGTGACTGATCCATTTACCAGTTTAAATAGTCAAGAAACACTATCACCCACGGTTAAGTATCATCACGTACTGCCGCACGTTGGGGTAGTGCAGCTTGAAAGACATGATGCAGAGCTGATAGGAAGTGCATCGACTTTGCAGTCAGCTCTGTCACTTCCTAGCAATGTGACTTGGGGCTTAACTTGATCTGTTAGAGACTCAGTTTCCTCAACTACAAAAGAGGGTTTATTGAGAGGACTCAATGATAGTCCCGTGTCTTAGTCCATTCAGGTTGCTGTAACAAAATACCGTGGACTGGGAAGTTTATCACCGACAAATATTATTTCTGGAAGCTGGGACGTTCACGACCACGATGCAGGCACATTGGGTGTCTGGTCCGGACTCACGTCCTCACAGACGGCACCTTCTTGCTGTGTCCTCACATGGGGAAGCAGGGAGAGACATTCCTGAGAGATCATTCTTATATGTAGTTGTAGAAAAGGAAGTTTGGAACAGTCAAGCAGTTAAGTGACTTGCCAAGATCACACAGCTAAGAAGCTAAGAAGCCCTTTCCTATTTCTACAACACTAAATTGCAACCGATAGCTACTTCTAACAGTAGAACAAATCCCTTTGGTCCTAAAATGTTATGAATTCCTTACTGATATGGTGTTTACCTGAAAGTTAACCAATAGCCATCTGGTTATGGCTAACTTTATTTTATTCTGTTTTTTTTTTTTTTTTTTTTTTTTATTTAATTTTACAGAATCAAAGAGTCTAACAGTATATCTTGTTAGATACAGTATGTCCTCATAATGTATACATTATTTCTTGTACAATGATATGAAATAATATGGGAAATATTCATGATAAATTATTAAGTGAACAGTGCAAGTTAAAAACAATAGTTTCATATTTTTTTCCCCACCCCCCCTTTCCCGAGTCAGCACCTTCAAGTGTTACCACTCCCCAAACGGTGCGCAATGCACTCATTGTGTAGGCATACCCCCATCCCCTCCCCCACCCCCCACCTCAGTCTGATGTCCAATTGGTGTCGTTTCCAGATTTGTATTTAGGTGATGATCAAGGAAACCAATTTTCTGGTGAGTACATGTGATGCTTGTTTTTCCATTCTTGGGATACTTCACTTAATATAATGGGTTCCAACTCTCTCCAGGAGAACCATAGAGATGTTGTATCTTCATCATTCCTTATAGCTGAGTAGTATTCCATGGTATACATATACCACAGTTTACTAATCCAATCATGTATTGATGGGCATTTGGGTTGTTTCCACATCTTTGCTATTGTGAATTGTGCTGCTATAAACATTTGGGTACACGTGCCTTTGTTACAGAATGACCTTTTTTCCTTTGGGTATATGCCCAGTAATGGGATTGCTGGGTCAAATGGCAGGTCTACTTGAATCTGTTTAAGATACCTCCATAATGCTTTCCACAGAGGTTGCACTAGTTTGCAGTCCCACCAGCAGTGTATTAGTGTTCCTGTCTCTCCACACCCACGCCAACATGTGTTGTTTTGGGTTTTTTTGATAAAGGCCATTCTCACTGGGGTTAAGTGATATCTCATTGTGGTTTTGATTTGCATTTCCCTGATGATTAGAGATGTTGAACACTTTTTCATATGTTTGTTAGCCATTTTTATATCTTCTTTTGAAAAATTTCTATTCATGTCCTTTGCCCACTTTTTGATAGGGTTGCTTGATTTTTTCTTGTTGATTTTCCTGAGTTCTAAATAGATTCTTGTTATCAGTCCTTTATCTGATGTGTAGTATGCAAAAATTTTTTCCCATTCTGTAGGTGGTCTGTTTATTCTCTGGACTGTTTCTTTGGCTGTGCAGAAGCTTTTTAATTTAATCATGTCCCATTCATTTATTTTTGTTGCTGCTGTGATTGCCTTGGGGGTCTTCTTCATAAATTCTTTGCCTAGGCCAATGTCTGTAAGAGTCTTTCCTACATTTTCTTCTAGAATTCTGATTGTATCACGCCTAAGGTTTAAGTCTGTTATCCACCGTGATTTGATTTTTGTGAGAGGTGAAAGCTGTGGGTCCTGTTTCAGTCTTCTACAAGTGGCTAACCAATTCTCCCAGCACCATTTGTTGAATAGGGATTCTTGTCCCCAGAGTATATTCTTTCCCGCTTTGTCGAAAATTAGGTGACTATATGAGGATGGTTCTATATTTGGATTTTCTGTTGTGTTCCACTGGTCTGTGTCCCTACACTTGTGCCAATACCAGGCTGTTTTAAGAACCATGGCCTTGTAGTATAGTTTGAGGTCTGGCAAATTAATACCTCCCATTTTGTTTTTGTTGCTTAAAATTGCTTTTGCTATACGGGGTCTTCTTTGATTCCATACAAAGTGTATAATTATTTTCTCTATGTCTGTAAAGAATGATGTTGGTAATTTAATAGGGATTGCATTGAATCTGTAGATCACTTTGGGTAGTATAGACATTTTAACAATGTTGATTCTTCCGATCCATGAGCATGGTATATTTTTCCATCTATTTGCAAGTTCTGCTATTTCTTTTCTCAGTGTTTCATAGTTTTCCTTATAGAGGTCCTTTACCTCTTTAGTTAGATATATACCTAGATATTTTATTTTCTTTGTTGCTATTTTGAAGGGTATTGAGTCTTTAATTTGGTTTTCCGATTGACTGTTATTGGCATATATAAATGCCTCTGATTTGTGTATATTAATTTTGTAGCCTGAGACTTTGCTGTATTCGTTAATCAATTCCAGGAGTCTCTTGGTTGAATCCTGGGGGTTTTCCAGATATAACATCATATCATCAGCAAAAAGTGAGAGTTTGATCTCTTCCTTCCCTATTTGGACTCCCTTGATTCTGCTCTCTTGCCTGATAGCTCTCGCAAGGACTTCCAATACTATGTTGAAAAGTAATGGAGACAATGGGCAGCCCTGTCTGGTTCCAGTTCTAAGTGGGAGTGCTTTCAGTTTTTCCCCATTCAGTATGATGTTGGCTGTGGGTTTGTCATATATGGCTTGTATCATTTTTAGGTAGGTTCCATCAATGCCTATTTTGTTAAGCGTTTTTATCATAAAAGCTCATCCCAAAGAGAAATACCAGCTCCCAACCATTTGACACAAACCAGACTCAAAACACCAACATGTCACAGGAAGAATTCCAATTATGGATTATAAACAAGCTGAATAATATACAAGAATCAATGGATAAACAACACAAGGAAAACACAAAAAAAATACAGGATTTGGAGGAAAAATTCACTAAAGAAATTGAAATATTGAAGAAAAACCAAACTGAACTCCTAGAAGTGAAGAATTCACTCAGAGAGCTACAAAACACTGTGGAAAGTCTCAAGAGCAGGGTAGATCAAACAGAGGAAAGAATCTCAGAAATTGAAGATAACTCCTTCCAACTAAATAAGTCAGTCACAGAGATAGATCGAAAAAGTAAGAGAAATGATCTGAGTCTTCAAGAAATGTGGGATTATGTGAAGAAACCTAACTTGAGAGTTATTGGCATTCCTGAGGGTGAAGAAGATAACAAGCAAGGGTTGGACAAGCTATTTGAAGACATAATCGAGGAAAATTTTCCAGGCCTTGCCAATACTCTAGACATACAGATTCAAGAAGCTCAAAGGACCCCTGGGAGATTCATAGCAAATAGGAAAACACCACGCCACGTAGTCATCAGGCTGACCAAAATATCCACTAAAGAGTCACTTCTCCGAGCTGTAAGGAGAAAGAAACAAGTAACTTACAAAGGAAAACCCATCAGAATTACGCCAGATTTCTCAGCTGAAACCTTACAAGCAAGAAGAGGTTGGGGCCCCATTTTCACGCTTCTGAAACAGAATAATGCCCAGCCTAGAATCTTGTACCCAGCTAAGCTAAGTTTTCTATATGAAGGAGAAATCAAGACATTCTCAGATAAACAAAGGTTGAGGGAATTCACCAAGACAAGACCAGCCCTCCAAGAAGTACTCAAAAGAGAATTATTCTGTTTTTTATAAATTTACAGTCAACTGATGACAACAGATACTGTATGACTTTATAAAAAATGCTGACGTAGGTTGTCTATGTTTCTATCAGGAATATACAATTTTCATTTAACGCAATATAATAAAAGTAAGAGCTGATATTTGATGGGTGCTTGCTGCATGCGTGCCCTAGATTGGCACTGTGCATATTTTATGTTACTTAAACTCTGCAACCACCCTGTGCTGCCAGGACTGTTGTCCCCATTGGCACAGGAGGAACCTGAAATTCGGAGAAGGCAAATAATATTTGCAGAGTCACACAGTGGCAGAGCCAAAGCAGCGCGCTAAGAGCTGCCTCATTCCCCATCTAATATGCCTCATGAGCATCCTTAACACCAGGGCTGTAATTGTAATTTACCAATTTAAAAGTTTCTTCCCTAGGCCAAATGCCACAGAAATATCAACAGTGGTCATTCTAAGTGTTTCATGAAAATGGCAAGTAAGTTGATTCCCTAAGAAGTCAAGGACATTATCTATAGTTTTGAATTTTTTTGAAAGAACTCATAGGTTAAAAAAAAAAATTAGAAAACAGAAATATCTCGTAATTGTATCTTTATTTTGAAGACTGTGTCACTCTTCTGTGGTCTTTCTGCCTTAATTAATGTGACCTGCTACTGAAGGGTTTCTTATATCTTTTGAAACATACGTCAAGGCAGCCGTTCACCTGAGTGATGTATTGTGCTCATACGTCATCGGCCGGTGACAGCTCAGCCCTGTAAATAAAGCTGTAATTTTATTACTGTCAGGACTTCAGATGAAGGCATTTCTCCTTACAGGAAATGCATCAAACATTCAAAGCATCATTTCTAATATACTTCCTAAACCATACTCCCTCTTCTCCTATGGGGCAAGATCTTTTAAAGCACAGGCCATCTAAATAGAATTCAGAATAAAGAAGTATGAATTTGTGGGATGCGAATCCCTGGTAGGATTCACAGGAGAGGTAGGCGGCTTGTTTTACCGGAAGGGCACCAAGGGTGTTGGTGTCTGAGGGATGGCCAAGGCGAACCTCTGAGGACTCCCAGTCCCAGCATCTCAAAGGACCCACACGGCACGCAAAGCATCAGTTCTCTAAGGGGCTCCTTGCTCTCACGACCTGCAGTGCTGTAAGTCTCAGTTGAATGTCATATCCACTCCCAATTCCCTGAAAGGCTTTTGTGCTACCTCGTCGATTCTCATAGTGCTTCCTGTACACATGGCCACTGGATCACTCAGCACATTTCAGTAAGATGAACTGAATACATGTCTCTCGCACTCACCGGACAGTCAGGCAGCGATCGTGATGTTCTTATTTTTGCATGCTTGTAGCTCAGCACAAAGTACAAGTGTAGCAAATGGTTGTTGAATAAATAAGTATTCACCACTGAGAAATAAATTCTTAACAATGGGATTAGGTGACTATAGAACTAAAGTCAGATCAACTACCCATTAAACTGTGAGACAGTCATTGGTAAGATCTCTAAGACAAAATTACAGTGCAGCTACTAATGGTCTAATCAGCTAATTGTACTGAGTGGTTTCATCAAGGCCATGATGTAGGGTGCTTATTGGGGTCAACTTTTCCACTTACACACAGAGCCTCACGTTCCTGACTTACGTGTATCCACGTTCTATCTCATATACTCAATGAGATATTATTAATTCACTGACATTGAACTTGTGATCATGAAAAATGGGATTTTGTTTAGCACACATTTCCTCATAGTGCAAATGAATAGCTAAAATAAAACAAATGAACAGATTTCATGAGGAAGTGTCTGCTGGCATCCTCCCAAATGTTTAGGATGAAATGGCTCCTGGGACTCCACCCTGCCTGGGTCCCAACCAAGCAACACTGCTCCTCATTAGCAAGCAAAGGCTCTGTGAAATAGGACCCTTGATTCCCAGAGAAAGAGAGGGGAATTCAATTTTATTTATTCAAACCACACGATAGGTAATGTGCTAAGTAGTTCAAATGTAGTTTATATTTAAAATTGTGTTTATGTACTTGTATGTAGTAAGTATAGTTTCTGATTTATATTAACAGGAATTTTGCAATATAGTCATGATCCCCATTTTAAATGAAACAAGTGTCATGCTAGCTATTCCAAGCTAGTGTGTTGACAAGGCGATTCTCATTGACTTCAAAATCTATATCCTTCCTACCATCCAGATACCTTCTAAATGTATAAGGGAAGATTTAGTTCCCAGAAGGAAGTGATGACTTGCTCAAAGCTGCTTTTTTTCATCCATTGAGTGACTAGGGACCAAACACCAATGAGAGCTGGCTGCTGTCCTTGGTGCTGGGAATCCCACAGGAGAAGAGGTAGGTCAGACTCTCGCATTCAGAGATTAGACCTTTGACTATGGGCTTGATAATCTGTTCTCTTATATCCAGTGCACATAAGAATTATGCACATAGTATGCATTATTATACCCCCAGATGCTTTGAAAATATTCAATTCAAAAGAACACATTGAATGAATGAATCTGATTTCTGAATCCCGACTGAAGTGAAGGGGCAGTTGGATAGCATCCTCTCCACCTGCAAACACACTGTTGGGGTTCTCCACCAGCTCTGTTCACGCTCTAGCCCAGAACATTCCTAAATGCTTAATCAGCAAGCTGTGCAAGCAGATCTTCTCTTTTAGTTTTTACCAAACCCTTGCTACCTGAATAGTTTTACATTTATTTGTTATTTCATCTTAGAGATTCCTGGAGTTCCACTCTGATCCTAAGGGTACTGTTCGGGGTCTCACAAGTCTAGCCAATGATGACTTTTCATGAATTTCTTAGAAGAATGACTAGACTTAATTTTGCAACTACTTGAGGCCAAGTGGGCTGGATTTCTGGCCTCTTCTTGAAACAACAGAGACAACATATGGTTCTAGTCAGGATTTTTTGAGCCCTGTCCCCTGCCAGTTTGCCATATCCCATCCAGCCAGTTCTGGACAAGTTTGTAGGTCATGTTCCTTTCTCTATTGATTACTAGAAGTTTTCTGTGTCAGCAACCATCAAGCTTTGGGATTTATAACTAATATGTACACATATACAGTAAAAATTTCTATATTTTTAATAAAATACTTTTCTGAAGCCCAAGTTTAACTTTCAAAATGATAAATATGGTATTGCCTCTCTTTAAACAACTATAAACAACAAAAAGGGCAAAAAATAGAGACAAACTCCATCTACAGTGAAACTAAGAGAGAGGAGTAACACATGTGAACACAATTAATTGAGGATTTCAGAGGCTCCTGATTTCAGGCAATGTGGACAGAAAATGGCACCTGGCACACACTGGGTTCCCTGGGACCCACTTTGGGGATTGAGGGAAGGAGCTCCACAAAGACCCAGTTAGACAGACCATAGTGCCGAGAGCCCCTCAAGGTGGGGCATGATGAATTCGAGAGAATCTGTGTTGTGGGAGCTCCTAAGTGTCAATTTCTGCCAGATACAGAAAAGTAAAAGCTAGCAAACTTGCTCACAAATACAAATCTATGTCACAAGCATATGTGCATACTAACATTTTCCTGGTAAAAGCAGAATTTTTTGTTTGTTTTCTGGCATACATTTTATATTTCTTTGAAAAAAACTATACATCATTTTATTTTATGTTTAACTATTTATGCACATATATTTAAAACACACCCCTATATATGCATATAAAACTATTGGTAAATTGCTTCCCTTTTTAAAACCAATATAAATACATAGAAACTTTATAATGTGTTTATACCCAGGACGCTCTAGTAAACCGGCTCTCCCAGGGAGTGAGAGGCATCCTGATGCGTAGCCTTTGCCAGTTTCTGCATTGTAAACACTCTCGCCACGGCCAGCTTCAAACTGCCCATGTTTTCATACCTGCCTCACAGAATTCCTGAATATTTCACAATTGGCCCTGTGGCTGCAGGAGCCAGCGCGGCACACTGGGACCCTCTGCCTACACAATCACAGACTCCTGTGAGGGTTCAGGAGTCCCAGATTATCCCTTCCTTTTACACTCACGATCCCCCTGCAAGGTAACGGATCAAGATATCTTCATCTTTATTTTGCAGATTAGAGACAAAAACATTTTCAAAAAATCTGAAGAAGATTTAAAAAATTAACACAAGGCATACAAAGTATTCCATAAATGCTTGTGGATTTGAATACTGATGGTGCAGATGGAGGAAAACACATAACTTGGATGCTTGGGTACCTGGAGAGGAAGCACCTGAGAAAGAGGGGGAGCTTCTCCCCGGTCTTCAGTGGGCCCTGCTAGACCCACCCGTGAGAGCTCGGTTCAGGGGACCTGCTGCAGGGAGGTCCCCGTGCTATGGTCTTGGCTGGAGGCTTTGTGCCCAAGTCCAAGTGTGGGGGACTCAGTGCCAGACAGCGGCCCCCCTGCCTCGCAGGATGTGCCCATCAGCCCCTGAGAGCCCACAGATGTGCCTGCACACGTGACCTGTCTCTTTCACAGTTCAGGAACTTTTCCTCTCACCTGTGCAAAGTTAAAGCCTTATGAAGTCACTTCTCAGCTTTTCTTTCCCCAGACCACATAATCCATTTCTCTGGGGTCCCTGGGGCCATTTTCTCACCCTCCCCCATCACTCAGGTGGCTCCTGTTTGAGAAAACAGGAATGAGCATCTAGGGAAAGGGTCACCCCGACCCTGTACTGCAGGGCACAGGAAGCCAGAGGGCCGAGGAAAGGAGGCTGCGGCCCCTTCTCACGGGGGAATCTCTCTTGCTGGACTTCCCCAGGCCTGTCACCTCCAAACATTGCGGCCGCTCTGTTTTCCGAGCCTCTGCTTTCTGCACCAAGGGAACGCCAGACAACCGACAGAGGGACCTTAGAAATGATCACACTTCCCTCATTTTAGACACAAGGAGACTGGGATCCAATTAATTTAAATAGCTTGCTTAATATCCAACAGAGTTAATAGAAAAGATGGATTAGAGCCAAGATGTCTTAACAAATCCATAGTCCAGTGCTAAGTGTGCTCTGCAAACAGTGAACTGCAGCTCTGCCTGGCAGGAGAAGATGATAACAGCAAATAATTGAATATTTTCTACATTGAACCTGCTGCCATAAAACGTATTGGCAGGAACATTTATTTTATTTTATTTTATTTTATTTTTAATTGACACATAATAATTATACATATTCATGAAGTACATGTTATATTTTGATACAAACATATAACATATAATGATGAAATCAGGGTAATTGGGACATGATTCACCTGAAACATTTATCATCGCTTTATGTTGGGAACATGTGAAAACTTCTAGCTATTCTGAAATGTAATAAATTATTAACTATAGTTGCCCTATCGCACTATTGAACACTAGAACTTTTTCCTTCTATTTAACAGAATTACCCCTTCACCAACACCTCTTCATTACCCCTTCCCACCACCCTTACCTATCTCTAGTGGCCACCGTTCTATTCACTACCTCCTTGAGATCAGTTTTTTTTAGGTCCCATATAATGAGTGTGAAAATGCAATATTTGTCTTTCTGTGCCTGGTTTATTTCAGTTAAAACGATGTCCTCCAGATCCGTCCATGTTTCTGCAAATGACAAAATTCCCTTCTTTTTCATGACTAAATAATATTCCATTGCATACAAACACCACATCTTTTTTATTTACTAGTCCCTTGATAAACACTTAAGCTGATTCCACATTTTAGCCATTGTGAATAATGCTTCAATAAACACTAAAGTGAAAATATCTTCTGGTTACATTTTATGTCTTTGCCTCACCCAAGCGAGGTTTCGAGGCATGCCCTTACTCTCTACAATGCTCACCGTGTCTGTGACCCTTAGTTGTGAGTTTGTTCCCCCCAACCCCCTAATCCCTGGAGAATATTACTACCGTGTGAGCACCATAGTGTTGATCAGTTAGTACCAATTTGACGACAAGTATATATGTAGACTATTCCTCCGGTCTTGTGATACCTCACTGCAGATAATGGGCTCAAGCTCAATCCAGGAAAATATAAGAGGTGCTAGATCACTGTCGTTTCTTATAATTGAGTAATATTCTATTGTATACATATACCAAATTTTAGTAATCCACTCATGAATTGATGGGCACTTGGGTTGTTTCCACATCCTTGCAATAGTGAATTGTGCTTCCATAAACATTCGGGTGCAGATGTCTTTAATATAGAATGTCTTTTGCTCTTTTGGGTAGATGCCCAACAGTGCTATTGCTAGATTGAACGGTATTTCCACTCCCAGCTCTTTGAGGTATCTCCAGACTCTTTTTTTTTTTTTTTTTTTTTTTTAGACAGAGTCTCACTCTGTTGCCCAGGCTAGAGTGAGTGCCGTGGCGTCAGCCTAGCTCACAGCAACCTCAAACTCCTGGGCTCAAGCGATCCTCCTGTCTCAGCCTCCTGAGTAGCTGGGACTACAGGCATGCACCACCATGCCCGGCTAATTTTTTCTATATATATGTTTTAGCTGTCCATATAATTTCTTTCTATTTTTAGTAGAGATGGGGTCTCGCTCTTGCTCAGGCTGGTCTCGAACTCCTGAGCTCAAACGATCCGCCCACCTTGGCCTCCCAGAGTGCTAGGATTACAGGCGTGAGCCACCGCGCCCGGCCCTCCAGACTCTTTTGCACAGAGGTTGCACCAATCTGCAGTCCCACCGGCAGTGTAAGAGTGTTCCCGTCTCTCCATATCCTCGCCAGCATTTGTTGTTTTGGGATTTTTTGATAGAGGCCAATCTCACTAGGGTTAGGTGAGATCTCATTGTGGTTTTGATTTGCAAAGTCTCATTCCACACTCTCTCCCCAGCTCTGGGAACAGTGACCAGAGCATCATTTGCCATCCACACGTACCTGCTCTTGCTCGAGGAGCCTCCTTTACTCTTTGTCCCCCTGCACAGCTTCATGAGGACAGGTAGTGTTGAGGAGAAAACTGGTATCTTTTCCACTTACACCTTTTTCACAGTGTTTGTGATAGAAATCCTAACTTTCAAGTAGCAGAAAACCCTCTGGAACGAATTCAAATACAAGGAGTGTGTGGCAGGGGCTGAGTGGTATCTGAGACTTAGGGGAGTGCTGTGCAGCCCAGTGTCCTGCAGGGTTCGACTGGAACGGATGCGACTCTGTTCTCTACGGCTACCGGGACCTGGACACTGCTAACGCGTTTCGGTGGAGCAAGTCTGCCCATGATGACACAGGGAAGGGCCACGTTTTAGCAACCATTGCTGTGTGACCTCAGGGCAGTCACCTAACCTTTCTGAGCATTATTCCTCCACTTGTAGGACAGTGGATAACTGCTCTTCCTACCACAGACCAATTAGCCTAACGTTATGAAAATGTTTCAGAAGTTTAAAATAGGATATAACATAAGATTAGTTTATGATAATCAAGACTTCGCCCCCTCCCCTCAGGCTGAAAAATGCAAATCAGATGAATAATAATTGCCCTTGATCTAAAGAATTTCATTAAATTTTCACGTCAAGCGCCATATCAGGATGATCTGGAGTAAAATAAACCCTATTTAAAAACATAAAAGTTTTTAAAAATTATAATAAAATAAAATAACAGATTCCTTTTCAAATACAGACCTTAAAAGGTTTTGTGATTTTCAAATCAGATAGAAATGAAAAGGCATCTAATACCTGTCCTAAATTACCTGAAGGCGGTTCGACTAGGTGGAGAGCCGGCTTAGACACTCCTGGCAGGCGAATTGCTTACCTCTGCCGTGCCTCTTGCTCTGACTAAAACAAAGAATCTTTGAAAGAATTTACTTGTCAGGTGGTGTTATGTTTACTAGACTTAATCCTAAGTCTTAGAAATTAGAAAGGCCTTAAATCTTGATCCTCACATGTCAAAAGGACGTGAAACTATTTTAGAGCAAAACAATGTGCTTTGGAGGTAGCCTGGGGGCAACGTATGGACACAAATTCTTCAATGTTTTCAGTTTTATCCCTGGAAAGAGGCATAAGCAGAGAGCAGTGGCTACGTGCTTTCACGGGTAATTTCATTCAACGTATTTCTTCATTCTAGCTGGAATTTAAAACACATTATGGATATATAAACAGTGTCATAAATCATATTAATTTTATTACCTACAGTGACTCTGAAAACCAGGAGAGATATAAATTAGTACAAGTTCTTTCTTCCTTTAACATCCATCTACTGATTCATTCATTCATTGGACAACATTTGTGTAACAAGCATGTTGTGCGAAGAAGTATGGAAGGTTCTGGAGTTAGCCTAGATTATGTGCATAGAATTAACTATTTATGCTTGCTCTCATATGGGCTTTATAGTCCAACTAGACAAATAAGATAGATAAATAGATAGAAATATATAAATATAGATAACCAACTAATAGATAAAAATATAAATAGCTAAATTTCCAAGTCTGGGGCAATGCGAAGACTGTAGGAAGAAAAACACTGGGTTGTTTGAGAGGGAACACAGCCGAGGCTGTTTCTCAGAGGCACAGATGTTTGCTTGTGTGCTCTGTGTCTGAGGGCCCTTCATCCCTTTACCTGTCACCTCCCAGTTCTCCTAAAGCTCCGGTTCCCTCTCTGGACAGGTCTTTTTAAGGCTAGTGGGATTCCTTGACATCCCGCTCAGCTGGGAGATGCTGGAGGCTGGCCCTGCCTGGCTTGCAGACTGCTTTTCTATCTAGGGGCCCAGGCACAATCTGTGAAAAGAAAAGTTTGTTTAATAATTATAAATTATAAATCCCCAGGAGTAAGAACAGGGCCTATAGCTCCTCTGACGCATGATTAAAGTGTGGCCAGCACACCTTGATTAGATGCCAAAGTTATTGTCAGATTCTTTAGGCAAAATAGCAGGGCGTTTTGAGATTTGCGGGGAAGATGTATACTTACAGGAGTCAAATGTATTCAGGGTGAAAAATAAAGCTTTTAGCAGACACTTTGCTACCATAGTGCTGGACAGTAATTTTAAAAGGCATCCCAGCACTAAGAGTTGTCATACATTTATTATGAGATTCTTCCACCCCACATCCCTCTCCATATGATTATTATTTTGTCAAAAGAACTATTGATTATTTAAAATAATACATTACTATTGCCCCTTAAAAAATTTTAACACAAAAGGAGCTTTCTAAAAAGCAGCTGGACTTCCTGATCTCTGCCGTTAACCCCCGGGAGGTATGATTGGGCTCTCAGTTCTTTGGCTTTCCTTCCTGCCGCCACCTGCCAACCAGAGAGCCACCGCTGCCCGCGCCCACGGGCACTGTGGAGGCCAGCCCTCCAGGTGTGGCCCTTCCGAGCACGGACAGTGAACTTGTGCTTTCCCTGAGGACTAAGTTGTCGGTCAAGAAAATAGAAGGTTCTCCACACCTCCTTTCCTTTCTTCCCTTTTATTACCCCACAACATTCTCTGATTTTACTACAAATAAGGAAGAATCCTGTTTCAAAAAATAGTGTAGTCAAAACAGTGATGCAGTACAAACTAAAAGCAAAAGAAAGACACAGAGTGTCTTACGCCTGTGACCGTGTGACATCATCGTGAGACAGATGTGCCCGGTGCTGCAGGCTGTGCTGACACTGACACACCTGTGCACGACTAGGAGAGCAGGGTGGGAACCGGAACAAGACCCTTGAGCGATGCTCACGAAGATGCTCACGAAGTCATTTTATCCATAATATTTTTTTTAATGGCGATGACTCTGAGGTCTGAACATAGAAGAACAATGAAAGTATCCTATCCAATAACATTTTAGTGAAAAGAAAAGCCATCGTTTCAAGTTATGCGCACATCGTAATTACAGTTAACAGTAGGTGAGAGGAGAGAGGCCGTTGCCAGGAAACACCTACACGCCTGGCTGTTGCTGTAGACGGTGCCTCCATCAGCAATGATTTATTATCATTTTGTAGGTGAGGAAAAAATCAAAAAGTTTAAGAAACTAGCAAAAGTCCCCTAATTAGATGCTGAGCGGAGATTTAATACCAGGTTAAAATGTCTAGAGGTCTGAATTCGTCTGTTCTTCAGAGCTCTCTATACTTTTTCAGCGATTATTACATTCTTTTTTTTTTTTTTTTTTTTTTTTTTGAGACAGAGTCTCACTCTGTTGCCCGGGCTAGAGTGAGTGCCGTGGCGTCAGTCTAGCTCACAGCAACCTCAAACTCCTGGGCTTAAGCGATCCTACTGCCTCAGCCTCCCGAGTAGCTGGGACTACAGGCATGCGCCACCATGCCCGGCTAATTCGATTATTACATTCTGTGGTTGATATTTTCCTTTTTTAAAAAAGTCTCCTCTACATTATTTGTGTATTAACAGGAAAAGCAAGAACACAAAAGAGGCAGAAAGCCCGGGTGGGAGCCCGATGGGTGAAAACCCGCCGGCCCCCTCGGATGGCAGCGTCACCTCGGCAGGGTGGCTGGTGTTGTCTCTGGGGGGAACAGTTTGTCCGTGAGGAAGATGCTGGTGAAAACAGTGCTTGCAGGGGGAGACAGTACCCGTGGCCAGAGAGCCCTGCGACACTTCTCTTTCATAAGCTCTCACGTCTGTTGCCTCAGTTGATTTTTAAATTTTTCAAAGGCGGAAGGGATTTTAAGGATTGGCCAAATGATTTCTTGTTTGTTGATAGAAAGACAGAGGGGTGACTTGCTCTAGTCTCATAACCAACACCGGAGTTCAAGGCTCTTCCCTGAGGCCTGTGGCTGTCTTCCTGGAGGACGTGGTCTTCCTTCCTCACCTCTGCTTGTTCTGTCCTCTGCATCTCCACTGGAGCCCCATTCCCAAGGGGGTTGAGGGGCAGTGAGAAAGGTCTGTCCCCAGCCAGCTGATCCTCCTTCCCTCTGCTGCGCTGGGCACCCCACAGCGGAGAGGCCCCATGCCAAGGGCAGGCCACGTCTCACCGCTACCTTCTCCCGCGGCCACGGGCAGGAGGGAGGCGGCATGTGGCCTGTGAGCAGCTGGTCCATACACAGACTCTTACTTCCCAGAGCTCACAGAGTGCTGCCCAGCGATCTTTACATCTCCTGCACACGCTCAAACACTTACGCAATGGGCTTCAGTCCTACAAATTATCTACACATTGACAATGTCTTTCCCCCTGTATTTAAGGAATCAAATTGCTATAATTCTTTAAAATACCATGTTAGCTGTTATGCAGATAGGCGTATAGAAATGTATCATTAATACAAAGTAAAAAGAGAATAAATTGTAAATCTTGAATCTTAACTGTACCACCACCACCACACATGCCCACTCAAGTGCATTGACTTCCCATGACCAATGCGTGTAGCCAAAGAAAACCCTGTGATCCTAGGTCCACCACACATGTTCACTGAGCATGCACTAGACATGAAGACCAGCAATGCTTGAGTATTGAATTATATGTCAGGCACTTAAAAATCAATCCGTTTAATTGTTTCAAAACAACTTTTTTCATACAAATAAATGGAAAGAACATCATCTAGTGCCTTCTCATGTTGCTTGTTTTCCAGGCACTGCACAAATGTACCTGCATGATCTCAATTTTGCAAGGCTGGCACGGTTTTGACATCTGGCATGTCCCAGCCAGTCAAAAGGGACTCTTGGTCCTATTCCCACGTGCCCCTATGCCCATGAGCACATCCAAAGTGGGACAGGGAAGTCTGCCCTTCTTTGAGTTTGCACAGTTTTCACATGCAACTTCATACTGGTGGAATTTTTAAGAGCGAGATGATTTTACATTCAAATGTTTTTAAGCCTAGAGTCATACTTTCCTTGCCGATATTGTTTTTTCAGAAATAGGTAGGTTTCTAATCTACTTGATTCTAGCTAGTTCCATGTGTCAGTTTATTACTAGACCAAATTCTCAAACCTGCTTTAGATTTTGCCTAAGCCGATCTGTTCCATACTATTGATGGCTATTTTGAGACTACTGGAAAAACAGGCTTGGACAGGGAGATATCATTCTTAACCTGGGCTTTTCTCACTTACTGAGTCCCTCTGTTGAACTAAGGTTTGTTTTTGTTTTGTTTTTGCTACTCGAGACCATTTTAAATTGTGTCCCTTTCTTTGCAGGGTTTGGACATTCTCGGCTTTCCCCACCCTCCAAAGCTCCATATTTTGACTTTCTAGTTGCTCCCGTCTCTGCTCCCTAACCAGTGATGCTTAGCCTAGGTCACCTGTATTGCAGTGTCTTGCTAGTGTCAGCAAGTAAAAGCCAATCACAGTAACCTTCTTGTTAGGTCTGTCTGGATGATCCCTGCTCCTTGGTTCCCAAGAGCATGTCAAGAAGTCCAGAAATAAGGAAGAGAACTTGGTGCGTGTTTCATAGAAACAAAGGAGACACCAAGGAAGCCTGGGAGGGGACAGGGAAAGCACCTGCTTGGGAGACTCTGCTAGACGAGATTCCTGCCAGGCCACCGCACCTGCTCCTCCTCCCAAGGCCAGTTGGGTCCAGAGCGGAGCAGAGCAGCAAAACTGGCCTAGAGAGTGACCTCGTATTGACATTGGTCCAAGACAAACATTCATCCCAAGGACTGAAGAGTTAGGTATGCATGAAAAAACTGAGACCTTCTTTCTGTGATATTTAAGCTAGAAATTCCGAAAAGGTCATGACAGATGGGGAGAAAATAGATGGTGTTTTTTGCACCCCTTGGGCGAGAGGCCTCCAGCGTGTCAGAGGTGACTGCGACCAACTCTAGCCTCGCAAAGCTGCTGTGCACTGGGCACAGAGCAGCCAGCAACCCCTCGCATTCGTGCTGTGAAAGTGCCTCCCGCAGCCTGGACAGCAGGTGAAGAATCTCTAGACAGCAGTTTCATACTTGCTTCTGCCAGTCAGTCTCCTCGGGGTGACGGCAGCCTGGGACCGGCTTTTATATTAATTTTCAACTTAAAGATTCCCTTAGGTCTTTGGTTTTCTGTGCTTCATTCTTTTCTGACACATGGAATTTTGTCTTTCTTACAAGCTAAAGGTCGCATTTTCTAAAATGTTCATTTTATCTGGGATTCCAAGGTATTTCTAGAAGGAGGCTCTTCAGCTTCTACTAACTTGACTTATCCCCTCATTATCTTCTCTGAACCTCGGTTTCCACCTTCACAAAATGGCATGATATCTAATTTGCATATTTCTAAAAATGAGAAATAATATATGTGTGAGTGTATGTATGTATACAAAAATATATCCTATACATTTACATAGGATATAAATATGTACTATATATTTATATTTATCATATATTTTACATGTACAAATATACATTTTATACTACATATATATTACCCAATAATACTTACCATAGGAGGTAAACTGTTTCTTTTTCAGTGAAACAACTTAATAGCCACTAACAGGGGACTGAGAATTCAGATTCAGAAAATGGAAATGAAAGGCGTGTTCAAAGGGTGGAGGGCATTGAAAGTTTCTCATTGTAGGACTTGAAACCAATTTTTCTGACTCCTTGTCCACTTCTCTTTGCACTACTATGTGTTGGGCTTCGGGCCAGCCCAGCGCGCAGAGACACTGTAACACAACACGGGTCTTCCACAGACACAGGTTTCCAAGAGTGATTTCCTTCACGACCACCCGCGAGGAAGAGGAAAAGCATCCCTGAAACCCTCAGTCTTGAATTTAGAAAGCTTTACCCCTACAGGAAAATGCCTTGAAACATAGCTCTGCTGGGTATAAAAAGAACTTTATTTTGCATGGCAGTCTGCTATTTTATTCCCTGAATCCTCAGTCCAACTCTATTTCATGCTGTGTCGACTCTCTCTGTGATTACTCCAGTGTTCAGGTGCAGAGAAGTCAATGTTTCATGAAAGTGCTGTCCCTGTCAGTAGCATGCATATCATCTGGCCTCCCGAGCTGTCAAAGAACAGATTGCGGAATTACCATTAGAATACAGGAGTTTGTAGCTGCAGGCAGTAAGTGCAGAGCCGGTAAGCATATGTCCCCAGCATGATATTTTAGCTTCATACGAAGCCGTAAAGTGGAAATAAGCCAACAGTGCAGCAGCAACTGCTAACTGTTCTGTCTCTCCACGTCGCCACACTGCGCCATATGTCTGGGTAATTCTCAGGAAAGGGGGCATCACTTTTCTTCAGCCGACTGAGAGCATTTCCCAAAAGGGCTCAAAAAAAGTGGTGCGAGACGGTGGTTGCGATGACCTCACTTACTTTTATTGTCCAACTTGCCTCCTGGAGCTTTCATTTAACTCTGGTAGAAAAGTGGATCACCTCTCAGCATTAATTATGGGGACAGAGTAAAAGTGTTCATAAAGTGAGAAAAAAGTTATCTTAAGGCTCCTGGATGTCTAACTCTAGGTAATTAATGTTTGCTTCAAAGATTGAATAGAATTTCAAAAAGAGAAAGCACTAGATATTTATATTAGTCTTGAAGTGATATCAATTTTTTCAAAGATATAGAAATGATTAATGCCAGCCTGAGTGGCCTCTCAAAACATGAGCCTTACCTTACTGCAGAAGAGACAGAAACTGCCTACTCTGGATCCGTACCAAGACGCTTCCGTGCAGCGAGGAGAGCAGAGGCTTTGGGACAGGTGGACGTGGATTCAGGTTTCAACTCTGCCAGTCCTCCACTCTGTCCTCAGCAAGAACGAGAACTCCAGGAGTCTCCGTTTCCTCAAGTGTAAACAGAAGATAGTATGTCACAGGGATGTTGTCAACATATTCCCAGGGAGCGTGTAAGAAGTGCCTAGCATGGCAAAATTTCACAGGGACTTAGTAAGTGTCAATTATTTTGTCCTTTTTTATGAAGTCATAATATTTAATCCCATGTTAGAGAATATTGCACATTCTATTATCTCAATGTATGAGTGAATGAACTGAATTTCAAAGAAATCAATTCAATTTCTCTATATCATATAATTTCAAGGGAAAAAATTTAGATTTAAACCCAGGACCCTATAACTTCAAATCCCATGCTAATTTCACTGTACCATGAAGCCTTCCTAACACACTGAAGCAAACGGCATTCCTACACGAACTACATTTTTTAGTACTAAAAATTCCATACTTTATTCATGCCACATATTTGTGAACTTGTATTTATTTTTGACAGCATGGCAAATGCATATGCATAGTACATTATTTCTATAATTTTACCAATGGCATATCAGTCTAAAATTCTTATGGGTAAAGGTGTTTATATTAATATAAACTATACAAATCAGTGTGATACTCATGGGGCTTTCCTTGGAATCATAAAAACTTAGAAATTAATGGCAGGAGGCAGTGTTAGTTCTGATCTGGACCAACCCCCTTGTCCAGCAGGAAAAGACTATACATGAGCCTAATGTGTTCTCTGTGCAGAACAGTATCTTACTATAGGCATAACTGTACATGAATCCTATTTTGTGACACAATCTCATGTAAAACCATAATATGATTAATGTCTTTCAAAATTATCTAAATATCTTTCATTAAAAATGCATTGCTAGCCTCTCTGAGTTGATTTTCTAATCTGTTAGAATACAAGTAAAAATACCTACCTTGGTGGAGTTCTTTCCTGTTTGCCCACAGACCCATGTGCCCCTCACTCCTCAGCCCCAGGAAGGGGGTCAGTCCCTGAGTCTAGGTCCAGCCAAGGGCTGTGAATGAAAGTAAAGTGTGTCGCTTCCGTGTAGATGCTCAATAAACAATAGCAATCAATGCAATCATAATAATCCCATTAGCGAAAGTATGTGCTCTTTCCCAGTTAGGCTTCGGTTTGCTTTTCCTCGCATCTGATTGGTTTATACAGACTTCTGCCACAGCACGCTGCCTAGTTTTCCCACCTTCAGTTTTCTTCATCCTTCCTTATGCTTTTGGGAAAAAATATTCTTTTGTCTACACCGTAGTTGATTTTGTATTGAAGGCACCTCACAGTGTGACCCCAAGCTACGTCTCCAGAATCATGGGTCCTAGTTCTCAGCCTCATCCCCTTCCCACCTGTCATGTACGTGAGCCAAGCAAGAGTCCTCATCTTTTCTCAACGGCAGTGGCTCTTTCGCAATGTCGCACCTTTGCAGCTTCTGTTGCCCCCATGGCAGTGTCCTTGAAATCATCCTCACAGGCACCAGATCTCGGAGACGCCGACTCCGAAGGCATTTTTGGAGTCAGGGCTAGTTCTGCTGGGTGACGTTACCCAGGGGACTCCTCCTGAGACAAACACGCACCCCAAGTCAGCGTACGAGGGACCTCTGCTACAGCTCAGGGGGGGATTTACTTGAATTACGCAAATTATTAAGTGCTGTAAGTATTCAATCATCTCGCCTCTACCCAGAGGAGATAAAAGAATAAAGCAGGAATTATTAGAAAGGAAAAAAAATAAACTTGCAACACAAACGCTGGGAGAAATATTTCAGGCAGAGAAGCTTAAGTGCGTGAAATGCCCTCCGGACAAGCACAGGGGAGAGCGCAAATGAGTTGGGCGAGTGTGCGGCCCTGGTGGGAGAGACGTGAGTCTGGACAGAGCGTGGGTGTTTCCATCACCCTCTGCCCTCGGCTAACACATCACTCGAGGAGAACTGCTGAGGCTGGTGAAGTCGATGCTTCCTCAGTCCCTCCTAGTTGTGGGCGCTGACTCTTCCTCTCCTATCTCTTTGGGTTGACACAGTGCAGAAATGCAGCCTTCCCCAGCAAGGCCAGCCTTCGTTCCCACCCTGCTCTGTGCTTCTGAGCTTGTGATCTTGGAAGAATTGCTTTGTCTTTCAATCCTTTGCAACCTGGAGATTGGAATCTCAATCACAGAATGCTGCTTATTTATTTATTCAATCATTTACTAACTGAAGTACTAGAGTGCGGATCCTCTGATAGCATCCGGCTGGCTGCTGGGTTTGGGACCCTGGGCAGAATGTCAAGGCCCTTCTCGTGGGATCTCTCAGTCCAGTGGAGCATTAAATAAAGTCCTGAGCGGGAAGTGCCCCTTCCGTGCCTGGGACGCAGTAAGTGCTCAGCAAACCTGGCCTTGGCCCCCAGGCCCTTTCTCTTATCTTCCCAGCGCACACTTCGGTGCCTCCGTCCCCTGTGCATCCCGGGGACGCTCACAACAAAGCTTTCTAATTTCTTTCCCAGTGCAGAGTGTGGAGACGAGATGTGGATGAGCAGCCAGATGGAGGATTTCTCTCGGGAAACTCCAGCTACTTCCTGCAGCTGCTGAGCCGAGGCCTCATTTTCCAGGACCCGGTTTAAGTCCAGCTCTCCACAGCCGCCGCGCTTCGGCGCCTGGCTGGACAGAGCCGCGGGACAAAGGAAAAGCCCGAGTCCTCATAAAGCCAGCAAAACACAGTGACAAAATCCCCGGAAAACACCTGAAAAACTAAATTAAACCCCAATCTTCCCTTCCATCAAAATAACAACTTAGGACACCGACAGCCCATTCACAAAAGGACTTCTGCTCCCTACAACAAAGATATTAGTGTTATGACCCCACCCCCCCTCACAAGGTGTCGCTCAGACAGGGAGAGGATTTATCCTAGGGTATTAGTCAAGGTCGGTTCGTTTTTTTCTTCTTTTCTTTTTTAAAAATTTCCAGCAGTAGAATCTGACTGTGGCTGATTTAAGGAGAAAACAAGTTCATTGAAAGGATGTCAGTAGGTGGCAGAACTGTCAGGTGGCCCAAAGCAGCAGTCTCCAAGCCGTGCAGGGAAGAGTCACAGCCACACCATGCCCCGCACCAGGTGCGTAGAGGCAGCGGGTGGCCACCCCCAGACCCTCAGTGGGTGCCACGGGGCACGTGTGGCACCACCATCAACTTAATGCAGTTAATTTCCACCTCCACCTGCGCGGCTGCCACTTCTGTGCTTTGGACTAGGGACGCACTGTGACATGCGGTCTCAGGCCAGGCGGGAAAGGGGAGAATCTATGAAGTTTCCCTTCCGTAGGAGTCTGTCTCTCATTACAAGTCAAGCAGAAGGGAATTCCCAAAACAAGTACAAGTTCCTGACGCTAGAAGCCAAGGCGATGATTGATGTGTGTTAAAACTAAGTCCCTACAACCTATGTGGGCAGAGTTTGTTCTGAAAATTTAGTTCCAATTTCTAATTCAGTCTTCTTTCCACTGTACTGTTCTGTGCAATAAGAAATGGGGATCCTCTTTCATTAGTGCTATTGTTATAAAACAAAGCCTCCCACCATTTCTTAATCTTTTATCATTTACAAAGAAATTCCTTTTCACGTGACCTTTATAACTACCCTGGGAGGTAAGAAGACCAGCAAATGTACCTCTATTTTCTTTTTTCAGATATGAAAACGTTTGATGACTTGTGTGAAAGCGCTTACCATGCTGAATTTAAACTTTCTAAAGTGTGTCTGATTGCTCTACTGGTTTGGGAACTTTGTTCAGTTTGGTATACCTAATTCCTGGCATAGCCAGGAACGTTTGTTTTGTTTGGCTTTTTGTTGACTGATGTATCTCTAATGCCTAGAATAATGTCTGTCTCAGAGTAGGCACTAGAAAATATTTTTAAAATAATGACATGGATAAATTAACTGATGGGCATTGGATCGCGCTGCTGGGAACTTGTGGATTTAACACTCACACCTGTATATTTTCAGTCCAAGTCAGATACCTTTTATCGTGAATAGTTTCAGCAGTAAAGAAAATAAAGAATAAACTACTATGCTCTCTTCAAACTCCGCCACACCCCACGTGTCTTCTCTTTAGCCTAAAATCATCAAAAGCCCTTTTTGCTACCAACCACCTTCTCCCTACCTTGTCCAGTTCAAACTTCGAGATCACAAGGTAAAGCTTCACTCTCCAGGCCCTCTGCAAATGAAAGCAGAGTGGCTTCTTGTCCTAGCGCCTGCCAGAGTTCTTCTTGCCGGAATCGCAAATCTCCTCTTTGCACCTTCACTCATGGACTCTGTTCAGCGTTTACCTTATTGGTCTCTCTGCGGTGTGTGCTACCACGGCAAAAACATTTTCTTATTTCTTCCCCAAATGTTTTATCCCGTTCGCTACCATGACTCTGTTCTTTGCTCTTTTCCTTCCTAGAGTGAGCTGCCCCCTCTCTTCGCAGGCTCCCCTGGTGGGTTCTCTGCCAGGACTCTCCTTTAGAGCTTGGCATGACTCAGAGGCCAGCATTGCCTTGGACTTATTTTCCTGATAGCATCTACTACGTACATAGCAGTCACCACGTGTTGTTCTGAGCACATCACACCTACAATTCATTTCCTCCTCATATCAATTCTAAGAGGGGATCATTATTAGTGTCCCTGCTGCACAGAGGAAGGCACAGGTCATTTTCCTGCTCAACACTGCAGAGCGTGTGAGCGGAGACACCAAGGAGTCTGGTTCTAGAACAGTGTTTTTAAGCTCTACTTTCAGATCCACCTTTTCTCTCGGGTGTGTGGGGGGCTCCCGAACATTGGCTGGGACTTGCCTCTAGCGGGGGGGCTCTGCTGCCGACCTCCACATCGTGGTTAATGAACACAAACTAAGGAGAGGAAGAAGGCATGGTATGTTTAGTATGGAAGAAAATACGGAGAACAAAAATGTGATATGGGGCAATGACAGTGGGCCCAAAAAATTAAAAGAAAAAGATATGCTGAATGTGATTTGAAAAACAGAGCTTAGAGACAACTTTCCAAGTAACGATCCAGTGTGGGAGACTCGAGATGGGCGTGAGCATGTCCTCCGTGTGCCCCAAACTTTTGGTGCATGTTGCTAATAGTCTACTTACTGCCTTGTGTTGTGAGGACTTGTACAAATATTTGTCTCTGCCACCATACGACAATCTCTTTGGGGGTAAATATTACGCTGATAAAATCAGAAATGCTAAGTTCTATCAGCACCAGGAATGTTGACGATGGTGAATCTATTAAGTCGGACATTACGTTGTTGAAGTTATGTGGGCACCATGTATCCTAGGGAAGCCAAGGTGTATGCCTGTATTCATTATGAAACACAGCACCCAGTTCTAGCAGGAATATAATGCAAACAAATAATTTTAATATAAATATCACAGAATTTGAGTGGCAGTCACGTTGGGGAGCTTGTGGTGTGAACAAAGGGACATCAAAATAAACCCCTGCCCTCAGATATCTCTCCTATTGGCTTATGATATTCCAGCTATCCAGGTCATCGAAAGCCCCTCTGAGTGCCCGGGAACCTCTTCCCACATGACAGGCCTTGTGTACAGGTTATTCCTCTTCACGGAACATGGCCTTGTTTGAGGAAGTAACGGTGTCACTGACATAGGGGATGTCTGGAGCTCGAGGAGCACGTGAGCTCCTGAAGCCCGTGTCTTCACTGCACACGTGAAGAGATGGATGCTGTGTAACGTGAAGCCAGCGTGCACGTGAAGGGAGAGGTTCTTTGTATATGAATTGTGTGACCTTGGGTAATTCATTTAATTTCCCTGAGCCTCAGTTTCTTTGTCCATTAAATAAAATTAGTGTCTTAGTCCATCTGGGCTACTGTAGCAAAATACCATAGACTGGGGAGCTTCTAAACAATAGAAATTTATGCCTGAATAATGTGGGAGGCGGGAAGTCCAAGGTCAAGGATATGTATGAGAACTCTCTTCCTGGATCATCAAGGGCTGTCTTCTCTGACATGGCAGGTGCAAGGGGCAAGAGCTATCTGGGACCTCTTCTATAAGGTCGCTGATCTCATCCCTGAGGACTCCCTCATGGCCTTATCACCTCTCAAAGGCTCCGCTCTGAATACCATCATCTTGGGAGTTAGAATTACAACATATGAACTTTGGGGGGACACGGACATTCAGACCATTGCATTGGGTGATATATGTTGTAGGATGGTTAGAAATAGTCAGCCCTTTGTATCCATGGATGCTATATCCACAGACTCAACCAACTGCAGGTCAAAAATATTTTTAAAAATACAACAATAAAAAATAATACAACTAAAACCAATATAGTATAACAACAGCCTACATAACATTTATTTTGTAGTAGGTACCACAAGCAATCTAGAGATGATTTAAAGTGTACAGGAGGATGTGTGTAGGTTATATGCAAGCTATGCCATGTTACATAAGGGGCTTGAACATCCATGGATTTTGGTATTTAAGGGAGGTCCTGGCACCAATTTCTCATGGACAGAGAGGGACAACTGTAGATATAAAA
The DNA here is from genome assembly GCF_041146395.1 of Eulemur rufifrons. Classification (NCBI taxonomy): domain Eukaryota; kingdom Metazoa; phylum Chordata; class Mammalia; order Primates; family Lemuridae; genus Eulemur; species Eulemur rufifrons. The sequence goes on along the minus strand of NC_091001.1, from coordinate 111,926,435 downwards.
TGAGCTACAACCATTTATCATCAGTTTCCTATAAATAGTAGCCATTACCATTAATGCAATGAGCAGGACATTTAGTCACTCAAGGAGAAATACATAACTCAGCTCCATGTTCCGAACATTATCCATCTTCCTGCAAAGCTGGAAAATAGACCGGGTTATAAAAACCTGCACTGAGATTATTTCTCCTTGAGATTGATTTAAATACCCTGATTATTTCCCAGAAAGGCAAGGCAGCATGCCATCTCCAAGAAATTTGTAACGCCTTGAAATTAAGCTCTACATTTTCCAGGAAATGAGAGGCTCACATGAATACCATGTTTTAATATATAAACTATGTCATATAATAGAAGAAAGATGCTACAATTTCACGAGTGTTTCAGATGGCTTAGAACAAGGTAGAGAAGGTTCTCAGGACATCTATGCCTGACGTGAAAGGTGCAAGTACTTTCTAAACTTCCAGAATTCAAGCTTCATTGCCATGAATGGATGGCTCTAGACTCTTTTTCTGCAGCCTGATCGAAACTTTAAGAAACACCTGCAGGAATAGATTCCCGTGTCAGTCGTTAGCTTCCCCTAAAGGATTGCGGATTCTGCAAGAACGGAAGACAGCCTTATCCATGTGTTTACTACTACTCAGTGCCCAGCCCATGATGAATATCCAGTAAGTATGTGCCAAGTAAAGCTCACTTGAATGGCTTCTTTTTTCTTCTTCAGTTGTTGAGCGAGAGTTTAGAATGCAAGTTATTTCTACCATTCCCCCATCAGTGTTATATTATTGAGGTTTTCATGTTTGATGTTGCATAAATGCTAAGCAGGTGCATTTGCCTTGTAAGCAATATTCTGCTATTCTCCACTTCCTCATTTGCTCAATAAGTAAGGTAATTTATGTCTCACGTATAGAATAGATTTAGAATAAAAATCTTTCACATTCACTCACACTAAGATGTAGATGACTGATATAAAATCCTAACCTGATGCTAAGAGGAAGTAAGAGAGAAAGGAAAGGTATAGAAAAGCAGAGGACCCTGTGTCATGTGAAGAAAAATACACAAAAAGAAGCAGTCAGGGACTCCCGGGACAAACACAAATCACTTCGTAATTTTCCTTGAAACAATCGTGGGCATGTCTTTACACAAAATAGAGAAATCTCAAAGATAAAAGCAAGAAATGATCAAACACGTTCTTTTTTCCTTCAATAGGCCCCAAACAGAGTTATTTTCTCTGCAACCGCTTTGAATTTTTCATTCTCATTCTCAAATAAATATACCTTAAATGTTAAAATTTAAATGTTAAAATCTTCCAATACATAATAATTCACTGTGTCAAAAATGGAGGGTCGACATGATAAAGTAAGAAAAATAAAATGTAAATACAGAAAAACTTTTAAAGGATTATCGGTACTACCTACTGATGATGAGGTTGTTCCACAGCTGCACTGTCCAAAGCTGTCCTCCAGCCACAGGTAGCTACTGAGGTACGAACACACACACACACACACAGAAATATTACTCAGCCTTATCAAAAATGGAAATCCTCCCATTTGTGACAACATTGATGAACTTGGAGGACATTATACTAAATGAAATAAGCCGATCTTGGAAGAAAAATTCCTGCATAATCTTATTTACATGTGCAATCTAAAGAAAAAGTTGAATATATGGAAATAGAGAATAAAACTGTGGTTACTATGATCGCTGTGGGAGAGGAAATGGGGAGACGGAGGTCAAAGGGTACAAACCTGCAGATACGCAGTGTGGATAAATCTAGAGATCCAATGTGTAACTGAGGATCATCATTATAATGTTGTATTGTGCACTGGAAATTTGCTAAGAAAGCAGATTTTAGGTGCTCTAACCACACACACACACACACACACACACACACACAAAGGGTAATTATGTGAGATGATGGATATGGTAATTTGTTTAACCATATGGGCCATTTCAATGTGTATACCTAAACATAATGCTGTGCACCTGAAATACTAACATATATGCAGTAAATAATTTGATAAAAGTATTAATATATTAATAAATGCCATATTGAAAAGTGGCTATTTCCAAAAAGTACATTTTTAACTTTGATTAATTTAATATTGAATTTAAATAGCCCTATGTGGCTAGTCAGAACTGTATTTGGATAGTGTGAGATTAGAGAGAAAATAAAAGTTTTAGAAGGCAAGACATGAACTATTATAGTGTCTGAAGCAGGAAGAGGTTAGTGAATTAACATTTCTGGAATTAAAAAAGGCTCAATGCTATATATACATCTTTAAGAACATTCAAACAAGAACATAGTCTACCCTGAAATGTAAGCTAATAAAGTTGCTGGAAATAAAAATTAAGATTACTTCAAGCACTCTGGAAAAATAGCAAGTCACTTATAAGAGAAAGATAAAGTCAGACTGTATTTTCTGCTGTAACTTTTAATACTAGAAGACAGGGAAGGAGCAAGAAAAGATTACTTAAGGAAATGATGTGTGGTCCAAGAATTTTTACTGAGTTTTATTCTCATTCAATTAAAAGGTGACAAATTACTTTAAACTTTCAAGAATAGAGATATTTTTCCCATTAGTCCTTCTTGGGAATCATTAGAGAAAAGACCTCAACTAATAAAGAGTTAATTAGAAAAAAATCTTGGCTCTGAATATTGAATATTTAACTGCAGGAATAAAAATAAAATAAATTAACTATAGAAATTATTGTTACATAACACAGAGAGCATTTTATATTCCTTGACAATGTCAAAGATGAGAAAAATATTAATCAAAACTTTAAAGGCAGAAAGTACAATATAAAATAATGACAGAATTAGAACCACTTGTGTCAGCAAGAGTAATAAGTGTAATAAGTATTAACGAGCTAAGCTCATCTATTAAAAATAAAACAAACAAAACAAACCATCTCTAGATTGTATCACAAATAATACCACACTTTAGTCTCCATTTATTAGACACTACCAAAGCAAGTAATTATAAAAATTTGGAAGTATAAAAAATAGAGAAACTCATATCTGGAAAATTCAAATAAAAATACAGCAAGTTGATAAGTTAATAAAGACAGCTTTGAATGCTGACCAAAATAATCTAACGTATAAATTATAAAATAAGAGTAAATAAATATTACCTTTATTAAGTAAAGATTATAGCTCATAATAGAGGTAGAGCACTATGAGTGTTTATGCAACAACAAATTAGAATTAGTATTCATTCTGCAAAAATACAAAAGATAAAAGAAAAATGAAAACACACTAAAAGATGGTGATTTTTATTTATATACTTTTTAGTCAATAAAAAATACAAAGATATGGAAGATCCAAATAAAAGATAAATTTAACAGACATGCTAAATCCTGTACTCTAAAAAAGAGAAAATGTTTATATCAAGTAACATATTCCATTCACAAAAATTGACATAAGTACAGCCACAAACACATGCATACTCATACTTTAATACTTTACATTTGAAATGTGTTTCTGTCTCAAATGCTCTGACTGAAACAGGAAAGTAGACTCCAAAACTGGGGTCCGGCCTGAAGGCCAAGTGGGTTCTTGGCTTCAAGCAGGAAAGAATTCCAGAGCAAGCTGATAGAATAAAGGAAAAGCAAGTTTACTAAATAACAAAGAAACAGAAGGAAGGCTTGCCCCATAGGCAGAACAGTGGCCATCTCTCAGAGCAGCCCTTTGTGGGTTTCCAGAGTCTCATTTTATACTTTTAATTTAATTTTATGTTAAATGTAAGGATTATTCATAAGATTTCTGGGAAAGAGGTGGGGAGTTCCTGGAATTGAGGGTTCCTCTTCTTTTTAAGCCATGTAGGGTAACTTCCAGGAGTTGCCATGGCATCTGTAAACTGCCATGGCCCTGGGGGTGCAGGGGGTCTTTTAGCAGCTAATAGAGGGAGGGTGTTTTTGTTGCCTTCTGGGCAATAGCTGGTTTTGTCCAGCTTCTCCACCACCTCCTGTTTTGTCAGAGACCTTGGTTCAGGTCTTCTGCCTCTTTTGTGAGCAAGGCCTGCCATTTCCCTATCTCAGGATTACAATCCAAATCCAGTAGTTAATGACAGGGCCAAAAGCCATCAATGTGCTTGGCTCCTGGGTGTGAGGAAATACTCCTAAGTCAGAAAGAAAGTCCGATTGGATTTGCAAAATAGCTTAAATATAACAATAACGAACATCATGGATTTTAATATCTCTAGGCTAAAGATAAAGCAATGCCAAGTGGAAAATGTATAGTCTTAAAGGCAAAAGTTAACAACATTATAGGTAATCTAAATTAATTAATTATACTTCTAACTCAAGAGGTAGGCTAATACTCCTCTCCTCTCATAAAATGAGGAACACAAGAGAAAGGAATTAATAAAGACAAAAGCAATGCTGAATAAATAAAGAAAAAAAGAAAATATTAATGCAATTAAAGCATTCTGAAAATACCGTTATGGATTAGACGTTTGTGTCCTCCAAAATTCATATGTTGAAGGCCGGACCCCAAATGAGATGGTATTAGGAGGTGAGAATGCTGAGAGTTGATTAGCTTTAGATGAAGCTACGATGGGATTTGTGTCCTTATGAGAAGAGGAGGAGACTGGAACTTGGTCATTCTCTCTCTCTCTCTCTCTCTCTCTCTCCCCACCAGGTGAGGCGAAGCAGAGGGTGAGAAGGCCACCTGCAAGCCAGGGACAGAGCCGTCACCAGAATCAAATCCGCTGGCAGCTCCATAAACTGTGAGAAGTGAATGCCTGTCATTTAAGCCACCTACTCTGTGATATCTTGTTATAGCAGCTTGAGCAGACTAAGACGTAGTCCTATTAATTATCAAAACATATCATAAAGTTCTGAGAAATAAAACATTGTTTTAGTGGCACCTGGATTGGCAAAATCAAGGTAGAAGAGTAAAAATTTCAGAAATGGATCCAAACAGAGGGATTTAGTGTATGACAAGGGGGTGATTCAAATCATTGGGGAGCAATACATAATTTTAAAGTCTACTTTTTAAAAAGTATATATTATTTAAGAAAGAATGAAACAGTTTTAAATCAATAAGGTAGCAATCTAGGAGGAAAAAAAAAATAAAGTCAAGTGGGATCCCTACCCCACAATTTACAGCAGGATAAACTCCAAATGGATCCAGTATTTAAAGGTAGAAACCCGTGGCAAAATTCTTATATGATAGCATAGTGTGGCAAGCTTTTCCATATGTGACACAAAACCTAGAAGCCATAAAAGACTGATAATTACATAAAAATCAAAATTTCTAAATTAAAAAAATACACAAAAACAAATCAAAAGAAAAACAACCAAACTGGAGAAATAATGCAGAGAATAGTACAAGAAAAGGTTAAAGTCCCTAATATATATAGAACTTCTACAAACTAATAAGAAAAATGCTAACTAATCATAGAAATATGGGGGAAAATAATAGATATTTCAAAAGAAAACAAATGGCTTTTACTATACAAAGAGATATTTCAGCTCTTGTAATGAAAGAATAGTTCTAAAGCCAGTGAAATGCTATTTGTATCTCTTAAACTGACAAAGAACATGTAGTTTAATCCAATGTGTTTCTTAGGGTATAAGGCAGCCGACATGTCACAGGTGGCTGCTGGGAGGTAGACTGCCCTAACATCTACTGAGAGTAGCCTAGCAATTTCTATGGATATAAAAATACAATTAACCCCAGCAATTGTACTTTTGGAAACTTATTCTAGGGACATATTTGCACACATATGAAATGATATATGTGAAAGGTTATTTGTTGCATCTAATAGCAAAAGATGGTAAACGAGGCCGGGCGCGGTGGCTCACGCCTGTAATCCTAGCACTCTGGGAGGCCGAGGCGGGTGGATTGCTCAAGGTCAGGAGTTCGAGACCAGCCTGAGCGAGACCCCGTCTCTACTAAAAAATAGAAAGACATTATATGGACAACTAAAAATCTATATAAAAAAAAAAAAAATTAGCCGGGCATAGTGGCGCATGCCTGTAGTCCCAGCTACTTGGGAGGCTGAGGCAGTAGGATCGCTTAAGCCGAGGAGTCTGAGGTTGCTGTGAGCTAAGCTGACGCCACGGCACTCACTCTAGCCTGGGCAACAAAGTGAGACTCTGTCTCAACAAAAAAAAAAAAAAAAAAAAAAAAAAAAGATGGTAAACGAGTTAAATACCACCAATATGTACTCATTAATTAGATTATGGTAAATCTATAAAATGGAAAACTATGAGGCAATAAAAGAAGGACTGAGGAAGCTACTTTTGTTCAAATATTGAATGATCTCCAAGGTCTATTCATAAGTGAAATAAGCCCAAACAATGTGTACATTAGTTTACTGTTTTAATAAAAAATATATGCTTATTTCTTCATCTATGTGTACATCTCAGAGGATACACAAGACATCCCTGAAGTGGGTGGTCTGCAGGGAGGAAGGAGAATTGGGTGGCAAAGGGACAGAGAAGAGAGAGGGAGAATCTTTATTATCTACAATGTCATACTTTTGGAGTTTTGAAACATGTAATAAATAAATACTTTATACAAACTAATTGACATGGTGAGGTCAAAAAGGATCCATCAGACAATTATGCTTGTAAGACTGAACAAAGTTTTATCTCTAAAATAAGTGATTTTTAACATCTACATAGAAAAAAAGAATAGCAAAGAAATGACCGCTTTCCAAGATAAATCTGAGCATGTTAAAGAAAATCAATACAACAGGAAACTCAGTACAGTTTTAAATCAGAAAAGACTGGGTTTAGTTTCAGCTCCTCTACTCATTACTATTTGACCTTTTCTAAATTATTTAGCATAGTCAGTGATTACATCCAGAGTTCTGAGTTCCAAGTTCAGAGTTCAAAGTCCTGGTCTGCCACCCCCAGCAATGGCTAAGCCCTCTTCCTCATCCACAAGAAGGGCCCAGGGAGGAGAGCACCTGTCTCAGGAGTTTGCTATGACAAACAGGTAAGCTAAGGCACGCCACTGCCTCATTGCAGAACCGGCAGCAGATTTCTTCTCGACACACTGTGTCTGTCTGCTGGACCTCACGTGGCGGCAGCGGGCAGGGTCTTCCTGTTCCCATCCGCTCCCTCCCACCTGTCTTCTCTCCAAGCACCAAAAACAGTACCTGCTCTTCACAGCTACACAAAATTTGTGGTCCTGAAATTGAATTAAATAAAGTATGATTGAATGAAAAGCTGTTAGAAAGCAGAGTAGAACAAGGAATCTCTCTAGAAGGCCACTGGTAAATTCTAAGGATCTAGAACTGCTGACGGGGAAGCCTGCATGAGACAGCTACTTTTCCATTTCCTTCTCGTGGCAATATGGCTTTCTGGTGTCAAATGTCCGTGCCAAATGACAGAATGCACCACTCTTGATTAATATAACATTGTCTATTAGTGACTGCGCAGTGCACACAGGTGAAGGAGCAGGCTGGCTTCTGAGTGGCCTGAACGCACACTACAAGGAACTGAAATTGGAGCAATTTGCTGTAATTTAGAAAGAAGAATGAGTGAATGAATGCACGCTCTGCAGAAAATTATATATTTTATTTGAAGGTAAGATTGCATGTCTCTAATCAAGGCTTAAAATCTGAATTAGGATAAATTGTGCCATAATTATTTTTCTTAGAAGAGAACAAAGAAGTTTTTAAAGCACCTAATATTCCCCCTTTGAAGCTTTCAAAATGAAGACATTCGCTTTGTGGCAAATGTGCAGCTTTATCTGCCTCTGTCTCGTAAAAACCTGAAGTTCATTTAGCCAGATTTGGAGCCTTTGACATTCAAAGCACTGATGAGCGTTTAGTCTTCCCAGCACATTTGTTGCATTTGTTTTGGTCCTCCTGAGCATCAAGGCTTTAATCACAGGGAAAAATTAGCTGACTGGTGGTAATTATTGGCTTGACTCTAAGAGTTCTTCACCAATTGTGTATGTGCCCAAGGCCCAAATGCCTGTTTGTGTGTGTGTGTGTGTGTGTGTGTGTGTGTGTTTTGGGCTGGAGGTAGAAAAAGGGAGCAAAGAAAAACTAAACTAAGCAAGGGCTGCTTATTTTGTACTTTGATATTAAGATTTTCTTTTGACCATTTTGATTATTATTCTCAGGATAATAATTGTTTTCATACCTGGGGGAATCTATTATATTTAAAAATATTCCCTACACATCAATAGAAAATATTCTTTTCCCTCCATTCAAAATTTTTCTAAATTTTTTTATCTAGCCTATTTCAGCTTGTTGTGGTGGAGAATTATAGCCCACTCCCCCCCCCCACAAAACACAGCAATCTGTGCCTTTCACCCCCAATGTAGGAGATTAAGTTTTTCTGATTCTCCTTTCTGAAAACAACCACAGGCAGACATTCATCTTGTTCCTACAAACTACCAGGGAAAAGCTCAATAATTTCCAGCATCCCATTACGGAATACAACCACTTCTACAATTAGAAAGCTCATCTTCACACTTTATTTAATTCTCCCTCATGTCAAGACGGAACTCTCTTTTCTTTGATCAAGTCCTTAGGAAGCAGAAAAGCAGTTGGTTTCAATCTCCTTCAGATTACTTCTCATACATTTGAGCACAGGGTGACAGACAGGGTGCGGGCACTGGAATGTGGTCTGAATTCAAGTTCTAGCACTAGCACATGTGGCCGAGGGAAGCTTACCGTGTACTTAACCTCCCTGCATCACAGCTACTACACAGTAGCAATAATTAGGGCGACACTGATCCGGTGCTGTGTGCAGAGCACCCACGCTAACCACGTATCCACCCAAGCAATGTGCACGGTCACAGTTGGTACAGGCATACTTACGACCTGCACCTCACAGACGGGGACAGTGGGCACCAAGAGGTCTGGGAGCCTGCCCACACTCACATCGCTGCTGGCTGGTGGAGCTGGATTTGCACCCACAGCGTAGCTTCTGATGCAGGTGCTTAAATATCACACTGCCCTGAGGCTGTCATTATAAAAATTAGGCTAATCACACCTACCACATAGTAGGCTCGAAAAGAGCAAACACAAAGCATCAAGAAAATGTAAGACATTAAGTTTTAATGAGCAAATCCTATTACTATCTTGTTTTCCAAACTGTATTATCTCTGCTTACAGAATTTTTGAATTTGAAGATCTCAGAGATCATCCAGCACAACAGGAAGAAAGTTGACTTATGGTTGATCACAAACGAAACTACAGCGATAAAAATATTGTCAGCACTTTTTAATGCTATGCTGTTGGCCGAAAACCAAAAGAAACATACCCCTCCAAAGCTGGGTCAATTCTAAGTAATACAATGCAGTGTGACTAACCTTTCAAAAACACAAAATTGTTCACATTTCTCTTCTTAAAATCCTTCAGTGGCTCCCCATTACTTAAAGGGAAACATTCAAAGCCATCAGGATCGAATGCTAGGTCCTTCATGAACTTGCTGTCACCATCCTTGCTTGTGAAGTCTCATCTCTCCATGTCACCATCCTACTAAAAATAACTAAAGTGTGTGGCCTGTGATGTATGTGCTTCAGATATATTAACTCGCATAACACTTGCAATAACCCTTTGGGGGGGATTATTGTAACCATTATTATTATTAAGTGCAATCCTATCTATAGGAAGTTAAGTGAATTGCCCTAGTTCACAGAGCTCATCGTAGAGGAGCGGAGACTCCGTCCTAGGTGGCGTGGTCCTGGCACGTACATTCCAGGCCAGTCACAGTGGCCTGTGGCCCTCAGCTCCCTCCAGCCAAGGGCATCCCCTGAGCGGGCAACACTGGTTGTTGTGACTTGTCCCTCCTCCTGGAATAACTTTAGCCACCTTGGGGACTCCCCTTCAGCTCAATATTTAATTCACTTTCTTTCTCTTAGGACAACATTTTTAACCAGATCATCTATGTGTGTGTGCTGCTCTCCCCCTGGCACCAATACACCATGAGGAGACGTGTTTACAGGACCTCTCCTACGAGCATCCTCACCCCCCGCAAGCAGAAGTAGCCAACGTGAGATTCTCTAGCAGCTAAACAGTGAACACTGCACAGAAGGGGCTCGGTGAATGTGGAATGAATGGATGAGTGATACACACACACACACACACACACAGACACACCAGGATATATGTAGGTGTTTATAATAAATATGATTAACCAGAATTGGATAATTGAAATTTCTGGTTAGAAAAAAACAAATTTCAGGATTCTTTGTTTCATTTTTTTTCTCATAGATTCTCATTTCCATCCCTTTTTGTCAGGTCTTTACTTTCTTACTATTCACATCTTATCCCAAATCACTATCTTAACAGATGTACTTACACAATTTATTGACATGAATGTTCAAAAAATAATAGTGAACTTCCCCCAAAGGACTGGTTATTACTCAAGTTTTAATATAAACATGCAATAACAATTGTAAAATATTTCTAAAATGAGACTATTTTGTTTGCTTTTCACTTATGTAATGAAAATAGGTAAGATATTCTGGGATGTTTCCCAAAACCCTCCAGTAGAGAAAACTTATTCTCCCGGATGTGGGAAGAACCTAACTCTATTTTGTCCCCCTCCCCCTCCCCAGTTTACAACTGCTGCATTTGATGCTTGATAGAGTTAGACATATAATTGTCAGGGAACAGCTACACAAACAGGAAACATCTGCTGACCATTTTCGTTGTTAATGGCACTATTTACAATGAATGCTCTTCATGAATAAATTGGGACCAGATCAGGTGGCCAGTCTCAGCTTTAATGCATGTACCAAAATCCACATTACTTACATGCCTTCTGAAAGAGTTAGAGTTTAAGCCATTACACTTGATTTGTGAAATAATCAAATTTTCATCGTGGAGAATCATACACATGGGCAGACATGCACACACACATACATACCTCATGCATGCATGCTGCATGGATGTGTACATAGGTGTGTATTTCAGCTTCCCAATACTTACTCTTTCTTAACACAGCTAATGCTTAAAAAGAAAGAAGAATGGATTCTCTTAAATACAAAATGACGTTTACCTGTATAATATTTTCCTCTATCTGAGAGCTGTAAAAGAAAGTGACTCTTGTTTATCTCTGTACTCCCAGTAGTAGTAGAGAGCTTAGAGATAATAGATTCCAAATAAATGCTTGTAGAATTCAAATATTTTAATTTATTTTACTATATAATTAAATTTAATTATTTGAATTTGCATAAAATAAGGTACCAATTCTATAAACCAGATATAAACACCTTTAATGTTTTGCAACACTTCCTTTCACCATTTTGTCTGCACTCATTGCTCATCAGCAGCGTACAATTTAGATTTCTAACTTTTTAAAGCATCACATGGTATTGATTTCCACACTTTCATATCTGTAAAAATTTCATGGAATATATTTTAAGGTTCCAAATAATTTCCTAAACAATTTCAAACATTTAACTATGATTTGAAAAAAAGTCTTTGATGAAGCTCTTTGCATGACGTGCAAATAATAGCTTAAGGACAATGAGTTGACAAGATGAGAGGAGGTGGTTAGATTTTGAAGTTGGTTGAGTTTGGGGGTGGCAAGACATGCGGGGTGACCGGGAGCATCCGGGAACAAGATAAACTCACTGGGCAGGAGGAGGTTGGGGGACTGAGAGACGGGGATGCTGAGTCATCCACGGAGCTCGTGAAACTTCCTGGAAACATGTCAGGAACAGGGTTGGAAAGACACACTGGTGGCTGCCACCGCGGTCCCCAGTGAGAAAGGGTGAGAGCCGGAGACTGGGAAGAACCACAGATGGGTAGGCAGCAGCTTCAAAGGAAGTAGAGTTTTCTAAGTACAAAGGAAAAGTGATTGCAAAACAGAGTGGGAAGCAAGCAGGAATTTTGCAGCAATTCCAGACGCTGAGGATATTGGGCTGTGAGAGAAAAATTAACTTGCACATCAGAGAAGCCTGCAGAGGCGGCCATAAAGGTGTGGACTCCGGAGCTCAGTGCACGCTTCCTCCCTCAGGGCGCCCAGAGCCTACCCGTGTCCCTGTGTATCTGTTACTCGACGCTTGGGGAATGAATAGGTCTTTATATCAGTGTGCCTCCTTCACAAGGGCCCTTGTTTCATTAATTTTTCACTGTTGCCTCTTAAAAGTGAAACTGCTCCCTAACTGAGAGTTACAGCTTCCTAGGCATCCATCATCTTTCCTGGAGGGTACATTCTTTTCCAGAGCTTTAGACTCTCGTGTTCGTCATACCCTTTTTGCACAACTATTTCTCCTTCTTCTTTCAGACAAGATGATATAAGATGGTACACACATTGCATGCCCAAACGTGGCTTCCATAAAAATGCACTGGGTAATTGCAGCTGCATTTTATGAGGCCATGATGAAAAAGACATAAAATGTAGCTGTGAAAAATTGTGTTCACAGATCTGAGAAAATTTGGCTGTGAATATCTACTCTGTGAATTACAGCAACAGATTATGACATAAACTACAACACTGGAATCAGAAACATCCTTGGATATTGAAAAGGAAACATGAACACGCTCACATGCACACACAACTTGGAGTGAAATATTAATATCTCAAGGGTGAAGAATTCTTAGATCATTGTTAATTTGATCCTGTCTGCTGTTTACTGTCAACTTAAAACATTTGTTTATTTGACCTCATATTTTTCACCTTGGTTTTAAGAATGAGATTTAATGCATGGACTAGCTTAATGTCCACCCCATAATTCACGTCTACCCTCTGAATGTGACCTTATTTGGAAATAGGGTCTTAGCAGGTGTGATTAGTTGAGATGCAGTCATACTGGATTAAGGTGGGTCTTAAGTTCAATGACTGGCGTCTTTATAAGAAAGCCACACACAAGAAGGGAAGAAGACCACATAACCACAGAGACAGCTTGGAGTGATGTGTCTACAAGACAAAGAGCACTAGGGATTGTCAGCAACCACCAGAAGCTGGAAGAAGCCAGGAGTTTTCTCCTCTAGAGCCTTCAGTGGGAGAATGGTCTCACCCACGCTTTGATTTCAAACTGTGAAGGGATGAATTTCTGTTGTTTCAAGCCACTCAGTTTGTGCTCATTTGCTATGGCAGCCCAGGAAGCTCACACAAGGCTAACTATTATTAATATTATTATTTTAAGTGCAGTGCCCTAGTGCTGGGTAAGCATGTTTGATTTTTACATATTTTGTTTTTAGGTCCAAAAAGCTAAGCTTAATCAATATTTTAGTGCAGAAACACTTCAGTCTGTGCAACTAAGAATCACTAGGAATTACATTTCACCCTGGAAAAGCCCCCAGCATGTCCGTTCTCACCACCCGTCCAAGGAAAGCAGAGCTAATTCTGTAACACACAAACCATGTCCCTTCTCTTTCCAGATTACCTTACTGGCTCTCTTGAATTCAAGATAAGACCCACACTCCTTGCCTCAAAAATAAGCTGAGTCTGTGGTCCTGAACTGTCCCTTCAGCCTCATCTCTTCCCACGTTCCCTGATCATGGGTCACACACAGATACGGGCACACGGCACATGCATGCACAGGCACACACACCTGCGGTCGCAGCCCTCGGACGCCAGCACTTTCAGAACAGGCTGCACCGGGGCCTCCAGCTCTACCCCCAGGGGCCACTCAGCCTCGAGCCGCCTCTCCTCTTCAATAAGCCCCAGCCCTCTGCATCCTCAGTGATGGGTAGTGGCCCCTACAGGGAAGGCTTCCCCAGCCCACAAGCACGCCAGGCCTGGGGCCATGCTGAGAGGTCTCTGTGCGGATATCCGTCCATCAAGGACAGGTCAGAATAACTGTTAAGAGCAGAGACTTGGACTCACTCAGGTGATTAAAAGCCAGCTCTATCATTTACCAGCCTTTTATTTTTAAACCTTTCAACTTACTTTTTCTATCTGGAAAAGGGGAAGTATAATAACTCAATAATACTGAGATTGCAAGTATGAATTTAGATGATGCATTAATTCAGATTCATTAAGTAGATGCTTCTCAGGTACCTAGTATTTATTAACCACTCCAATGGATACTGAATTGACACCGGTGAAAAACAGACGGCCTGTGTTCTTCTTAGACACGGGAACTGATACACAGCAGTGTTTCCTGGGTCTAAGAAATCCATGCAGCCCTTCAGAATTTATTTGAAATTGTCTTTATTACTTGTTCTTTCACACTGTTCTACTCAACTTTTTCTAAATCAGCAAACTGTGTGCTTCACTGTTGATATACTCATTATCAAGAGGGTTCCAAGTTCTTAGAATTGTTTTCTTAGGTAAACTTCTGATTTCTGCATTAGGGGGAGATCAGTTTTCTTTGGTAGCCTTAATTTCAAGACATTTGCTAGAGCAGAATTCGTAGAAGGGAGTCCACTCTCTTACCAAACCTAACGCGAATTGACAAGGTTACAACCCCCTGGCAAGGCAGATGCAAAAACCTTAGCTGGAAGCACCTGGTACAGCCGTGTGTGATGAGCACACAGGACAAGTCGTGGTGGTGGCTGTGGTCCTGCAGTCACTGCTGTGGTCTCAGCCCCCAGCACACCATGTGATACCCACTGGCCTGCATCTTCCCCCAGCTAGAACGGGAGCCCCTGGAGCAGGAGGCATATTTCATTGTGGAATCCTGAATTATCTAACTCACAAGTGACTCACGTGGAATAAATGAGTAAACAAATGTGAAGAAGAGTATAACTTCAATATAACATTTAGTCACAGAACCTATCCTGACACAGTGCAAGTGACGGTGAGAATCTGTTTTGCAGTTTTCACCCACACCCACCCAGCCATGCTGAGATGACCCTCATGAAAAGGCAACGTGCCGATTTCCAGGCATCACGGACATTGACTATAATAGTTCCATCTACTGAGCGTCGACTGCCTTTCAAGCGCTATTTTGAATTTATGTGTATTCACTTGTATCCACACCACAACCCCAGGAGACAGGTAGTATAATCATCTCCATTTTACATCTGAGAAAAATGAAACGTAGAGAGATTAAGTAATTTATTGAAGGCAATTGATACAGGAAGTGGCAGAGCGAACAGTGAAAGCCAAAACGTCCACTCCAGGGCCAACGCTGAGACGGCACACAGTCCTCTCACAGCCTGCGCAATGCTGGGCTTGGTGTTTTTTAAATGCATGAAGTCGGGGGGTGGGGAGCAAAAAAAACAAAAAAAAACAAAAAAAACAAAAAAATAAATAAAAAAAATAAATGCATGAAGTCTATGTGTAAATCACTATAACACATTATAGGACCTGATGAATTTTAATACAGAAATGCAAATTTCTGTGTGTCTCTGAGTGAAGAAACATAGTTTCAGGGTCAGGACCCACAGAAAGGAACATGGAAAAGGTAGCACCTGCTGTACGCCTTTAACTACGGGGAGAATTCAACCAAGACAGAAACAAAGGGAATGTGAGCAAAATACATACTTTTGTTAATAATAACGTATCAAAAAGTGGTTCATTACTAGTGACAAATGCATCATACTTAACGTAAGGTGTTAATAATAGGTGAAACAGGGTGTAGCGTATACAGAAACTCTGAACTATCTGTGACATGTTTCTGTAAATGTAAAACTGTTCTAAAATTTAAAAGTTTACTAAAAAAATAGAATTCAGCACAATATCATCAGGGATGAAGAGGAAACTTGAATGATGATAAAGGTGTCAAATCACCACGAAGATGTAACATCTTCGAATGCATATGAACTTAACAGGAAAGCTTCAAAATGCATTCGACACAGTAAGTGGAAGCGAAAATTAACAAATAGAGGATTTTAGTTGGAAATGCAAATACATCTTTTTCTATAGTTGTCTGTAGGTAAAGTAGAATAAAATCACTGATGATCTGGAAGCTTTGAACAACACCATCAATGAACTTGGACAAATCAGAACGCACAAGCGCACCACCACCAACAACAGAATACACACGCTTCTCAAGTACGTGTAAATTATTCACCAAAATGAACCAAATTCTAGGTTAAAAAACAAGCATTATCAAATTTAGAAGAATTAAAATTATAGAAAGTAATTCACTGACTATAATGAAGTTAAACTAGAAATCAATAACAGAAATGTACCTAGAAAATCTCCAAATATTTAGAAATTAAATGTCACATTGAAAAATAACCCCTGGACAAAGGCAAGTCATGAAGGAAATTAAACGATATTATGAGCTGAAATAAAATGAGAAGACAGCATATCAAGTTTTGTGGAACGCTTCTACGAGAGTGCAGAGAGAGAAATGTATAGCATTAAATGTGTACTTAGAAAAGAAGAAAGAGACCAAACAGTGATCTAAGCTTCTACCTTAATAACTAGAAAAATAGGAGCGAATCAAACCCATATTAATCAGCAGGAAGAATAATAAAGAGCAGAAATCAATCTAATTGAGAATAGGAAAACAGCACAGAAAATCCATCAGGTCAAACCATTGTTCTTTGAATAAAAATCAGTAAAATTGACTTATTTCTGTCAGACTTACCAAAGAAAGAAAGAGGCTACATGTTATAAACACATGGAGTGAAAGAGTGCATATCTCTACAGACAATAAAAATATATTAAAAATTACTCTAGGTCTATAAATTTACCAATTTAGAGAAAAGATGAACTTGCACAAAATACACAGACTACCAAATGTCTTTAAGAAGAAATATCTAGTCTGAATAGTTGTGTGTCTATTAAAGAGTTGTATTCGCAATTAAATAATTTCCAACAAAATACACTTTTAGTCTTCAATGATGGATTCTAGCAAACATTAAAGTAAGAAAAAAATATTTCAAGTTCTATACAAACACGTCCACAAAATTGATGGGAAGGAATCTTCTTCCTTAAATCCTTTTATGAGACCATCATGACCTGATACCAAAACCAGACACTCTGTAGACATTACAAGGGGGGGAAAAAAAGAAAGAAACCAGAGACTAATATTCCTCAAAAACATTAATGCCCAAATTCTTCCACAATATACTAGAAAATTAAATTCAACAACATATAAAGTTATATTTAACCCTCTAAAGAGTATTTTGACTTGTAATTATTTTTAACAAGGAGTAACCAACTTGATAACTAAATATCTTATTATAAGCTGTTGACTACAGAATTATTTATAACAATTTGAAAATAGTCCAAAATCCAATGAAAAGTAGTCAAATAAAAATGTGTTGTATACTAATGTAAGCACACAAAGAAATAGGATACAACAATTAGCAATATTTTTAAAATAAACATAATGGTATAAGAATAATATAAAAATTAAAAGAATTTTCTAAGGATTTAACAGCAATTATTTCTAGCTTCTCACTTTTCTTATGTATTTCCATTTTTTAAAAATACTGAGTATATCTTATTGGGTTGAAATATATTGAATGCAGTAAATCTTATCTAAAACATTTATACATACTTGATCATTTCAAATGATAATTTCAAAACTATTAATACTACAATATATCTAAATGAAAATCTGCAAGAGCAATTTGTTTAAAATATCTCAATTTTGTGTCTACTATTTTTCAAGTTATTCACAAGATGCCACTGTTTTTAAAGTTGTGTCATATAATGAATCTGAAGTAGAAAATACAACTAAAATAACATTGTAACAAGTATGTATCATTTTTTTCCTACATTACAGCACTCTAAGTATTAAAACATATTCTTTTTATGCCTCTGTGAATATTTATTATCAGTCAGGGTCAACTTTCAAAAAAACTTTACAGAAATTCAGCCAGGATTCGTGACAACATGACTTTTGTTCATTCTGTGGCCATGGCAGACATCAGTAATTGATTACTGAGCCCATATATAACTTAAATATGTGTTCTATCAACTAGTTCCAGGTGTCCACTATGAATCATTCACTATCAAGATACAGTTTGAAACATACTTGCCATTCTTAATTAAAATAATGTTTGCAGTGCCTTCCTAGTATTATTTATAATTTATAGGCAAATATTCATATAAAAGTCTCAGGTTATGAACCGTTATCTATATTTCATCTTAGCTATCATGTCGTTTCTTAATTTCAGTTACAAGACTAAGACATATTTTATACCCTTCTTATCCAACTTGTTGTACTTGAAACATTATTGTTATAGGAGCAACTCAAAGACTAAACTGCAGCTTTGACTACCAGGGCCCTGTTGTTTACCTAGTATTCCCATTTGTAGTGACAGCCTTCAGCATTATCAGGAACCAACAGAGAAAATAATCATTATTAAAAAACTTCCAATTTAGGCTTGTAGAATGAGGGTTTCTACTCCATTCTCCTTGCAGCCCAATGAAATTAACTAAAATATTGACAAATAGAAAAAAAAATACTGTTTTCATTGAGAAGGAAAACCTGCCTATATCCAAAAATACAAACCACTGACTATAAAGAATATTGGCTCATTATGGCGAAAACTGGAGAACCTCAGGGATGATTAGTAAAATTGTAATGCAATAGACAGAATTCTCTAAAAGTAGGTAGCACCACACTGAGTTTATGAACCAACATATTTTTGTCCAGAACAGCTTTCAAATATTTTAGGTCATGCTTTTGTGATTTAATTCTGTACCTCTAAATAATGTTTCTATTGCAATTTTTTTTAATTTTCAGGTTTTACTAGTGCTAATATCCCAAATTCAAAAATGGGGAATTAACCCTCATTTACCTCCTTACCCCCCCCCTCACCTGCTGTCATCAAGAAGAAATATCTAGTCTGAATAGTTGTGTGTCTATTAAAGAGCTGTATTCACAATTAAATAATTTCCAACAAAATACACTTTTAGTCTTCAATGATGGATTCTAGCAAACACTAAAGTAAGAAAAAAATGTTTCAAATTCTATACAAACACGTCCACAAAATTGATGGGAAGGAATCTTCTTCCTTAAATCCTTTTATGAGACCATCATGACCTGATACCAAAACCAAACACTCTGTAGACATTACAAGGGGGAAAAAAACAAGCACCCTTCCCCTCTCCCCATCCTATCAATATGGTGCTTCCAGGTCAGTATTCAGTATTCACACTACCACTTTGAATGCTCTTCACAGCTAAGCAGTGTGATAGCCTCTGTTTGCTTTTCACTGGCTGCACAGCTTTTTAATTTTTTTCCCTGGTAATAATAATTAGCTTGCTTCTTTGCTTAATTTTCTATGTACTTATTTTTAAATTCAAAGTCAGACTCTCTCAATGTCTAAATCGCTAACCTATCAGGTACTATATTAACTTTATCTTTTTAAAAGAATCATCAAAACTCTTCAGAATTTTTCTTATGTATGTATGTATGTATGTATGTATTTTTTGAGACATGGTCTCACTCTGTCACCCAGGCTAGAGTACAATGACATCACCATAGCTCACTGCAACTTCAAACTCCTGGACTCAAGTGACCCTCCTGGCTCAGCCTCCCAAGTAACGAGGACTACAGGTGTGCACCACCACACCTAGCTAGTTTTTTTTTTTTTTTTTTGTAGAGATGGGGTCTTGCTATGTTGCCAGGCTGGTCTGGAACTCCTGGCCTCAAGGTATCCTCCTGCTATGGCCTCCCAAAGAGCTAGGTGGGACTTTAGGTGTGAACCACTGTGCTGGAGTGTCTAGAATGTTTAAAACCCTCTTCTAAACCCTTGTAGTGTTTTAGTTTTCCCATTTCTGGAGAGACAACTAAAACCAATTTGATTCTTTAAACCTAAACTTTTTTTTCCTTTAGTAATTTATATAATTTTCTTTTTGTGTTCACGGTTAACTAAGTTCTCAAGGATACAACTTAATTAAGTATATTCTCATTTATTTTATTGTGCATATGATGGGCTCTTAAATCTAGAAACTCTTTCCATTCTAGAAAACTGTCTTTTATTATTTTTTGATTATTTTATTGATGGTTTCCTCTACTTTCTTCATTCTCTCTCTCTAGAACTCTGTCATTTGGATATTAACTCCCCGCTTTGCCCTCAAATTCTTGTATTCTTCATCACCTGTTTTCATCTTACTCTCCTTCTCATTATGGGACAGTTTGTTAACTTGATCTTTAAATACTTCTCTTGAGTTTTATATTTCTTTTATTATGATTTTTATTTCCAAGAGCACCTTTATGTACAGGTGGAATAAGACAATTATCACATATTCATCTTCCTTAGCTTCCAAAATTTTATACTTGTCTCCTTTATTAAACTTTTTGCTTTGTGGATCTCTATTTTGAAAATAACGTCTTTGTTGATATTTTAAGGGGATTTTAGAAGCAGTAGGGTTAATTATGTACCTCTATTCTATCTTTATTTACTTCTACCTGAAGTAAATCTAAGTAAAATTTAATTTTTTCAAAAATCTTACTATTGCACATATATTTTAACATAAGTTGTCTCAAATATTTTTTGAATTTTGTAAATTTTGTATATCTACAAAATGAATATATACATATATAATATCATCTATAGCATTGTATTTAATAATAAGAAATAACATACTTAACAAATAGCAGAACTTTTGCTTAAGAAAATAGGTGCACTATCAATAGAAAAAATTACCTAAGTGGGTTGTAATCTGAATAGCTTTGCTTTGAAAGAACTTGAAACTATCTTTTACTCACAAATACAACAGAACAAAAATCTACAGAAAGATGTGAGATATAGTAAAGCAAATGTTTGTCCATTTTCATTGTCCACCACAGATTTGCCCTGAAAGAAATTTCTGGCATAACAATAGCAACTGAACTTTGTATGTTACTAGTAGAAGAGACTGCTAGTTACCAATCTCAGTAAAAGATCTCCAAACATAAAACACACAAATACTTTAATACACACAAGAAAATTAGTATTAAGGTTTGCCTTTTTAAGACATTACTGTATTTTCTTTTGGAATATGTAACCACATAACCCACCCTGTATGACTAGAAGTCACATTACAATAGAATCCTATGTAGTATAAATGATTATATTTTAAAGTGCTATTAATATTTGTTGTATTTCAGTTCAAACTCACACAAGTGATGAATTATGTGAAACTGTTGCCTTGAAGTATTCTTCAGGATCTTAGCTGGATTTCCTGCAGAGTGAGAGCAATTTGCAGTATTTTTTTTTTTCCTACTTCAGAGCCAGTACGCTTTAAATGGCATCTGCATCTGTTTTCTCTCAGGTCCCACCCTAAGGCAGAAAATGAAATAATGCAAGAAAAAATTACTAGTAGGACTTTTCTGTTTAATCCCTAGAAGCTTTGTTATCGATTAAAACGCATATATGGCTCTTAACATCAATTTGCTTTGGGGGGAAGTTTGTTACATTTTTGCAAAGTGTGTTATCTAATTAGATACATCAATATTGAGAAAAAAGTGCAATTATTAATGCATGGCATACTATCAGAGCCCTTTAGACTCAATTTTAGAGTGTTTCATTTATATTTCTAACTCTTTGTAAGAATTTATATTTCCTAACTTTCAATTGTTCTTAGGATACAATGAAAATTCATGTTGTTTTTTAAAAAATTGGAATAAAAGATTTTCTATCTTGAAATTACTATTTGGGTCCATTTGATGCCTTCATAAATCTAAGATAAATCATGAAATCTTAGTGTTCTTACTTTCCCTGTATCTTAAATATTTTACCTTCTTGGGAACTATGTCATTGTTACCCATCAGTGAGGATACATATACACATACACAGTTGTCCCTTGACACTCAAGGGTGATCAGTTCCAGGAGCCCCCTTAAATACCCAAATCCAAGGATGCTCAAGTCTCTTATATAAAATGGCATAGTATTTGCATGTAACCTGTGCACATCCTCCTGTATACTTTAAGTCATCTCTAGATTACTTACAATACTTAACATAATGTAAATGCTACGTAAATAGTTGCATACTGTATTTTTATTGTTGTATTGTTATTTTTAATTTTTTCCTCAAATATTTTCTATTTAAAGTTGATTTAATCCAGGTTTGGAACTCATGGATACAAAGGGCCCACTGTATATCTATATATACATACATATATATGTATATATATATATGTGTGTGTGTGCATATACATATATATTTTTTTAAAACCAAGAAAAAGTGGAATAAAATTTGGGGTTTGCTATGTTTACATTCTGATTAAAATTTCTAGTGAAGTTGATTTTCACTCTGCCTTCTTTCTTCTATAAATTATTTGTACGGTGACTTACAATATTGTTTTAAGAACCTGAAAATAAATAGGGTCCCCTGGGAATATTGTTTCTGGTTCACTGAGCAGTAAGCACCTACTAAGGTGAAGGGTTGAGACACAAACAGTAAGATACAAAGAGTAAGAGGCATTTTTGCACACAGTTATGCTTGTCAGAGGTCGGGGAGTAGCAAAGGGGACCCTGATCCTGGTGGCGACTGAGGCCCATCACATCGGTCTATGTGACGTGTGCAGCGCCCCAACTCACCCAGAGAGTCGGTAACTCTGTCCAGAGACCTGTTATTAATTTGCTTAGTGGATAAGAAATCACCTAATCTCCCCAGGCCCATTTCTCCAACTATAAAATGAGGATTTATTCTAGAATCTGTGATTACCTACAGGCAGCCTGTAGGCTAATTTTTTTTTTTTTTTAAGCTGGAAGGTGTTTTATCTAGATAGCAAGTATACAAGAGAAAAAAAAAACAAAACAAACTTTCCCATTTACCACAGTCTACTTTTTATTATTTACACCTGATAATATTATTTATTTACATTACTCACCTGGCCTGTTAACATATTTAATTTATTTTATGTGTGAATCTTCTCTACTGGTAATATCTTATGACTCAACAAACAATTTATATCAATACTATATGTCTCCTACCTTAAAAGAATTTATGACTTCGTTTGGAACTATAACCCATTGGCTCTTGGAAAAAAAATAATTAAGAATGCGAGTGAAAAACCGAAAGAAATTAATGGCCTTCTCATAAATACAGAAGGCCAGGCCTATTATTTGTGTGTATTTCCCTTGTTCCTATGAGTCCACTCAAGCCAGTTGTTCCCGTGGTTCAGACCTGCGGGACGTCGGAGCCAGATGGTTTATCAGGGAAAAGCAGAGGGTTGATGCTGCCCATGTTCTCGGGCCGAGTTTCACTGTGAGTTCTTAACTGGGGTAGCGCACTCGGTTACTCCTCACCAGTATCTGGCTTCTAGAAGCTTCCTCTTGCACCTGTGGCCATGTGACTCATTCTGGCAAGTTGAGTGTGGAATCACGGTGTCCTCCTGTCAGCAGTGGTTTTCAGAGTTGAGGTCTCTCGGAGTCGAACTTCCTCTTCTACATTCTGTTCTGTGACGCGGGGACTGGAACTCGGAACACCGAATTTCCCTTTTCGCAGTTTGCTTCCTGCTGGCCTGTATCCACCTGGAGCCTTAGGGAGCGAGGGAAGAGCAGGCAGGAGAAGGAGAGATTCACTTCTTCCTGGTGGCTCCCTATTCCTGTCGGTCTCACTCCTGCAGAAGTTCCTCACTCCTAAAGAAGCGATTTGTTCCCATGGCGATTGGCTCCAGTTTCTACACCTGCAGGCACACCTGGAGAGTGCCAGCCCCTCAGGAGTGTGACTCTCCACGGGGCACTTCTGCAAGCTTCTAGGTAGGGACAACCTTCAACTCGTCATTTTGTCTCCCAGCCCTAAATGCTGAGCAGCTAACAACAGTGGGTTGTTGTCTTACTGTTTCCTTTCACCTTTGCACGCCTCTACCCTTTATAGTAAATGCTCTGTTAAAATAACTGACATGTTTTTCCCAACAAATCCTTGATGAAAACAGAGCCAGGGCACTTGCCCTGAGCTCCTTCTCTCTGTCTCTGATGGTCACCTACTTTCCAGATAGGTGCAGGTCCATTCTTTGGGGTCTTGGGGTGAGCATGACAACATTGGAAGTCGGGGCA
The DNA here is from genome assembly GCF_041146395.1 of Eulemur rufifrons. Taxonomy (NCBI): domain Eukaryota; kingdom Metazoa; phylum Chordata; class Mammalia; order Primates; family Lemuridae; genus Eulemur; species Eulemur rufifrons. The sequence continues at coordinate 111,902,670 of NC_091001.1, read as the reverse complement.
CTGTGCGCTGACACAGGAGATGGGGACGGGCAATGACAGCAATGGCTGCATCCTTTTGAAGAAGGCTGGCAGCTCATTTTTTCTGGTTTCAGGTCTTAGCAGCCCCCAATGTCATTATTTTGTATCCTTTGCAAATAGGTATCATCTTTACAGTTTACCAGTTTATCCATTTACCTAGCAAATGCTTATTTATAATAATTAGTAACTCAATTCCCAACATGAGATATAACTTCCTTGTCCTAATTTTTTCCTAAGCATAACCCATCTATTGTGAAAAAATCAAAAGCCATATTTTTGGATGATAACATTTTCAAGGATATTCTGAATCATTCAGTAAAATGTCATTTATATGGAAAAGGTATGTTCTCAGATACATTTAAGGGGTGGAGAGGAGGCATCTTTCGTTAATGCCAAGCTCTCCTGTTTTCTTTGATGCAAAGGAACATTTGGATTTTCTTTAAGTACACATGCCACACATCACAATCGAAGTGGGGAGTCACTCAGCACCACTGTCCACGTTCCAGCCAAGAGACCCCCGGAACAACCACGTGCCATCTCTCAACGTTGGTTCCAACACCAGTGAGAGGAGGCGAGCAAACCGTGAGCAGCACAAGCCCTCTGTCTTGCCTGCTTTCCCAGACTAGTGAGTCTTTATTTGTTAAAAAATGATATTCAGGTCATTTCTTCATTAATATAGCAGATACTACATTAAGGTTTGGTCATTTCTTCTTAACAAACTGACTCTGTTGATCAGCCAGAATCAAAGCTGCATACCTAAAACAACCATGGAGTGAGTGTGAGAGTGTGTGTGTGTGTGTGTGTGTGTGTGTGTTTGCGGAAGGATATTCAGAAAGGTAAGATTTCTAAATGGCTGCTGGTCACCCCTTGCCTAAGGAGGGCTCCACTCTGCACACAGTGCCTTTCCGGAGAACCTCTCTGAAGAACAATTCATCCCAGGCACCCACTCAGAGACGGGCAGGACCAGGTCCTGGCAGCAATAATCAGCACGGATTCCCCCTTGAAATATTAAAATTTAAAAAAGCAGAAAAAAAATTCTTTTTAAAGGTCAATTGAAAGGTAAATACAAGTCTAGTGGGTGGTGGGGAAGAAATAAAGTCCCTAAAATAATGGGTTCTTTTTTTAATTAAAGTCCAAGCCTGTTCCATTTCATTTATCTTGCAGATTGACTAGGAGAATCTGCTGTAGGAATAATCGTTGCCGTGTTCACCAAGCCAAAGCCTCACACCACGTCCACCATGGAGAGAAAGAGGACACCAGAGGCATACCAATCCGTGAGAAATGGCTAGGCATGGGGTGCACAGCTGTGCTTCTCATAGTAGAAGTATTGGCTTCAGATTCCCAGATTTGATCATGAGTGCAATGCATGCATTTTGTGAATTTTTGCCTTACTTTTTTCCCAGCATTGAATTATGAACAAAAAAATAACTGTACAGTGAATAAGCATACTCCATCTATAACCTACCATCAATATTTTGCTATATTTACCTTACCATACCTAATTTCTGTCTATCCTCTAAACATCTAATAAGCCTTTTCGTTTACTTCTGTATTCATCCACTCATTTATTCATTTTCCTGCCTTTTAAAGTAAGTTTAGATGAGAAAATTTGCTAGTTTAGCTGGTCAGTGATTTTATTTGTATTTAGTGCATGGAAACAAAATGAACAAAGGACAACGGCATCTGTAATGAAGAAGTATTCATGTGTTTCCAAATTTTTATTTATCATTCTGACAAAGATTATGTTTTTCTATGGAGAATTGGGAATTGAAAACAATAAAATTGCTTTCTCTAAAACATATTAATTCTTAAGACTCTACAGATTCTAGCTTATGAGATAGGTCTAACCATTTCCATGGCATGTTGGCAGCTGGGTGGGATATCCATGCTTGTCCCTGGTCTGTCACACTTAATTTCACATGTTCTGGATGTTGTGTAGCTCAATCCAGTAACATGTGTGTGTGGCTCATTCCGATAACTTGGGTTGATAATTGCTGACATGTATCAAACAGTAATACTAGCTAACATTTTTACTGAGCATATATTTCATATTTGGTATTAGGCTAAATGTTTCTCGTGGATTATCTCATTTAATTTACAAGCGATTCTATTGTCATTATACCATTGAGATTTAAAGAAGTTAAGTAACCTGCCCAAGGATTTGCAAATAAGTAAGTGTTTAGTATAGCATGGATACGTGCTGTCTACACTACAATGCAAGCTCTTAACTACTACCCAGCACAAGTATCACTATCTTATGAACTTTGGTGTTCTCTTTTCCCACATAGCAGACTATTGAAAGCATATGTAGGCTTCCTAAAACTACTTAATTATACAGATAAAATAAATGAATTATGTGTAAATAGAAAATATATATAAAAATAAAGAGAAATAATCATTTTTTTTATACTTTGGTTTATAACCTTAGTTTCTTTCCACTTGAAACACTATTAAACATGAAATATACTCTGACAACATCATTCTTTGATGCTACATGATAATCATAAAAATAGTTAAAATAATCCCATTTTTGAACACATGATGTAGCAAAATATAATCTCCGAGGTTTTATATTAAAGAAGCATTGATACATTTGATCCTCACAGCAATCCTCTGAAGCAGTTAGTATTATTTCCTCATTGTACAAATGAGGATACCAAGGTAGAGAAATGTTGAGTGACTTATCCAGGGTAACCTAACAGTAAATTTCAAAGCCAGGGTTTGAATCCTAGCAAACTTCAGAGCTCACTTTTTAAAATACAATATGCAGTATTGCAGGAAAATAACCCAGAGTGCATACATTATGTATTTCTAAAATTTAATTCGTTGAATCTTTATTTTTGGACCAGTAGGTCATTTCCAACTTTCAGTATTATGAACATTTTTGTGCACACATCTCTGCTTTTTTTGATGGATTATTTTCCCCAGTAACTTTATAAGAAATGTTTGAGTAAATGTGTATTCTTTAAAGTTTTTTGTTATACAGTCCCATATACATTTTCTGACCTGCGGAAGAGCAGGGCAGGGTTATCTTCCCACAAGCAAGACTGAAGTGAGTCCACTTCCTACCCCGCCTACCTAGCATTGGTTATAATGATTTACTCCTGTTTCTGTGAACTTTGTAAGTGGCAAATGGTCTTTAATTTGAATTCTAGTTTGCATTTCTGTGAGAACTAATAAAGTTAAATTTGTTCCATAATTTGACAGCTCTTTTAAATAGTTTGTTATTTAGTGCTCCGTAACAATTGCACATTTTTCCTCCTAGTGTTTGCATTGGTCATATTGAGGTGTGGAAGCTCACTGTATTAAGGGTAAGTTGTGTGTGTGGTGGTGGAGGGGCAGGGTGTGCACTCTTGGTCCTTTAATCTTTGAATGATAAGGTGTAAACATTTTATTATGTATAAATAAAGTGCAAACATCTGAGAATCATGAGCTACCCATCAGGCTCTAGCTTGACACTGGTGTCTCCCCTCCTGGCCCCTGGTTTCCTCATCAGTCAAAAGGAAGAGGTGATTATTATCACCCGACAGGACAGCGCCTTTCACCTGTGAAGTCTCACAGCAGAGACTCCAGGCCTGGTGCTGAGGGTGGGTTTTCACATGCACTGAATCCTCACCACACCCGTCTCCCTGCTCTACTCGCCTCTCTAGGGGGCTGCTGGTTGCATACAGGCAAGAATTGCCCTCATCAATCCTGTCGCCCGCCCATCCCCTGCTTTAACCTCTTAGCAGGTAGATCTGAACAGGAGCCCTCACCAATTCCCTCAGTAATGCTCAGGTAGCTCCTTCAACTGGGGGAAAAAAAAAAAAAAAAGAGCTCAAAAGAAAGCATTTTAACAAATTGCTTTAACAAATGGATTGATTTTCTCCCTCCCATTTTCTTTTTTATTATTAAATTTTGATTTCTGCAATCTGCATCATTTTTCTTCCTTGGTATTTTAATTAGATAGTAGAATTTAAAAATAGGGTCTTCGGTATATTAAGAAAGTTGCAGCGGTGTTTAATTTATGTGGGACAGCTGGTAGATTTCTGATTTGAGAGGATTTTTTTTTTTTCAATTCTGTCATCTGAACTTTGCTTTGGCAATGCTGCAAATTAGCAGCTATTCATTCTTTAATGAACAAGGGTTCATGTAAATTTCAGCTATGAATAGGCAATCAGGATTTCTTTGGGCATAATGGGTTATTTACCAGGCTTCCATTTCAATTTTGAACTCTTTGCTTCTTTAAACACCACCCTATATAATTTTGCAGCCATCTAATTACATATGTATATATTTACCATATAGATATTGCCTTTGTGCCTATATCTTCTCCAAATTGCTTTATTAAAATAATGGCAAAGCTCACCCTACCTGAAGTGGAGCTGTAGCACTGAGCTCAGCAGCGATGAGGCCGCGCAGCTTGGGTAGGAGGGCGGGTGATGGTTTTGGAGGAAGGGTGGTCCCACGGCTGCCATGGCACATGGCGGGGCCAACGCACTTGGACATTTCATTATTTCTCCCCCACAGTGGTTTAAAAGCTGTATTTCAAGACCATTCCTCAGCTGTGAGAAAGATGGTTCATCTGTGTTTTCTTCTCTTTTTCTGATGTGTTATAAAGCTGCCACATTGTGAGGTTTACGGACGACCCAAGGCCACTGACTTGAATTGGGTTTCAGAACTGGATGCTAGACAAGTGCCCACAGTGCTTTAGGATCAAGACAATGCGCAGTGGTTTTCTCACTCTAGCCTTCCCGTCCTTCACCCACCTTCTTGCCTTTTGAGTAAAGTCCCAGTGAGAAGGAAGTGTGTCCACCAAACTCTGCAAGTGTGTTCCCAGTGACCATGGCCATTGTCAGACAGGAGTGAACACGTCAGCCCGCTGACCCCTCACCACCATAACCTGGTGGGATCCAGCAAGTCATGCCGCCTCTCTGGATGTGACCTGTCCCCTTTACGGAATACATGATGGCTTAGAAAAAGTTTATCTACCTATTTAGGGGCATTAAAGCTCTAACATCACATGGTCTTTCCCTTCAGCCTAACCTGAAGTCATCTATTATCTATTTACAGACACAATTACCCCATTTACGTATTTCAATGTGTTTATACTATATATATAAATTATATATAGTTTGATAGATAGGATTTGGAAACCACTCATTATTTCAAAGCTTGTATTGTGTCCTGTGCAATAACGGTCCAGAGCACATTCCCGGTGACGTAGTTCTCAGCCGGTGCTGGGCCCTTTCACCTACAGCAAGGCGAGATGTAGTGCAAAAGGTGGAGCCCTGGCAATGCCTCAAGGCAAAAGCCATGCGTTTTGCACTCTCTGAGCCCCATGTTTACTTTCCTGTGTGACACAAACACTCCAAAGACCTCTATTTTTAGCAGAATCAAAAGCATGGCAGCATCTTAAGCTCATTTATAATATATGTATCCATTTATTTGCTGTAAAATATTTTTAAAATAACAAGCTGGTTCAACTATCGCCAATGCTATTCCACCCTCCTCTTTCTCCACTAAATGCTCCCTTTGGATCTGCAAGACTTTCAGCGATTCCAGCAGCCCTTGGACAGGCTGGGGCTCCTCTTTCCTCCCGACAGAAGTCCCATCACAGCCTTGCTGTTCCCATTCCCGTCAGAGGGCACTGCTAACGCTGAGCACGTGAATGTTTAAGTCGGCTTGTGTAGTATATTCCAGGCAAGTGGAGGGCGCACCTTTTTTTTTTTTTTTGCATTGCCCAGTTTTTGTTCTTGTCTTGGCATTTTGAGGCATTGTGATTAAGCATTGCTGCATTTGCCACCCAGCACCCTGAGCCCCGCTGTGCACTGCAGAATGGCAGAGAGGTCGAGCTGCCTTCATGCACCTCCTCTCTCTGCAACACTTCCAGAAACATGCCCATCTTTTGGTTTGGTGGATAGAGTGCCAGCCGCGGTACCCTTGCCAAGTGAAGTTAACTTTTGCCACTCACTCTTTCGGAGCAGGCTGTGCAGCCTCCTCCACTGTGGTTTATAATCCTGAAATACAAACCTAAACATGTCACCTTCTGCCTCAAAAATGTGACACTTCCTTACAACATGCTGAAACACTACTAGACTTATGTGTTACGCAAAGCCTCACAGAAGGCCCAGACCTGCTCCCCGCAGCCCAAGGCTGCCCTGTCCACTTTGTCCTCTGACCTGGCTGTGCCACACCACTGCCTGGATGGACCCTGATAGCAGTGTGTTTTGCTTTTGGACTCTTCACCCTCTCTTTGGCTGAGAATGTCCATTTTCTTCCTTCTTGTAGCATCTAAATCCTTCTTCTCCCATAAATGCTGTCTCAGCGTCCTTGATCCCTCCAGGTAAACTCCGCTTGCTCCTTGGTGCTCTATTGGTGCCATGTCACCCACATGTGGTGGCAAGGGTGTGGGAATTGGCTGGCAGCTTCCCGGATGCCCCCACTGGACTGAGCGCTTGTCTGCGCTGGGCTCTGCAATTTCTCACGCATTTCTTAATGACCATGGAGGTACATTAGTGTTGTTTTCCATGACCCACGTGGGAGGTGTGGCCAGAAGCTTTGTGAGGATCCCTTTCGCCCCCAGACCTGACAGCTGCACAGCATGTGCCAGCCCGGGCCCCTGGCGCAAGAAAGCTGCCTCTGCAGCCGGGGCCTGACGCGGAATCTGGTCTTGGTTACAGTCGTTCTGATGTAACGTCTCCGCGCTCAGGGCGCCTGGCTTTGCAGCCCAGCCGGTGGGGTGGAGAGAGGGGCGCAGGAGACTGTGACCTGAGACCGACCCCCCCACAGAGAGGCCATCCAGGGGAGCTGGAGCCCTTTGAGGCACCAAGGGGGCCTCCTGCTTGCTTGGATTAGTCAATTAGGTAAATATTACTCCTGGGCCCATCTGGGAGGGAAGAAATAACAAACAACGTACTCTGCAAATGGAAAAGCTGATGCGGGCCCAGTGACTGTGATCCAGGTGGCGTCCCGGCCCTGCGCTAAATCAGGGGAGGTCATTAATATGCTAAAAATGCCACAGCCAATTGGCTCCCATGGCGACAGCTCCGAATCCTTCATGAATAATCCATGCAGCACCTGGAGGCATGAAATTTTCATGGCAGACTTGGTAGACGGAGCCATGGGTGCGGGAAGGCCCGAGTGGAGACACGCCTGGCTCCTGGGGGCGGGGCCGCCAGCTCCCTGGGCAAGACTGGGGGCGGCACCGGAGCCCGGGAGGGAGCCCGGACCTTTGGCCACGTGCCAGGAGACTATAGACAACACATCCTCAGGCTCTGCATGAAAGACAAAAGCAAAAAATGAAATTTATTGTCCAGAAACAGCTCTGAGCCTGTGTTCTCTGTCTCCTGCGAGCAGAGCACTTCTCAGCACCCCCTTCCCGATGCCCCCTAAGCTGGCGATCATCTAATTCAGTCTTTATCCTGCAAACTTGCCGGACTCTACGCCTGCCATCTCTGGTGTCAGGAAACTCAACCCAAATGCCAAGCGCTTGGGCACAAGCACCAAGATCACTTGCTTCCAGGCTGGCTTTATCCTTAGCTGTCTTGTTCCTTCTTTGACTTCGTAAACCTCTATTTTCTTTGTAAAATGGGTAGCAACTGTCCACCCATGAACCTGTGAAGATTTCATGGAATGTACAAAACGATCAATCGCACAGTTTTAGGCGTTAGGCATCCTCGGCCTCCCTCATCTGTCGCTCGGGACGTCTGCCCTGCTTTCTGAGCAAGCTCACCTCTCTCCACCAAGGGGACATCCTTGTTTCCATCAGAATTTTATTCCAGATGTAATACTGTTTATTGAGCAATCGGGTATGGAAGGATTTTTCAATGATTTAAAAGCAGGAAGCGGTTGTTTCCACGAGAGTTAAAGTGTTAGACTCCCATAAGTCGTTGTCTGTTTACCACATTAATGAGCACTGTTATTTAAGTGTTTTGAGCTTTTATCTTCAGGTGTTGATTTAAATCACTGCTCGTCTCTCTAATTTACTCCATTACGCCAATAATCCTCCTTTGGTTTAATGATTCACTTGTTTTCTTCTTTGTTCCGTTTGACTTGATGTATTCTGATATCACAGCGGCCTGTACCCTTTGTTTACCTGTTTCAAATTTGACAAACAGAAATCACTCAGTAAACGTGAAGAGGATCTTCATTTCCAAAGGGAGGAATCACCCCCCTGCTCACCACTATTTTTCTTTCAACGACAAGGATGCAGTTTCAGAAATATTAAACTGAGGCACAGAATAATCTAAAGTGTGTTAGTTTCATAAGAGATACAGTCTATTTGAATATCAAATACAGCCATTAAAAAACAAACAAAAAAAAAAAAAAACCTACCTACGTAAGAGGTGGGAGCAATGGCCTGGAGGTGGCGGGCAGAGACCTGAGGGCTTGGAGACGAGTGGGCTGCGTTCTTGGTTCCTTTCTCCATCTGCATATGCCTTCACTTTCTCCAGTGGCTACCTCCCAGACGTCGGAGGAGACAGTTGTCTTGTACGCATCCCCTAGGCAGCTTCTCCCACCCCTGCAGGCCAGGCCTCCACCCTGTGCACCACCCTAAGTTGGGCCTCCTGCACCGCCCCGCCAGCGCCTACACCATCCCCAGCCAAGCCCAGCCGCAGAGGGCCCATCCCTGGGGTGTCACCTCCATCCCCTCAGCTGCCCAAATCAAATGCTCAGGCATCGTCCAGGCCTTTCCCTTGCTACTCACAGAACCAAGTCTTTGGGATTTCACTCACTGAGTGTCTACAGGATCCCCCGCCCACCCTCACCGCCTGCCTCCTCCCACTCTTAGAGCCCTGAGAGTTTTCAGAGATTACTGCAATTGCCCCCACGATTTATCCATGATCTTCTGTTCTCACCCCTCCAAATTCATTCTCTGCTTTGCTGACTGTTATGTTTCCCATAATCAAACTTAATCCTGTCATTCTCTTGTTTAAAGTTTTGCAAAGGCCCCCTTTCATCCCAAAGAGAATCCAAGATCCTGAGTGGTCACCCAGGGCCCTTCATGCCCTAGCCCCTGCGTACCCCGTCTTACCTGCAGCCTGTGGCAACCTCTCTGGGGCTCAGCACAGGCCACCCCAGGCCCTGCCCACAGCCCCAACAGAGAGAGGTGTCATCGAAGATGGGACAGCAGGCATTAGCACAAATGACGAAAATCAGACTTAGAGACTTGATCACAGAATTGCTTTCAGGTTTGCCTTCCTCAACTGCCTGCCATTTTCTGGAAGCAAGGACACATACTACTGGTAATCTTTGGCATCTGGTAGCTAAATATATGGAGCTGACATTTTTGAAATACTTACTGTGTGCCAGATAGTAGCTATGTCTTTTCCAAGCATCATTTCTCAGTAATAGCTTTATGAAGTAAGCATGTTTTTCTTCTTTTTTTAATATGTCACATATCCAAAATGAGGTATGCAGCATGCATAAATTATAAAACACTGTAATAAAATGAACACCCTGAAACCCACATGGCAAGTTAAAAACCAGGAAAATATCTGGAGGTGTGCTTTTCCTTGCTGCGCCTCCCATTCCACATGCCCCTACCCTATCCAGAGGGGACCCGTGTCCTGAGTTGGTGTGTTTATTCTCCTAGAGTTTTTAATTATATTTTTATGTATGCATGTGTGTGATCCAAAGAGTATTTGTCCAATGTGCTCTGTTTTTAAGATGCTTATTCAATCAAGGTTGATAACAGCATTGTTTATATCTAATATAATATTACTAATATTTTGTCTCCTGGACTTGTAGATAAATTAAACTAGGCAGGCAAATCTAAAAATACAATTCTGTCAAATACTTATTGTAGTACTTTCCATTTTTTAAAAAGTTTTTATATTTGAGACTTTTTTAATTATTAAGAGAATATTTCCTTTGAGTAGAAGCAAACTAGCCACTAGGCTGTCTCTGACCCTGGATGAAAGACAGCAAATTTTTGAGAAGCTCAATGTTGGTTAAAAACATATTTTGTACCCAAATGAGCTGAAAGTGTATGTCCCTGAAAAAAACCTGCACACAAATGTTTATAATAGCTTTATTCATAATTGGTAAAACTTGGAAGCAACCAAGATGTCCTTCAATAGGTCAATGGATAAATGAACTGTGTTATTATCCAGCATGGAGAAGAAATAATTTGTCAAGTCTCAAAAAGACATGGAGGAACCTAAATGCATTTCTAAGTGAATGAAGCCAAAATGAAAAAGGCTATATAATTTATGATTTCAATTATATGACATTCTGGAAAAGGGAAAACTATGGAGACAGTAAAAAGATCCGTGGTTACAAGGGGTTTGGGGGGAGGGAGGGATGAAAGAGGAATAACAAAAGATTTATTAGGGCAATTAGACTAATCTGTGTGATACTGTAATAGTGGATACATAACGTGCATTTGGCAAAATCTACAGAATGTACAACACTGAGATGTGACCCTTAATGTAAGCTATGAACTTTCGTTAATGATTATGTATCAACATTGGTCCATCAGTTGTAACAAATGTACCACACCAATGTAAGATGTTAACAATAGGGAAATTTTGTGTGTATGGGAGGGAGAGAGTATATGGAAAGTCTCTGTACTTTCTGTTAAATTTTTCTATAAAATACTCTAAGAAGTAGAATATATTAATTTAAGAGAAAAAATTACATATTTAGAAGTCTTGAGTCCACCTGAGTGCAAACCAGGCTAGAGAAGAAATTATCACAAACACAGGAAACATCAGTAAGAGCCAGAAATCTCCAACTCTTTACTTGGAGTTAACTTAGATGCTTTTTGAAGGGGAGTAACAGAGGACAGAGTTCAAGTCTTTTCCTTATTGTAAGCAAGCTGAGCTGTGGCTGACATTACAAGACAGTTTCCGTCTTTACAAGATGCATCAGAACACATCCACGTTCAAGTAGCTGCAATGGAAACATCCTTCAGAATCCATCGGATGAGCACAAAGCAACTTCTGACAGCATTTTAACGATGCTTTGAAGGGAAAGTTTGATGTTCCAAGAAGGCTAAGGCTGCTTTCACCAGAAGTAGGAGATGGAAATGGAGAGTGAATGAATTTATTACAATAAAAATGTTCCAAAACTCTAGAGAAAGTTAGACTGAGCCTCTGATGGACAGATGCTGCACGTGAGTGTTTTTGCTACTGTTCCAGGAAAGGTGAAGTGGAGACAGGGAACGTGGAAATGGAAATAGTGAACGCTGCAGATCATAGAGGCCCCGAGAAGGTGATTCAAAGAAATTTCAAAGAAACCGATTGATGTAGCCTAATTAAATATTTATTTTAAAACTTTTGAAGAAGAAAGAAACCAAACATATGCTAAGTTAACTGGAGAAGATGAAATAGCTGATGCACTTAAGGATCACATGAAGTCTCTAAATGAAGACAGTATCATTGTGATTAGGGAAAAAAAAAAAAAAAAAAAAAAACAGCAGAAAAAGAGAAGCAACTGCTCTAGAGGAAACTTCAGATCTGCCCAGAAATGTACCAAAAAGAAATTTGAATTTTCACCAAAGATCTGATTTACAGAGATTTTACACTGTAAAGATAGAGGAGATGTTTTCCAAAGCAGATACAAACACACACAATACCTGATAAGAAACAACTATGTTACTTGTTTATGTATTTACTATACATAGTATACTTTTAATTGCTATTTTAGGGCATACTCCTTCTACTTGTAAAAAAAAGAAAAGAAAAGAAAAGTTAACCGTAGAAGAGCCTCAGGTAGGTGCTTCGGGAGGTATCCAGAAGAAGGCATTGTTATCACAGGAAATGACAGTTCCGTGGGTGGTGTTGTCCCTGCAGACCTTTGGGTGGGCTGAGACGTAGAGGTGAAGACAGCGGTATTGGTGATCTTGACCTTGTACAGGCCTAGCTAACGTATGTGTTTGTCTTAGATTTTAACAAAAAAGTTTTTAAAATTAAAAAAAAAAATTAAAATAGGAAAATGTTTATAGAATAAGGTTACAAAGAAAATATTTTTGTACAGCTGTACAATGTGTTTTAAATTGTGTTATTGCAAGCAAAAGAGTCAAAAAGTCAACAAAATAAAAGTTTATAAAATAAAAACATTTCAATAGGCTAAGATTAATTTTTTTATTAGTTTAGGGTAGCCTGAGTGTAGAGTATTTATAGTCTACAGTAGTGTACAGTATTGTCCTAGACCTTCACATTCGCTCACTACTCATTCACTGACTCACCCAGAGCAACTTCTCCAGTGAGTCTTGCAAGCTCCATTCGCGGTAAGTGCTCTATACAGGTGTGCCATATTTTATCTTTCATAACGTATTTTAACTGTCCCTTTTCTATGTTTAGACATGTTTATATACACAAATACTTACTATTGTGTTACAGCTGGCTACAGTATTCAGTGCAGTAACATGCTGTACAGGTGTGTAGCCTGGAGCAACAGGCTACACCATCCAGCCCGTGTGCGGCAGACTGTCCCATCTAGGTTTGTGTAAGTGCAGTCTATGATGGTCTCACAACAACGAAACTGCCTAAGGACACATTTCTGAGAGCATATACGCTTCATTAAGTGACACATGACTGTATATTGTATACTGGGGGTCTTCAGAAATATGTTTCCATGACCCTTATGCGTGGACGCAGAGCACCAGTGCACGCCCCTTGCAGCATGTGCTGTGGTCCTTCAGCAAATAGCCTGAACTGAGCCCATGACAGGCAGGCGGGGAGATTGCATTTTTTTTAAAATTTCTAATGAGTGATGTTTCCTTATAATTACCTTTTAAGTCAAATTCATCCCCACCAGATCAGGCTACTCAAAATTCAAAACAAGGATGGAGAGAGAAGGGCCTGGAAGGTGAGCAGAGAGGGAGCGTCTGCATTGGCTGCCCTGGTGCAAGACAGCGATGCTTGGACACATGCCTTGGGCTGCAGCCACAGGGCACTTGCTGAAGAAGCTGTGGGGTGGGAGGACCCCGGAAACCTGGGACATGCTGCTGGCTGGGGCCAAGAAGGTGACTTTCTTTGCTGGAAATGATGCCACCCCACACACTGTCCCTTGCTGAGCCACCCTTTCATCTAGCCAAGTGTCCCAGCTGATGGGCACTGTCAGGTGGGGGCCAGCACAGACACAGCCTGACCCAAGCAGCTTGGGGCCTCCCCGCCAGGCACACACATTTTCCTGAGGGCTTTTCTACCCAATTTGGGTTCTTATCCGGAGGCCTATTTTAATCAATTTACTTTCCTAAGTTCGGACTTAGTGACCAGGCTAGCGTTTTGGAGGATTAACTATTGCAATCACCTTTGGCTTTGCTGGGGACAGGGTGTCTAAGAGTGTTTGCCTTCTCAGTCCCACCAAGCCTCAGCAAGCTCCAGCGTCAGCTGGTGCCTGGCCAGTGAGAAGGGCACGCTCTTGTCGGTCTGCAGGCCCTGCTCTGGGCTTCACCAGCACCTGCAGGTGGTGGGCTCCCTGCTCCCTCCGGGGTACCAGGACATGGGCACATGGGTAGCTTTCTGGGTTCCACTCTCCGTCTGTTGCATGTGTGGCAGACCCTGTCAGAACCTCCGACTCCCACACAGCAGGAGACTGCAAATCATTGCCTTGAACTTGACTGTCACTGCAAGGGGCTCCTTAACTAACAGGCAGAGGCAGTGGGACTCCTCTGCCGCCTGACACGCACGCGCTGCGCACAGGTGCGCTGCTGTGCGGCCCCTTCTGGAATCGCAGAGGCGCACGCACTGCCCCGCCAGGCCGCGTGGCGGGCGACTCTCTCCGCGCACCTGCCAGGGATTCTTAAAGCGTGTTTTGAAGTTTGGGCTTGCCTTTGCTCTGCAGAGATCTTAAGCCCCTCATTTAATTAGTTTATTTAAATTCTGAACTTCTCCAGGTTATCAAAAGTGGTAGTAATGATAGTGGAAAATTAATCCAGCCAAAGAGGTAGGTGGACAGAAAGGCTGAGCTTCACTTTCAGACTATTAACGTCCACAAGGCTCTGCATTCCAATTATCCATAAAATGATTTTAATTTTTTAAAGTTTATGTCTGGCTTAGTATTCAAAGCAGACAATGGCTCTGTGAAGGAAAAAGAAAAAGTAGGACAGCTACGGAAATTAGTACAGGCCCCTAGGCCCAGAGCCTTTCGAAGAAATGAGGCCAGGCTCAAGCAAACTCAGGCTGTGGAACGGCAAGGCGTACGTGTGACTTCGCCCGCGCACAGCTCTGCCCCAGCACAGTGAAAAGTCCTGCCGAGGGTCACCGAGAGCAAACAACGCTTTGCTTTTCCTTGTTTCTCTGTTGCAGCCACCATCATTTAAACTATAACAATAAAGTATTTGTCTTGTAGCATTTTTAAAAGTTTTCAGTAAATTGCTAAAAACAAAAACAAAAACTGTGGGTGCTGGAGTGTGGGGCCAGGTCCCTGAGAGAGTTCTCCTCTCTCCCCATTTAACTCACCAACTGCATCTCACTGAATGCTCCCAGCTCTGAGACGTAGGTGATTGCAACAAATCTCCATAGAACACAGTAGCTTTAACAATGGCCATATTTGTTTTGCTCACACATTTATGATGTGGTCTGGGCTGGGCAAAGCAGCTCAGCTCTGTTCCATTTGTGTCAGCAGGGGCAGCTCAAAGTCTGGACACAGAATCACCCAAACTACCATGTCACTGAGTGTGTGCTCCACGAAGCAGTGTACACTCCCTAGTGTAAGAAGGGTGTGTGGGGAAGGACATGCAGCCACAGTGGACACCGCAATTGGCCACAGCGGGCGTTAATATACCCATTTCACTGATAAGGAAATCAAGGCACAGTGCAGTAAAGGGCTGCTCACATTTACTCGGGGATGAGCAAGAACTCAAACTCACACCAGTTTGGCCCCAAAGACTCCTCCTTTGTCTTTCTTTCCTTTGTTCGTTTTGTTGTTGTTGGACTGTTTTGTTGGTTGGTTAGCTGTTTCTTTTTGTCATGACGCTGCCCCCTAGCCCAGCCAGGATATAAACTATGGTTATTCTGACACTGAATCTGAATGGACATTCAAGGTCTAGGCCTTCTCCTTAATTTTGCAACCAAGGGAAGCAGAGTAATTTATCAAGAGTCTAGCAATGCTGCTCTTCATTATGTCGACCTGCACTGTTGGCCCCGCTTCCAGCAGAGGTGCCGGGGTGGTGTCTTCCATCATGGGACGTTCAGATTTGGGCTCCGGGGTCCAGCTGGCCGGCTTGAATCAAGTCCTGGCTGCTCAGCTGCAGAGCCTCAGGTAAGGTACTTAACTGCCACCCTTAGTTCTCTCATAGACAGAGAGGGGACGAGCACAGGTCCTGCCACATAGAGTTGCCGCCAGGAACAAATGAGGGACCTGGCGTCTGGCAGGTGGTATCTTCCACGACACTCAGCACAGTGCCCAGGATGGGGCAGATACACGCAGACAACATTAACAGATGATCAAAGTTCATACAGATACGTTTACAGATTCATTTAGTACATTTTATTACATGTTATGCTGATGACCACTGATGTTTCCAGAATTCAGCTCTGCAAACTTGGGCAGCTCACACTCCTTTCTCAAGCCTCTTATTGCACAGTTTTTCCATCTGCAAAATAAAATAATAGGTTTTATGAGCTACTAAATTTTTCCAGCTTTCATGCCTATGACCTCTTATCTATACAGCATCATAACTCCATTCATAGTTAACAATCACAGAATCCTGACTTGAAGCCTGGCAATGCTTTCCTTTTAAAGGGGAGTTGTACGAATCAGAGAGAAACACTGGTTTCATGCCTTGGGGAAAAAAAAAAGAGCTGTTATTAACATTTAGTCATAGGCTGGTCTGGTATTGTTAGGCTTATACTGAATAAATAAATGATGCTTCTCAAAACAGGGCACTTGAGGCAATTTAATTTATGGCGACATTTATTTGTATGGTTTCTACCTGCATTTTCCCTACGACACTCCATGAATGAGCAAGGCTCCTTGGACTTCCTGGCCTCAAGTGGATTTTGTGGTTTTTTCCACCTGGCTGCAGAATGAAGACAGCTGTCCGTGTGTTTCTGGAAAAGCTGGACGACTGAAGTGGCCGCGCTGGGGCCCCGGAGGAGAAACGCAGAGGAGGTGTCAGCGAGAAGAACAGCAGGGACGGGCACTGAGAGGCGGCTCCGGAGACTGGGGCGAGGTCAGTGGCCCGAGCATCAGGGACTCGCTGTCACTCCCAGACAGCTCTGGGGAGAGGGAGACCCCCACGGGGGGCCCGGCCAGTGCTGGAGGAGGCTGTATTCCAGCATGGGAGCCCCCAGACTGAGCACATGTCTGCGTGTGGACCTGCCAGAGCAGGACAGCCACCTGCTTTCAGGGACCATCCAAGCTGAGACAATGAGGACATGAGCAGAGCGTGAGCTCAGTGAGTGACACAGGAGGTCACCCGACCTTCTGGGGGTCATGTGAGCTGTCTAGATTCCTACCAGACCTAATGAGAGACAGACTGGGGGCCTCCCAATAATGCAGGGGACTCTCCTACCTGGGGATGGGATACAGGTTCACAGTCAGGTGTAATTTGACTTAAAGGAAATATGGCAATGTGACCTTTCTCTCGAAACTGTGCTTTGTAGTAAGAATCCTACGTGGAGTCGCCCATAGTACTTCACTAAATAAGGAAGCACTAGCTCCCCTTGGAAGGCCGTTCATTTTGAAGTTAACCGACAAGGTGTCATAATCCTCATCTCTGCACGTGCTGTTTCTTTAGTTTACTTTAGACCATTTCTCATTGTTGTTTATACTCTCGTCCATTTTGCCCTTTGCGGTGCGTATCGGCTGGTCTTTCAGTATAGACTGAGGCTCTGCACGGCAGGCAAAGTGCTAGGCGCGTTGCATATATTGTCCCATTTTGTCCTTGGACCAGCTCTACAAGGGAGATACGATTGTTCTCACACGTTAGAAACCAGGTGAGGAAATGGAGACTGACTTCGGCTAGATGAGTCCCCCACAATACTACATTGAGAAAGAAAAGAACTGGACCTCAGGTTAGCTCCAGCCCAAAATTCATGCTCTTAAACAAACAAACAAACTCTATTGCCTACCCCGTTTATTTGAGAGGTTTTCCCACCACATTGATTCAGACAACCTTTGGTTAAATAGGACCCCAAAGGCCCAGCAGGGCCACACATGCCCTGGGACCGGGCAGCCACCTTTATCACGGGCCATACTGTGTCTTGTGTCCTCTAAACACTTTATTCCGCCCACAAACTTCACAAGGGACAGGCTCTGCTCTGCAGTAACACCAGGTACTGAGTTTGCGGAGGACTGACATGACCTTGGCGTTTAGAGGAACAAAGCAACGGCTCCAGCTAGGACCGGTCCATGGCCAGGTGCAGGATGGAGGCGGACTGCAGTGATGAGAGCAAGTGTGAGGTACAAGGCGCGTCCCCAAGGCAAGCGTGGGCTGCAGCAGGACAGGGCACTGGGCTGCGGGTAGGCTGCAGGTAGTGTGCGGACAATCTGAGCAGGTGTGAAGACTGAAGACAGAGAACTACGGGGGAGTGGGGGGGAGCATGAAGACACAGACACAGAAAGACAGACAGAGGCAGACAGCGCATTAGTCAGCTGGGGCTGCCTTAGCGAAACGCCACTGGCCGGGAGCCTTAAACAGCCGACATCGTGTTTACAGTTCTGCAAGCTAAAGTCCCAGATACAAGGTGTCAGCGGGTTTGGTTCCTTCCAAGCTCTCCCCTTGTGTTGTAGATGATGATGACCACCTTCTCCCTGCATCCTCCTGTGGCCTTCCCTCTGCGAGAGTCTGTATCCAAATGTGCTCTCCTTATAAGGACACCAGTCCTACCAGATTAGGACCCACCTTGATGACCTGACTTTAACTTAATCATGTCTTTAAAGGACTATCCCCAAATGCAGTCACATTCTAAGCTACTGGGGGTAGAACTTCAACATATAAATTTGAGGTGGGGAACAATTCAGCCCACTGTGAGAGAGAGACAGAGAGACAGAGAGAGTCTACAGCCCCAGCGCAGAGCTCCTGTGCGCACTGGGGCTGAGAGTGAGTGACTGATGGGCCCTCGGGGAGGCAGGGAGCTGTGCATTCCAGACAGGCTACAGGTTAGTCAGAGAGAGCCCGGGCGCCATGACCTTTGAGCTCCTTTGCATTGGATTTGAGTCCTGTGACCTAGCCTCTGCGGACTCCATCTGGGCCATGGGACGAGCCCTTAGAGACAGGTAACGCCAGAGGAAATGTGGTCAGCAACGTGGCCCATCCTGGAGGGCCCTTTCAAGACCTGGCTGGCACATTAGGGCAAAGGCGTGGAGGCCAAGCCCAGTGGTAAGGAGCCAGAGCCTGCCCTCAGGGCACCCAGCTCCTGCTCCGCACCCTGTCTGGGCTCAAGAGCCCCTCACCACCACCCCCGAAATTCTGCTTCCCTCTCCGACCTCACTCCTGCCACCTCTTCATTCCGAAGTCCCACCACTTCTGCAGGGCCAACCGCTATTAGGACTTCCACCTCCGCAAGCTCTGGTTGCCCCTTCATTGGTATTTTTTTGCTCAGCCCAGAGAAGGGAAGGAAAGCAAGCCGCGGGACCTCCTTCCCGGGTGCCAGGCACCGTGCTTTCATCTTTCTTCTTCTTAGGTCCTTCCATGTAAGTAATTATTATCTCATTTTAGAGAGAATAATGCTCTGTAATTATTATGTTTAAATATTTTGTCCTTAATGAGCTACTGAGTTTAAGCAGGTACCCACACAATTGTATATTTTCCTTGAATTCTGTCCTTGCCCTGGTTGCTAGCTCTATAAATAGTTATGCATTGTGTGGACACTCAGGATTTTCAATGGCTTTCTTTTGGATGTGAAGGGGACTTTAACTGTCCTCAAGGCATGAAATTTAGAGTCAAGTGTCTGTGCGAGATAAAATTAAAAGGAAGTGTTATCATCTCTGCCTCCATGTGCACGAGGCTGAGACCCCAAGAGGGAAGACGACTGCAACTTGACCCAACAGTCAGCACTTGCCGCTGCCTTCTCTGTCTCCCCACAAAGCCACGCGTGCACGCTGGTGAAGCCAATCACAACCTGGAGTACACATACTTGGCTTTTTGAGGAATTTAGAGTAACATTGTCATTGATTCATGCCTTTGCCACATACTACATTATTAATCTAGAACTATTCCTTCCACGGGCTGTATTACTACTGATAGTCGGCATGTACTTACCTCCCTTTGCCTCAGCTTTCTCTTCTGTAAAATGGGGTTCATTACACTTACCGCATGGGGTTAATTGTACCTACTTCATGCACTTGTTTTGAGAAGCAAATGAATAACCACGTGAGAAGAACTTAGCACAGTATCCAAAATGTTGTGAACACATAATAAATATTTGCTCTCAGCATTCCTTCTGTATTTGGCTTGAAGCACTCAATAAGTATTAGACTAGCAATAATTCATTTCTGAGGAAGGTTAAGAGTTATTACCTTTTAAAATATCTTTACATTCATTTCCCTTTTCCCCCGTCAGCATTATGTATGGTTTCTTTATAGCCACTTCACAAAGAAACAACCTCTTATATCACATTAAAAGATGAAGATGAGCAGAAAACAACAAAAGGCAGGTTGAGAAACACATGTTGTGCAGTCAGGTAGGTTTCTTTACTAACTAAAGGAGTGGATTTCAAAATAGACTGTACAAGATACTTAATATAATATGGGAAGAAAATAAAAGGATTTCTATGTATATTTATTTTAATCTAATAAATTTGAAAACAAAGAGGGCTTCACTGGTATTTCATGTACCAATTGACAAAAGTGTATGTAGAAAAAGAATGAATGAATTTACATTTTGGAATGGAAGCTTTTTTTCTTTTTTTTTTAACTACTTCAGCTGCATAAGCACAAATGTCTGGAGATTGCAGATTTGTGGGCACCAGCCTTGTAGGTGGGATTCACATTAATGCTTTGGCAAAAGGGCTCAGATAGCCCTGAATGCTCAGGCCACTCTCGAACACTATAAATCCTGGGAATTCCTTTCCAGAGGGAAGCATCATGTTTCACCAATGCCTGGCACAATGTCTGGCGTGTGGCATGTGCTCACTCAGTACATGTTAGTTATTGTTATTTTACTATGATTAGTGAGGTAGTATGCTATTACTAAGTATTCTATGTTTTTTTTTACTTAATCCTCACAATATTCATGCAAAGTTATGCAATATTGTCCCATTTCAAAGACCAAAACCAAGGCCCAGGGACAGCGTGTGATTTACCCAAAGTTATGCAGCCTCTAAGCTCTAGAATTAAAGGTAAAACCTCTGTCATCTCAGCATGAGCTTCTCCTACTTTCTGTCCTCATCTAAATGGAGCCAAAGAAGAGAAGGTCCTATCTCGGGTGTACCACTCACTCAGTGGGCTACCTAGAGAAGTTCCAAATCGTCTGCTCTTCATGAGACTGATTTTAGGATTAAATAACACGTGCAATTGCACTTGGTAATTTACCACTGAACGGTTCTCTCCCTTGAAATCCCCACTTGGAACAAAGAGAACATAGACATCAGAGCCCCAGGCCTGGGTGGGGAGCTTGCTCTCTGCTCTTTCCCAGCACGGAGACATGCTCTCTCCTGCCCCATCATTGCTAAGAGATGATGGTATCTATGTCACCGGAAATTTAAGATAATTCAGAATGGTGTAACTTCCAAATACATTGCATATTCCTGATAAATGAAGTAGCTATTAGGCTGTTAGGTATGAAATGTCTGATTTCCTTAAGTACTAAGTTTGACAGTTGATATCTGTGACATTTCACTTTGATACTTCTTGTTTTTTTTTCCCCTTATTGTGAAGGTACACCCTCATTCTTTCAAACACACATTTTGACTTATAATTATCTTTCAATTTTTTTACAGCAATTTTTGCAAAGACATGGATAAGTAAAAAATTTGTGTTATTTTTGAATATGAGCTCCATGGTGGAACCAGTGAAGCACAGACAGCTTGAAATATCAATGAAGTGTTTGGGAAGGATGTGGCTAATTAATGAACAATACGTCGATGGTTGGTGGAGTTCCATTCTGGTTATTTTAATCTTGAAAATGAGCTACATGGACGACCTGAGACCGAGGTGGATAATGAAAACTATAGTGGAAGTGAATCCATCTCCACCTATGCATGAGTTAGCAGCAAGGTTTGACGTTACTATTCCAACACTGGACCATTTGAAACAAATGGGCAAGGTAAAGAAGCTGGATAGATGGGTACCCCATGAATTAAACAAGCATCAGAAGAGAAATCGCCTCGAAGTTTGCCTTTCTTTGCCATCACGACATAAAGGCGAACTATTTCTACAACATATTGTTACATGTGATGAAAAATGGACTCTTTTTGACAATTGCAAGTGTTTGGCACAATGATTGAATAAAAATGAAGTGCAGAAACACAGTCCAAAAACCAAATATTCATCAAAAAAAGCTAAGGGTGTCTGTCTGGTGGTCCAGTGCTGGTATTATCCACTACAGCTTCATGAAACCTGGTCAATCGATTACAGCAGATGTCTACTGCAACCAAATGGATGAAATGATGAGGATGCTTGTGATTAAGCCGCCGAGATCGGTCAATAGAGACAGGCAAATCCTCTTGCAAGACCACATGTTGCACAAACAAAGTTGCTCAAACTACAGAGGCTGGACTTGGAAACTCTCTGTCATCCACCGTATTCACCAGACCTTGCACCAACTGACTCCCACTTCTTCCAGGCTTTGGACCACTTCTTGCAAAGAAAAATATTCCATTCTCAACAAGCTGTGGAAAACACCTTTCATGATTTCATCACCACTTGCTCTCCAGGCTTCTTCGCTGCTGCGTAAACCAGCTACCGTTGAGGTGGCAAAACTGTGTCGATAGTTTAGGCACATGCTTTGATTAATTGTACTGCCTCTTGTTTGAGATATACTAAACTAAACTTTTGATTCGAAAACTGACATTTCATATTTAATGACCTAATATTATACTGTTTCACTTTTTTCATTTTTTTAAGTCAAGAAATATTCTCACCGTAGTTATAATTTTTGAGGTCTGTATCATGGAAGATAAGCGAGTTATCTCATAAAAGCCAGAAACCATGTCCCGGGAAGAAAGGGCCATGGCCCTTATCCCCTGTTGCTTTCTTAACTCCTTCTGTGCAGACCACAGACCCACAGAGGACCTTAGATCCCCTGTACCTTCTCATTTCTCAGTTGCAGGAAACAAGGTCAGAGGTCAATATTACTTGCCCAGAGTCACACAGTGAGGTCATATCAGTGTCAGGACAACTCAGATTGAGCAGGCTTTTTCTTCAGACGCCTCTGCTGTCTGCCACCTTGCTCTGTCTCACCTGCCTAGTTCCTCACCGACCCTGGATTTAGTCACCTGGGGTTTGTCCCTGGCCACCGCTCCTTAAATCCCAAACCGTCTAAGCCAAAAGAGATGCATACAGTGGTGCCACGCAGGCCTGGTGCATGTCCTCTGCTAGAGGTTCCTCTGGTGTCTCCTCCCCTCTGTCTTTATGGCTTTGCAGTGAACTCTTCTGTATCTGCTCAGATCGTCAGAATCTGTGTGTCACGAGTTCTCAGACACAAAGCGTGTCCTCAAGCCATTCCATGCAGGGTGTACTGTCGGCCACCTGGGAACCCTTCATCACTGGGGTGTTACAGATATGCATATGCAAATGCACACAAACACCCTCACCTCACACAGGCACATACACACACGTGTGCCTGCATACACACAAGCACATGCGTGCAAACACACACAGGCACACACATGGCTTCCAAACTATGCCATCCATTTTGCATCACAGCTCTGAGTGATTGATTTGGTAAAACAAACAAACAAAAAATACATGGGGGCTCTGTCTCGCCTGCAGACTACCTACAAGATACAATTTCTCTGAGATTTTCAAACCGTCTGGCATCTGCAGACTTCAAAACCACTTATAGATGTTATAAAACCAGCTCTGATTGTATCATGATGATTGCTGACATTTAGTGTCTGTCAGCCTGAAAAAAAAAAAGAAAGAAAGAAAGAAAGAAAGGAAAAAGCTTTGCCCCCTGCTAGGATTTCCCAGCTGGGGAAGCCAAGGCCCCGGCTGCCAGGGACGGCCTCTGGGGCTGTCGGCCGTAATGCTCCAGTAAGTCCTTTCTGAGGCCACGCATTTCTTGGGCCACAGAGTTCTCATTTCCCTCTTGACCACACTGGTTCCTGTGTCCTTTCACCTGACCCCTTTGACTGACAAACTGGAACAGTACCTGGGAACAAAAGGCGGTTATATAAAATCTAAGGCAGCATATTAATATTTCATTAGCAATTCTTCTCTCTCCCAGGCTGACTGACAGCTCCGTCAGGATAGTGGCAAAGCTGATTTTAATTATTTTTTTCCAACCTGCATCGCTCCTCTCCTGCCTCTTCCTGCTGCAAATCAGTCAGAATGTTCCCTTCATTATTACCATAAGCGCTCAGCAGTCTCTAATTACTCTAAAGAATTTCTTATCTTTTATTTCTAAAGCTGAGATTTTACAGAGAAGGAGAAAGAGGGAGAGAGCCATAATTAACCGAGCAGCTGTTGGTAGTCTGCCCAAGTCTAGGGCTGCGGCGGTCCCCCCTCCTGTTTGTGCCGAGACGGGGCGCAATAATGATACGACTTCCTTCAAAGCAGGGAGAGCCGTGCATACAACACACTCCCTTTGGGAATGCTCTTCAGAATCCATTTTTAATACCGAGATGATTAAAGAGCAGACTCAGGAAGGCACGGCACACACATGGCTAAATGCGCAGGGCTCCCCATCGCCGGCTGGCAGCCCGGGGACGTGGCTCGGCGAGCCTCTTGCCAGGAGAAACCGGGAAACACCATGATGTCTCTCTCTGCCGGGCACGTTGCAAGACTGGGTTGCTCCCCTGGGAAATGGGTCTCCTGTCCGCATGCAAGTGCCGGGCACAGAGGAGGAGAGGGTCCATTTCAAATGAACGATGAAAAATATATAATCTAGCCACCCTGGAGGCATACAGCCTTGTCATTAGATATAAAAAGCTTCTTTCAGGGGATTGCATTAGCTTCCTGGTATTATGACTTACAAGGAGAGCAAAATGCAAATTGAGGGTTTTCATGATAATCGGTCTTTTCTATCTTTCCCCTGAATTGACTCTGCCGCTGGCTGGCTGTCTCCTTGAGTTTTATTGTGTTGACGAGTCTCAAACTGATTATTCCTGGGAAATAAGGAAATAAATAGACGTGAAGATAGGGCGCACAGCATATGTCTAATGGAAATATTACTCATAGAACGCCGAACTTCCTGCTCCGGGCCGCGGGGTCTGTGCAACTGCAGAGACGGGAAAGCTCTGCGTTTAGGCCGCGGGCTCCTAGTGGACCAGCTGCGCTGCGCACCGGTGCGGCGCGGGCGGCCTCTCCCAGGCCAAATGGGCACCGCACTTGGTGACACTGCCGCGCCAACCAGCAGCGACGAGCAGCGCCCACAGCCCCCGGGCAGGCATGGCTGCGGGACCAGTAGCCCGGCTCCGACGGACGACCCGCTGAGGATTGGTGACTGGAAAGCCTCCTCGGGACGAGGATTGCCAAGGATGCAAAATGCAGTTGGAAAAGGTGAGAGGCCATCGGCTCTCGCTCGGTGCAGAAGCACATCCAGGGACGCACACGTCACTCGGGCTCCTCGGCTGGGCGGCAGAGGCTGCGGGAAAACCGGTGCGTGCAGGTGCTCGGAGCGTCCAGGCCTGACACTGCCCAGGTGCGCCGCCTTGCAGAAAGCCTCTGGCCGCCCCTGCCCGCATCGCATCCACCAAGTGGGCGTGATGCCCGCGGCCCTTCCCGCCTCACACCGTGCTCCTGGGCAGAATCCATGCAAATGCGCCGGGGCCTGAGAAAGGAACACTAGCAACACACATTGTGTGCGCGCGCACGCGCACGAACATGCATTTGCTGGGAAGTTACGTGCACTGGCATAAATGCAACGTTTGGTTTGAACTGGCACGTAGGCTAAGGCAAACTTGCTGTTAATAATACTCTTACTCTCTGAACCCACTGCCTTGCTATGTAGAGAACATACAATTGCCATTATCCATACCCTAGTCCACTGAATTCTTATTTAATGAGGATCTTGTGCCTTTCCTGGGGTATCATTCTTTTAAAATTCAGTTTTGATTTGATACATGATATAGAAATACAATTTTCTCACCCTTACTGTATTAAGCAGCATGCCTGCAGAATTTCCCTGAGCACACAAGTCCACAGGGGCTGTAAATAAATAAATAAATAAAGCCTTGATCTGTTGGGAAGGTTCTCTCGCCGCTCCCTCTGTGATTTAAAGCAGGAGGCGCAGAACCAAGCACTAACAGGGCTGATGAGTCAGCACAGCCCAGTGGAAAGGCACTGGTTTCTCCATTTGTAAAATGAAATGGATAATCTCTTGCCACTATTACTCCTAAAAGGATGGTGTGAGGACGAAAGGGATGGTATACACTGAGAGCTTTGCCCTATTCCAAGAGGAAAAGCAATGGTGTCCACCGGGCCCAGCAGTCTCGGGTTAATATTAAATGTGCAATAATGACAGCAGTAATAGAAGTAACTTTTACCTGCAGAGCAGTGCACATTTCCAGAGCAACTATGCATCTGTTACATATCTACATTTTAACATAAAACAGACCCATTTTACAGAGAAGAAGAAAATTGAGGTGGAGAGGGATTAAGTCATTTCTAAGGTGACAGAGCTGGTAAATGACAGTCTACACCTGGGGGCTGGGAGTTGTACTCCCACCCGGGCTTTCCCCTCTGCCCCATCCCACACCATCTCGTCCCACAGGGCTGACTCAGCCAATTAGAAATATCTTCTCACCCTCCAGGGACACTGAAGATTGACCATGAGCCAGGAGACCCGGACTCTACTCCAGTGCTTCCTTGGGAAAGCCTCCTCACATCTGTAGGCCTTGCCCCTGTAAAAATTCAATGCCATTTAAAATTCGCTGAACGTTCTTCTGGTTCTAAAACTGAACACAATCCATGGCTTCATACAGAATGTTGATTGTCAAAGAAAAGGTGAATGTGAAGCTTTTTATTTACCCTATTGCATATTAAATTTTAACTGTGTGTTATTTTTCTATTGATAATGTCATTTATAATGTTTATTATATTTTAAAATATTGTGTGTTTATTTTATTTTATTTTATTTATTTTTTTTTTTTTTGAGACAGAGTCTCACTCTGTTGCCCAGGCTAGAGTGAGTGCCATGGCATCAGCCTAGCTCACAGCAACCTCAAACTCCTGAGCTCAAGCAATCCTCCTGTCTCAGCCTCCCGAGTAGCTGGGACTACAGGCATGTGCCACCATGCCCGGCTAATTTTTTCTATATATATTTTTAGCTGTCCATATAATTTCTTTCTATTTTTAGTAGAGATGGGGTCTCGCTCTTGCTCAGGCTGGTCTCGAACTCCTGAGCTCAAACGATCCGCCCACCTCGGCCTCCCAGAGTGCTAGGATTACAGGCGTGAGCCACCGCGCCCGGCCTAAAATATTGTGTGTTTAAAGTGAGATTTATTTCAGAGTGAACTTATTTCTAAAATCCCATAACAGAACAATAGAAAACCATGGTCTAATCTACAAGAGCTTCATTTAGACTCTTTAAGGACTATATTATTTTTATTAAAGGATTTAATACTATACGATGAATAAGGAAGGCCTTCAAGATAAAAATCTATTGGCCTTTTTTTCTTTAACTTAATTTCTTTAATGGCAGACTAAATTCTACATTTAAAAGCAGGTGTTATTGCATTCCAATCAAAGTAAGAGGAACAAACAGATTCGGTGTAAAACGGGCATCAAAAAACATAACTATCTGAAAATATCTTTCTTCCTTTCCTGAAATTTGCCTTTTTATTTTTTTCGCCATTTGTTTGCTAAAGACCTCTGTCTTCAAAAGCTCCCATCAAAATGCAAATCCATTATGTAAGGAAACTATACTCTTCTCATTATATTTTTCTATCATCAATTTATCATAATCCCTGATAATTCACCGAGTTCTAGAAAAATTGGTCAAAAGACAAGTGATTATTAAAAGAGAAGGTAGGAAGAGAAGGGAACATTCTAGAGGGCAGAACACGATGGGATGTGAGCGCATGTGTGGGGGAACAGCCCTGCTGCAGCCGTGTGAGAGCTTGGGAACACGTCTGTGCAGCGGGGAACTAACCATTTCTTCCTGGAGCTAAGTCCGAGTTCTAAGGTGGCAAAAGACACTTTTGACATTGAGAATCATGGACAAGATTTTTCTGATGGGCAAACTTCCATGTTTATGACTGTTATCTGATCCCTCCGAGGAAAAGGTTAAATTGAAATTCAGCTCAATTCAATACCGGATGTGCCAGGCACTTGTTCTCAATGAGGTGAGATGACAAGGGCCATGGTAGAAACAAAAATACCAAGACACTGGAGCTCCCTCACCTCTCGTTTTCAATCCAGTGGAGAGACTAAAATCTGTGTCCCTGTCACACTGGGCACAGTACGATACGTTCTTTGTTCTCTATGTGCTTGCTTATACTCACAAACTCCTGGAAAGGAGGAATGGAGTCTTCATTTATGAAGCTCCTGTCTGCTGGATGTGATATCCTAGACACTAAAATCAGTTCATCATTGTTGGTTATATTAATGCTAGAGGTACAACAGTGATGGAATTTAGAGTTGGGAGCAACTAATTACGTGAGATAGAAACAATTTTCTGGGGCCAATAGCCATTGAGTCGGGCTTTCAATACTGTAGGAGATCCCAGTAGGCAGATTATTCATACTTGCATAGAACCTCAATGGTTTCCTGACAGGAGTTTTTATGAATCATTAAACTTTTTGTGTTGCCTCTTCTCTCTCCTAAGAAACAATTTTCAAAATTTAAATATGCCTAGTCTTGAAGAAACTGCACTCCCATCCTTCAGTTATCCAAGCTGCAAAGAATGCCTACCTGGAGCTCAGGACTGCAAAGCCCCTTCCTGATTTGTGCTCACACATCTCCAGCGGTGGCTCCCTAGGCTGACGGAAGGCTAGGTGTCACAGTCGATCTGCCATTTATGCTGCAGCTGGGCTCTGGTGTCTACAGAGAGGAAAGATGTCAACAACTCGTGAGGCGTAGCACCTGGAATAGTGATCCAGCTGCCCATACTTAAAGCCTCAACAGGAATTAAATGCATGAAACAAATATAATAACACAAATTTCAACTGGTATAAAGCCTTTTCAACACTGAATCGCACACTGCTTGAATACACTCCAGCTTTGAAAGACAGAGAAACAGAAACAGAGAGAACGATTTGAGGAATGAAATGCGAAGCAAGCCAGTGTTCATAGAGCTGCGACTCTGTGTGGCTAAAAATGATTCCATGGATCAGTGTTTCTCAAAATATGGATCAGAGATCCACACCAGGTCACTAAATTTTTGTTTTTATTCCCCTCAAGATTTCCTCGCTCACTTCAGAGATTCAACAGATCTGGGGTGGGTTTCAGAAATCTGCATTTTTAACTACCACTGATTTTTCCCCCCACGGATTCACCTCCTTCACATAGTAGAACTCTTTGAAATTCTGTGCCCAGTGGGGAAGTCCGCTCACGCTGAGGGAAATGGGCCTTGGAAAAGCTCGCCACATGAAATTGATTACGGACTGCGGCAGTTGTATTGTACCGAGAGGTTTCCCAAAGAGTCATCGACGTTCACCATGGCCGTGAGGGGCTCTAATGGGAACCACTCACGGGATTTTCCTGCGTCGTCAGCATGCAGGGAGAGAGTGGGGAATGCGGGAGGAAGCATGAACTAGAATTCCCTTCTCCTCGCACCGGCACACGCTGTGCCACGGAAGGGGGATGAGTGTGGTGTTCAGCACATGTCAGGCACTGGGGAAGCAGCTGGGTCCAGACGCCAGGATGTCAGCCTGATAGTTCTATCAAGGCACAGCTGCTAATACGTAGACAAGTATCTAACAAACGGATTCAGGAAGAATTTTCCGTCTTTACAATAATGAAGTCTGTCAAGAGCCAGAGAGTGAATATCTTAGGCTTTGCAGGCCACATGGTCTGTGTCTCAACCACTCAATTGTACCTTGAGAGCAGTCATGAGCAATGCGTGGACTACTGAGGGTGGCTTTGTCCCAATAAAGTTCGGTTTCATTATTTACAAAAACAGGCAGTGGGCTGACTTGATTCGTGGGCTGAAGTTTGCATTAAATATCTTAATTTATAGCATTAATGCCCTAAGTTTCTACGGGTGGTTGCTTGCTTAGCAAAAAATTTGAGTTTCATGATTTTTATATGTGCCTCCCCTTCCCTTGGAAAGAAATGACATGATGTGTTCACAAATGTCATAAGTAGAATCTGCACATTCCTGCTGTGTATTCTCCTTTCTTCCCTTTGTCTTAGACTATGTGAATATCTTTCCAAATGGATTTTGTTTATAAATAATTAGTGCTAGTCCTTAAATTTAAATTAACATACTACACACAATAATTTGTTATGCATGCCTCATTTTACCAATTTTGCCAGCATTTCCCCAAACTTTTCATGCAGAAGTGTAGCCATCTGCGTGGCCCCCCTGACCTGGGCTGTGACCCTGTTCATGTGCACATTCGTTCTGCAACCAAATGGCTTCTGGAGAGTCCCTGACTATTCTGCCCTGGTGCTCATCACTGGTACACGTGGCTGGCCACGCTAATTTGTCTTCATTCCTTTGTTACAGAGGGACGTGACTCACTCCTCCGACACCAAGTCCACTTATGCTGGGAATCGCCGTTCCTGCTTGATAACTTCACTGGACACAAGTTCGCCTGTCACAGAACACCCCCACTGCCACTCAGGGTAGGCAGCCACAGAAGAGCTGTATGTGCAGTGATCTCAGGTACAGCGAGGAGGATGCCTCTCCCAGCTTTTGTGTTATCATCTGCCAGAGAGGTGTTCGTAGTGCCCTAAGCTGTGTCTGGATATTTTCAACAGTTTTAATTAAAACCCTTTTTGAGGTTGGGACCATAGAGCTCACTCTCTCTGTGTAAAACTCAAACCTGGACAAACACATTTGGGAAGGAAGACAAAAACATTGAAAGACATTTCCATATCTTCTTCTTTTCTGACTAAGACTTTGTGAGCAGAGCTTGCGCTTATGTGCTCTACCCGGGTTTCTCTAAGAAAGGATCCTCGTCCACAAGACTCCTCAGTTCCGCTGCAGTCACATGGCGCCCAGCACAGATGAGGACAAAACCCAAGATTCAGCTAAACCAACCACTCATCCTTCCAGAAACTCACCCCCTGTCCATGGTGTGGCTCTTTGGGCTCAGCCTTTTTCTTTTTGACCATTTAATTGCTCTTTATCACCTTTAAATACTGCTGTTGCCCATCCTAGGCTCTCTCTAATTTTCATTCTCTTTCACCATCATTTCCTTCCCTGGGACTTCAATAATGATCATATGGTCAGATGGCTACTAAATTAAAATTTCCAACATGATCTTTCCACTGGAATCCAAATGCACAGACCCCCGAACTGCCCAGTGTCTCCAATTCAATATCTCAAGACAATGCAGATTCATCAGGGGTTCCCATTGCCTTCTCCGTCCTCTTCTCAGGTTCTCCACTACGTGAGTGGCACCACGCCAGGAGCCAGAAACGGGGTCACCACATGCCACTTCCCCTTACCTCCCTCCCCACCGCCAACCGTGTGCAACGTCCGCCAGAGCTGTCCTCCTGAATATCTTCCAAATCAAAATACTTCTTTTATGGATAAAAAAGAAAAAAAACTATTCTTTTATTATAAATTTATGTCTAGTAATTATCGAACAGTAGAGAGTATATAAAATAAAGCATAACTGATCCCAGCTTCTGTTACAACCATTCAAATTCCCCAAAATCATCCCTGTTTGCTAAGATCGTTTCTTAATAAAAGTTCATTGGAATGCAAATGTGTCCTCGCATACATTTATATATGAACCGACTCTAGCAACCAATTCCACTATAACTCTATGGTTAACTAGATTGTTCTAAAAGCATTTCAAATTGAGTGTAGTGCTCCCAGTAGACATGGGAGTCATAGCACCAGGGAAGCCCAACGCAGTGGAGCTCTGTGGTCCAGATTATCTTTGGAGAAGAATTGGAATCAGGATTTGGATAGATAAGCAGTTTTTATCTAGTTTACCTTTTAGTCGTGGGATCTAAGTGCCACAAACCAAACGGACTCTCTGTGCTGCCTTGTGAGATGCTAAGATTGTTTGGGTTTCATTTATTGGAGAACATGGCACAGAAGCTATCTTTAGAGGGTCCATGTACCTCAACCACAAAATGAACACATGCTTAGTCTCAGCATGTGACCGGAGTTGACCCTTCCCAGCTTTGGGCATATTTCAGAGTCTGCAGAGAAGCCTCCATTAGAGGTCTCCCAATCCACCACACCCTCTGCTCCCACCAATCCTTGGAATGATTTTCTAGGTTGCCATGTCTCTGCTTGCAACCCTTCAGCAGCTTCCCCTGGCCCTGAGGGTGAAGCCCGAGCTCCCTGGAGCTCAGACAGGCACACAAAGCACTGTCCTGTCTGCCCGCCTCCTGCCAGGGTCAGCCTCACCCACAGCCCTGGGCTCCTGGCAGACCAAGACCTAAGGACTCCTCAAACCTCTGAGCCACCCCCAATGCCTTCTCAGCCTAAACCACCTCCCTGACCTTTTCTACCTGGGAACTTCTCAGTCTTTCCTTAAGTTCAAATATTTGTGTAGTTGAAAAAGTGGATTATAGAACTCTACACAGTTCCTGATCTTTTCTCTTGTTAAAAAGACTTAGTTAGAAACACAGGGAAAAGTCTGCAAGTAGATATAACAAAACTGGGTGAAAATTTCCATGGCTTTTCCCTCCATTTTATTATATACATTTTCTGACATGTGTGTTTGTTACTCATGTGATGTAATTTCAAGGCTCAACTTTGGTATTTGAATCACGTGAAAAGCCATCCTTTCTTGACTTCCTGCACTCTTAATTTTGATTTTTCACACTTTCTCTAAGCTCTTCATAATGCTCTGAGCTCATCTTCCCAGAGTGAGCGCTGTTACTCCCTGGTGGGCTGTCTACAGTCTATCTGGCTGGCGGGACCACACACTCATTTGAAGGTAGGTACTCACTTGTCTTCGGCGCCAGAGCCCCGGCAATGAGCACGGTGCCTGGAACAGCGCTCAGCACACGATGAATGAAAGAATTCACGTGGAGAGCAAAGCCTGTGGAGAAGCAGGCTCATCTTACTCGAGAGGCCTTTGCTCCTCATTCCCTGGATGGGTGGGCACGGGGACGTGTCCTTGAGCTTCACTCAGCCTGCTTCCACCGAGACAAGAAATCATCACCATCACCGTCTCCAGCACAAACATGCTGGCACGCTCAGCATGAAAGCTGTCTAGGAAAATTTAAGTAATAGTGGAGTGTGGATAGATCTTATGAATATTCATGAACCCAGGGTCTCAGCAGCCAAGCTAAGCACAGAATTACAGCAATTATCAGAATGATTTGCACACACACAAAGCCAGCCCTAAGCAAAATTGTTGAGGAGGCTGGAAGTCAGCTGTCCCTCTGTCTGGCACCGCCCTCCTTCCTTTCAGCGCGCCCGGCAGGGGCTCAAGCTCTCTGCCCGCCTGGGGAGCCCCAGTGCCAACTGCCCCCAACCAGCCTCCTCCCACACAGCCTAGGGGCAGGCCTCATAGTACTTAAGTCTCTTCCTCCATCTTGACTGTCTCCATTCCCCGAGCTTCACTAGTTAACCAGCTAACTGGCCCACAGATCTCACCGACTAATTCATGCGAAGGTATTAATCAGTCCTGTTTTTCTATTGCAATACCTGTTGTAGATATTTAGCCTTATTTAAAAGCCTTTTCTTGTAAGATTCCTTAACTCAATTTCAGGAACAGGAGGCTATAAATAGCTTTAGTAAATAATTAAATAGATGTTGAAGGGCGGTAAGAGCTTGATGATGTACTTCAGCATCACAGAGCCTTAGAGCAGGAAGGAACTTTATAGGCCATTTCGCCTGGTGTTCCCCACGCTGAGTTTTACATGACGTTAATAGACGATTGAGTGATAAACTATCCTGTGACTGAACAGCATAGTGTCTGATGGATTAAAAATTGTTTATGGAAAGATTATCAGAATCTTTATTATAATATTGTGACTCTGAAGGATGGATATAGTGTTAATCATTTCCTAGTTTTGTGCAGAAATTTTTTGTCACAAAATGATTCAAATACAATGGAGAAAAAATTTGAAGGTTTTCCTATAAAATCTATTGTTTCAGATGGTCCCAAGGTAATCGTTTCATTATAAGAAACTGGGTAGGCAGAATTTGGAGACCATTGAATCAGAGAAGTCCATCGCAGGCGCAGGAATGGCAGCTACACACAGCAATAAGTTTTGCCTATGATAACTTACACATGGAAACTACCAGAAGGAAACTTCCAGAAGACTGTAATTATGAATTGAATTGTGCTCCTTTCCCCCCAATTCCTATGTGGAGGTCCTGATCCCCAGTATCTTAGAATGTGACCTTCTTCAAAAGCAGGCTTACTGCAGGTATAACTAGTTACTGTGAGGCCATCCCGAGAAGAGTAGGCCAATATGACTGGTGTCCTTATAAAAGGGGTTGATCTGGACACAGATGCACATGGGAGAAGGCTGGAGTCACGCTGCCACAAGCCAAGAAACTGCCAGAAGCAGGGAGTGAGGCCCAGAGAAGATCCTTCCCTGATGCCTTCAAGGGGAACACGACCCTGCCCACATCTTGCTCTTAGACTTCTGTCCTCCAGAAACGTGAGACAATAAAGTTCTGTAGTTTTAAGCCAAGTTTGTTATAGCAGCTCTAGCAAACTAACGCGCCTACTAAGTTTTTGAGGAAATAATGTTTCCAAGAAATCACAAACCTGGCTTTCAGAAGCCTGTGACTATCCGCCACCTCTGAGCTCCTGCGGACACAGGGGGCAGGGAAGGTGTGGACTCCCCCCCCACCCCGCCCCTGCAGGGCACCCTGTGCCAGGAGAGGAGGACGGAAAGTGAGGAACCTGTGCAAGGGCAAAACCAGGGCAACCAACGACAAAAGGCACATCAGCTCCTTCCAGAAAAGTCCCTGCTTCTGTCAGATGAGCTCACCAAGCAGCTTCCTTCACTGCCGGGTCAGGGAAAGGGGACATTGTACAAGAGTGGCCCCACACAGTTTGATCATTGCTATGAAAGGTGACTCAAACTCTTCTCTTCTAAATGGCACTTTAGATTGTGGCTGTCCCTGGGTATAGACAGTAAATAATTAGTAATTTAGTTTATACCTGCTGCCCTATGGGAAGCCACATCCAAACCTGAGGATAAGGAAGCTTGTCCATCACTCAGAGGTCGTGGAATTAGATCTGGAAGAACCCAGTGAGTAACTGAGTGTTCTTTGAGGAAGACAATGAGCATGTCTTAGGTGGAAGAAGGGTGTGCATAGATATTTGGGTGGCTAAAGGGGTAGACTGTAGCAGTAGACACTTCCAGTTGTCCCTCCAAATCCATCCAGCTAAACAAGACTCCACTTCAGAGGCAGATGTGTTTTTGTGGCTTAATTCTGGACAAGGGGACTTGTGCAGAAGAAATATATGCAATTTCCAGATCCTCTCCTCCCTTTTGGCTTTTCCCATCCCGTTCTCTGCCTCACGGATGTGCTGGGAAGTGCTGGGGCTGTCGTTTCAGTCATCTCAGACCAGCACATGGAGGTCAGGTGTTGAGGCTGGCAGAGCAACACAGAGCAGAGGGGAGCCCGGGTGGGAAGGTCCTATTCAAGCAGCATTCCAGGGTGGAGAAGGGGATGTCAGGTGGCTCCGAGGGATGAACAGCCTGTCCAGGGACAACCAGAAGAGTCACCCCTGGGGCTTGGTCCCAGCTCTTTCTCTAAGTCATTCTCTTTCCACTGTATGAAGCAGCCACCTCAATATAAATATAAAAAAACAAAACATGCTAAAAGAAAATTTAAGTGTGGATGCTAGCATTTAATAATAGTGGTCGTTGAGAGAAAATGCAGAGAGTCATATGACTGACTAGGAGTTGTTTTTTAATACATATGGGATTGATACACATCAATATAAAAATGCTACTTTTCCCATTAGGTAAATACTAATGGAAAATAAAAATACTTAGGTAGATAATTAACAAAGAAGACATACAAATAACGAATAAATCTATGAAATATATAAAAATCTACAAACACAAAAATATCAATTTCATTGCTATTTTTATTGACAAATAACTCAGAAATTATCTGCATGTCACAAAAGTGATGTAATGGTTAAGTATATTTTTGACTCATAAATGGCTAAAATCATACTTACCCATTAAAGACATTATAAAGACAAACAAATAACATGGAGAACCTTTTATTTTTCAGCTGTAGATGAAGAAGCTGGAAACAGTTTGATATGACATGTTTTAAAACATCGTGGAATAAAAGACCTAAGAGAAAACTCCCCAAATATTTTATCTCTTGATAGTGTTCTATTAAGAGTTTCAATTTACACTTGTCTGCGTTTTATCATCTTGGCTACAGTAGTATATGATAAATTCATGGTCAGAAAAACAGTGTTTCAACTCATCAACGCTTCCAAATTCAGAGCAAAGAGGAGTCGCTCTGGCACCTGCAGCCTTTGTGGAGAGCCTCCCGCGTGTTCCCCCAGACCTGTGGCCGCCGCCGCCGGGCGGTCATGTGGTGTGTGGTCCGCCCGAGTCTGAACTGTCCATTTGCTCCCATGGCCTAACTCGTCTTCCTTCCTCCTCCACTGCACAAACGATTTAAAGGTTACACACTGATAATCCATATAAGAAGCAAACAAACACACAAACGAAAAAAGACTAAAGGCTGCCCGGAGGGAGGAGGTGTGTGCCTGGGTCGTGCTGACAGTGCCAGCCGTGGGCAGCGAGGACCCGAGGCCACCAGCAAACTGGCCGTAGCCAGTTCTCAAGGCAGTAAGTGCAGAACCAGAACTGACAGGGTGATATTGTGCTTCTGGAATAAGTGAACACGATGATGATGATGATGATGGGGCTTGTATTTTGTCATTTTTTGAAAGTTTCAATCTCCTAATATTTCACTGAGACTGTGTTTTACAAAAGTATCTGTTCACACAGATGAAAATTTTAAAAGAATAAAAGACTAAAGCACACAAACAGCTGGTTCTTCACCCCAGATACTCAGAGAAGCCCCGTGTGACGGCCACGTCCTTGCTGGCACAGAAGCGGGAGCTCTTCGGCTCAGACGGCCCCAGGCCCCGAGGATGCTGCAGAGGGACACACCTGCGAAGGAGGTGGCCTTCTCTAAAGATGACCTTGTGGGAAAGGGGACTCTGAATTGATGCCTGCATGTTCAGAAAAATCCATCCCGAATAAAAGCCCTTCCGTCACCAGGGGAATCTTTGTCTTTTGTGGCTCGTCCAATCTCTTTTTCTAAAACTGCCCTCTGCCCTCGCCGTGAAAGAGTGAAGTGAGGACCCAGATGTGCGTGGAGATCGGGTTACCCTTCCACCCCCGGCCCCACACACCCACCGTCTGGAAAAGCGATACCGGAGCCGTTTGGAGCAGGACGCACCACCGATTCCGTGTTTGTGTCCTTAGGGCACCGGCTGAGTAGGTGCTTCCTACATGTTCCCTAAAGAAAATCTTGTGTTTTTATAAAAACAAGAAAAACCATCCCTCTCGCAGTGCTTTCCTCACTTCCCTCGCACTGCATCATGGCTCAGCTAAAACAGAAGTAGGATTATTTTCCCAAATTAAACTAAGAAAGTTTGCAAATTTGATCTCAATGAAGAAGAGTGAGAACTTTATTACTGACAATAGAAGCCTCCTCCGGGCCCTGAGTTGGGAGTAATTCCTCTATTTTGTCATGGGATCAGACGTGGACTCGCATTACTTGATTCTTTCATAGTTTTGAAGCATCTTAGTTCTTATTTTTATTACCTGCTGTTATCACTCAAGAAGTACTATAACACTTTCTACATGTCTCTTTCACGCTGCCACTTTATTTAAAACAGGAAATGTTTTGTCCCCCCGGAAACTGTCTAGCAAAGGGTGTGCACTGCAGATGACGCACAGGTCGGGCACCGTGGCTGCGATCCCCGGACATACAGAGAAAATTGTGCTCACAAAGGCTTCCTTATGGCTGGTTCCTTCCAGTCACCAGAGGATGAAGTTAATGAGCTCAAGGTCAAGGGATCAATCACCACGTGAGCCACTTAAGCCTGCGCTGGATCCGAGCTTTGTCCCTAGCAAAAAGCTGCACCTTGTCACGGCCATCTTGTAAATGTCAGCCCCGGCCGCAAATGGACCTGGGACAGAGACGTGGATAGTTTTACGGTTTCTAACCAACAACTGCACAACGATTATGAAATCAGAACCGTCGGCATCATACCTCCTCACGATGACAGGATGTTTTGGTGTATCAAATATGCTTGTACACATTTCTTCATTGTCTTTCAGATACCTTTTATCACATCAGCCCTCGCAGGAGGTGAGTTATGTGCTGTTTAAGTTTGGAGGTGAAGAAACTGAGACCAAATCATGTTACTCCAGTGACAAGTGCCAGAACCTCAGCCATGTGCTGATCAGTACTGTCCCAGAACCAGTTTGGGAGCTCTGGGGAGAGCACTGCTCCAGACACAGGTCTGACTGCCCCCAGGGCCCGGGCCTTTACCTTGTTCAGTGGCTGCGGGCTGGGAAGGACACAACCCCGGGGCAGAGGCTGCCCGCACACAGTGGGCACGGTGGCGAGCCCTTCCCGGAGGTGAGGTCTGGTCAGCGCCTCCACGTGTCTGATTGGACCCACCCCAGATATAAATAAGAAAATCCATTCACAGAAGGATAAAATCTGGATGTAAAAATCCAGAAAAACAAACAAGAATGAAAACAGGTTTAGTGGCCTCAGACAAAGGCCAGAGAGTGAAAGCTGAACCCATGCCTTTGGGACTACCACAGCCAGACAGAGGCTCGCATGAAACTCACAGCTTATTCTCAATGCAAAGATGCCCAGATGCTTGTGTAGACAAGCCTAATGTCTAAGCCCAACTGCCATCGGGGCTCACATTCTCGATATACCTCCTGCCATAATGGGAACCGGCTGATAAGACAGGTGCTTCATCCTCGTGGAGTAAGCATGATATCTTGTTCTCGAATAAGAAATTTTAAACATTATGGTTTTTCTACTGAACAGAAGAGAATTACACCACACCAAGATCTGGATGAACGTTTATTAGAAGGTTGTTTTCATGGATGGCAACAAGTAGAATGTGTTGTGCTTGTTAAGTTTCTGTGAAAGTTCCTTCCCAGTGTTGTGTCAGCTGGCTCCTTAATGTCAACTATAAAGTATCCACCCAGTGAACACACACAAAATGAAGTCATCAAATCGGGGTTCGCAGCAGTCTAGTTGGACCTCCTTGCGGTCTTTCATCTCTGTCCTCAGAAGAATTGCAAATGGATTCAAAATTCCTCCATCCCTTTTCTGAAAACCGTCCAGTGCTGGGGGAAATCCTGTATCTACTATCCTCCTGATTAAAGAAGTGGATTATTTAGATTTTGTGAGAGTTCACGTCACTCACAGAAAGAGGGCTGAAAACACACACGTTTGAAAGCTGAAATCAACGTGAGAAAAGCTGAATTCACCTCTGCTTTGTTTCTAGCAAAGCACGAACAGTCAAGGGAATAACCCTTTGATGGGTATCCAGGTTTCTTTGAATCCTGGAATTTCAACACTGTGCTAGCTTTTTTTTTTTTTTTTTTTAATTTAACTTTAGGCCTGCTTTATGGTAGTGTATTTGTGAGCATGCAGGACTCTGTAGAGAATGCTACAGAGGAAAACTGTGCCACCACATCATGGCTGCTCAGCACACGCCCTTCCAAATGCCTCAGTTCACTTGGTAGGTGTCCTTGAAAAAGGATTTAACTCCAGTTGCTCTAATTCTCTATTGGTCAAACAAGCTTCCCATTCTTGCTTGTTTTTTTAAATAGAATTATTCTACTGAAAATTTATATGCTGAGCATCTGACGCAAACATACTGCTCATTCATAATATCCATATTCAGCCAGCAGGCACAGAGCATCCACATGCTAAGTACTGTGACAAGTGCTTTGCAGTGAGCAATATGAGGACCCACCCTTGAGACCCCGTGGCTTTGATGTTCTGCAACAAAGAAAAGAAAATGAAAAATAACATACCTCACAGAATCTTGATCCTTCGTGATACCTGCTGATTCACACACGTGAGGCCTCGATCATCACAATACATGTTGGTCTGCGTTTTTACAAGACCCAGAAATACCTTCTCCCGTTGCAGAATTTCACAGTTCTCTCCTTTTGCCGTGACAACTCACATCACATGTGGTTGCCATGACAAGCAGAGGAGGCATTATTAAGGAAGATAAGAGCTAAGACCTGAACTTCTAACTCAACCATGGTAGTTTATTTTTTCTCTTGAGTTCTTAGTATTTTATGACCTAGTTCATTTGCCCATGAACTCCAAATGGTTTCCAGATGCATCTGGACTTTATCAGATATCCAGGCAACAAACTCCTTGGCTCTATCCTCATGTTCGGCAGCAATAGAGAAAACGAGTACCAAAACTACATAGTCTGAAGGCCAATTCTGAAAATGTGATGCAGAATTATTCTAAGACAAAGGAACAAAATATTTAGCACCACTGGCCCTATGAGGGGTTATAAAACAGTTGAATAATGGAGAAACAAACCAGAAAACCACAAATATTAATTAATGAAGTTTTTGACTTCACACTTAAATCAGAAATTCCAAATTGCTTCCACAATTCCAATTAAAAGCACTCTGACCCTATGAATATATCAGCTGGCAGCTCTTTTAATAGAACAAAATAGCAACCATACAACAAGGCTGGTACCGCAGCATCGCCTTAAGAAAACTGCTGTTCAGAGTCATCAAATGACTTGCCCAAGATTGTTCCAGGTAACAAACTGCAGACGCAGCCCTCTTGACCCCGAGTCTGGCAGTCCTCACGGCCGTTAGTGCTGCCTCAGCAGTATTTTTCTTCATAGATTAATTATTTCCATTTGGTACAAGGTGGTCGTTTGCCAGTTTGAATGGCAAGAGCAAGATTTGTTGCTGCAAAGCCCTCCCTGGGGAGGCTTCTGCGCTGTGGAGCTGTGAGGCGGCCGCCCCATCCCAGCTCCTCTAAGTGCAGCCAGAAAGCGCCCTTCGCCTTGCACACTTCACCCCAGATGAAAAGCGGTTCTTACGCTTGCTGCACGTCGTAAACACCTGCTCAGCTCTAAAAATGGAGACTCCTTAGTCCCAGCCTCTTAGATTCGAATTTGATTGGTACAGAGTGTATGCAGCTTGGGCACCAGGCTCTTTAAAACTCCCCAGGTAAAGTTCTAATATGAGGCACAGTCATAGGACTGCCGTTCTGAAAATTTCCAGGCACATTAAGTTCTGCAATAAGTATCTCTAAACCTAGCAGTGTGTTAGAGTCACTTAGCAAGTTTGGCAAAATACATATTCCCAGGTCCCATCCTGGTGATGGAGAGTTGGTCTGTCTGGGGGAAGAATCTACCCCGTGGTCAACTCAAGTGAGATGGGTCAGTGATCTCCACAGGAGGTTAGACCTGAACTGAATCTTAGAAGATTTATAGGCATTGGACAGAAAAAAAAAAAAATGACAAAGTACACTCAAAAAAGTTATGCTTCAGAAAACAACCACAAACGTACCACACATTTGAAAGTTACCCACAATAGCTAGCCCGTGTGGGACAGGGCAAGTCCCAAAACAATTCACAGTACAGTTTGCAGGAGGCACTGAGGAAGGCCTTGGACGCCGTGAGAAGAATTTCAAACTTTTCTTGTTCAGTTGGGAGTTGTTGGGATGACAGTTCTAGGTTTGTGATTAGAGATGGATTTAACCAAGGCAAGAAGGAAGGCAGTGAGGATATTGGAAGTTTTTACAAAATCCCAATTGTGCAATGATGGGGGCCTCTGTTAAATAAGTTGGAGAAAGATTAGGGTGGGAGCCACTTGACCTGCTATGGATGTAAAGATGAAACCAGGATTTGGGTAGCCAGGATGAAGTTAGCTGAAAATTCAGGTGTCAGCTAAGAGTACGTGAGGTTTTCATTTGGAATAGGAAGAAAGAAAGTATAGACTCGTCCAATTGTTTTTCTGAGTTCTTCCAAGAAAGACATAGAAGCAGTTGACTCTCTCCTGTTAAACATTTCCTTTTTCTTATCAGATTTCAATGTTCCTTTAAGGTTGAAAGCACCTTTTCTCTACCTGCATCTCTCCTAGCACACTGCACAGTAGGAACTTAGAATAAATAATCAAACTTTTCACACATTACCAAAACCTCTGTCAAAATGTCAGAAGCATGAAACACGTGAAATACTGGAAGTATTTCAAACGACTAGTAGTGGTCTAGTAGTGTAAGTCCCACATGGAAGACAACAGTCGAAGTGATGTTTCTGCTGGATTGGTCGAGCACTTTCTCCTGGCCACGTTGTCCCCAGCTGGTTTGTTCTTGGCCATGAAGCTTACAAGCCCGGTTCTCTGGCCTCCCGGGGGAGCTGTGAACTACGTGATATTATTAAATGAGTGCATTGCTAGCTAGAGCAAGCTATGTCGTTTGCAACTGAGAGCCATATTTATATTTCAGATAAATACCTGCATTTTAATGTAAAAGGCTTTATTTTGCCAAAAAAAAAAAAAAACTAGTGTTGTTCTTTATTAATTTAATAGCCCCTCTATTTATTAGAAAATATTTAGGGATTGGCTACTGTGCACTCTGCAGTATTCTTGGGGCTGCACATAGAGTCATTAACACAGCATGTGTGCTCCTGATGTCATGGAACTAAAACAGTCCAGTGGAGGAGGCAGCCAATAAGCAATAACAGTTTTTAAAATGTAGATATTCTTAGAAGTTTGGTGAAAGAAAGAAATAAAGTTCTCTGGGGAGGAGCTTCAGTCAGGGTAACGTCTTTGAGTGTTCAGCGAGGATGTCTCTGACGAGGTTGCATTTTGTCTAAGATCTAAAGAATGAGAGGACACTATGCAGAGTGGGGAGGAGTGTTCTAAGAGGAAGGAGGATGGGTGTGAGGTGAGGGTCATGGCTGGATGAAAGCTTGGCCCGTGGGGCCCCTAAAGGAAATTGAGAGAGCCCTGAGATGAGCGGGGTCCTCCCGACCTCCGTGCTAGGAGTGTTGGTGTCCGTGGGATTATCAGGTCCTACGGAGGAGGACACCGGTGGAGTGGTCCAATCCAGGCTTGCTCCAGCTGCCGTGCAGAAGGCGGGTGGAGACTCTAAGCACAGACGGCAGGACTCCAGGCGAGAAGTCCAGAGAGGAGGTGGAACTGCTTTCCCGGGACGGTGCTCATGGGGACAGAAATAACTAACTGGGTGGCCTCAACATTGTTTGGTGCTAGACTCCGTTATGGCGGAGTATTTTCCGTGCTGCATGAGGGAGGGAAAGAGTGAAACAAGTGAAAGTCAATCATTCTCAGACTTCCAGCCTGAGGAGCTGGGAGGTGCTGCCATCTCATGGGATGAGGAGTGATGGAAGAGGGAGGTGATGAGGTCAGGTTTGGGGGTAGGAGAAAGCCAGGAGTTCAGCTGTGGAAACAGAGCGCTGAGACGTCTGTGAGATACCAAGTGATGACATGTAATATATAAATCCAGAGGGCAGGGAGCAGTCCAATATATAAATAGCAATTGGAGAGTATTTCCAGCTGGGTGGCACGAAAGCCGTGGGGATGAACAAAGTCACCTAGGAAGAGGTGTCCATGGAAAGGGGCACAGAAAGAGGAAGCCCGGCATTTAGGGGTGAAGAGGATGAGGAGGAAGAGAAGCCAAGCGCGGCTGCTGTCATCGAAGCACCGGGGGTGAGAATGTTCCCAAAACGATGACGTGAATCATTTTGTCAACATTGGTAAGATAAGACAAGGAACACATCATCTGGGGGGACGATCAGACGGAGAGGGAAAATGAATGGTTTCAGGGAGATTAGGGAAAACTGGAGACATGAGGCTCCTGTGACAGTGACCCGGAGCCCATGGGCATGGCCGACCTCTGGGGCAAGAAGGGACAACTCACCCCTCACTGCAGAAGGGAAGGGAAGACAAATGCCAGCTCAGGCAGGTTCCTGAGTTGGTAGAGGGGCGGTAGGGGCCACCCAATGGCTTCCGTTTTCTTATCGAAGCTGGGGCATGCGTGGGAGTGGGGCGTGCAGAGATGAGGTGGGTGATGGGTTTGAATAGAAAAAAGAAAGTCTAAAATAATCAGTGCCCAGAGTGGGAGAATGAGCTTATTAGGGAAAGACCAGTAGGATTTCCTAGAATTGTTGAGTGAGAATTTCAATTCTTAATTGTGAATTTCTGATGGCAGCGTTATGCTGTTTTGTCTTGTTTTTAAACATTCTACAATGGTGTTCACCTCTGCAGATAAAGGCATGAAGAAGAATGCATTTGGGTCTAATCGGGACTGGTGTTTTGACAGGCAAATGGAAGGAAA
Source organism: Eulemur rufifrons (assembly GCF_041146395.1). Taxonomy (NCBI): domain Eukaryota; kingdom Metazoa; phylum Chordata; class Mammalia; order Primates; family Lemuridae; genus Eulemur; species Eulemur rufifrons. The sequence goes on along the minus strand of NC_091001.1, from coordinate 111,859,193 downwards.
AATAAGCGTGCAAGACAGATGAAGGTATTTGTGAGGGAGAAAGTATTTTGAGAAGATGCGGTAGATTGGATCATCGTTCTACACAGTCACTCTGCTTTCCTGTAAGAAAATTATACACAGCTGCCCCCGGCATCGGATTCACAGTGCCTCCTGTTGGCAGAGCGCGTGTCCTTGCCCGAGTGGCATCAAGCTTGTCTGTGTGTCTCGCTCTGGCCAACAGCACGTGAGTGGACCTGACAGGTATCACGTCAAGCAAAAGCTCTAAGGGTAATGATATTTTTCTAACTAACTCGCTTGCCTTTCTACTCTTTTGGGAACAATCGAGGCTCTGCCCACATGGCTTGTGATCCTTTCAGCCAGGCGATCAAGTTTCGCTTCTTGAATCTTACAGGCACTGATAAGCCAGGCTATGGTTGGGCAAAAGCTGTTTGGGGCAAAAAACCTGAACCTCCTCATTTGCTTTGAGCCCATTCTGATTTCACCTGTGTCCCCACTCACCCAGACCTTTGCGTTCTATTACCCTGCCCCACGCAGTCCTCCACCCTGTGGACTGGATGTTGGTAGTTGGTATCCTTGCTCCTTAGCCCTTGCTGCAGTTGATCCCATGTGGGCCTCTCTGGGGAGTCTCCCGTGCCTCCTGCCCTTCCGTCCTGCCCAGCTCCTTCTGCACTGTGTGTTCCGCAAGTTCCAACATGGGTCAGATTTGAGCAGTTCTTGTTTTGAGGATTGGCATTCATTATGAAGGCTGCATATAATAGGGTGTGCCTCCTCCTCAATCCAACTTGAAATAGAAGACGATACTGAGGGCCTGAGAGGAAATCATTCCAATCTGGAGAAGCTGGTTTCCAAGGAGCTCTAGCAGCCAACAAAGGAATGTATGTCAGTCAATTCGAGTGGCTTCTGCTAAAAACATATCACAGAGTTTCCTTGAAAATCTAAGTGCAATGCCTTCTTAATGCTTTCCTTTGCACTCAGGGTATTCAGGCTGTATCATTGTACATGTAGCTTGGGAATATAACGATCACTTTGAAGTAAACCGAAGATAAGGCTAAAATGTTTTCTGAGATATAAAAGTTGTTATGGACTGTATCGCATCCTTTCCAAAATTCGCATGTTGAAACCCTAACCCCCAATGTGATGGTGTTTGCAGACAGGGCTTTGGGGAAATAATTAGATTTGGATAAGGGTCATGAGGGCTGGGCCCTGGTCTGATGGGATTGGTGCCCTTATAAGAAGAAACACCAGAGCGTGACTCTCTGTCTGTCTGTCTCTCTCTCTCTCTCTCTGCATGCACCAAGGATGTCAAGAGAAGGTGGCCACCTACAAGCCAAGAAGTGGGCCCTCACAGACAACCAAATTGGTCAGCAACTTGATCTGGAACTTCCTAGCCTCTGGAACTTTGAGAATTAAATTTCTGTTGTTTAAGCCACCAAGTCTATGGTATGTTGCTATGGCAGCCCAAGCAGACTGACATAGAGGCAAAAAAGGACATTTTCTATGATAAATCTGACTCAATTTTCAAAATTCCCACTTGCTAGAATTATGTGAAAATAGACTCTTTTGCTTTAGAATATGTGCTGTTTATGAAACAGTATACCTATGCTCAGTCATATTTTACTGCATTCATTCATCACCTGTCCTTAATGAAAAAGAAATTTAAGTAAGTGAATGGTAAGATAGATCAAATTATTCTCTAGAGCTCTGGAGGGTGTTTCATGATCTCTAGATGGTTTATAAATGCCTGAACATTTGTATACAAATTGAGAAAACATGCAAATCAGTAATCTGGGACTGAAAAGACACAGAAATGATCTTGGAAATTGCATTTAAGAAAAAAAAAATTACAGGATCATGTTGGCAGACACAAAAGAACTTTGATGAAAGCAGCTGTTAAATTGTTAATTTAACATAAAGATGGAGCTGATGATTCAAAAATGATCAACTAGTTTGCAGATATTCTGCACTCTGAATAGCATAGGCTGTGAAGCACTCGGCCCCAGCCACTGGTATAATTTGGGGTTGCATTCTATCTGCATTAGCAGAACTGTTAATAAATCACAGGAGCAAGAAATGAGGAATTGAAAATCTCCAGGTGTTTGATAATGCCTCAAATATCTTCACCACATGTTCCATAGAAGTCATGTGAGTTCATAAACATTACTTGGTGATTACTCTGTATTTTGCTCTGGTTTCAGCCTGGTTAAATTCTATAGAATTAATTCAAATACAGGTTAGGACCATTATGATGATTCCTCCTGCCTAATCCTCAGGTCTCTCTTGATTCCTTTGCATAATCAGGTACCTCTTCCCACTGGTCAACTCATGGTTTCTTTCTCTAATAGTTCTTTTTCTTTATCAAATACAGACTTGCTCTCCCTCCCTCCCTTCCTTTCTCTCTCTCCCTCCATGTCCTTCCCACCCACCACCACACACAAAAAGATTCTAGCTGCAAGCAGAATGGTAAAGGAGCTAGTTAGAAAAAATGTGCTTGTGTAGTCTCTAGGCTTGGTGGAGAAGTTATGATTCAAAGGACCATCTTAGTGTTATTATTCAGAAAGTGTGAGCTGAAGTCTGTGATTAGATCACAGACCCAAGCCTTAGCATCTCCTGGTAACTGATTGATTGGACATTAGAAATGAAAGAACTTGTCAGAACCTATCTTAAAAAGCAGATATTGTTCTCTATGAGAGAGCTGCTAGACAGGGGATACGGCAACATTTGAGATTCAAGTCTCGAATTCTTAGGGCCTTTGACATGGTGTCTCGTGCTTCTTAACAGCCTAGGATGAAAACATTGAAAAGGGCGTAGGTGAGCTGATCACACACATGTGGTCTGGGTATTAGGACAACGCCCTTTCATCTAATCCAGCACCATGTTGATGGCACAATCCTTCTTTTCTTTCTTCAATCAATTTCTAAATAGAGGTAATCCAACCCTGTTCTATAAATGTGTCTTCCAGATGAGTTTTATTCAATATTTTGCAAAAGTTTAGGGGAAGGAAGGATCCTTGATACTTCACAAAAGGTATGAAGACACATCACCAACACTCTTGACAAGATGTCCTGTACACAGTGCCTTCCACCCAACAAGGAGCCATTGTTGGATATCAGCACAGGGCTCTCCCAGCCTTTGTACAGAGTGGGCAATTCTCAAGTGCTTAGCTTCCACCTGTCCACAGATGTTCCCACCAAAATGCAGGTCTGGGCTCAAACCTTTCCTCTTAGAAATCAAAATTCTGAGAGTTATAATATAACCCTCTAAATTACCTCCAAGTGGAAGGTAGAGCCCCCTAACCCCATCCCACTGGCATAGTTTTTGGTATAGAACACGTTGACACACCTCTGTAAGCATTCCCAAGTGTATCTGATTCCCCTGGCCATTTTCTTAGTGGCATTATGCTTATGGACAACAGGTAAAAAGTGAACTTATTGTGACTCTGAGAACATCTCATCAGGCAGAGAGGTGATTAGGAAGAAGTTGTCAGGGGCCCAGGATTCCAGAGCAAACTTTCTAAGAGCAAAATCCAGGCTCTGTCACCTATCAGTTGTGTATGATTAACTTCTAAGCCTCAATATCTTCATTTGTATAATGAGGACAACAATGGTCTTTACATTGTAAAGTGGTTGTGAGAATCAGACAAAGCATGTCAAGTACCTATTGCAAAATAAATACCACCAAATATTAGCTTTGATATCTATATCTATCTATCTATATGTTAGGGAAAGGTATAAAATCCAGTATTTAGATCCCCCCAAACAAATACAAAAACAAGGTCATGGTAACCTATCTAAGAAAAGCTATCGAAAACAAGTCATTTTGATTTAGCACAGTGATGTGACTCTAAAAGCCACCACACATATGTTGATAATATTTCTTGCATTAACAGAAGAGTTGTATTAAAACAATAGCGATGATAGTTCTGTTTATTTTAGCTAAACAGATCACTTCAGAGTACTAGATCCGATTTTGAATTCTACTTACTAAGATATATCGAACAGATATGAGAGAATGCTCAGAGAAGAGCAACCAGAGTAATTAAATTTAAAAGCAAGAGGTGAAGAAATTTGTAAGCATACGGTATATGAAAATATTTGAAAGCACAATATAATTATCTTCAAATATTTGTTTGACTGACATGAGACATGGTAGAAAGACTCCGAAGGGCTTTATAGAGTGGACGATCTGATAGAAGCTAAAATGAGCAGAAATGATCTCAGAAGAGAGCATTTCTAGTATTTGGAAATACTCAGGATAATACAAAATGCCTTTCAAGATATGAAACCCGTTCATGGTGATCCTATCGAGCAAAGACCTGTTAGGTGCACACTCCGATTGTGGCACTGAGGCAGGTACTGTGGTGACTCAAGCAATCTGCAAGACCCTGTTTCCACCACTAGTCAGTTTACAGGCTCGCAGACAAAACACATGATACCGCAGAATGTGTTCCGCGATGTCAATGAGGTAGAAAGAAAGTGCTAAAGGAGCAGGAAGAAAATGCTTCTTCAGTTTTCATCAAAATGGCACGTTTATCTCCCTTTTCTCCAAAAGGAAAGTATCTGAAGTTTAGATAAGAATAAAACATTTTAGTTGGGATAGAAAGACATAAATGCTGAAGTCACATTTAAGAGTAAGACTCAACAATTAGCAAGAGTGGAAGGAAGATAAGTATTTTCCATCCCGCATTGTTCTCTCTGCCTTCTCAAAGAGCACCTTCAAAAGGATGTAATTAGGGGTAATGAGGTGCAAAATCTCATGCACAAAAAATGATCTTGTTAAGGGCAGCGTAGACAGATAGTGTAGCTTAAAAAATGAATTTTAACTCTCTATTAACACTATGCCAATATTATATATCCTTGACTTTTCTTTATATCCAACTTCAGTGGAGTTTTATGAAAATTAAGAATTTAAATGAATCTGACACACAAATCTCACTTTGATAACAATTATATTAGTCTTTTTTTTCCTTTCTGAAGTGGCCAGATCTTATCACAATCTTGAATAATACTGTGCCTTTTCTTCAACACTCGTTTTTGTTCAACACTCATTTTTGTTCAACACTCTTACCCGTGTTTAGTACCTTCAGGAGCCTGGACAAAGTGCCCCAGAGCTGCTTTCTCCCCAACCTCTCACATGGAGGCAGCCTCAGTACATCTCCAGAGGTGATTCTCTCTGTCAACCTGACTCTCCATATCAAAGGGCAGAATATTCAGATTAGGGGGCTTCCCCCCCAGGCATTGATGGCCCCAGGACTGTCTTTTCAAAACATATTTCTCAACTCTGATCTCCTTGCTCTGGCCAATGGAAGACTAAATATTCCAACACTTAAAGTTAAAATACGGAGCACGCTTACATCTTTTAGGCATTATAGGGAAGCAGGCAACATAATAATACAATATTATAAGGCTGGGAAAGTGGTGAATGTTTCCAAATTATCTTTTAAAATATCATATTAAGTTTGGTTTCTATTGTGCCAAATCCAATAAAACTCCAAGACGATCTTTATTTTGATGTTCGTTTCAATGCACATTTTGTTGAACATTTGCAGTGTGGTGGTATTTTCTGTGCACTAGAAAAACTCTCACACGTGCTTTCAGTCTTCAGGAGAAACTGGTCGGGAACTAATCGTTTCCCTACAGCACGGTAAGCTGTGGCAGGTACCCTAGACTGATGTGTCACCTAAATCCCAGGAAACACGCAAGGCAAGGTTTCTGATACATTTTACTAATTTATGGGAAAAAAAAACAAAAGTTAGTGAGATTTAAAAAGGAAAATATCCAAGTGAAAGACAACACTAGCAACTCCATTATTCCACCACAGGCTATAGCAATTTCTAATTCAGAGTGTGCATTTGCAAAAGTTGTTGTTTACTCAGATCCAAGTCCCACCACTGTCTGTTAGACTGCTCCATGGGAACAAAACCACTCTAGTTTTATGCCCTGGTCACACCCAGAGGACAAATCCACTCAGACTCCGTCAAGAATAGACCAAGCACCAAGAATTGCATAACAACGGCGAGTTTCATTACCCAGGTACAGGCTAATTTTTGATTTCCTACTTTTGTTCATGGAAGAACATATAGAACAACCAAAATGTAAGCAAGTTATTTGACATTTATAATCTTTCTTTATTGCCAGAGTAAAGTATGCTCGGAAATGCCCCGAGAAGTGAGATTGTGAAGAGCATTGTGGAATCTGCTGGTTGAACTTTGTTCCAAAAGCTACAGGGTGCCAATGAGGGGTGTTAAGAATATCAATGACATCTCAGTGTCCATAAAAATAACATTAAATATCAAGGGTATTAGTAGAGTATGTGCTTCTATGTTCGGTTCAGAAAGAATGATCAGCAGAGTCATGCACAGTGCCTTGCCCAGCCCCTGGCTGGTGTCGGGTCTCCCACCCATAGGTGGCTGCCCCCGATGGAGCGTAGTTTTTACCACTGGTGCGTGACCAGGGCCAACAGGACTTAATTCCTTTCATTCACCAGTTTCAACGGATCCTATGCTTCCGGGCAATGTCTAGGTAGAATATGTCATTTTTATTTTGTTAACCCTGGAAATGTGAAGGATAAAAATACAATTCTCTCTGTTCAGCTAATCTGTAAGTATAATGCTGGTAGCTCAAACCTGGGAGAGGAGAGACGATTATGTCACATAAGAACTAAGGTAGGAAAAGAGGCATCAACGATGTCACTTTAATACCAGGACGGTCACAACATGTCGTTTTCCCCACTCTCTCCCCCTGCAGGGCAACATGAGAATAACAGCTGTTTACTCTAGAGCTCACCAGCCCTGGGTGTCAACTTTTCACTAATTCAAACAATAATGACAGGTACAGATTTACAGTAATATATGTCTATCCTGAAAAGAAAAAAGTTGACAGCCCACTGGCTGTGCCCACTGATTGCTGAGCTGTGCCTAGCACAACCGTTTTTTGAGGACCTACGGAGCTGAAGTAGAATGTGAGATGATAATGATTTCCTACTCCATGGAGTGATACTCACATGAGATGTGGCTCCTTGGAATACAAGGCACACATCCAGTATGGAGGAGTGTGGGACCCATGAGCATTTGAGACAAGCCGGAGAAATCTGTGGCTTCAAATTTGATGTGGCTTAACTTTATCTGGCTTCAAAGAAAACATCTACTCCATTTCAACTCTGTGGCATTTTGCAAGTTACTTAACCTCTCTGAGGCTGAATCCTCTAATTTGTGAGACAGATAAAAAGACTTCCTGAAGAAAAAAATTGATAAAACTTTGTTTTCAAAGGGTTGGTTTAACATCGTAATAAAATAATGTGCATAAGACACTGAGCATAAAATCTGGAACATTCCAGGTGCTCAATAAATTTGTTTCTGTCCATTTTCTTTACCCCCTCCTCTTCCACTAGAACTGAGAGCAGAGAAAGTCCAGCATGTTAGCCTTCAGAATCTATGTCTTGTAGGTTTCCTGGGGGTGGAGGGAGCACAGGGAAGTGGGCTGGTCCATTGGCTTGTTTCCAGAGAGACGGGTGAAATCTAAAATTTCTTTCGACTATTTGCTTCCCCAGAAAATAACATTTAAAAATCAGAACAAATGTATGGCTTTCCAGTCACAGATAACCAAGTAGAAATGTAAGTAGATCCACAATACCACCGAGTGGGCTGGGCAACAAGGAATCTTTTTCCGATCACCCACCAACCCAATACAAGCAGGGTCATTGATCTTCAAAATGCTTCCATCTGTGGGGGAATTGCTAAATTGCTGAGGTTGCCGAAGAAAAACTCAATAGAACTAGTCCATGGGTATACTTCATCATTTTAAAGAAATCTTTTCTTTCTTTCTTTCATTAAGGTATTGTTTAAAACGGTAATTTTAATTATAATTTTGATTAATTGATTAATATTAACTTGTATATATTATGCATTGATCACTAAACTTTGAGCCTGGTTGTCTGGTATCATCTGTTTAGTTGCCACTTTTAACTATATAAACTGTTCAGTTTTAGTGTTTGTTTCCTATATTACATTCATTTAATGCAAGATAAACTTATAAACCCCTCTTTTTAAGATGGCTGGACACATAAGCACATGTCATTTGCATTTTTGGCTGAATTTTTATTTTTGGTCACATGCATTTTCTTTGCTCTGGATGTCTTGAGGAAGAAAGTATGAACATTTTTACCAATACAATGCTTTATTCATCAGTACCTGTTTTTAAATTGTTTTTGTTCAGTGAAAAAAATGCAGCAAAACAAAAAGTCAAATATCTGTAGAACCCAAAGCTTATTAAGTATACAAAGATCATAGACCTTATAAAAGTGCCAAAATCTTCTAGACACATACTTCTCAAAGACCCCAAGCCCCCATACTTAACTCGCTATGCACTTCTTTCATTATTTCTTCTTGTATTCCTTCAGACCTGCTTCAGTGAGAACATCGGGTAGATCACAGTACTTTTCCATTGCATACTCTGTTTTTTCTTTTCATATACATTTCCAGAAATGCAAAACTTCTAGTGCTAAATTCAGCGAACTTGAAGTTTGAAATTAGTAGGTATAGTAAGTTAAAGATTATTTGATAGTTAACATAGTGTCAATAATCTTAGGTTAATAATCCTTGCTTGAATCTTTTTGTTCTAAATTTCCCCACTTAATAATCTTCCCTCAAACAAGGATGCATCCAAGTGAACAATATTGTCTTTTACTGTGGGATTTCTTTTTGTTTTTATTTTTTATATTCTAGGCCTAGACCCACAGTGGTTCTTCAGGTTGGCTGCCCGTTAGAATTGTCAAGGATTCCAACGCATAGTTAAGTTTGGGGACCATTGATTTAGAGAAAGGAGCATAGAAGTTGGAAATAAGCTAGGAAAACCCCTCTAAATATTGGTAGTGGTCATACCTTCAGTGGGTGAATCCCAAACACGAAGACTGGGATATTTCTTTAAGAGAACTTTCACTTCTATTTTTGTAGCTTCCCAAAGGGTTCCACTCTGAAACCTAACCGTAAGAATCTGTTTTGCTCATGGAGGTGAATTCACATTCCCCGAGTCCGGAGGGATCATCACGAAAGCGGACGGAGTGGCAGCGAGGAAGCCAGAGAGGTGAGGAACAAGCCCTTGTCCTGGGGACTGGGGGACGTTAACCTGGACACCGAGACTGAAAAACGAGAAGGCGGATGGACATGCTGCCTCATTGAGGACAAATTACATAAGATAAAATAAAATTTAAAAAAATTTAATAATGCAATAAATACTGATAAAATCACTGATGGGCTGTCTTCCAGGCCCCGGGATTCCGGGCTGGAGCTGTTCCCGCACCTGCCACCAGGTGGCGCACGGCTCTGCACGCGCCGGGCTCCCCGGGTCCCCGAGGGAGACACCTGCCTGGGAAGCCCGGGGTTCACTGAACACTCAAGGACTGGAACCCCCAACGGCAAAACAGAAACTCTACCACTTTTCAAAGCAAGGCTCCCACTTAGAAAAGCAGGTCTGAGCATTTGACTTTAGGGCTTTGCGTGTTTTGGGAGAAACAATTTCAGTGGGACAGTAGAGGCTCCACGGCCAGGGGTTGAGCCCAGCTGCAGGATGGTGTTATATGGTTAAAGAAACAAAGCCCAACCTGACTAGTTCTAACTTTATTTAAAATAATGATAATAATTAATAAGATCCCAATTTTTCAATCTAACTGTAAGTTTCCATGGAAGAAGAGACTGAATCTTCATTGTTCACAATGAAGTAACAGGAGTTTGGTCAATATTTGTGATGGGAAGAATATAGCCCCAGAATTCTACCAAAGGGTAAAGGATGACAACAGCATAATTTGCGTTGCCTTGGTTTGGTCTGGGATGTAATGAAAGGAAGCCTAAGTTTTGACCTAGTTACATCTGGGCCCCAGCATCTACTTAGCCACTTACTAATATCTAGACCTTGGGCAAACTCTCGGTGGCTCTGTGATTGATAGCTGAGCTTTAGAATGAGGGCTAGTATGCGTGATAAAGCTGGTATCTCAGACTTGTGGCAATGAGTAAAGAAAACAAAAAGTAAAATACGTGGCAAGTAGTAAGTGCTCAAAACCCATTAGATCTCTCCCCTCCAAAATTTCAGCGTGAGAAAATCATCCTCTGGTGCTAAACCACCACCTCTGACTTTGACAACAGAGCCATGCAAAATTATTCTGTGACCTGAAATAAATCTCCAGACTGTGGAAATCACTGGAACATATGCTCCGGTCATCTGGCACACTCTGGTTCTACCATGTGCCAGCAAGAGCCCCTTTAAGTACCTCTGAGAAGTTGGCTTCACATGCATTTCAAAGTAAGTGTCCTGTGAACACGGTGGTGTTAGGCCATTCTGGCAAAAATCATGACGTCCTCAGCGATTTACTGAGTTAACTTGAATATCTGTGACACAAAGCCTCCTTTTATCATAAAGTCATGGTGAAATGATTGGACCTATCAAAAGTATAAATGTTGAGAGTCTGCTATGAATAAAATATACCTTTGATGGTTTCCATCTAATATAATGTTGCATTCAAGAATTAAGAGGCTCCTAAATAATTCTATCATTTTGCAAGTAGAAGTGACCACTATTAATAGTGCATTGTTATTTATTAACATTGATGCCCACCACAATTCTATTACGTAAATAATATAACAGGTTGTCCAACTACATATTTAATACTTTGGGTATTTATTACTAATAACTGGGCGTACAGGACTTGATGCTCAGTGAGAAATAAAGACAAATGGGGATTTTAGCCTAGTGAATGCTTTACGGATGGGAGATATCCAGGCTATATCAATCCTGGAGTTTGTTTTTCTAGGACAGAAGTAGGAGACAAAGCTTCGCTTGTGCAAAAGTCATAACCAGGTCTGGAAACACTATCAAGGCAAAACGTGTACTGCAGAGCACCAGTGCTACACAGCTGTCACTCAGGCACTCAGGCACTCACTCTGGAAGTGCTTGGTATGGACTAGACACTGAGAATATAATAATCACCAAAAAGGATATTATCACCAGCAAACGCTAAACAAATAATTTACACACTGAACAGAAAATCTCCACCTGCAATGAGGGAAATGAAGCAGGTGCTCAGGGAATTTGTGGACATTCCGTCTAAGGAAATGGCATATAAGCTGCAATTCGAAAGATGACCAGGGATACAGCAATCAAAGGATTAGGGATGGAGCTTCCCAGGCCTGGGGTTGAGCATAGTGTCCCTCATCTCTACGAGGCAGAGTCAGACAGATGTGTTCAAACATCACACCTGTCCTTATTAGCCCTGCCACAGTGGAAATGGGCTTAGCCTCTTAGCCTCAGCTCCCAAACATGTAAAACAAGGATGATGATAGCGATCTTGAAGGCCATGAGGGAACGCTGAAGAAAATAACATGTGTAAGTGTCATAGTACAATGTCTGCACATAGTAGGTGCCCAATAACCAGTGCTGATTGCTTGCATTTTCTTTACTTCCTGATGTCACTCACCTCGACCCCACTGCCTCCCATACCCTCCTTGAGTCTAGGTTATCATGTAAACGACACAGTCGCCACATTTTCCTGAAGGTAGGATCTGAATAGTTCTCTTATCTGCTCTTGGGTTTCAAATTAACCTAAAGAAAAGGTGTGCTAATAAACACAAATTCTTGAGGCAAAGAGAAAATTCACTGATGTTAATCACAATCCGCGGTGGAAGCCCGCCTCCCCGGCCGTCCTGGCCATTGCAGTGCAGGCTGCCTGCAGCGTTTCCTTCTGGAGTAGCGAGACCTGCGCCAGACCGCAGGGAATTGCCCCACGTGCTCTTGTCTCTGGGCCATTCACCACCTCGGTGATCCTCATCAAGCTTCCAAGGGGCGGGACAAGGGCCTGGGGAAAATGCATCTGCCTGGTGGTGGCAGGGGGCCTTGGCCAGCGGCTCCATCTGCCTTCCCGACTGGACGCTGAGTCCTCTGCCTGCTGGCTGGAGTGAAATGGTTGTCCAGGATAGGGTCTCAGGGACTTAGGGCGATCAGAGTCACACCCCCCTCAGATCCCAGTTGTGGAGAAGAGGGTCACCCTCCTGCAGCTACCCCAGGCTCTGAGTGGAAGCTGGGTCTCCTCCTCCCTCATGCGCATCCTCCCTGGTGGCCCCGGCCAGCCCTGACACGTCAGGTGGACTCCATGAAACCTAGTGGTCAAGAGCTCCATCCACGCCTGGGCCTGGGAGGGAGGGGGCCCTGGCAGCTGCTTTGGCAGCCAGCCCGCCCCCCAATGAGCTACAGAGCCCCCCAGAGAACCAAGGCTCGGAAAATTGAAAACAGGAAGAAGGGCGGGCCTGGGTTCTCGTGCCTTTGATTTGATGGAGAAGGACATCTGCTGGCAGGAAGTCAAATTCAGTATTGAAGACTTCTCTTTTCAGAATTCTGAACACATCAGACACAGCCGGTTGCACAGTCGGAGGCCCCCGACGAGCGGGGGAGGGAAGACCGAGGGGGCTTCGGGTGCCCCGGTGGTGAGGCTGGCCTCACGCTGCCCCGCGATTCCGACGGTGACTTGGATGAAGGAAGTCTCTGCAGGGCGGTGGGGCACTTGTCTTGGGACTGCGTCCTCGAGCGCGTCAATATGTTATTAGTTGACTTATGGCTTGTTAAAATCTTTTTGCTGTACTTTTCCAGTATTTAATACAGTATATTTCGACTTTAAATAATATGGTTGCTTCCTGCCATCGCTTTCCTCCTATTCAGACTTTGATGTCATTTCATCGTTCTTGGTATTCCTCCTGGGGTCTGCTCCTATTTATAATGGGGCATAATTGGTGTCGCGTCTCCTCAGGCGCATGCGCGCTGCCGTGCACAGAGCGAGCAGCTCTTGCAGAGATCCGCGCTCTGCCTCGGTTCACCGTCCTTGGCTTAAGGCGAGTGATGAAAACTGGCGTCGCGCCATAAACCAGTCTGGGAGGGAAACTGAGAGCGGTGTCGCATGCATTTCGGCAAACTCAACTATTTTACCAGGAAAGTCAGGTAGCCGATTACTGACACAGGCCAGGGTAATGGCCCACGACACCCGCTCTCTCCCGCTCCTCGCCCGCCTGCAGGCTCTTGGACGATCCCTCTCCACCCACACAGTCCCGCCCAGCCCAGCCGGGCGCTTTTATCACCTATTCAAATGTGTCCTCACTCAGCCCCTGTGTGTTAGCCACTCTAATTCCCTTATGCCTTTAATTCATTTGTGAAACTGTTTGGATTTCACTACATTTTCTCTTCTTCTTCTTCCCATATATTCGCAGTTGCTTGTCCTCTTCTCTTTAGCCTTGTCCTGGCTTTTCACTCGCAGTCTGCTGTTCTTATCCATATGCAAAATGCGTACACATTCCCACATGTACTTCAAGTCGTTGGGAGTTTTGAGAAACCAGGTGTGTTCATGTAGCGACTGGGGCGTGGGAGGCAGTTGTCCAGGGAAAGGAGGGGGCTGCCGGCTGCTGATGCTGCAATCTGAAGACCCGGGTCCCGCCAAAGTTCACGTTGACACCTAATCCCTGGGGTGACGGCATTAAGAAGTTGGTCCTTAGGAGGCAACAGTCTGCATGAATAGTATTGGTGCTCTTTTGTTAATGCAAGGGATTGAGGGAGCTGCCTTGTCCCTTCCACCATGTTAGGACAATGCAAGAAGGTTCCATGAGGCAGACAGTGCCTCACCCCACCAGACCTGCCTGTGCTTTGACCTTGGACTTCCCAGCCTCCAGAACTGTGAGCAACACCTTTCTGTTGTTTATAACTTAGCAGTCTAAGGGATTTTATCATAGCATCCTGAATGTACTAAGACAACTGACAGATGAGTGTAGCTCTGAAAGGTATACACTGCGTTGTCCAATAGGGTAGCCCCTGGTTGTCATGGGGCTTTTAAATTTAAATTAACTAAAATTGAATAAAATGAAAAATCCAGTCCCCAGTCACACAAGCACATGTGGCTAGCAGTTATGGCTTTGGACAGTGTAGATCCAGGATATTTTCATCCCATCAGAAAGTCCCAGGGGTCAGGGGTCCCAGAAAGTCCCCCTGGTCTGGAGGACCTGCCCAGTTCCACGGCATTTCAGGGACATAAGGACTCAGCAGCCAGGGCACGAGGTTGACACCGCGGTACAAGTGCCCTGCACCAGGCACCACTGGGCCGCCGCAGGTGCGGGTGCTGAAGGAATGAGGGCACGGGAGGGCATTGCAGAAAGTCCCGGGTATGTGCTACAGGAGGGGAACAGCTCTTAAGTATGCGGCTTCGGCTCCCAAACCACAGCCTTGTTGTGCACGTGTGTGCGTGAGGGCAGCACATACATGTTGGAAATGTGTTTCAGAATTACATCTGGCACATAGTGCATGCTCAGAAAATGTACATTAAACAGATAAGTGAATCCAATGAATGGATTAAATACCTATGATGTGTGCAGGCCACAGTGAATTCAAAATGTTAACATCTGTGCGCAGTGTCTTTAAGATCCAGGCAGCATGAACGCCTACATGTCAAATAATCAGGATTGAAGGACAGCTGGGGTGAGATCCCCGCCCTTCAGCTGGTGCCTTGGGTACCAGGTGTCCCTTCCTTTGGTCCCTTTGCTTCCCCTACACAATTCTCAACTTTGACCTGCTTTGGACTGTTTGGTTGGGTTATTTGTTCATTCTTTTATTCATTTCTTTATTTGTTTTTTAAATAAATACTACACATCTATTTTATACCAGATAAAGTGTAAGGCACAAAATGCCCACTTCCTCTGGACTCATTCAGTTTCTGTTTCCTGTTCCCAGTACTCTCAGTCTGAAAGTTGCCGTCATCTCCCACGGGGATCCTGTGTTGGTCCCCAGCTCCTACTTTGGTGTCTTAGCCCAGATTGCCTAGAAAGCAGAGTCTGGGGAGAGGCAGCACAATATTAGGGAGCAAGCGTGAGGAAGGAAAGGGTGCCTCAGGGAAGGAGAGGAAGTCAGGCTGGGGTGCTATGGAGCTGGAGCCCCCACATGCAGGCTGGCTGCTGGGGGCCGTGGGACACTGAGGCCCTGTGAACTGCTCTCAGGACCATCCATCTGCAGAGAGCAAGGAGGGAGAGTTTATCCATCTGGTGTCCACATCCCCCTATTTCTGGGTTGTGCACTCACAGGTACCTAGCAAGGATCTTTTGGTGTGCAGTGTCACAGCATCAGGAAGGAAGCCATAGGCCAGAGGTGAGAGGCTATGTGTCCAGGAGGCAGGACGCCCTTGGGGACATACACACAAGCCCTATGATGGACCCAAAGCAGCGGCTGCTGTAGACTCCTCACTACGGTGGGACCTCACGACAATGAGAACACGCTGCAAGGGCTGTTCCAGCCAGGTGGTGCATGGCAGATGAAAGGGATGCTGGCCGTTCTTCCACGTCAGACTGCAGCCCACCCTGGCTCTCCTGCCCTGTGACCAGCCCCCACCAACCAGGTTAGCACATAAACTCTGAGAGTGCTGCAAGCTTTGTTTCTGTCTTCAGTGCCGTCTCTGTCGTGCAATTCACAACATGAGGCCGTGTGTAAACCAATAAAGATGCCAAGACAATCTGTCATAAGTGCTAACCGACTGGTGCAGAAGTCAGAGTGTCCTTGACAGGCTCTAAGAGCTCATCAGAGGGAGTGAGATCAACCAGGTGACTCCCGCCCTAGAATCCCAGGAGGCAGAGGACAAACTGGGCTGCCATGTGCATTTTTCCACCACTTGTAATTTTTTCAAAATATGCATTTCTGATGAGTTAATACCTAATGATGATTTAGTTTATTTCAGCATGGATAAGCAACACCAAAAAAGCACAATCTGTACTTTTTAAAATGATTTTATTCTCCATGCTATGTTAGGTAGTCATTTAAAGGAAGCTCATTCTGAAATACGGGAAGTTTCTTGGGCATCATTGCAGAAAGGGATAGACCAGTGTCCTTTCGCTGTGGCCACACGGCTTTGTCAGCCACACCAGGCTGATGTCAGTGCATTTCATCCCAGCTCCCCTCGACGTTACACCGGGTCACCTGCCAAACACCCCGGCCACGGAGAGTGGGCTCACACCTCCAATCTGGGCCCAGTGCTATGGGGTCTGGGATTCAGGGATACGCTGGGAGCACAGAGATCACCAACCAGAGTGAGACCCCCCGGGGGAGAGAGAGTGCATTTCGCTATTGGATGGATAAAACATGGGGAAGGTTAAAAACACAAACAGCACTGGATCAGAAATCTTGCTGATCAGTAACCATATTGTGTCCAGGCTTTTATTTCTCATCAATAAGGTCAATCGAATTCATTAGAAAAGTGTATTAAATGTTTCTGAAATGTTAGCAGTGGGGGGTGGGATGGGGAATGTGAGAGTCTCCACAGCAAATTCCTGAAATTTGCATTATGGTTCTGCAAAGAAACCCTCTGACATCAGCGCTAGACGATTCTCAGTCTGATGAATGGGGAACAGAGATAATAGTAAGTGCCCAAGGGAGTTATATAAATGCTTTTTATTCAGATTGCCTAAAAATAGTACTATTCATTGCTTTTTTTGTCTCAAATTATTAAAGTACTGTAAGTTCACTCTTTAAAAATTGGAAAATAATAGGAAATTATAAAGACAATACAAATGACCTGCAATCCCACCACCACATAAGTATCCATTTATTTCTATTCACCTAATAATGCATGTATAAAACCATGCTACATACACAATTTTATATCTTACCAGTTTCATTAAAAGTTATATCATTAGCATTTCCTTATTCAAATAAACATTGTTTGAAAACCTCATTTTAATGGCATTTACATATTATTTTACTGAGTAATAAGGTATTGATCATCATCGTGTATGTGTGTGTGAGTTTTCTACAGACAGGAAATTCTTGATCAATGAGCAAAGACATGAGTCCTGTTTTTGGAAGAAAATCTGATCAAAATAAGGAGAGGCATCAGGACCCCCATTAGGCTGAAATTCACGGCAAGATGCCGCCTCTCCCGGGATGAGCCTGGACAACCCCTGACGTGTAGGAGCAGCACCAAGCAGAAGCCAGGTACAAGTGGAGGTTGCAGCTCATAGGGGGATGGCAAGAGTGGGGCCATCCACGGCAACGCCAGCCCTGCAGTCTCCCCGGGGACTCCATGGCCTGGGGTGGGGCTGGCTGTGCTGGAGGCAGTGGCAGGGAGGGGTCTCCAGAGCTGGGGCAGGGCGAGGATTCATTCTAAGACCCTAGTAGGGGGGAAGAGATGCTAATCTTCATTCTCCTTGAATAAGATCAGCTCTGAAAATACAATGCAAGCAAAGGATGAGCTAGCCCTGACTCTGTGCCAGGCACCGTTCCCAGCCACTTCACATACATTAGGGCACATAACCTTCCTGGCAAATCCCTAAAGTGAGCGGTGCCATTGTCCCCAAGTTACAGCTGGAGAAACCGAGTCACGAGAAGTCGTGTAGTGCTTTGCTGGAGGTCGCAACGCAAGTACTGAGGGAGGTGGGGTGAAACAGTGGTGTGACCCCAAGGCTCTCCTCCCCGACACCCCGTGCACAGGGTGTGACCCCAACCGTGCCTGCTGGAGGAGAGCCAGGGACCTGGGGACAGGGAGACATGGCAGAAAGCAGAATCGGAGGAAGAAGAGATGGGTCTGAAGCAGATGAGGGGGAGGAACACCTTTGAAAACAAAATCTAAAAATATCATCCCTGTAATAAGGTGCAGAAATATTCCCGCTTGGGTGTGGGCCTGTGTAAGTGTGTGTATGTGCAGGGAGGGGCAGGAAAGGAAGAAGTCTCAGCCCCTCGCTGTACCCCGCGCATATAGAGCACAACCCTGACGGTGGAGGGCGAAGGTCGTTTCCAGCTCTGCCCTTCTAGCCCCCTGTTTTCTCGGGGCTCCACCATGCAGCACGTCATCTCTGCGCCTCCCACGGCAGCAGAACTGTGTGGCTCGTGTCTTGCACCTTCTCAGCCACAGAAGCCAGGCTCCACTGGGCCGTGGCCACAAGGCTTCTGGACGGCGTACGGCTGCGTAGACAGGCTCTGGCAGAGGGGCTGGGCCCTCCCCTCCACAGGACATCCTCCTCCCTGTCTTCTCACCTGCCCTGGTCAAGGATGAGAAGGACCCAGGAAAGAATAGAACAGAAGCAGAAAGCTCTGCAGACCTCAAGCAAACCTCAAGCAGCTCTTGTGTAAGGCACTACCAGAGGGGTACCCCTTCTCAGATACTCGGAGATATTCCCGGGTCGTACAGATGCCCACTGACTTACAGAACACTGCCTTCATAGAGCGATTGCCTTGCTCTCCTTTTTTAGCCTGGTCAAGATAATGACTTTAGTTATAAATGCTCTTTTGAAATTCAGCAAAAAATATTGTCTGCAGGCCGCTCCCAGGAAACAGACAATTCTCTGCCACAGTTATTGTAGAAGCACTTTTCTTATATAATTTTCTGCATGGAGGTATCAAACGATTATACCCCATCCTAATCCAGGTCCCCACCTGTGTCTGTGCCAGGCTGTGAGGACGGTCTTCTGCTTCTGGAGTTATTATAATTATTATCATATATCACTAATGATATCATCAGCACGTCACCAAATTAACAGTGCCTGGAAGTGTCCAGAGATTTATGATCAGTTTCCATTTAGCTTTCAAGAAATGAGATTCCTAACGGCTCACGGCCGAGTGCAACAGTCACCAAAGCACATGCCCTGACATAATGCAACAATACACCAGCAATGTTCGCGTTAGCAGCACTGCCCTCTCTAACCCTAATTTTAAGAGAAAACAACAGTCCTGTGGAAATCAGCAAACTAATCCAGGAAGACTTCATTATTATTGAATTATGGAAGAATATGTAACACGCAAATCAAAAACCAAAACCTTTTAGAGCCCTGATGGTGATAATGATGCAGACAATAATATTTTCCATACTCCAACCTTAAAAAGTTGCCTGGGCTTTCAGAAAAATGAGTCCCTGTTTTCAGCCTTTGCAAGAGTGCATGTTCCTCCCTTTGCCTAAATTCTATTCTCATCATTAAAGAACCTGTTCAAAAATTATGTTCTCTATGAAGTTCTCTCTCTGTCTCTGTCTCTCTGTCTCTCTCTCTCTCTCACACACACACACACACACACACACAGTTTGCATACAATCCCTTAACACTTATCTTACTGTACACAATGCATTATTTGCATGTTTGTTCTTCACAGTAGTCATCTTTATTTTCACTGTGGTAAGAACACTGTCAGTCTTTTCAAGCTAATATAATAAAATACCATAAACTAGGTGGCTTATAAAGAACAGAAATTTATTTCTCACAGTTCTGGATGCTGGAATGCCAAGATCAGGGTGCTGGAAGATTCAGTGTCTGATGAGGGCCTGTTTCCTAGTTCACAGAGGGCTCCTTCTCCTGTGTCCTCAGGAGGTGAGAGATCTCTCTAGGGCCTCTTCGATAAGGGCACTGACCCCATTCATGAGGGCTCTACCTCATAACTTAATGAACTGCAAAGCCTCCATCTCCAATATCATCACTTTAGGGGTTAGGTTTCAGCATATGAATTTGGGGTGGACATTAATATTCAGATAATAGCAAATACTTAATGTGAGTTCTACCCTCATAATAAATTAAGTGCAGACTATATTGTTGTTAGCTATAGGCACAATGTTGCACAGCAGATCTCTGGAACTTATTCGACTTACATAACTGAAACTGTATTCCTATCTAACAGCAACCAACTCTTTTTGAAGTCAAGAATTTATCTCACTCTTTTTAAATTTTATTTAACAAATATTTCTGGGCATCTATAATAGGCAAACAACAACAATTGAATCTGGAATATAAAACCACCATTCTGAAACAGTTGATAATTTAAAGTAGTAGAGAGAAAAGATAATTTTATTACAGCAAAATATATTATTAATTTATGAAATTTATCTTGGTCCATATATAGCTACAATGAATAGACCATATTTACTTCAATTACAGTCACACTATGATTAATATTTATATATATATATTTTTTAACTTGAGACTACTATTTGAAAAGATGTGTTTACAAGATAGCATGTACCTTGATGAAAGAAACATAATCTCTCTCATTTATCAATTCTATTACCAGTATCCAGTAGAAACCAGGAATAGTGTGAGAATTCAATAAATAATTGCTACCTCAATGAATAAACTAACAAAAAAATTTATGCATGTCTCTCCTGATAATATATGTCTACATTTTGCACAATTACATAGATTTTTACTTTTCATAACCATTTGGACTAATATTTCAAGTTAGTAAAAGAGCAACGTCTTGAATGTTCTTTAAAATGATCTTTTCTGGGAGGATTGAGATGGAACAAGATGGCTGAATGGAAACCTCCAGCAATAGTCACTCTGCATGAACACCAAGTTCAACAACTGCCCACTTAAGCAGGAATCTTCAGAAGAGCCACAAATCGAGTGAGCGATCATACTACCTGGTTTTAACATTGCATCAAAGACAGAAGCACTGAAAAGGCAAAGAGACAATCGTGCATTACCTACACCACCCCTTTTCCGTGCCCGGCAGCGCTGCACCAGCACACCAAGTGTGGAGAGAATCTGTGTGCTCAGGGGAGGGAGAGCGAAGTGATTGTGGGACTTCACATTGGCTCTCAGGGCCACCACGGCTCAGGGGAACACAGCACAGGGGAGAACTTTGCTGGCACACATGGAGGGAGAATTTAGACCATCCTGGCCAGAGGGAAATTCTCTACCCTGAAAACCGAGTTACTGCCAGACCCACCAACTGGCTGACAAAAAGCAGTCTGGGGCCTTGAACAAATTTGTAAGGCAGGTGGTCCGCAAAGGCTGCAGTCCTTGGGCAGTTCCTGTGACCATGCTGGCTCAGAGCCAATGGACTTGGGGTGCACATGACCCACTGAGACACCAGCAGCTGTGGCCAAGCCAGTGCTTATGTCACCCCTCCCCCAACTCCAGGCAGCACAACTCAGCAAGAGTGGTCTTCCACTTGAAGAAAGGAAAAATAACTCCGAGGACTTTGTTTTGCAACTTGGGCACCAGTTCAGCTACAGTAAGATAAAGTACCAAGCAGATTCCTGAGGGCCCTGAGTCCAGGCCTTAGTTACTGGATGGCATTTCTAGACCCATCCTGGACCAGAAGGAAATATGCTGCCCTGAAGGGAAGGACCCAGTCCTGGCTGGATTCACTACCTGCTGACTAAGGAGCTCTTAGGCTTTGAATAAGCACCAGAGGTATCCAGACAACAGTCACCATAGCTTTGGGTGAGACTGGGCTGGGTTCAGCTGTTAGCTGGCAGAATCCTACCTGTGGTAGCCACAAAGGAGTGCCCACATCACTCCAACTCCAGCAGCCCAGAACGGAGGGTGAAGAAAGAAAATCAGAGACATTGCCTGGTAATCCAAGGAATTCTCCCATTTCTTACCCAAGTCTACCAAGGCAGTATCACCAGGAGTCTGCAAGAGTCACAGAATTACTGGGTTTGGAGCACCCCCAGTACTGATTTGGCTGTATTGATCAAAGACTTAGATCACAATACTCAATTCTCTTTGAATATCTGGAAAATCATCTCAAGAAGGATGTATTCAAATAAGCCCAGACTGCAAAGATTAAAATATATACCTAACTCTTCAATGCTAAGAGATCAATGAACATCCATAAGCAAGAACATCCAGGAAAACATGATCTCACCAAACAAGCTAAATAAGGTACCAGTGACCAATCATAGAGTGATGGAGATATGTGACATTTCAGACAAAGAGTTCAAAATATCTGTCCTAAAGAAGCTCAATGAACTTCAAGACAACACAAAAAAGGAATTCAGAAATGTGTCAGAGAAATTTAACAATGAGACTGAAACAATAAAAAAAAAAATTCAAGCAGAAATTCTGGAGCTGAAAAATTCAATGAACAAACTGAGAAATCCATCAGAGTCTCTCAATGGCAGAATTGATCAAACAGAAGAAAGAATTAGTGAGCTTTAAGATAGGCTATTTGAAAATAAGCAATCAGAAGAAAGAAGAATAAAAAGAATGAAACATAATTACAAAATCTAGAAAATATCCTCAAAGGACAAATCTAAGAGTTACTGGCCTTAAAGAGGAGATAGAGAGAAACATTGGAGTAGAAAGTTTGTTCAAAGAAATAATAACAAAAAAACTTTCCAAACCTAAAGAAAGATATCAATATTCAGGTACAAGAAGGTCATAGAACATTTTGCCTCTGTCTGTCATTAGCTATGAAGAGTTGCATGAGTTATTTAAACTTTCTTGAGTTTCTTGACCTGCAAAATCAAGATAATGATGCCTACTTCATAAAACAGCTATGAAGCCAAATGAAGGATAGGCATGTGCTAGAATCTAAAGAATAGAATTTCTTTTCTCCTTCTATCTTTGAAAGTGTATGTGTGTGTGTCTATGTGTTCATGCATGTGTACATGTGTGGAATGGTAGATGCTCAATAATGCAGCCCAACTCCTTACTTCTACATGTGTTGCATGAGATATGAAGCTCCTAGTATTGACCCAGGGGAATCCAAAGTGCCTCATTCATTTCTTAAAAAGATCAAATTATAAGTCATAAAGTAGAATTTCCAAGAATTGTATTATAATTTTTCCCTGAATCTTTTCATGCATTTAGTACATGCTTATTAAAGGCCAAAAATATGACAATCATGAAGTATTCTGTATCTAAGATACTTGATAATGGTCACTTAATTAGGATATTTAATTTACACATTCTGAACAATTAGTGCCAGGTTATTTTAATGTGTTATTTGTTCATTGACAAAGTCAAGCTGACGTATTGTGTGCAAACATTGAGAATGAGCAAAGCAACCGTTCATGCAATTATTGGGTACTTTTCTCACTCTCATCCCTGCTGCACCATAGAATCCCCTAGAAAGCTTTTAATAGATCCTAGTGTATAAGTCACATCTCAGACCAAGTGAGAATACTGATGGTGAGACCCAGGTATTGGAATTTATTGAAACTCCCCAGTCAATTCTGTAATGTATAGTCAGAATTGAAAAACACTATTCTAAACATAATGTGTAAACCTGTCTTCTGCCCAACTAGACTAACACGTTCCTGACAGCAAAGTCAAGGTATTATTTTATCATTACATGCCCTTTTGCCTAGCACAAGACTAGTGACTAGTAAATGTCTTTTAAAATAAGTGTTTTAATATCAATGTTCCTTCTTGCCAATGGGTTTTTGAGTACCTGAAGTGTTGGTTAGATATTTATAAAGCCTCAAACCTAACAAAATACTCTGTATTTGGGTAATGTTCATTAACATTTCTTGAAGTTGCTGTAATCCAATTTTAAGCAATCAAATACTTTGAGAAGCTCTTTGTAAATGAAAAAGTTTGGGTGGCCAATCTTGGGAATGAAGGCAAATATGTACGCTGGATAATGTAGCGTGACTCTGCAAAGAAGAACTTTGTCTTATTCTCCACTGAGTTTTTATTCCCTGGTATTGAAGGCAGTCCATACACTTATACAGAATAAATAAATCAATATATGAATAAATAACCAAATAAATGGAGTGAGTGTATTTTCATCCAAAAAGTAATCTTTAGCAGAGGTGTGAAGTGCTCTGACATATTTTAATAAGATGATTCTGAGGATTGTTTTGAAAATGTTGTGAAAGGGATTAAAGACAGAAACTTCACAAGAGCAGGAAGATTGTTGTACTCACTCGAGAGAGGACAACGGCCTAGACCGTGGAGGTCACAGTTGGTGGAAAGGGTGGTCAGAGTCTGGGCGTATTTTGAGGATGACACCAGCAGCACTTTCACAGGAGCTGAATATTCACTGTGAGAAAAAGACAAGAGTCAGGGATGATCTCAAGGTTTTGTGGCTTGAGACGCTAGGACTCGATTTACCAGAGACTTCAATGGGAAAAACCACAGATGTCTGGGTTTGTGGGGAAGATCAAGGGCTTCATTTGGGGGAAGTTATGTCTGAGATACTTACAGACAGCGCAGCTGGACAATCTAGGATGGGTGCTTGGGCCTAAGGAGCCTCAGAACACGGGGAGCATAGGAAGCAATGAGATGGGATGGGATCGCCAGGAGGGGTGTGTGGATAAACCAGATCTTCTCAGGTTTTCTTCTCATTTTTATACTTAGTGCTTTTTCAGGGGTTTTCTAACATGTGTTTATGATATATTCTACAATTTTATGTGCCATTAATTAATCCAAATATTCCTACCAAATGCATAGCATTCACAGTTTTAATATTCTCAATTCAGACTCTGTTAAGTATCCTGAAGGTCCACAGTGGGTAGAAATGATCCATTTTTCTGAGGCCTGGATGTGATCTCATGCTGTCAGCCTGATGTGTAGGAACAGGTCCCTGTGCCTACTCAGCCCATGCCCTTCTCCATCTGTCTTTGTTTTTTGATACTAACACATCTTAGTGACACTAGTTCCATCCATGTTAGTAAATTTGCCCATTTCTGGACCTCCAGGAAGTTTCCCCAGGAATAGTAATGATCTTCTCTGTAATGAGATGGAATGAATTGGAATCATGTTCTGGATCCTCTTCCAGTTGGAAACTAAGTCCCAGCAACCAATTCCAAAGTTATTCCCGTGCTATACTATACAGGAGCTGTCCTGAGAACTGCAAAGATGAATATTTCACTTCATGTGGACTCACAGAGCTCACAATCTAGTAGAAAATGACAGAAATATTAATTCCTACACACAACGTGGAGAGTGAGAAAGGCCATCGGGAGGAGATGGTAGTGGGTGCTGTTGGTGCACTGTCCAGATGCCCTCAAAGAGGCTGGCGCTGCATCCGCGGGAAAATCACCTTCGCCAGCTAGAGACCGAAGACTGTCTTCCCCAGGAGGTTATGCAAAGCCCACGGCTCACAGACAGATATGAAAGTTTGGCTTCTTGGCCTCAAGGCTGGACCAACTCAGGGTGTCATTCTTGTTCCAGAACACCCTGTGCCACCAAGCCAGAGCTAGAGCCCTGCTGCAGACACACCTGTCCCTGCTCTTCTCCTGCCCAATGCCATGCCCCTCCTCCTTCTCTCCTGCCTCCACTCCTTCCATGACTCACATGCACCTTAATCCATCTCAGGCCACTGCTTCTGAAAGACATTACCAAAGACAGGTACAGGTAAAACATCAAGGAAGTTTGTGCAAAATATTTCTGCCAGTTAGATGAGTCAGGAACGGAGAGCACCAAGGAAGGTGTGTCATTTGGACTTTGTAAGATAAGAAGGATTTTGGTGTGAAGAATGAATGCGAAAGGTCTATCCTCATGTATGTCAAGGCAGAAGACAGAAGTGCACGTAAATCCATCTAGAAAATAATAACCACATGCCTTGCGATGCTAGTAAAGTCATGACCTGCATGGCTCAGTCTCAGAGCAGTGTTGCATCCAAAAGAGCATGTTCCAGGAACCAAAAACAATTTTACAATAATTTGCCCTTTACTTCCTTTTTACAAACAGTGTAAAGAATGTAAGTCGACCACAGCAATATTGTTTAGTGCTTCTCTTCCCCGTCATCGATTTCTCTCATATATGGTGGCCACTTTCATGCCTTCCCTGAACCCAAACACCCACCCCAGGCCCCCATCCTCAGCCTCCACCTTTTGCCCTTTGTCCCCTCTCTCTTTCTCCTGACTGTGCAGCACAGGGCAGGAAGCACCATGTCTGGAGAGGTACAGCCCTCTGTGGACAGAAAGGGAGGAAAACAGACCTAGAAAGTTAAGCTAGAATGCACTGGTCAGA
Source organism: Eulemur rufifrons (assembly GCF_041146395.1). Lineage (NCBI taxonomy): Eukaryota > Metazoa > Chordata > Mammalia > Primates > Lemuridae > Eulemur > Eulemur rufifrons. The sequence goes on along the minus strand of NC_091001.1, from coordinate 111,833,503 downwards.
GTCAGGAAAAAGGCTAAGAACAGTTTGACAGTAATTTTTACCTCATCATCGTGACTAAGGACCTACCAGATGCCAGGCACCCAGCTAGGTGGTTTTCACACATCGTATCCATGCTTCAGCACAACCTGCCGTTACCTCCACCTGGCAGATGAGCGCACGGAATCTTACAGAGATCACTTCTAGGCCTTTCCGATGCCTACGGCTATCACCCGTATACCATTCTGCTCAATGTTACTTTCCTTTCCTTAAACATCTCCAGAGAAGACAATGCCAGTTTCCCCTGGAGTGGTGGCTAATTGTATGTGTCAGTGTGACTTGGCTGAGGGATGCCCAGGCAGCTGGTGAAACGTTATTTCTGGGTGTGTCTGTGACAGTGTTTCTGGGAGAGCATTTGACCTGGTGAACTGAGTGACCAAGATTCATTCTGACCAATGTGTGTGGACACCATCCAATCCCTAGAGGGTCTGACTGGAACAGAAACGTGGAGGAAGAGCAAATTTGCTCTCTATTAGGAGCTGGGACTTCCTGGAACATCAGAGCTCCTATTCTCAGGCCTTTGGACTCACACTGAGTTACACCACTGGCTGTCATGGTTTTTCAGCTTACAGAAGGCAGATCGTGGGACTTCTTGGCCTCCATAATTGTGTGAGCAAATACATATATATCTGAAAAATATATATATTTAAACCCTAACAATACTCATGGAAGTTAACTGTGTAATTCAATTTACCCCATTCCATCCAAAAAATGTGATCAGTAGCTATTGCAGTTTAGTAGACCCAATATGTGTAAATATTTCTATGTGACATCAGGACAACATTCAGATTTTTTTTTTTGACATTAGAAATGGTGCATTTGTGTTTATCACTTTGCATTCTGTTGATGTTTCATTTCTATTTCTGTTTATTGATGCCTGCCTGGCCCCTTTTATTATCTACTTCTACAAAATAAATGCATGCTACATATTCATAGTTCTTATCACAGAAATAAAACAATGAAAAAATACAAATAAAGCACTTTAGTCATCTTTATCCCAAAATTATATTCAACCAATATTTTTCAATATATTTTCAATGTATTTAAATTTATTTTATAGTAAATATTTAATATTCCATAATATTTTTAACTGTTTCAGTGTTGTTTATACTGTTGCATACACATTTTAAAAAATATTTGGAGAATTTTTATATCACTTTCAATTAGAACTTTTAGAGAACCTGTTTGAACAATGGATATATCATCACTTACATATAGAAAAGGCAACGTGAAGTAGAAAACCAACAATTTGTTTTTGTTTTTTCTTTTTTTATGGCAATCTGTGAAATACACTGTAAACTCTATTAGTTAAAGAATTAAAGCATTGAGATAATTGGTTGATGAGAAATAATATTTAAGCCATGCCTTTGTATCAAAATATGTCATGTTCAAATGTAGAAATCATTATATGATCAGCTTACATTTTGTTCAGAATGATCTACTGACAATGGATTATAATTATCTCATCATATAAGTGAAACAACAAAGACTTGCAGATCTCTTATGCAGAACATTTTGGATTAATAAGATGTTTTTAAAAACCAAGTTCAAGCCAGCTATAGAATAGCCCTAGAACTGTCTAATCAATTTGGTTCTAATCAAAGGAACTTTACATCCTTAAAACACACTGAGAGGTCTGAGAAAACAATGCATTTTTGAATTCAGTCTGGAAAAAAAATCCATTTTCGTCATTATTACAAACTCGCCTGGTAAGTTCATCTGTTTGCCCACACCTGGGTGATGACTGCTTTCTCCCTGGAGCCTGGCATGCCCCGCACGCGCTGTTCCGTGCTGTGTGTCCTCAGTGATGCCTCAGCGACCGTAGCATCTATTCGAGGGTCAGTGAAAGGCAAGCAGCAGGCTGGTGTGGGCTGGACATCTGGCGTGCAGTAAATGCATTTAGAAAGCTAATAAACCACTCGTTGTGAATGACTCCTGAAATTGATTCCAATGTGAGCAGTTGGGAGAGAAATAAGCTTTTAGGAAGGTCATTTAATGTCATAGAGAGTCTTTCTCTACAACCCAGTTAAACTGCTTAGCAGTTTACAAAGCAAATCCCAGCCCAATTTTGATCTGGTAATTAATTGCGCCTTCTAGTCAAGCAAAGGCTGTGCATAGAAACTGGATGTGGCCATAATTCTTTGGCCTTAATAACTCAGGATTTGAATTGCCAGATGGTCTTTGGCATGAGATGGCTGCTGGAGAGAAGTGGAGATCACCCCACTCACGTCAGTGCTTTTCAGACTCCTCACCAGTGACGCGTAAGCTTGGCATGCGTTTTATTGAAATTTGTACATTAATTTTAAAAACATATTATCAGAACTTGGTAATGACTCAGGACATGATTAAAGAGGACTGAGTGTTTTTCCAGATCTCATCTCTGGGAAAGAATCAGATTCCTTACAAAAGAGCTCCACATCTAAATGTGGATCGAGGGAGGCTGGAGGTCCCAGAGAGGATGAAGGCCTGGGAAGACCCACCCTCAGCATCACGGAGGACCACGAGGCCCAGGGTCACCAGCTCAGCAAGAGAGAGTCAGAAACAATGGAATTACAGTCAAGCCAATGTTGTTATGTGATGACATCCACGACTTTTTTAGAATTTCTTAAGACTCTGTTACTGCTTCATTTTTTGTTGCATTCTGTGTTGGCTCACTAACTCGCAAGAAGTTAAAGACAAAGTTCACATGTGAAAATCATGTATCTTCTCAGGGGTGGAAAAAAAAGATAAAGGCTGAGAAGGATGTTCTGTTTCACAGCAAGTCTTGGAAGGAGCAGCAGGATTTGGTAAAACCAACATACATTTTAAAGTAAGACATTTGCAAGCTAGTTCTGCCACTTGTTAGCTGTGCGACATTGGACATGTTACTTCTTCATTCGGTGTCGCATCACTTGTTTGAAAATGGGGACTTGTATTATCCACCTAACTGGATGCTGTAAGTAGTGAAGAGGGAAGAAAATCCAGCATGCAGGGTGAACTGGTGACAACTTCATAAACTGTTTAACACACAAATTAAATATTTTAAACTCCTGTGTCTGAAGCAAAAAAGAAATGGGAAGTATTGCATTAAAGTTAATATAAAGAAGGTGTGAACTTGCACTTGAAATACTATTTTACTAGAAATGAGTATCCTTACTCTGCACAATGGGCCAAATGACATATAGGCAGACAATGAACGCCGCCAGTGCAGCTGAATCCCACGGAACATACGTGCTGGTTGCCGGAAACCAGTATGCACCGAGGTTCCAGCAAGGTCAGTACTGGATTTCCAAGGCTGACACACACTTGGCGTTTTGTGTATGTTTGGTGTTTTGAACCGAGACAATGACAGTTTTATTATTAATAAGGCAAAAGTATGAGGACAGGGCCAAACAGACATTGTCACAGACAGCAAAGCTAGACTTCGAATGACCGCTGTCTGGACACAGACTTGGGAAAAGTCATGAAAATTCAGCAGCCCTGTTCCCAGCAAAGCGCAGTGAAATCTTCCTTAGCAGATCCTTTATGGCTCCAGAGAGAACAGCCTTGCACAAAACCTTGTTCCACCATAAAGAGGGGTCATTCTGGGGTCAGATCATTGAAATCTCATGGTCCACTGACACGGAGTCAGCAATCTCTGACGAGAAATGGTGGGAGTCTTCTCTATGGTTCATCCAATTAGCTGAAAGCTCTCAGCTTCCTGAAACTGCTGATCAAAATTCTAAGTCCTTGGTGATATTTTCATAGCATGTTTACTGTAATGTATGCATTATAGCAGCAATTGTCTATCTTATTGTAGTATGCATTGAAATCATTTGTGAATTGATCTAAAAATAATTTCTTACAAAAATAAAGGACTTCTGGGTTGTTTCCAATTTCAGGCTATTAGAAGTGATGTTGCCAAGAACATTCATGTGCAAGTCTTTGTGTAGACCTGTTTTCATTTCTCTTGGGCAGATCCTGGGAGTAGAATTACTGGATCTTATGTTAGTCACATAGTTAAGTTTTTGAGAAACTGCCAAATGATTTTTCAAAGTGGCTGCAGCATTTTACAATCCAATCAGCAATGTCTGAGTGTTGCTATTTGTCTACATCCCCATCAACACTTGTTTTTTGTGTCTAATTTATTATAGTTATTGTAGCAGAGGTAAAATGGTATCTCACCATCCTTTTAGTTTGCATTCCCCTAATGACTAATGATATTGGGTGTCTTTTCATGTGCTTATTAGTTATTCATGTATACCATGGGTAAATGTTTATTCTTGTATTTTGCCTACATTTTTATTGGGGAGCTTGTTTATTGAGTTATACATTTTTTTAAATACATGACCTTTGTTGGATATGTATTTGGCACTTTTTCCCAGTCTGTTGTTTGTATTTTTATTTTCTTAATAACATCTTTTGAAGTACAAAATTTTTAAATTTTAAAAAGGATTCATTTATAATTTTTTTTTTGTTTTACAGATTATGCTTTTTGTGTAGAATTCAAGAAATTTTTGCTTAACCCAACATCTTAAGATTTTATCCCATTGTCTTCCAAAAGTTTAATATTTTAGCTCTTACAAATAATCATGTGATCAATTTTGAGTTAATTTTTATGATTGATGTGAGGGTCTAAGTTCATCTTTTCAGATTTTGTGTGAGTATCTACTTGTCCCAACACCATTTGTTGAACAGACTGTTCTTTGCCTAATGAATTGCCTTGGCACTTTGGTCAAAAGTCAATTGATTATCAATATGTGGGTTTAGTTTTGAACTCTCCATCCTGTTCTATTGATCTAGATGTCTGTCTGTCTTAGTCCATTCTGGCTACCTTAACAGAATACCATAGCTTCAGTGGCTTATAAACAACAGGAATTTATTTCTCATAGTTCTGGAGATGCAAGTCCCAGATCAAAATGCCATCAGAGTCAGTGTCTGGTGAGAGCCCACTTCCTAGTTCTCACACACGTTCATTCTTACGTGCATGAGGGTTACCCCACCAACAGGTACCCCTCCTGCCTCCAGTCCATATCCAGTCTTTTACTCATGAGAGGCAGAGCCACTGTGAGATAATATTGGTCTGTTTACTTCCATCTCCCAGAGTAGTTTTCCAGCACCGGCCCTAACGTTCCCCTATTAGTGTTGTTATGAACTGAATGTTTGTGTCCCCCCAGATTTGTATATTTCAGTTCTAACCCCCAGCGTGGCTGTATTTGAAGATGGAGCCTATAAGGAAGTGATTAAAGTTAAACGAGGTCATAAATGTGGGGCCCTGAGCCAACAGGAGCAGTGCCCTTGTAAGAAGGGGCTGCAGGGAGCTTGCTCTCTTTCTCTCTCTTGCTATTTTCCCACACACAGAGGAGATGGTGTGAGCACAGAGCGGCAGGGTGACTGCATGCAAGTCAAGAAAAAAGGCCTCAGAACGAACCTACCTTGTTAGCACCTTGATTTTAGACTCCCAGCTCCCAGAACTGTGAGGAATAAACTTCTGTTGCTTAAACCACTCAATCTGCAGTATTTTGTCATGGCAGCTCTAGCAGACGAGTGCAAGTGTTGAGACAGAACTTGAATTGTCCTAATTCTGATCTCTGCCCTTTTTAATACCTAAATATCATAGTCAACATTCAAATGAAAAACACATTATACATAATAGAGAAAATAATTAGTATTGATTTTACATATAATTTTGTAATAATTATGTTTGTGGTATACTGGCATTGGTATAAAGTTGGCTCAGAGTTACGATTTTTTTTTTTTTTGGTATCTTTTGTCATGAAGCAGTACTAGTATTTGTTAAACAAAGTATGGAATTTATTTTTAGTTGGTAAAATGAAACATTTATAAAAGTTTTATTAAAAGGATAAGAGATTAGAGACAGGTAAACCAGATGGTAAACAAGACCCTTAACCAGAAGAAATTGGCATATGACATACTACAAAGACTTTAAATAACTGTATATGTAAGAGACATAAAAGAGAGAAAAGTTACTCAAAAATTCAAGTTTAAGCTACTGTGAGTAGAATGCTACCACTGTCTGCGATCTGTGACTGTAGAATGTGGTGTGTGTGTGTGTGTGTGTGTGTGTGTTTGTGTGTGCAGAGGGGCCAGTTTGGGAGGAAAAAGTTAATACCTTCAGTGAAAATTTTCAATAATCAGTTAAAGATGTGGTATGGACACTCATGCCACATTATCAAGAATAGTGTTGGTATTCGCCAATACTAGATCTTATAGTTAGCTGTTGTAAAATAAAAACAAACAAAAACACTGAGGAAATGCAGGAAGAACCATTAGAGGAGTCTGGTGAGATCTGATCCCTGGTGAGAGCCAATGTGACTGGAAGTGGCAAATCATCCCCAAAGCCAAGAACGTTGTCTAAAGGAGGAGTGGGAGAGATGTGGCCTGAAGACGACAGAGCTAAGAAAAGCTGTTTGACAGGGCCATCCAGGGAGAACGCAGACACCGCCAGCTGCAGCCCAGCTCTAGGACTATTTACACAAAAAGCAGTGAAGTAACCCGGAGCATGACGGTGGGAGGCATCTTGCAAGGAATTCATCTTGAAGTAGTGAGTAATCTAGGTGTGGGCTCTGACGTGACGACACTCGGTGATTTGTAAAAAAAGAAAAAATGTGACTAACTGAAGGCAAGACGAAGGGACAATGTCTCTCAGGATAGAGAATAAAAAATGTTTTTAAGTTGTGTGGAAAGAAATATAGAATCAGACACTCAATATTGAAGATGAGCAAAAATAAAAATCAAAAAACAAGTGTAGAATTCTTAGCACAGGATCTAATATAAGGTAAAGAAAATTTATATCTATTTATATTTAGAATCTATATTCATCAAAAATATTTTAGCTTTTAAATTTTTTCTTTGAAAGGCCTTTTGCTGTTTTAGGATTTCAAGGTCCTTCGATTTCAATATTTTAAATCCACGTCCTTGCTGACGTCATGGTTCGACAGCCTCACCAACGGGAGGAAGACTGCAGTGGCAAAGAAGGCTCCTGACCTGAAATGTCATGGCTGTTTTAGATTCTGTCTCTAATTAATAATTAGCACACAGATCAAATCACTTAGATGTAAAGCACAACTCATATTTTTCCTTCTACGCTGAAATTGTGCAAAATACAAAAATATGGGTGTTTGAAAGGCCAAGACATTTCTGAGCTCCAGATGCATCTTGTTTGAACACAAGGTGGAGGGCACGTATGTGCTTTAACAAGGACTACTTTATTACATTTTCTGAGTCTTCTTAATTTATCATGCCTTTAAGTCAGAGACCATAAGACACTAGTGTATTGTGTCTTTGATCATAGTGTCAGGGTCTAAAAGATCTAGGTGGCCTCTACTTTTAGAAAAGGGTAAAAGCTCTTCCTGGGAAAAGGTATCCCTGTAAACCAGCTGGCTTTCAAGTTGAAACAGGAGGGATCGTTTTCAGGCTACCCAGATAAGAAGCCTCCATTTTTCCCTTTCTCGCGGTGGTACAGCCAGATAGCACTTAAGTGATACAAAGAGTTTCTCCTGGGCCATATTACCTTGAAATGAATAAAACTCAATGCATTATTGTAAAGACAGAGATGTTCTGATTTTGGTAGCAAGAGGGCTTCAAAGTGGAAGAACAAGGACGCAATAATGGTAAAATGAGAGGGCTGACCACAGAGAATGAGGAGTCTCGCTGGAGAAACCAGCAAAGGATTGTGTAAGAGGGAGAGGCATTAGTGAGACAAAGAGGGCCTGCATCAGCTGAGTCACCTCAGATCTCCAGCAAATCACAGCAATCAGGCCTCTCTCAACGGATAATGGACCCAGCCCGCTTACATCCAGGCAAGCTCGAAAAAACAATGTCTCTAGACCAACCCACTGTGGGCGTGTGTAGCCCCAAAGCTCATTTGCTCAAGGCCACTTACGTGTCCTTGTACCAGATGGATATTTGGCCGCTTCTCCTCTTACTCGCCTCAAGCCTCCACTTCCTGTCCTTCCCTCCCTCTTGCCCTTGCGAGAGTTGACTCACCCACACGTCAATTACGTCCCAGTAGACTCTTGACAAGCAAGTTCTGAATGTTGCCCAAAGCTTTCGTCCTGACCCAGGTCTAGATTGTTTTTGTCTTCCTGGTAATACTCAGCTCCATTTCCTGTCTTCGACCTGAATTTGCCAGTCATCCCAACTCTTAGATTTTGAAACTTAATGTGCTTTCATGGTTCTAGCTTTATATCTCCCTCTTGCCCAATATCCTTCACTCTCCAGCACCCCTGTAAAGAACAAGAGGGCCAACTCTAACCTCCCTAACTAGCACAAGGGAACCCACGCTATGGTATTCTATGTTTATTCCCAAATAGGTGCTCTTTTCTGGGTTGTTTTCCATAAGCATCAATAGGAAACTCAGTATTAGTCAGCCTAGTTCTCAGAACTTAGAGACAATTCATGAAGATTATGTTAATTTAGTTTAGAGGACAACCAGGAAAGACAGGTTGGAAGAGGGAGAATATTCGAGCACTGGACCAATTATCCAGTATGGATAAGGCTGTGTTTCTTCTCTCCCCCATCTTTGTCTTCTTCTTTGTCCCAAGGCATGTGGGGGACGAAATCTGACCTCAGTGTCTATTATGTTGAAACCTTCCACCCTTCGAGGTGGAATGCATCGACTCACTTGGTGCTGCAGTTATAGAACATGTGAAGGGGAGGACGGAGGGTGCCCTGTCCGTAGGGTGACCATAGAATTTATCACCCGTATTGGGATAACTTTAAGTGTGAAAATCAGTGTTGTTCATTATTATGCCAAGATAACGTGTGTCAATCAGAACCTCCCAGGAGAAACAGGATGTATATGTATTCCCAATTTAAGATTCCATGGAGAAGGGAAAAAAAAAAAACACGCCTTTTCCAATCTGTACTCAGGTAGCTAAATACCTTAGATTTCATAGCAATGATAGAAAACATGCTCCAAAACATGAATTGCGTCATTTTTTAGGCACTAACTGGTGCAAGTTTAAAGGTGTAGCTAACAAACACACAATCAATTGAAGTTGCAGAACAAGCTCTCAAAAGGCCAATATATTAATAAAAGTGAAAAATAGACTCTCTCTCCAGTTCAGCAATAGCAGTTCGTCCACCTTTCCAGTGATTTTAGTTCCATTATTTTGCCAGATAAGATGGTTGCAGAAACTGCCCATGGAGATGAGCCCAATTGCCAGATCTTCCTAGAAAGTAAAAATATGGTAAACACTGTGTATAATAAATATAGCACTGACATGATATAGCTCATATCCGTGTGTGTAAGTGTGTAGGGTATCCTTCACTCCAACTTACAGAAGGATGATTTGCATACTTATTATATGATTAACTCTTTTTTCTCTGCTGGAATCCAACACTATTCATGGTAATAGTAATATAATAGCAATAATAGCAGGTACTATTCAGGAATAACTCCTCTGTGTCAGGCACACAGCCATGTGCTTTTTGCGTGTCAGCTCTTAAAATTCCCAACCTCTCTTACAACTATTTCCAGGAGGTACTACTGTCCCTAATTCTACAGATACGAAAGCTGTGGCACAGAATAGTTCACTAACGTGTAACAGCACAACGTTAGTAACAGACTGTATTCGTTTGCTAGGGTTGAAATCACAAAACACCACAGACTTCGTGGTTTAAAAACAGACGTTTGTTTTACCATAGCTCTAGAGGCTAAAAGTCCAAGATCAAGGTGTCAGCAGGGGTTGGTGCCTTCTTGCTTGTGTCCTTACATGGTCTGTTCTCTGTGTGTGAGCCTGCCTGGCACCTCTGTGTGTCCAAATCTTCTCTTCTTAAAGGACACCAGTCAGATTGGGTGAGGACCAACCCTAACAGACTCATTTTAACTTAATCACCTCCTTAGAAGCCCTATCTTCAAACTACAGCCCCATTCTGAGGTACTGGGGGTTAAGGCTTCAACGTATGAATTTGAGGGGTGGGGGCAGAGAGGAAGGCAGACACAATTCAGACCATGACAGTGCCCAAGCTGAAATTCAAATTTGATCTAAGTCTAAAACCCATGTGTTTCCCCCATCATATCTGGCTTCAATGACTTAAGCCAGGAACTTTGTTCTATGCTTTTAAGAGAAGCAAATTCTAGGTTACTGTCTCTATCCGCTAAGAGTTTTCAGCATAGTAAAGGAGAAAAATAAGTCAACAACTTACTCCAGTGCACAACAACATACAATCATAATTCAATAAGAGCCCTCAGAAGACTGTAGAGCAGAGTGGATCAAAGTACTGCCTCTGAAACTGGAGCACCTGTGTTCAAATCTCACTTTGCCATTCAGTAGCAGATGCAATTGAAGTGAGAATCTGACCGATTCATTCAAAAACTATATATTGAGAGTCTACTAGGTGCCATGCATTTATTCCAGGCTCTTGAGATACATTATACAGCTTTAAGTGATATTCAGAGAAGTGTTTACAAAATAAATGGGACAATTTGTACAAACTCCCTGATATTTCCTATCTTTCACAAGGTCTTTGTGGATAATCCAATTTTGCTGATTTAAAGATTTTTTTTAACTAAAGTTAATTATGGGTTAGAGTGGAAGATTTGGGGTAGTTTTAAAAATTTAATGCTGCTTCAAAGCAATAATAAAATATTCACAGTTAGAAGTTAGAGCAAGTGGGATTGACCAAACCACTGGAAGAAACCTTTGTGATCAAACGGTTTTAAAGCATATGTAAAGACCTACTTAAATGTTGGCTTCAACTATGGAAGAGAAGGTTTGTACAAAAGATAATAAAGAGATCTTTCAGATAATCCAAAATTACCAAAAAAACAAATTCTGATATGATTCTATATCTAGATCTGTACCTCTCCCTTTCTCCTTATGGAAACTGAAAGTTCTGGACCAGTCCCTACAGGGCTTCCAGCACTAAACAGACATTGTTAAGACATTATATAAAATGAGGGATTTACACAGGGTAGACACCTCTAGGAAGTGGCATTCCAGAGGTTTCTATACGTATATTGATGTTTATCTGTTTAGAAACAAACATCAGGGTAAAAGGGTGTGTGTCTCACTAGCTCACCCTTTGACAATCATAGTAGCCACATTTTCTATGACTTTAAAGATTTGAGACACCATACAAGTTCCCAGAATTTCAGATAAGACCACAGAGCCCAGGAGCTCTGGATGGCATTAAATTTAGCCATCTAATAAAACACTTTCCATGGTTGCCATGACAACATCCTCCTTCCCATTTGAAGTATACTTCCTTCTTCTCGATGGAAGTGTTTATTTGTTGTCTATGGGGAGGCTATAATTTTTTATTGAAATATGCAGTTGAAAGGACATTGAATTGGAATTCAGCAAGCCTTCTCTGAGACCACTGTATATGAATCCCTGTTAAGATAATATACAACTCCTTAAAATCCTCTTCTCATGGCAGCCAGACTTGTCATATCTCTTGTGAACGTTTTATTTCTTCTTTTAACAGTATTTTAAAAGGCCTAATTTAAAGCCCAAAGGATTTAAAATTGTCAACCTTGGTTTTAGTCCTGCCAGGACCAGGTATCCCAGCTCTGGTTGAGTGGGCTTCTGCAGTTTTATGAAGAATGAGTTTTTATGATTCTGGCAAAAGGGTCGCTAATTAATTTACCTGGAAATGGCCATCTGTTCTGACTGTTTAAATTCCCACCAAGGACCGGGTTTCCCCTCGTGACCAAAATCTGCTTCTTGCTGATAAAGCTAGTCCATGCTGAAATGCTGCCCATGCAGCCCCGGACTCTACACACCTGCCCGTGTGTGTGAGTCTATTCCCGAGTCTGAACGTTTACGTATCTGTCCACCCTCCTGCAACATGACGTTCTTGCAAACTGCTCATCCAGCAAGAGCTAGCTTTATTCAAAACAAACAATACTCTAAGAGGATTTTGTCCTGATTCTTTTAAAATTATTGAATGTATACTTAAAGAAAAGTAATAAAATGATAGAGGAATGAAGAACACAAAAAGGAAATGAAGCAAAAATCTTTCCATGGAGCAAATAAAGATTGTGTAGCCTTTAACTTAAATGAAATAATTAAATGAAATATTCACTTCCATAATGTAACAGCTAAAATCAAAGATACAGTCACATACAAAATAAACAATTTCAGAGGAGTTGAAAAAAATGTGCTTGCAAAAGTTAGGAAAAAAGTGAGAGGGAAAAATAAAACCATCTAAATGAAGGCAACACTGGAAGTAGCAAAAAAAAAGATTATGCAATGATGAAAGCATAAAAAAGAACATATTAGATAGTCTTAAGAAAAGTAAGCAATGTTTTTTTAAAAAATTATTAAAGGATTTAAATCAGGATTATAGGAGATAAAAAAATCTTATATACAAATAAGTAGTGTCTCAGAATAAGCACTAAATGAATTGAACCTAACAAAAAATAAAACATAAATGAAAGAAAAACATCTATTGAAATACATGAAGGCCTGCACCTAAATACTGCAAGATGACACTGTGTCTCTAAAAAAAAACTGATTCAGAATATTCAATAACAATGTAATAAAAGTTTGCAGTTCAAAATTAGAAACTGTTTTAGAAACGAAAGCAAGAATACTAAATCGCCTAGAGAGAGAAAAATCACGCTGACCTAAAGTTATCTATGGTAACTTTAAGTGCTGGAAAAAACTTATAAAATGCTGAGAAACAGAATGTGCATGTGTGTGTGACACAAAAACATAATATTCAACTATGTGTATGCTTTAAAAAATCTTCCTTTAAAAATTATTTCCATTTTTTTCTTAAATAACCAGATCCTACAACATTATATTAAGTAGTAAAGGTTACAGCAGGCACCCTAGTCTTGTTGTATATTTTAAAAGAAATGCATCCAAAATTTCATCATTGTATGTGATATTTGCTATTGGAGATATATATTTATTACATGTTTACTTATTTTTATATATTTTATTGAATATTTTATATATTACCTTACTTATATTTATATGAATATATTCTTCTCATTCTAGTCTTCTGAGTTTTTTTAAATCACATGTAAAGGTCTTTATTTTTAGTCATTTTTAAAATCATATTTTATATGACATATATTTGTATATATTTATTATTTTATACTTACTTTTATTATATATTTATATATGTTCTTATTCTGGTCTTTTGAGTTTTTTTTTAATCACATATAAGGGTTGAACTTTATTAAATATTTCCTTCTGCCACTCTTGAGATCTTTATGGGATTTTCCATCATTTATTCTACTAATCTATTAATATACTGATATAATTTTCTGATGCTAAAATGTCGTATGTTACAGATAAATTGTATTTGATCATTTCTGTCTTTATACACAGTTTTATTCAGGCAGCTATTATTTTACTATTTCTTCTATATATTATGTTTTTTACTTTAAAATCTATTTAGACTATTTTTAAATTTTCACACTTGGTTTTTTTTGATTCACATTGGAAGTATACTTTTTTACCTACTCATATTCAGCCTTTCTGGTCTCTGGGGAGTTTTGATTAAAAACTACAGGCACACCTGGAAGATACTGCAGTTTGGTTCCAGGCCACTGCAATAAAGAAAATATCTCAATAAAGCGAATCACACAATTTTTTTGGCTGCCCAGTGCATACAAAATCATCCTTACACTATACTGCAGTCTATTAAGTGTGAAATAGCATTAAGTCAAAAAACAATGTAAGTACCCAGCTTTTCTTCTGCAGCTTCTTCACTTCTCTCACCTTCAGAACTGAAGAGAGTTATACACAGTTTCGGTTTTGGCTTAAGGGAACGTTGTGGCTGATTGGATCTTCTATCCAGACCACCAAAACTTTCTCCCTATCACCAGATTCACTTGTTTTTTTTATCATCTGTGTGTTCACTGAAGTAGCACTATTAATTTCCTTCCAGAACTTTTCCTTTCTAATCTATAACATGAGAAGTCCAGGTAAATCCCCAGTGCAGGAGCCTCTGGAATTAAAACCTGCTCCTCAGACCTGGCACTGCTCTTCAAGGATGTTTCTATTATTTATAAAAATAATAGAATTTTTTTTTTCAAAAATTATTTGTAATCAGGCAGCACTTGGGAGCGGGAAGCTGTTAGAAGGGAGAAGCTAACGCTCTCACTTAGATGGTGGCGGGTCTGCCCACACCTGCCATTAACCAAATTTTTTTTTTTTTTTTTCCTCAGTCTTGAAATTGGGTGGAATTGGTCCATGGGTTTCCCAGGTAACCACAGAAGAGAAAAGGATCCACTTAAAAGTGGCCTCTCACCCATCTCTCTACTGTGGCATCCAGCCCTATTATTCTCCCCTTACACACCCATGAGAATCACGCATTTATACAGGCTCAGAGGCTTTTAATGGTTTTTATTTTGTTTGTTGTATTTTAATTGATTAATGCCCTTCCTTTCTGTGGCTCTCCAGAATTGGATTAAGGAGGTGAGGGGTGTGGCTCTTCCTATTTTACTTTCCTGAAATGTGCAAGCGAATTGTTTACCAATACTTTCTTCATTGCTGGACTGATACGTATTTTAGATGTGACAGTATGCTAAGTCAAGCTCTAATCTCTCTGGTTCTTCTGAGCTTTTTCTGGGCCTTCCTCTCTCTTACTGTTATAGGTTACGTATGAAACTACCTATATTCTGTTGGGTTTTTTATTCTGAGTCTGGAGTCAAGACCTACCTTTGTCATTGCACGGCTGTGTGACCCCGGTGTGAAATGAAGACCGTGGATGAGCTGCTATAGGTCTCGGGCTTTTCCATCATAACGTGGGATTAATAGCATCTACCTCACTTAATGCTTTGATAAAATGATACAATGTGTAGCGTGCTATGGTATGCCATGCACATCTTCTTTTAAGACAAAGACACACATTTTCCTCAACTACTGGAAGGACTGATGACTCACCACCAGCAGGTAAGTATTAACACCTGTCCCCAAATTGCCTTCACCTGGAAGAGTTGTCTCCTTCAAGGTCATAACTATTCCCCAGAAGTACACTTTGTCCAGTGACTGAGCATCCGTCCAAATGCCTGATCTCTTACCTTAATTCAGGACAAATCTCTGGCCTGTCCTGGTTCTGTATCTCCCCATATGATTAGCTGAGCTCTCTGTTGCAACTGCATTACGAGGTACTGGATGGAGCCTTCTCTCAAACTTGCTTCTCCAAGTCCCTTTATGATCATTGCTCTGGATGCACTCCCCCAAAATCTCCAGTCCACAAATATCTCCAACTCAAAATCAGTTTTCTGATGGAAAAAAAAAATAAGTCAAAATTTGTAAATATCTGCATGCTATATCACATCAAAGTAGTATCATCCTTAAGCACCAAATGACAAGCATTGAAAACGAGACCCATCAGAATTGAGTAGAGGGGAATAACAGGGTGAGAGAAAGATCATCGTGGTTCATGAATTGAGGTAGAGTCCACAGGAATGGGAAGTATGACTCTGAACTTAAAAGAAGTTGAGTCTAAAGCTACAAACTTATGCTGCATTTTCCTCTGGAACAGCAATTCTAGCTTTTTGCATCAGTTATTTTTAGTATCTGGCTCCTGTGAGCAAGAATGAGATAATTAAATTGATGACTTCCAGTTAGAACACATTCTTCAGTATAGAAGTGGCAAGACCTAGGCAGGACCCCCTGAATGCTACCTTTTAGCAAAGCCTTAGACCCAGGCTGACCCAGAGATGCCATCATTTTTATTTTAAATATCTGACAAACCAAACAATGTTTGTCATGACTCTACCATAGCTCCTCTGAGCTGTTTGATGTTTACGCAAAATGTGCCTTGGTGCAAAATCTGTGGGAGGTAGTGTCAAGTAGAATGCCTAACAGTTTGAGCATCTGGGACTAATGAGCTATCAGCAAACACTTGGCTTATGTATGACCAATCTGTTTTTGAATACTGTGAGTGCTGACGGTATCAATAAAGATAGGCTGTGATGGGAAACATTTGCTATTATGCAACAACATGCTTGAATGCTTAGGTCAGAAGGAGGAAGTGCACAAACGTAAGGATGGCCATAAAATGAAGAGCTGCAAAATTGTGGCAGAGTTAACAAAAGACAGTGATTAAAGAGGGCAGGTATGAAAGAGCTCAGGCATTTTTTTCTTTTACCTCTCCTTCCCTCATTTCTTTTATCTTTAATTCTAACTTTCAACATTCAAAGAACATTTACAAGGTACTTATGTTCTCCCTCAAGGAACTTATGGTTTAGTGACATGATTAAGTTTATATAATTGCTTTAAATAAATGTTCAAATCACTTGGTGCATGATATTCAGATATAATTTTATAGGGCTAAATAGGCAAGAGGCTAAAGAAATTATAACATTAATGCATTTATAATAAATATATTTATGTAATTTAAAATACATTCACTCATTTTGAAAGAGCTCATACGAACAAAACGATACACATGAGCCACGTGCAATTGGTTGTAAAGATGGGTTGATGGGAATAGAATGTGGGTAGGAGAGAGAATAAAAATGGGATACAGGAAGGAGCTTTTGCAGAGATCAGGGGTGATAGTGCACCATGAATGGCGTTGTGCAACGATCATCACAATATAATTTTAAAACATTTTCAATATCCCCAGAAGAAACTTCCTACTCATTTATCAGTGATCTCATTCCCACTCCCCCACGCCCTGGCCCTGGGCAATCACTAATGCATATTCTGTGTCTCTATAGATTGACCAGGAAATTTCTTATATATGGAATAATATATGGCTTTCGTGATTGACTTCTGTCATTTGGCATAATATTTTCATGACTGGCTATCACTGTGTCTATTTGGTAAGTAGCCCCCAAATAGGACCAGCATGTCAAGCACAGGATGTGCTTCTAGTTTACTGTAACTTGCTTTGTGCTTTGTACTTTGTTCTGCTTGTAAAATGATTCTGGTTATTGTCTATAATTTATAAACTAAAGAAGAAGTATATTTGTGTTTACCAGAAACCCCAGGATCATATGACCTACCTCGGCATATGTAATTGCATTGAGTCTGTAACTACTGTGGGATATTACCACATGGTAGAGGGAGGGAAGGAGAGAGAGGAGGGAAATTAACAGTGGGTTAGGTCATGTGGAATATGTTGGAGAGACTCTGATAGTCTCTGTAATCACTGGTGAGCCAAGGCTTCTATTTCCTCTACCTCTTTGTATAGGTTATGTACAATATACAGGACTATTTCATCCATCATGAAAAGATTTCTCTCAGTTTAATTTGCCTGCTAATATTTCTTAATATGCTTTATAAGTAGAGCTGACAGAAGGGTCAGGTATGTGAGCAGGTGGAGTTCCAGCTCTACGAACCTGCAGCTCGTCTCCGACTCCCCGTCTCTCCACCAAACTCCCCTTTCACTACAAAGCAACACAATCAACATGAGCAAAAATGATTTGTGCCTTTGTCACTTTCAGTTCAAGTGACTGCGACCTATTTGTTTCGCCAGAACTTAATACAATGCCTGGCGTGTAGCAGCTTTTTAACAAATGTGAAGAAAAGGAAAAAAAGGGAGGAAGGAAACAAGGACGGACGGAAGGAAGGACTGGAGGAGGGAAGGAAGGGAGGGAGGAAGGGAGGAGGAAGGAAGGAATGAAAAAAGGAAGAGAGGGAGGGAGGAAATAAAATAATCAAAAACAATCAGATCAGCAAACAATCTGAGACTGGACAAACCTCCTAGATTGGCTTATATTAATATATCAACATAAACAAGTCCCATCTCATTGCTTTAGCTGTATTTATCCAGATGTTAAGTGAGATATTTCCCCTTTTTCCGGGGAAATATGAAGCAAATTAAATACCGAACGTAAAACAATTTGGTGAGGTGAACGCATGCAAACCAAAAAGTGTGTTTGTGTAGAGTTGATTCACTCACGGCCCCCAGCATTTCCCCAGCTGCAAAGGTTTCCAGAAACACCTCTCAACTCCCCTAGCGTCACCTGCTGCTCACTCCTCATTCCACTGTGACAGCCAGACAACTACAAGAGGATTCATAATTGACGTCTTTACAGAGATGGAATTTGTTTGAATTGTGAGCGCCAGATCTGTAGTGATGCTAATCTGGTTGGTTTTGCATGGAAAGTATCAAAGTTAATTTTTTCAACAGCCAACATTATGGTGTAACATAACAGTCTGTGTGTGTGTGTATATGCATATGTGTGTGTGTGTGTGTATATGTGTGTATAGAGATAGAAAGATATTAATAGATAGATATAATCAACATTATGCCTACTTTAAAAATAACCTAAATGACAAACTAGAATAATGAGAAACAAATGTTAATTTCATTTTAGGGTCATCTGATAGCATTAATATTTGTATAAGAGTCATCACTAACTATTCTTAATAATAAATGCATTTGGAGTTTAATAGATGTGATGGAATCATTCTGTGGCCTGTTCTGCTCACGAGAAATTGAGCTTAAACAGCAGCTCTGACTTCTGTGCACCACCTTTATAATTTTGAAGCAGGATTAATATTTAACTGTTTGATGTTCAAATATGTTAGAGATCTAAAAGAGGGGGATTATTTAGAAGATATAATAAAATAATATTATTTGTATACATAATTGTCTTTAAAAGTTAATTTTACTTATATCACCATCAATTCACAGTTATGGGAGTTTCCTTAATTAGGCAATTGATTCAAATATTTTTAAAAATCAATGAGTATTATTACCAGAAAGAAAACAAAGAGTTGAAAAATGTGAAATGTTCCTGTTAATTAAAAAAATGAAAGAGGTGAATTATATCATTTTTTTCACAGATCAAAAATAGGCACAACTAAAATAATATCATTTAGAGTTAGGTATGGTAAAACTACTAAAAAAGAAAAACAAAGGAAATAAATATAAAATTCAAGATAGCTATTACCCCTGGTGGGAAGACAGAAGTATGGGCTTGGAGAGGGGCATAAAGATAGTTTCAGCAGCAAGTTTTACAAAATAATACACATGTGCACACATACACACATATGCTCACATACACAACATATTTGAAAGGTACATAAATGCCTGGGAAGGTGATTGCTTCAGTGGGGAGAGATGTGGAGGTTAGGGTAGAAGCCTTGATGTTTAGCATACATTTTGTATTGATTAAATATTTACATTTAAATATGTGTTTGCAAACATTAAACAAAAAATGTAACTCATTAATCAAAGAAACTGAGAAACAGCAAGTATTTGTTAAGCCATTATAAGAAAGAGGAAGCAGTGCTAGAAGCCATGAGATCACAGACAGGATAATGATATAAAATAAAATGAAAAATACGAATATCTAAAATATATTGGGAACTTGCTTTGCTCCAGACATTATTCTAAGCACCTAATGCAGATTAATCTTTTTAATCATCAAAACCTTATTAGATACATAGTATTACTTTTTCCATTTTACAAATAAAGAAACTGATACTTATGGCATCATATAGTTTGCCCAGGATAATATGACTAATAAATGTAACAGCTGAGATGCTGAGCTCAGCTGATAGGGACTATTATGCCATACTCCTTGCCCACAGGAACTGAGTTTCCAGAGGTGACTTTGTCCCTGCGGTGCTCTGACCATGTTCTTTTTCCTTCCTCGTGGATAAACGGTAGGAATCACTGGTGTTCCCATCGTGGCCGTGCCCGTCGGCCCTTCTCCACCAGCTGAGAATCCAGTCATAAAAACAAGACAAGGTTGGCAGGAAACCCCCGCGGTGCTGGGCAAGCCTGCCAGGGCCAACTGGAAGGATCTCCATAAGAAGAGAGCTTCACGGCCTGCAAAGGATTTGCCAATGAGATCCGGTAGTTTAGCTAAATAAGAAAAAAATGGGGGGGGGGTGGGTCAGGGGATAAGAGAAGTATCTCTAGAGCCAGCCTGGGGAAAAAGCATGAGAAAGGCGGGGTGCACTCGGAGGACAGTGACAAGTCACCCTAGAAATTCATCAGCTGGAGAATCGCCCTCGTAGAATGCAATTAATTTAGTGGGGCCATAAATCACTGCAGTGTTTGACCAAACTCCAGAAAGCAAGACAAATGTCTTCAGAAGGTGGAATGTTCTGGTGGCTTTACAAAGACCATCAGCCTTGCTTTGGCTTACTTGGTTTCTCAGGTTCACTGAGCTAGGAGCGTCCGGGGCAGGGATGAGCAGGAGGACGGGAGAAGGCGGGGAAGGCGTTAAGCTGAGGGCTGGCGCTGGCCGTGGTCCATGGCTTTGCCGACTCGCTGCCAGCGCAGCTCTCCAGCCAGCTGGTGGCATAATTTGTGGGGAGGGCTGGAAGGTAACCCATGTATCGGGGCACTTCCCTGGCCAGATGGAAGGAGGACAAAGGGAGTCATGCATGGCTGGTGTTGCAGTCGCTGTTCCATTTGGCGTGGAGCAGACCTGGACGAAGGGCAGCCCTGGAAAAGTGGCGAGCCCGGCACGTACCTCAGCAGCCTCCACGTCCCCGGCCGGCCATCTGCGCAGCCACCATGAAAAATCTGCACTCTGTTCTCCAAACACTGAGATTAACGGAGCGATTATTTCTCAGTTAGAACCTTTTCACATTGCTGATATCCTAATTTCTTTCCCAGCCACAGAAGAGACTACTAACGTGCACCTTCGCAATTTAAAAAAACAAAACTGTATTTAAATAATTGACTGTAGTACTACTTTGTTGCCATATAAACAGCGAGCTTTGAAAAGTATATGTTATTTAATCACTACCCTTTGACAACTTCCTTGAAGCTGATACAGTCTATTCAATTCTAAATTCATACGCAAGAAGTATTTTAAAGGAATGCATCCCTAACACAATGGGGCTTTGACATGATACGTATTCTCAAGTCTCCAGTGCAGATCTGCACACTGAAACATCTTGACAAACATTCCTAGGCATCCTTACCTGGCAATCTTCAACTGCTTTAGAGAATGGCTTGGGTGAGGGTTGCAGAGTGATTGACTGAAGAGGGATCTGAACTCACAATTATCTCCCAAGTAAGGCTACGTTTAGGATGGCAAAGCCTCTTCGCTTGCCGAACCGTGATAAGAATCCACAGAAGATTGAATTTTGAAGAGCTGTTTTGTGAAGCTGTTCCGTGAAATTCCTCCACAGCCTTGACTGTGCACAGGCTTTCCCCCTCCTGTCCCCAACATGTGTACTTGTTTAGAGGATAGCAATGGGGCTCCTGACAACGGGAACCAGACCCCCACACTCCAACCCTGGGACCAAATCAGAGGAGCTAAAAAATGATGGGAATGTGGTCTTGATTGTCCCAGGCACGGGGCTCCCCTTATTGGCCTTGGTCTTGAGAGTTTTCCATTTTGTGTACAAATCTATCTTATCTCTGGGGGAAAAAGAATCAGGCACTCAGAAGTTGAGAAGATTGCATTTGGGATAGTATGCCCTGGACACTTCATCCTAAAAGATGTCAATGATTTTGTGTCTACTGGAACTAATGATTGAATGCAGGAAGTTATGTGCCACAAAGCAGAAAACTTAGCAAAAGTCCAACCCATGACCATGTGTCCAATTTCACCTTGGGAAAGAGTAATGAGTTAGTTATAAAAAGATTGTGGTCACAGGTGCTCTCCTGAGTTGGTTTTACGGAGCCTGGACTCCTGCTAAGGAAAGCACATGGTGCTGCAAGCAATTAAGCAGAATACCAGTTTCTAAAAGCATTAATAAATTTGTAGCCAAATATTTTCTTTTGAAAAATGTCATAATAGATCCCTGATTCATGATTTTGTCAACCACAATTCTTTGATAAAACAATAGCCATCGCTGAACCTTTCATTGTCATCTGGCGCATTCGCATTGAGAAATGTCCCACAACAATCTAGTACTTAGGTCTTTGCCATATTTTTGATAGTTTAATATTTAAATTATGCAGTGTCTCTGGATCTTTTTTCTTCCTCCTTTCTCTTTCCTTCTCTTAACTGTCACTTTGCTTAGTTCTTTCCTTCCTTCATTCATTCCATCCTCAATTCTTTTCTGCCTCCTTCATCTGCTTTTCTTTCCTTTCTTTTCCTGATGCCTTTTTCCTCACCTCCTTTTCTTCCCTTCTTTCTTCGCCTCTTCTCTGGCTCTTTCACTTCCTCCTTCCTTCCCCATCTTTCCCTGTCCCTTGGTTTTGGGCAACAGCTCTTTCATGAATGTCTGATGTTGCTTTCCTTGAGAGCCTCACCTTCAAATGGTTGGGGCCACTTTTTCCTCTCAATCCATCTGCATTGCCCCTGATCTATTGGACGCTCACAGCTCCTGAGTCTCTTTGTAGCTGCCTCCCTGGGAAAGTCTGTGGACAGAAGAACTGAAGAGAGGCCTGGGCCTTGGCAGAGGACCACCTCTGCGTGCGGACCTTCACACCCTGCTAACCGCAGCGTCCTTCCTTCCAGGCCTCCTTCCCTCCATGTCCCTCGCTTTCCAGGTCCTGACAGTCTGTAGGGTTTTAACACCTAACATATGTTCTAAATAATATGCATGGGGGTAGGACTGGGAAGGAGGAAAATATCTCTTCCCACGATTTGGCTAGATTCTGAGTATTTTTTATTTTTTTAAGTAGCAGGCCCTCTATGAGAAGGAAAATATGCCGTGATTTCTGAGGACATGAGTTTCTTCAGATCCCAGCTTTCTTGTTGTATAGATGCCTGTGCCCAGGCTTGAGCAGTTCTGTGAACTTGGTTATTTAAGGCCATTGGATTTCCTCACCCCTTGTGAATCTGTTGTCTTTCTCCCAATTTCTGTTGAATTAAACGTCTGCTAGATATGGTGAAATCTGGATCATTTGGTTTTGCTACCTCTTGCAGCACTGGTATAGAATCTTTTCTAGGAAGAGGCAGCTAAGAAGAATTTGTCACATGGCATTGATTACTCTGACCCATTCCAGCCAGCCCCGCCTTCCAGCACATTTCTGGGTGCAATTATAGGATTTTCATCAACAAAACTCTGTGCATTTAGAGATCCAGTTACCTTCTTAATCACTTGGTACCCGCCATGGGGTCTGAGATCAACTGGAGAGCATCTCTTTGGCTCTGCTGAAAGAAGTCATGAGACATGAGAAAGGAGTAGATATTTTTAGTTTGCAAATAGCTGCTATATACTAGCATTTGCAAGTATTCACATTTATGCATATGCTATCTACACATATAGAACATTTAATATGTAATAAATGAATATACTTTTTTAAACTTTGGCTTAATTCATAAAAAATCACCTCTTCTCAAAGCAATTAAAGCCAACTTCTATTTAAACTAATTTTCATAAGCTGGCATTTGAGGAAAATGTTTTTGCATGAAAACCTGAGAATCTGTTGATTTTCCATTTGGTAAACAATGCTGGTGAAACTTAATATTAATCATAATAATATAGTACACATAAGCATAAAAATTATAGAATGTTTGATCTAGAAAAACTGTTGAAAGTAAAAAGAAATTTATTTCAAAATCAAAATCTTTTATAAAATCACTACGTAATAATAATAAGATGCTGAGTAAGAACACAATTATTACAAGCTATGATAAATTCCTTAGCATTTTAGTGTACTTTTTCAAACTGGAGCTTATATATACATTTGAAAACACAGCAGTACAAATATGTGGGACATATTTATTTTAACTCATAAAAAAAAAACCTTGATTCAAAAATGCATTCAGACATTTGTTGCACGTTCTGCTATACTCTAGTACTGTCCCCGCCAAAGTGCCCTCCATGGGGTAAATAGTTCAACCCCCAAAGCCACTCAAGGCCACGTTGGCTCCAGTGTGCTCAGGACAGAGGAGGGAAGCTGAGCTTGCTGTCTTGCGGCGCCAAACGTTCTCCGCCAGCAGCACGTGTCCTGGAGGCGGCACAGGGGCAGGTACTTAATTAGCGCAGGTGCAAGGAGTGAGACCTGTGTCCAGCAAATGCCGGAGCTCCCCTGGTTTAAAAGCTTCTGGATTCAGATTAAGCCCTGAATAAGTCAATACTCTTTTCAGTTCAGAGTTTTACCAGCACAGGGCCATGCCAGTTATGAGAGCCACCACACTCTGGCATGCCCCAAGCATAGCATCCCCATCAGGTATTTATAGTTCATTTTTAGTTCCTTCCAGCTCCGATGCAATGTACTAAGCAGTGGCCCTTTTTATCCTGAGTGTTGCTTAGTAACATAAGTGACAATTTTACCTTTGTCAGGTTACCAGGGGAACTCAGCCAGACAGCGTAACCAAAGGTCAGCGAGGAACCGTGGGTCAGGTGCAGCATCCCGCGGAGCTGGGGAGGAAGCGGAGCCGTAGGGCAGACTTCCTGCAGCCACACTCAATCGTGCCACATGTTAGGACAGACAGGCTGACGCTACAGCTCTGGGTCCTCACCCTGAACCCATCTGACTGCATAAATTTAGTATCAAGTATTAATATAAAAAGTTACTGCCAAGGCAGCTCCCACAGCAAACCACAGTCGTACAACCATGACGACACTTTTCTACGTTTATTGATGTGCGTGTCTTTGCTCACTTTCAGCTGGATTACATTTCTCACTTCCCTCTGACTTATCAGAGTTGTCATTTGGTTAAATAGAATTAGCTCAAAATTTGCTAAATGTCTTGCTTATATTCAGACACTCTAAGTATTCATAAGCGTTCACTATCCTATACAGTGCTCACTACACATATGCCAAAGTGATTTTCAATCCCTTAATCAATGAAGATCTAATTAGCTACTACTATGAGCAAAGCATGATCCTAGGCAGTTTATAAAGGAGGGCACATATTAGACTAAAGATTCTGTTTACACAGAGCTTTCAATTTTCAACTTGGTGGAGAAATTAAAACACAAATGAGGGAATTAACCAAATAGAAGAACGAATATATTGACAACAGCCACTACAGGAATCCAGTAGAGAGATCATTTTGATCAACGTGTATCAGTGAAGGCTTCAGGAGGGGCATGAGAGTTGAGGTACGACATGAATAACTGGTTTGATTCCATCCCCACTTGACGTGTAGGATTTATGTAGATTTTCTATGGGGTGGAAAGGAAGGGGGGGCTGTTTTTCCAGATTCAATACAGACACGAAAGTGAATTTTCAGGCTTGGAATACAGACCGTTTTCTGTATTCTGGCTAAATAAGAGAGAATTCATCACTTGTCTCCAGGTGAAGTGAGAGGCCATGGGGGGTCACTACCCCCTTTGTCTGAAAACACCACGAGAATGTGAGACCACTCCTCAGCTTTTATCCTGAAGTCATGGGCTTCTTGCAATTCTCAGTGCTATATAAAATATCCATTATTGTGCTGTTCAAATGACACTGTGTTGTCCTGATCCAGTCAGAGGCTCTTCTCTGTCCCTGTCACTCAGCACCGTGCCTCTCCCGTATTAGTTGTGGGATGCACATTTGTGTAGACCTAAAATAACAAGATACCAATTCAGCACATGCTGCCTGCCCCGGGACCAACCCATGGGTCAGGCTCTGTGTCCTGCACAGCTAACATTTCTCAAAATGCCAACTATCAGTAGGATGACTCCATTTCCTGCTTTTCTAGGGAGAGTTTCGATTTAGGCCTATTTCCCTGCAAAATTAAGAATAATGGTCCTTTTTCACTCTTAGAGCTGTCACAGTTAGACAATAAATTACTATATGGTTGGTCATTCAAATTATAAGGCCCAATCAGAGGTGGTCCCTTAATCTCATACCCTGACGCAAAGATAACCATATTTAACATTTTAGTATAATTTTTCCCCTGCTGTAATTTATGAAGAAGTCTGATATTGTCAGTTTCTTTTCATGCAAATGTTTTCTTGTTTATAAAAGAAACAAGTGCTCCAGTGGTGTCTGGAGATGGTCTGCACGGGCTAACATACAAGTTCATCCCTTCCCAACGATGCCCTCCCTCACGCCAAGTTGGTAACTTAAACCACAATGGGAGCATTTCCATCATGAAAGCTGGAAACACTGCAAATCAGAGTTTGGTTTCTGTTTTTGAAGGTCAGTTATTAAACATCAGCATAATACTGATATGCCCATAGGCAATTTTAAAAACATTGATAAATACAAAAAGGAAAATAAAAATCACTTATAATCCTACCATTTGGGGAGTCTGCCTGTGCATGTTTTGATGTTTTCCTCTTATCTTTTATGTGCTGATGTACATACACCACATCACAACACATACTCATTATAAGGTAATGAGATTTGCTTTGAGCAGATGTTACAAAATCCATGTGATTGGGGATCAACCTTCAAAATAATCATCTGATGAGTTAGAATGTTTCTCCTAGGAATGATTCCACTGCTCTGACCACTTCTGAATATCCTCTGCCATGACTGTCAGAGAGCCAGTTTAAGGGACCCACGATGAACTCGTATCTGATTTTCTTAAGCCTAAATTAGAATTCTCAGATTTATCATTTAATTTATACACAGGACTTGACTCTAAATGAAATTTGCTCTTTGCAAATACAGCCATAGAGTGAAGATTAAACCATCCCACCCCTCAAGACAACTCCGAAACAAAGGAGCTATGGCAGGTTGCGGCCGGCAGGGCTAAGGGCAGGAGCTGGAGCCACGTGGGACCTTTCATGGTGTGAGGGCCTGACAAGGTGTCTGTTATGAAACTAATATTTATTTTGATGTAAAATTCTGTTACGAATCTTAAAAATCTGTCACATTATTTTACAGGTTCACCTTCTGTATGAATGTACTTATGTGTAAACAGTTATACATTTTAAGAGACAATTTTAGCCAAGATTTATATATTTCATGCAATACACGCGATGTTTTGCACATTTTAAGTTTGATAAAACTAAAATGTATTTTTCTAAGTCCTTTTCTCCATAATTCTTAATCCCATGTGCACTTTAAAGGAAATGAATTCCGTGTGTTTCTTATTCCATACACTTAACTCGTCAAACAATGTTTTGTAAGGACCCTTTGATATCCAAGAAGCCCTTTGAGTCTTTTTATGAGACTTTTTAAGCCTTTCTCCTTAGAAACAGGAAGTCGTGTTTGGCCACGACCAAAAGAACTTGCATACCAAATGGTTTAAGTTCAACTTGAAAAGTCCGCACCACTGGGCTTGGGTAGGCTCTCGACGTGGCAACACATGTTCCCCAGGCCCAGAGAGAAAGGAGGTCAGGTTTTGATCTCCTCAGAGGCCATGGATTAAAGGGCATCTGTGGAACATGGTGGAGCTGTTTAGAAAGTTTAAGAAATGGTAAGAACATTTTCACATTAAAAAAAAATTCATCTTTCTAAATTCTTGAAATTTAGCTTGCAGAATTTTCATTTACTTAATTACGTGTGCTTTATAAAAGGTGACAGGGTCGAGGAAGGGGGGACGGCCGGCATATGGTGTCTCACTGACATCTGACTGCACTTAGGCCGGCTGCATAATTTGGTATTTCTGATGCTTTTTCTTCCCACATACTGCTTTCAACTTTGTTTTTCTGCTGTAATCATGATCCAACAACTGATAGGGGTACATTCTTTAGGGAATTGTTCTCCTTCAGATCCACAAAGGATTTCTATAGCTCTTTTTAACAGAGACATCTGTGCCTAGACTTTGAAATGCCCTATTGGTTTGTAGTTCTATAAGAATGCCATAGGATGTCGGGAAAATCTTGTAGGGATGTGTACATATGCACATAAATTAAGAATAGATAGTGTCATTTAAGTCTAAACCATGCTGAAACGTAAATTAGATTTCTTTTCACGTTAGATGTCAAAATAAAGTATACGCTGACATTCTCAGAGGGCAAGAGATACAAAAAATAAATAAATATGCAGTTTAATACCAAATAATAAAACAGTTTTAAGAAGTAACATTTATACAATTTTATTATCAAAGTTGTAGGGCAAAGCCAGAGGAAAAGACTATATTATTCAATAGACTGAAAAGATCATTCAAGGTTAGGAAAAAACTACAAGGCTCCTATCTTGTACCTATATTGTCAAATATAAAGAAACCACCATTGCAATCCCCTGGTGCCTAGACCAAGGTATCAGAAAGGCTCCTTCGCCCACTGTTCTGTCTGATGTATTGGAATGGCCATCGCAGCCATTGATCGTAGTAGTTCACATTTGGATATTTTCCAAATGCTTTCAAGTCTATTATCTCATTTGACCCTTATAACAACCTCTAAGTGTAGATAAAACGGTATTAATATTGCCATTTGACAAGAAGAAAACCAGTCACAGAGAAGTTAAGAAACTGTCTTAAAGGTAATAAAGTTAATTAATGGCAAAAGAGAAGACGACTTTATGGAGTATTAGTAATACTATAGGAGGACCTTTGCATGATTCCTTCAACATGGCCCCCCAGGGCAGGTGCTGCTCACCTGAGCTGAGGAGGCTGGAGCTCGGGGACTGCAGGTCACCTGGGCAAGTGCAGACATCTGGGGAGGGGCTGGTGCCACTGAGACCCAACCAACCTGACTTCACAGCCCCTCAGCACACTGTCCACTTAGATCCCAGATTAATCCCTCCTCCCCTCACCTGTGACTCCTGCCCGAGCCCCTGCTCACCCACATGGGGCGGGGCGGGGGGGGGGCACTCCTCCTTCGCAGCCATTTCGGGCAGTGCCGCACATGAGCTGGTAGAAGGAATGTTTAAAGCAGAACCCAACCATGTGCCCAAAACAATGACTTCTATTCATTAAGTTAGCCCTGACTAAAACCAAAGCGTTTTTATACTTTGAGAACCCATACAAAACTTCTGAAAAATATATCATCAGCTGAACAATTTAATGAAGAACTAAAGTTATACAAATACATAAAGAATAAAACAGGCCCACGGGAGATGCTTGGGCCAAGCCCGGCGAGTGCTGCGGGAAGACCCGGGCTCAGAGGAGCACGCACCTGCTTTGAACTCCTGGGACTGACGCCTCTGAGCTGCGTGATACGGGGCAAATCACCCACCTGATTTTGCCCAGATGAAAAATAGTTAACAACAGTTGTTGGGTGGTTAAGCCCATGAAGAAATAATTTGACTAAGTTACTGACACAAAGAAAGATTTTTAAAATGATTTTTATTAATAGTTTTTTTTCTCTCCAGTGGCCCTGAGATGAATGAGTATCTTAGTGCTTATTCTCAATCTGCAATAAGATAAAAGAAAGAAAGATTGGGAGTGTGTGAAGGAGTCAGTCATGCATTTTAGGAGCTAACCCAGATGACAGTCACATGAATATGATGTCATCAGCCTTCATCACAAGGTGAACATGAAATATATCTTCAAAAAGTCTAAAAGTGGAGTCTATCAAATAATTTTCCCATCAAGTGTACAAGACCTCTGTTATTAAATAGAAAAAAAAGAACAGTAAATGATGTCATGCAGTCCTGCCACGTAGGGGCCAGAGGAATGCCGCTTTGGATGTAGGGTGCAGAGAAAAACGGGACTCATTATCTCGAAGTCAAAAAAGAAAGAGAAAAAACCCAAACTTAAAACATTCAGAAAGTCCAGTATAAATTGGTGACAGTCTTAGCTTTGGATTATTTTTCTTAAGAAAAAAGAAATGCAAATAGAAATCAACTTTTGTTTTTAATACACTGACTAAGAGTCGTCCAGTGAAAATCTCATGGGATGAGGAAAGGGAGGCCCAGCTGTTCTGACATGAGTGTTTCTGCCATGCTGCGTTTATTTGTGCCATCGGCCCTTGTATGTCTCTCTTAGATGTGAGGTCCTGTTCTGGGCTGTCGCAGGCAGGCAGGGGAACAAGTTTCCCAAAGGGTAGCCAGGGACGGGCGCCACTCTCCCGGTGCTCACAGAAAAGCCACAGAGACGGACACAGCAGCTGACTCAAAAGCAGGGCAGTAAGCAGCCTAATAAGGTAAATCTGAAGAGTTCTGGGACTCAAAGCTCTGGTGACATCTGAGCTGAATCTTAACTAGAGAGAGTTTCCTTGTTTTCGAAGAAAGGAAGGTACCTTTCAGAAAGGGCCATGTGTACTTAGTGGGGAATATCACAGCATGACTTATTCACAAGATAAAAAATATTTTGGTATTTTTAGAAAGAAGGTATGTAATGAGGAAACATGTTAAGAAAAAAATTATATTGACGCTTGCTAAAATGGTAAGAAAGACTTTATTCAAAGTCATTGCAACAGGGGAGAGAGTGACTCAACTCCAAAGAGGGCAAAGACAGCTGGGGATTCACAGTTCAGGAGCAGAGTGGGGGGATTCTGGCTAAACTGGCCTAACAGGATTCTTGGTAAAGACAGATCAAGCTTTGCTTTGCTTCCACATCAGAAAAGGGGATGAAATACTTGGTTAGCTATTAGGGTGGGGGACAATTAGCAGGATTGTTTTCTGGGACTGAGCTGGGCCAGCCAAAGATTGGGGGCCACAGGTCGAAGTTTCTTCAAGAAGAAGGCTCAGAGGAGCCCATCTGCAGTTTGGCCAAAAGAAAAAGTCTTTGCCAAACATAAGATATGAGCCTTGATGAAGCAGGGGTCCAAGGCTGGCTTGCCAATAGCTGCACACACCATTCCGGAGGACCAGATTTTGTCATCCGGGAAAAGATAGGTCCTGGTGTGCTGTAGGAACATACTTCCCATGCATTTAAAACTGGGTTTTGTTTTGTTTTGTTTTTTTGCAGTGATATTTAGAAAAGGAAGAATTTACCAAACAAAAGTCTATGTCAGTAACTATTAGCTTCATAAAGAGTCTTCAAGTTCTTCCCACACATGTTCTGGGAGCCCCAAGAAAAATAAGTTAGGGACCTTTTCTTCAAGGAAGTCAGAGTTTATTCCCCTATTGTTCTGAAATCCGAATAAAAATGAAATCCACATGAGAACAGTTGATTGGAAATACAAGATGATTTTGAAAGGTTGTTAAAAATTCATCCAGTGAGTCACCGCTTATAGAGCCCAAGTCCCCAGTGAGCTGTGGGCTATTAACTTGCCTTAGTCACTCCCCTCCTGCCACCTCCTCCGTTAGAAAGACTAAAATTCTTCCCTGATCCATAAGGCTCTTCCTTTGGCTGCTCCTCCTGCCACAGTGTTGACTTTAGCATTCTGGGTTCCCAGGACAGCAGAGAGCCCATTAGGAAGGTGGTATTATCAGGACTGCAGCAACAGTGCAGCCAACAAGACATAAGCTGCGCTTAAATGCATGAAGATGGACTTTTGCTAGCCACACTCAAGCTGATCCAATTGCCAGAGATAAAATAGGCTGGGCTGCATTGAATGGAAAAAAAAAAAAAAAAAAGCATAAACTTTGGTATTGAATTCTTTCTTATTTCAACTTCCAGGGCTTCATCAATCCTACATTTATGCCTTGCAGGTCATCAGCATTTCTGAAATTCAGTTTCTTTATCTGTAAAATGAAAATAATAACTGAATTTGTGGGTTTCTTGTGGTTAAATTAGATGATCCTTCCAAAACCCCTAACGCCTTGCTCATGATGAGTAGTCAACACAAACTCATTCCCCCCAGAGGGACCTGAGTTAGGTCTGAATTGTTCTAGGCCTTTTCTTTGTCCCTGTTCTTCCCAGGGATTGCGTTAAAAGACTGGAAACAATCTCTGCTTCTTCCCACAGGGGCCCCTGTCTCCTGTGTTCAGAATCCTGGGGGCAAAGCAACTACTGCCCACAGAACACCTCTTTCTCCCAGCGTGTGCCCATTTTAGACAACAGGTGAAAGTCTCATGAATATTGAAAAATGATTTTTAAAAAAAGAAATTATTATGAGTTCGAAGAGGGAAAAGGTCTGCCCAACACCTAATTGCAGTATGTCAACTGTAACAAGCAAATGCGGCGTTTACTGTATGGACATTAAAAATACGGGCCATACTTTCCACCCATTTTATTTGTGAGGTCTCCTAGAAATGGCCTATAAAACCTGGGAACCTGGGCAGCTTTCTCCAGGGGATCCATAAACTGTGGCAGCTGATACTGGTAAAATAGGTTATAGGGAAGCTTAGATTTGGCCAGTATTTATTGCCTGTGTAATGCACAGAAACAGTAAAACAGCAAAGCACAGGTTTCCATCTGCGCCGCATTATAACGCCATGCGTGAGGAGAAGACTATTTTTCATCTAAAATGGTGGCGGTGCTGTGGGCCTTCTTCCTTTGATATCCCACGCTGCCCCACATGATAGAGCATAGACAGACCACCTATAAATATGAATCTTTACAGTCTCGAAAGCTGAAACCTTCCAGCCCTCACGGCTTCACCAAGCACACCTTCCAAACTGGGAGTCAGATCAGATATTCCCGTTCTCTCTCTCATTCTCAGGTTGATTCGTGGCGTTTTCTTTTTCTTTTTTGGGGACAAAACAGCTACAACAAATACCCCTGGAAAGAAGCCTAGAGAGTACACGGTTCTCCAGGACCCTTACAGTGAACGATGGATCACACTTCCAAACGGTGCAGGGGAACCAGGGCATGGCCCTTTAAGAGTTAAGTCTTCCTTTTATATTCTGAAGCTCGGCTGGGTTCCAGAAGGCTCAGATTCCCTTTTAAACCCCAGCCCAGTGATAGGAAAGGAACCCTACCCCTCCACCGGCCTTATCTGCAGCCCTAGGAAAGGCGAGAGGGCAGATTAAAGCAGATTGCCCGCCATTCTTAACAGGGATTTTAACAGCTTTTTTTGTTATGGATATTTTAGCAAGCCTGGAGGCTTGGAGGAGTTCTGTGAGCTTTGTTATTCCATCTGGGACTTTTCCTGGAGTCTAGTGGAAATGCGAGTCAGGTTAAAACAAACAAACAAATAAGCCAAAGATAAGAAAAAGCTAATCAATTTCAAGTTGCCAGAGGTGACAAAGGGGAGGTGGGGACTGGGGAGGACTGTTGTCTAACCTCTCCTCTCACCCAAATCTTTCAGAAATGCTTCTTTTCTTTTGCAAACATACACTTTATCTACAAAAAAAAAAAAAGAAAAAAAAATCTTAAACTGCATTTGAGATCAGAGATTTCCATTTTCATTTGGTTGAATTCCTGATGGTTCCTTAAGAAAGTTATTAGACTTGAGCTGGAAATTTCCTTGGGGATCATCTCTTAAATGAAGGCATACAGAGGTTAAATTTGCCCAAGAACACACAGTCTGCAGCAGCAGAGCACTAAATTTTGCAGCGCAAGTGAGAAGGAGAAGAGGCTTTGAAATCATTTTAAATGTGCCTCTCACTAGTTGTGCAATCTGGGGGAAGGTATTTAAATTCTCTGAGCTTCATGTTCCTGACTCACCACGGTGCAAGGTTCTTGTAAGAATGAACGTGATTTCTGCATGTGAATGCTTTGTGTTGACCAGGTTTCAGGATTGTTTTACCACTAAAAAATCAACTTTTTAAAATGTACCCAGTAGTGGTAATTTCGGTCTTCTCAGTTGGAACCCTAGGTTGGTACTGAGGTGGACTGTCCCTTTATTCTGAGAGATGTCACCTTGCTGGGCTAGAGCCCAACCACCATTGTTTGGAAATCTCTTTTTCCTTGACCTGCTGTCATTTGGGGGGTCCTGAAGGTCCCAGCCCTCTGCAAGCCACCCTAGAACTAAGAACAAGGTGACTTGCTTGTGAGCTCTAACCGGAGCACAACCTAGAAGCAGCAAGATCGACTTCCCCGTGTTTTAGAGGACACAGCCAAGCGAGCAGCATCCCGCCCTAAGCCGCAGTGGGTGCAGGCCCAGCTGCCAGGGGAGGGAGGACAGCCACACTCTGCAACCCTGCAGGGCCAGCGAGGAGCAGGAGCAGGGGCGCAGACAGCAAGTGGAGGACTTCGTGTAGAAGAAGGAACGGGGCAAGGTGATGACCAGACGGACCCCAGGATGGAGGTGCCAAGAGCCAGTGAGCTGAACAGCAGAAGCCACCCGATGTCAGAACGACAGAAATGCTCCCTAGGGGTTCCCTTAGGGACCTGGGAGGGTAGCCCAATGACCGTACCTGAAGATGGAAGTAGCACAAAAACTCGTAGCCATTCTAAGCTCCATTCTGTTCATAGCACATGATTTAATGGCATGTGCAAAGGTTGGAGGAGCAGATTTTTTAAAGCTTATTTCTGAGCTTATTAGACTATAATTGCTTATTGTATAGGAACATGCCAGGGAACAAATATATATCCAATGTATGAAAACACACCCCAAATTTAATAAAAATCACCAAACGCAATACAACTACCTGGCTAGAATCAGGAGCGACTACACAGGTGGTCAAATCCAGATCCCAGTCTCCAGCCACCTGAAATTGGTGGGTGCGGGTCTGAGTTTGAGCTTTCTAACCCTGGCTCGTTTGAATGCTGCCACTTTCTAACTTTTGTGAATTCCTCAGGTTTACTATAACACAACCTCCTCAACTATAAAATGGAGATTAATAAGAATGCTCATCTCATAGGACTTCTCAAGAATTAAGTAATTAAGAAATGCAAATACATGCTAGGTCAGTGCATGCATATAGTAAGTACAAATGCACTTTAAAAATTGTCTTTCTTAGTATACATTTCAAATCATTCCTGGTATCTAGTGAAGGTATTGTATTTCAGCAACAGCAGAAAGACTGTGCCAAGGTCACGGGTCTAATGGAATCTCATGCCTCAGATCCCTCGCAAGGGCTCCCTGGAGAGCCTGACATTCTCCCCTTGGACACACCTTCCTGCCCCTCAAGACCTCTCTGAGTGTTTCCTCCCAGGACACAGAGGAGATCCTCCCGACACCCCTGGCAGTGCTGACTCAGCCCACTGCACTGAATAGTCTCTTGACTCATCTTCCCCTCTAGATGCAATTTTAAAAACAAGACCTGAGTCTTCTGTGTTTGTATCATGACACCTGTCACAGGCTGGCTTAGGCCAGGTGCTCAATAGTCTTTGCTGGATGAGGAACATCAGGGCTATAGCAGTATTAATAAGCTGAAAAAGATTGTGGGGTATTTTTCTGTTTGAGGGATTTTGTGTTCATGCATTTCTGCGTGTGATTTATTTTTGTTTTGTTTTGTCTTATTATTTTTTTGAATGTTAAAAAAAGTCATGTTTGTTGTACAATTTGTGTATGTCTTACTGATTCTGGTAAGGCACTTTTCTTGTGTTTAGTGCTGCTTCAGATGTGAGGGGTGTTTTCATAAGGCATATGTTTATTCCCTAACATCTTCATGCAGAATAAGCAACTAAACTTTAATAAGCTAAGGAAATACATCCTTTCCTCCAGCATTTGTGCATGTTGGAGAATCGTGTGCATATCACAGGGTCCATTTGATTAAAATATCATTTCATCCATTCATCTCTAACGTACTAGGGTGTGGAGAATCAAAGGATGAAACAGCCAAATAACCACCCATAACAATAAGAAAATAGATTCATAAGAACCAAAGAATAACAGATGCGTTAACTGCAGAAACACGAGCATGTTTGAAGAAGAGAGGGCTGGTTACTTCCGACTGGGGTGGGACGGCGTGGCATGGAGTCAGGGAAAGAATCATGGGGATCGTGATGATTAACGATTTTTCTAAAGGTTAAAATTTTGTCATATAGACAAAAAAACAGAGCAATATAGGCAAAGGAAGCCGCGTGAGTGAAAGCCCAGAAGCACAGTGCATTAGGAAATTGCAAATATGTCAGCAATGTCGGGCAGATGCTGCCTGAGAGACAAGACAGATGTGCAAGGAAGGGTGGGACCTCCCGGCCCTGGACTGTGCTCGGGAGTTTGAGCTTTATTCTCAATGAGAAGGTTGGTGGTGGGAAAACGCTAAGTGATGAAATTATGCAATCGGTTTTGTGTTTTAGAAATAGCCCAGCTTTATGGGGAATAGCTTGGTGGGAGAAAGATCTAGAAGTCCGGAGACCAGCCACAGGAGCATCAGAGTATCACAGGTGATAAAAATTAAGACCTAAACTGAGGCCAGTAGAATTTTTCGAACTTAACCGTCTTCTTCAATATTCTGTGAGTGCAATAATCTTTTCTCAACAACCTAAATAACACTAAGTAGTCCAATAATTGACATTTCCTGAACACTGAGACTGGCATTTAGAGTATTAACCTATGTTCAACAAACTCTGTAATTAATCTCCGATTTAAACCATATCAGATTTGTTTAAATTTTGGCTTAAAGGTGAAACACACTATATCCTATTCTAATTAATGGAACAGGGTAGTTTTGTGATTCCCTGCAGGCAAGATTATTTCTGCTTTGGTTACATTTCGATAATATTTCAGAGAATTGAACAGATAGTTCTGGGGGTGAGATCCATGCACATGTTGTACAATAAATCACATTTATGTTGGCCTAATACTTTTTTTGCAATGTTATGAACAAGATCTGCCCCAGGTCTGCCACATGTCTAACAGATATTTTAATAAAACATGTTTTTTCATTTAGTGGATTTTTGGCTAAGTTGCAAAGAACAAAAGTTGTCCACATAGCAGTGATATGAGATGGTTAAACAAGAACACCTGGAACTGCCACTGCCAGGGGGGTGTTTAACGGTGCTAAACAGCACGCCCAGGAAGCCCGTGGTGCTGCCTGGGGAGAAACCTTTTTCCGATGTAGGAGAAATGTTTAAGTGAAGCCGTTGATAAGTATTTAGTGGTTAAAATGAACTTCGTGCAAGTGCATAAAAAGACACTTGGTTTTAGGGACCTGACACAAAGATAAAACTTGCAGCCTATAGGTTGGATGGCTTTTTGCTGCAAATAACAGAAAGGTTAACTCAAGCATGAATAATTAGAAAATGTATCTACTCTGATTGGAAATACAGAGATATCACCGATTCCAGGTTACCTGAGTCAAGGTACAACAATGCCTCAGGGATGGAGACGCCTTCCTTTCATCCCTGGGCACCTGCAGCTTCAGTCTGACACCGGGGCTGGGTCCTTTCATAGCGCTCAGGTGTCTTCCAGGCCCCACTGAGCAAGGTGCTTCCTTAGCCATGTGCAATAGGAGAGGAAACAAGAGAGTTTAACTTTTTTTTTAATCACTTTGGGCAACTTACCCAAATGGATAACTATCTTACATTAACCAGATGAGTTAAAAGAATGTATGGAGTGGCTTAAATGTACCGGCAACAACTTCTAGCACTAGGGATAAGGTTGGTTTGAAATAAAATCAGATGGTTGCTGGGGGTGGATATGGGCTACTGGGACAAACAAAACTGTAGTTCTGTTTGGAAGGGAAGAATCGGAGATGTTGGGTAGATACCACATGGGGACCACAGCCCAGCGTGGAGCATCCAGGGTGCGTTTCAGAGCATGGGCAGGGCACGGACAAGCACAAGAGGATCCAGGTTGGCAGGTGGCCGGCGTCCCCCTTTGCCACCCTGGCCACAGAGAGGAGGGTGCGTGCCGGCGCCAGGCCCCCTGCACGGTGCTCACCGTGATGTCTTGCGGCAGAATTGAGCTATATTGTGGAAGAGCTCTCACTTCACAGTGTGGAGTCATTATTTTCAAACTTTATAAAATCTGCATTTAAAGAGCTCTATAGATACTCGTTTAGGTAGATATCTGGAATAGGTGGGTATTATCTAAATCTAATGGTCACGTTTCTGGTGCCCAGCATGGGAAAAGTCAGAAAAACAGAACTCCATATAGAATTTTTTAAATTCCGGGTGTGCTCTTTTTATATACATGTGAGTACACACACACACACACACACACACACACACAGAGAAAGCATGTGGAAGCAGATACAAATAGTTCTACCATTTCGCACGTCAACGCCCTGGGATAAAATGCCACCCAACAAAGCCCTGCAGTTCATTTCTATCCTCGCTGAGTCGGTTGTTCAGTGGTTTTAAGCAATGACCTTTAGAGTCTCCGACACAGCACCAGCTGTGGCAACGTCTTCCTCAGAGCATAGCACCAGCTCAGTTAAATTTTGCCTCAGGAAAACCAATTTTCAATATGATGAAATGACTTATAATTTTAGGCTCTGGAAAAATTAGGGTCTGCTCTCCTTGCTATATAAGATCTATTAATATTTAGATATATTTTCTTGTTTGCAGTGAGACAGAATTTTTATGGCAACATACGTCAAGAGAAGATTGAGGGTTTTTTTTTCATCCCTTTACTTCCCAGTAAATGAACACTAATCGATATCGGATCGCACCTGTGCTGCTCCTGTTTCCTGCCGGAAGGTGGAAATCCAGTTGTCCAAATCGTCCAGGGGCCCAGACCCCCTCAAATCACGCAGTCTCCAGAATTAGCTACCAGGGAGATGTGCAATTCAGAGCCAGGCTCCCAAAGAACAGATAAGCCACTGTTCCCAAGGGAAGGCCTGTGACGTCTTTCTGTTGCCTTCCTCGGAGCAGAGACCACGGGCCAGTGGCACCTCCCAATCCTTGTGTCATTTTGCACGGCTGAGCAGCGAGACGTTCTGGCTTTTTTCTTTCTCTGCATTCCATTCTGTCAAGGCAAACCCCTCGTTCAAAAATCATATGTGAAGAATTTGAAGACGGTGAGCGCAGAGCATTAGGCAGAGTTGGGGACTCGCCGCGTGGGGGGAGTATGAGCCCGGTGGAGCCTGGCCACCTGCTCGGGGGGGACCCACGGGCCTCTCCATGTCAGGTCTAGGGCTCGGATCAGATCCAGCACCCGCTCGGCCCCCATCACTCAGGGACACCCCAGCGCACGGCTCCTCTCTGAGCTTCCGTGTATCCACACTCTGAAAGTACGAACTGTCCCTCGTTAGGTTAGTGTCAGGACTAAAAGAAGGTGATGACTGTACAGCTCTGTCATCAGCGCTGATGTCACACCGACCATAACATTTGTCCTTAGGACATTTTAAATATTCTTGTATAATTTTTAAAACTAACCAGACGAAAAGACCACCACAGTGCTTACGGTGGTCAGCAGCAATAAGTCAACAACGACAGAATATTTGCTGATTTTTATGTCACTTTCGGAATCTGTTTGGTATCTCTATTTGTATAAAGTAAACATAGACTTAAAAATTGAATTCTCTCTAGCAGTCAGCTCTTTTACCCCATTGCTGACCTTTAGGAAGTCACATTTTCTCTCCTCTACTCGGCCTGTGGCTATCTTTGCCAACTGTATTTGCTACCAATAAGTGCAGTTAGTTATTTGCAAAGAAAGATTGGCAGACACACACGGTCTCTTCCAGCACAAGCTAACTACGTTATTTTAAGTGGAGGTTTTGCTGACAAACAGCATCCTCCGTAGATATCAGCGTCCGCTTTGTGAACAGCAGCCCCTGTGTGCCTTGCACCCTGCCAATTATGCTGTGAGAAACCCTGAGGACTGATGAGTCTCCGCAAAGACAGCCTGTGCACAGGGACGGCAGTGGAGACCAAGGTGACAGGTTTCAGGATTTCCCGCTCCAGCCTCAACACGTCATGTATGTGGTAAAATCTGCCTTAACACATTGACTAGCGTCTTCCAGCTATTCCGTTGTCTTGTGTACTACGCACTCATCACACCAGGAAGATACCTGTGTCAGTTTGCTAGGGTACCATGCTGTGTGGCTTAAAAACAGAAGCGTATTGTCTCACAGCTCTGGAGGCTAAGCCTTTTCGATCAAGTTGTCAGCAGGCTGGGTTCCTTCCGAGTGCTGTGAGGGAGGAATCTGTCCCAGGCCTCTCTCCCGGGCTCGTCCATGGCTGTCTCCTCCTGTGTCTTCACACTGTCTCCCCCACGTGCGTCTGTCTGCAAATTCCCTCTTCTTGTAGGCACGCCCGCAATATTGGATAAGGGTTCACCCTGATGACCTCGTGTTAACGTGGTCATCTGCAAAGACTGTCTGCAAATGAGGCCACATTCTGAGGTGCTGGGGGTCAGCACTTCAATGTAGGAATTTTAGGGTGACACAGCATGACCCATAAAAAGAGGTCGCAGTGGAGTCACCAAACGGAGGGGTGTCAACATTGGCTTTAGGACGGCAAAGGCCGAGTCCTGGATTAGAAGGACAGAGTGGGAGAGAAGAAACTTGGGACATAGGGAAAAAATAACAATAAAAGCTATGGTGAGAAAAAACAGAGACATTGACAAATCTGGGGTGTAAAATTCTGACAGAATTCATGGGAAGTCTGTGGGATCCGGGAAGAGGAAGGTCGCCTGCCTCAGCGCCTGAGTAGAGTCCCAAGGTAGCCAGACTTCAGCATAGAAATGGTTAATCGCAGGGGCCTGAAAGAGCCCTTGGAGTTTCCTCCAGAGCATCATGGCATGGGGCCATCAAGAGCATCCCTGTGTTCTAGAGAAATTAATTTATCTTTTGCCTTCAGTTTCCTCCTCTGTAAAGTGAAACGGTTGGTCCCTAAGGCCTTTCAAGTTGAAAGTGCTGTGATCCCCAACAGAGATGGTCCCCAGCTCATGACGGTGTGACTTTGAGATGGTGCGAAAGCCACAGGCATTCAGTGCAGTGTTCAATACATCACATGAGCTATTCAGCACTGCATTATAACACAGGCTTTGTGTCGGATGACTTTGTCCAACCGTAGACTAATGTAAATGTTCTGAGCACAGTCGAGGTAGGCTAGGCTAAGCTGTGATGTTCAGCAGGTTAGGTGTATTAAATGCATTTTCAATGTATGATATTTTTAACTTAGGATGGGTTTATCAAGACTTAACCCCATTAAAGTCGAAGAGCATCTGTATTGATGGTGTCCTATGTAGAAAAATAATGCTATATGATATTTTAACAATAAGATTCTTTTTCTATTTTAAAAATCATATCCAAGTAAAATAAAAATGTTTCTGTGCACTCAAGCTCTCTCTGACACCAGTCTAATAAATCAGAGCCGCAGGTGGAGGGAGAGCACTGTGAAGGAGAGTGTTTAATGAGTAGATTTGATGATTATGGGAAGATTCTGAAAGAATGGCAGATGGCAGGATGGAGAGGTAACACCTAAAAATAAAACTAGACGGGGAGAGAGAGAGGGAGAGAGAAAGAGAGAAAGACAGAAAGAATAATAATAAAAGGCTCAGTGGAGAAAAAGCTTTTCCATGAGGAGTCAGAGAAATCAGAAGGCATGATTCAGATCAGGATCATTGGCCTCACGGCATCACTGACCCTGCGTCTATTTCTGTTCCAGGACCTGGGAGAGAGGAGAGCAGGGTGCGGGGAGGAGCAAAGTGTGGCCTTCCCTTTGCTGTGTGCACGCACGGTGCAGAGTCTCACCAGGTAGAAATCTGTGCTCACCCCCTGCAGGGCACATTTTCTGCCTCGCCACCCAGGGTGTAAGCTATGGGAGCTGTGCCCACTGAGAAGACTGGAACTAGAGTCGTTGCCTTCATTCCAACGACTCTAGGTGTTATTTTTTCTCTGGGCCACAGCTCAAGATTGGAGTTACACTGGGAAAATGTTAATACATGCTTACATTTTTCAGCATCTTAATCTAATTGTTTATCCAAGTTAAATAAAGTGAGACAAACAGATTCAAGGACACGTTTAAATTAATTTAATGGAATTTGATTTCTTTCATATAAAAAGCCCCATATATTTGAAAGAACATAAAAAAAATTCCTCTTATACTTTCCCAAAGCTGAAAGAAATGTGTTTTTAATCCATGGAGACATCAGCCGCACACCGTTAGGATGCAGCCCTGCGTGGGAGGCTTCGTATGCCCCAGGCAGGGAGCGGCTTCCTGGGCTGGGGACCACGCCCATCACGCCCAGCTCCACAGGAAACTCACCTGGAGCAGGTGAGCACCAGCCACACAGCACCTGTCTCCAGGCCTTTCACAGAATGCAAACCTCCACCAGGGCAAATCACTCTTTTGTCTTAAAGAGATTCTTTTAGAATGTTGAATTGTCCAAAAACAAAAGTGTAGAATATTTATACCCAGAGCCTATAAAAAAGAGATGACTTGATAAGTGAACTGTCCCTTCCAAGATTGAAGGCCTAGAGACAGAGCCCAGGGACAGACATGTCCTTCCCGGTGGGTGGAGATGCCGTAGCCAGAGCAGACCTCGAGGTAGTGCGGATCTTAGGATTCCAGAGTAATCGTCGTCCAAAACCTGATCCAACAACCTAAACTCTTTTATCTGTATTTTCCACAGTTGATGTAACCAAAGGAGCGGAGTATTTTTATACCAGGACGTGTGTGTGGTGATTTAAATCAATTCCACGTCGGCTGTTTGATGATTCCCACACATCTCACTTGCTCTCCTGGCACGCATACTTGGGCAGAGTGAACAACAGGGTCACTGCCAACATCACCTGCATATGATGCTCTGAGCATGAAGATGTGGAAGGACATTGGACGCACAGAGGTGACCACACCATGGTCTCACTGACCGTGAACAATCCCCATCCAACCTCAATGGACTGCAACCCAACCCACAATTCTTTCTGCTACTTCCAGAATCCTTTTTTAATCCAAAGTTTTTAGCAGATCCATTCCTAGACAACCAAGCCAGGGCAATAGTCCAGGGATATATTTTGGATTTCTTAAACTATTGCCAAAACCAAGAGGCTAGATCTGTTCAGAAAAGAGAAAAAAACAATCATGATTAAGACACCATAGATTTATAGGATGCTAGATCTGTCAAGGATCTCAAAGTCCACCTGCTCCGCAGCCCTCCAACTCTATCTGCAGCCAGGATGCATCACACAACAACTCGCCCAGGAGCTACCTGCCTCCACTTAGCTCCTTAGTGGAAGTGGCAACGTGGGTCCCAAAGAAAACGGCTGTGGTCAGGGATTAATTACTCTCTAACAACGCACTCCACATTGTCTTTGAAAAGAATCACCCAGCATTCCAATAGCCCCCTGTCTGAGAGAGGGACTTACCTTTTGATGCTTTGAGGGCATCATCAACTCAACTTTAAATGTGAACTAAGCTAGACAGAATAACATAGCCCAGCAGGTTTTAATGCCTGGTTTGACTGAACACAGAGCCAGGGTACAGGTCAGAGGTATGCTGAAGCCAAGGACTTAAACCTGAAATAGTGAGTCCACCTGAAGTTGACACCTGCAGAGGTGACTCCCATGGCAATACACAATGTTGCTGCTTCCTTGGTCAACCTGAGTCTTCCAAGAGGAAAACTATCTCTGATTTGAACGCTTTTTAAATGGCACTAAACTTTGGTATATTTTGGACTATAGCTGTCTGTTGCACTGATCCCTGACTACACGAAACTACTCTGTCAGACTTCGTTTCAGTGGTCATAATGATGACAATAGTGCCCAGACTTGGTGGGCCTTCTGGAATCCCTTAGAGTCTATCTGTGTTTGTTTTAGTCCAAATCCTAGAGTTCAACTCCCTCCACCTTAGCTGCGAGTGCTACTGGCTACTGCTGGTGCACCATCTCCCCTCTCCCTTTCCTGGCACACTGTTTGTTATTTGTTTGTTTTACTGCATTGTCCTGGAGGATTGGGACAAATTTCCAACTGGTAAGTCAACACATGTATTTATTTTGAATTCATTATATTTGTATTTGGAATATAGTACGTGAATGCACAATTTTCAGCTTCATCAGAGCTTCTCTAACCACTTTTGCCCTGTGCTGGTCAGTATCTTCTAGAACTTGGCCTGATGTTCTAAGGCACTACACGCTTGAGCACAGAGCCCAGGACCTCACTGGTCACGGAGTGTTGTTTAACCTCTGATCAGCTGCTCTGACCATTCTCTTCCTCTCCAGTCAGTGTGGTGACCTCTCCATACCCTGAAAAGTTTTCAGGGACAGGCAGCAATGTTTTCTAGACTAAGCCCTGCAGAGGAGATTGTACCCCTGGAAATATCCTTTCTCTGTAGTTGTATTGTTTCCCATACAAAACTTTCTGGTTCTTTGACAATTCAGTCTTAAGCACTAACTCCTCTTCCAGAAGAAAAAAAAATGTCATTCATCCTTTAACTATATAAACATTTTTAAATGCATCCCAAATGCTTTGATTTTGTCAGTAACTTTCCATTTGCTTCTGGTTCATCTTCCTAAATGAGTTTGTCTTGATCTGACACGAACACACCTTTTCTCCTTTGTTCCCCACAACAAACACTCCCAATAGGGCCGTGCAGGGCAAGGGACGTCCTATGTGGTCAGGGCCTGGCGCACAGCTGTGTGGCAATGGGGAGTTCAAAGCCATGCCTTGTCTCACTAACAAGTCATCTAAGCCAGCTGAGCCTAATGTTTTCCCTTATAATGGTAACTGTGCCATCAGCTATGAAAATTAACACCAGAATAGATAAGTGTTAAACGAAATAATTGTTTTTCTCTTTTGTCCTTCTGTTATTGCTGTAGCAACTTTCTACTACACTGGGCACCATGTCACATAAAACTTTCACATTCACAAACAAAGGAACAGTTCAGTATCAGCCCCACTTCCTTTTCTGGCCTCCAACTCAAGTTATGCACCATATTAACTGCAAACAGCAGGGTCTTAATCATTCTTAGTTGCCAAATAGCCTCGCAAATTACATATTGTGCTGGCTCTGGGTCCTGCTAGAAGAAATAAATGCCTGTGTTTATGTGGAAAATATGACCACATAACATAATTGGGAGTATTTAAATTTTTTTTCATGAATATATAATTTCAACAATGAGTATGATGGGTATTGCTTGAGAATTCTTCAGAAAAATGAAAAACAGATTTACCAAAATCATTAGAAACTGATCAGTGATTAGTGGCAGTCACTTTTATTAACACAAAAATAGAGCAAAATAATCAAGGTGTTCATTTGTTTTTACTCACTTAGTGCCCAGATGCTATTTCCATTAGTGCAGCCTAAAGTTACTTAACGTTCAGTTCTGCGTTGTAAGGAGAGCATTGGGCAGGCCCAGCCCAATGGTAAGACATATGGGAGATTCACTCCTTTCCTCCGAGCAGATGGAGACCAAGCATGTCATAGAAATAATGTGTTTTGTCTCTGGAGAGACAGGGCTGGCTGCTTTGTTCTTAGATGGCTTCGTTTGCCAGGCCTTCTGCTCAGGTTAGAACGCGTACATTTTAGGTTTCCACTGACTTTGCTTCTTTTGAAAAGAATTTTAACAAAACACTGGCTTTCTGATGATTCAGGAGCCAGAAGTACATAAATGAACTTTGTCTTCCAAAGAGCGCAGTCTTTTCACATCGCATGGCCACTTTGGGGTCACAGATTTCAGGGGG
Organism: Eulemur rufifrons; assembly: GCF_041146395.1. Classification (NCBI taxonomy): domain Eukaryota; kingdom Metazoa; phylum Chordata; class Mammalia; order Primates; family Lemuridae; genus Eulemur; species Eulemur rufifrons. Next base: position 111,788,630 of record NC_091001.1, on the reverse strand, counting down.
AGCTGGGGCAGGGAGTGACAGGTCCGTACAGGGATGGAGAAGACGAGACATTTAACTTACCTGAGGCCACGTAGCTGACCCTCCGTGACAACAGCTGCCGTGACACCATTTGCTGTGATCAGCGTATTGGAGAATTAATGTGAGTAAGAATGAACGAGTACTAGAGGCCAGCCTGCAAACTCCAGACTTGTCCCCAGAAGATGCTTTGGTGTGGAGAAGTGTGGAAAGGGATTGCGCGTGACTTGGGGCACCTGTCGTGTGGAGACAATGTGCCTGTTGTCACTGCTGTGTGCTGAGAATTCTGTCACCAGGACTCACATTCCCAGGGAATATTTGGACTTTTGAGGTTAATTTCAGTTATCAATGTGGTCACAAAGATGCACGACATGATCCAAAGTAGAATGGCTCATTGCGTAACTTTAAACTATGTCACATGCCTGGATTGTATTCCCTCTGGCACACAATAGTGTTCTTTTGCTAGGGCTGCCATAGAAAGTACCAGGAACTGTGGGCTTAAATAGCAGGAATTTATCATCTCACAGCTCTGGAGGACAAAGTGCAAGGTCAAGATGTCAGCAGGGTTGGTTCTCCCGGGGGCCGAGAGGGAGACGCTGGGGCCGGCCTCTCCCCATGGCTGCGGGTGGCCCTCGTCCTGCTCTCCTCACATCATCCTCCCTCTCTGCACGTCTCTCTCCTAACTTTTCCTTCTTATGAGAACACCAGTTTTGTTGGATTAGGGCCCACCCTAAGGCTCCTACTTTAACTGGATTACTTCCGTAAAGACACTTTTTGCAAAAATGTCACATTCTGAGGTACTACGGGTAAGGACTCCTATATATTAATTCCTTTTTGAGGGGGACACAATTCAACCTATAATAGTAATGAACTCTGATTCTTAAATTCCTTAATTGTAGTGTGACAAACATTCTGTGAGTGGATTAAAGGATTAATTCACTAAATACAAATAATGAAAATGGTCACAGTCCGGTAGCCCCGGGTTAGCGTCCACAGTGTCAGGGTGTCCGCTGCACCAGGCCGCATCCTCACGGGTCCCGGTGTTGAGAGACGCCAGGCTTCGTAGCCGATGCTGCCTGCTTACGCTGGGAGTGAGGACACACGGGCCACCTCCCGGGGCACTTGTGACCGGCTGGAATGAGTAACAGTGTGCTCGATTTGGAACGTGGCTGTTAGGTGGTCCTGGGAGAGGCTTTCACACCTCCGCTTCCAACTTGCCAGAATCTTCCAGAGAAGCCACAGGACGCGGGGCCGGGGGCCGTCTAGACCCAGTTGGCATCCATCTCCCGCAAGTCGCAGCACGGCCTTTTGAACACATTACTCACCCTTTACGGGACGCAGGTTTCTCATCTGTAAAATGAGGTTGCAATGATAATTATGAGAACTAACCTGTAAAATGCCTGGTAGGGAGTAGGAGTCTGACAGGAACTAATTCCCAGCCCCATGCCTCAGTAAGTGCAGTAATAGCAGCCACCTTTCACTGTGCCTGCCAGCCGCCAGGTGCTTCACGTGCATTGCCTTATACGAGCTTTGCAATCACCCGGCAAGATACGCATTATTATGTTATTATATATGAGGAAGTTCAGTCTCAGAGAGATAATGCGTAATAGCTTTTATTACAGATGGAGCTGGAACTTAAACCTGGTTTAGAAGACCCACAGCCTCTCAAAGCAGACTACCCAACTTAGACCTGGTTTTTTTGATTTGTATATATTTTTGGTTATATATATTTGGTTTGTATATATTTTTATTTTCCACCACATCATAGCTTTCTAATGATTGATCATGTCTTCAGATGATTCAAATTTAAGGGACTGCTTTCTTTTTTTTTTTTTTTTTTTTTTTTTTTTTTGAGACAGAGTCTCACTCTGTTGCCCAGGCTAGAGTGAGTGCCGTGGCGTCAGCCTAGCTCACAGCAACCTCAAACTCCTGAGCTCAAGCGATCCTCCTGTCTCAGCCTCCCGAGTAGCTGGGACTACAGGCATGCGCCACCATGCCCGGCTAATTTTTTCTATATATATTTTTAGCTGTCCATATAATTTCTTTCTATTTTTAGTAGAGGTGGGGTCTCGCTCTTGCTCAGGCTGGTCTCGAACTCCTGAGCTCAAACGATCCGCCCACCTCGGCCTCCCAGAGTGCTAGGATTACAGGCGTGAGCCACCGCGCCCGGCCGGGACTGCTTTCTATTAAAGGAGATTATGCAGGTAAATTACACTATTAGGCAGGATAGAATAAATACCCTCCAAATGCAACACACACACACACACACACACACACACACAGGCATTCAGACACGCTTACAGTACAGAATGGATTTCCAGATGTGAACTTCAGAACAGCTGTACGAAGGGACCACATTTGATCAGACTGAGACTGGTACAGGATTCAGTATCAAGCAGGGAACAATGGGTGGGTGCATCGCCCTCAGGGGCCACTTCACCACCTGTGCATAAAAGGTAGATTCAGGTCACATGGTGAGATCTTTGATCACTGGAAACAGTAGCACAAATTCCGAGCCTGGTGAGTCACCTGCTCTCTAACCTCTCTCACCATTTGTTCATCTTTTAACTCCCCGCTCACCTGTGGCACCTCCCCACTTCCCATCAGCACTGCAGCACACCTGGCATGGAGAAGTGCTTCGCATGCGAATGGGTGAAAATGCCCTTTCCGTTGCGATATCCGCACACTCTACTCAACAACTATTTCTGTTCGACCGTGCAAAGAAAGTGAGGAAGCCCCTGTTGTTACGATTTTATAACTAGAATACAATCCTCCATCAGTTCTGCCATGCCAGGAACTGTACTAATCTTTTCACATGGTCTGTCTTATTTTAATCCTCCCAACAACCTGGGGGAGTCAATTTTATTATCGTCTTCTATTAGATGTGAAATATGCTAGGAGATGCTGTTTAGTGCTATAAAAGCTTGACAAAGTCACACGCAGATCCTGAACTTTGCTTAAGGGGCGCATATGCTGGAGGCTTAGCAGTAAGTGTACCAGAGCATTCTCACACCATTCAATGTCAAGGGATGAGGCTTTCAGCTCTGGTACAAGTGTTATAAAAGAATGTGGAAAGAGAACACCTCTTATATTTTTGAAATATATCAAAACTCAGGGCCCAGGAATTCTCTAAAATGTATGTGTGTGCCTTGTAGCTGTGTTTGTAATGCTGAGTTTTGAACAAAGTCTTGTTTTCTCAGAAGATGGTAGCCTGGACAGGAAGGAGTGCTCTTCCCAGCTTCACCCGGGCCTGTGACTGCCATGTAAGTGTAGGGACAGATGGAAAATGAGGCCATTATGAAGCCTCCTCATTATTCCTTGTCACTGCTAAGTTCCATTAGGAAAATTAATATATCGACCATTTCTCTTGAGATGAATCCCAAGACAATGATCCATGCAGAGGGAGGAATCAGACTGTCTAATATGTATGATATATCCAATGGCAGTTTTGGGATACTCTGCGTCCAAATCCTGGAGTCTCCGTAACCTTGACAACCCCAGGTAATGCAGAAGCACGGGCCCATGTGCTTGTCCTCGCGCCAGCGCCCCTCGTCAGCGAGCTCTCTGGCTGGCAGGGGGCTGGAGTCTGTTCACAAGGGAGTACTTTATAGTTGCTTAACTGCCACCAAAGCCTCATTTATCATTTTAATAAACTTTCAGAGAGAGAGGGAGGATTTCCCCAGACCCTCCCCATCTCTGGCATGGAAGCACAAGAGGGAAGCAAGTGTGGATCAGTATTAGGCCCATGCTAATTCCTCTCAATCCCCTGTGAATATTTTATTTTTACTAATGCGCACACTAACACCACTGAGCGTTTTTTCCTTAATGACGTGTTTGTTGGGAGGAGGAAAGATTGGCCAATATGAAAGTATAAATCTGAAAGTTCAGGCAAAATAATCAAAGCAGAGCATGAAAAAAACAAAACTACCAGTATGCAAACATTCTGAAAAATGCAATTTTATAAAAATACTAAGAGGAAGAAGGGACTGAGTTTTTACTGCACCTGCTATGTCTCAGACGCTGTATATACGTGACTTTATTTATACCACAGGACCGCAGGTGCACACTAGTACCCTAACGTTAAGGTAAAGTGGTCAGGCTGAGAGCCATGGGATGGATCTGTCAGATTTGGCCACAGGTCTAATGCTTCTACCTGTGCTCCTCCCATGTGTCTTGCTGTCTTTCCAGAGAATGAGAAAGAATACACTTTTATTTCACAGTTGTGTTAAACTTCTTTTTTCCATGATTTTCTTTCCGTGCCCCACCTTCCCGCCCTCTCTGTCTTGCTCTGAAGGAATCATATCTGTATTCCTATGAAGCCATGTCTTCCTGGGTTTTCTACTAATATCTAGACCCAGGAAAACTGTTAAATGCTTTAGGAAACTAGATTAGACAATGCAAAGTATGGTTCCTGAAAACTCAAAGCTAGTAATATGAAGGAGTCCAGGGAGAAAGTCTCCGGTATCCACGTGAAATTCTTTAGAAAATAAGGGGATGGATGTTCTCGAGAACAAATGGCCAACAGCCTGGGTCTCTCCTGGTGGCTGGTGAATTGGCCGGGCCACCTTCCCTTCTGGTCTCTGTTGGCTGGGACTGCTCTTAAGGGATCCCCTGGAGGCCGATATTCTCCATGTTTGCATCAAACAAGAAGGTGATAGCCAAATTCAGAACACTGGGAGTTCGCGGTCAGGAGCCAGACAAGACAACCCAGGCTTAGGAGGAACGAGGAGCGAGACAGAAGAAAGAGTGGAGGAGCAATGAGGGGAAGTGACATAAATGGACAAGCAATTGGCACCAATAGGGGAGGACTGGCGCCCTGCAAGTGCTGGCTGGCACGTCCCAAGGAGCTGGTGTGGGGCCGACTCTCAGGAGTCCCTCAGTGAGGAGTAGCCAGTCAGGAGCGGTATGGGCAGTGGGGCAGGGGAGCAAGAGAACAGGAAAGATGGTGTTGCAGAGAGCAAAGGGGTGGACCAGAGAAGCACTTGAACGGGTGGGGTCACTACCCCTGAAACACTCTTTGCTGGACACTGACCTCCCTTCCCCTGTGCAGGCTGAGTCCAGGCTGCAAAGCGCTCTCTAAACTTCAGGTATTGGCTGGGCCTGTGCTTTCCTTGTAAATGAAATTCCTACACCGTTTCAATAACATTGCCCAGCACCTTAACATCTGACAAAACAGGGCCAGGTCTACCCTATTACTATGAAATCTTATACACTGTGATCTTCCGTTTCCCAGCCCCCAGAAAGAGAAGGCTGCTGCTCCGCCTGTGAACTCCTCTGAGCAGATGGTCGCCCACAATGACAGCCATCTCCAGTCATCACGGGGGCAGGTCCTCTGCCCTCCGGCAGCCTCTGGGTCTCCATGGAGTTTTGTGAGCTTGTCCTTGACATTGAAGGTCCTCCTTTCATATAGGATAACTCTGACTATTTAGTAGGTCCCCATCATTGAGAATCACATTTCATGGAGCGAGAAAAATAAATTGACAAAAGGAAGAGCCACATATTTCCTTGCTGGCAGTGAATCTTGCAAAACCAAGAGAAGAAAAAAAAATTGACCCCACTGTCCTGCCAAGCAAGAAAAGATTGTCAGTTTCTAAGCAACATTTGTTATCATTTAATTAATAAACATTTCTCACTGCATTTACCATCATTTCCTAATATTCTTTATAACAACACTATGATGCAAGTCATCATTATCATTCACGCTCTACAAGTGAGGAAGTTAATTTCTTCTCTGCCTGTTCCTAACAAAAGCAGACAAAGGGTCTTCCTCTCGAGCTTGCCATTCTGCTCCCCACGGCTGCGAGACCTGTCTCAGCAACCAGGAATGAAGTCTTCGCTGAATGACAAGGACTGAAAGACAAAGGAAGGCCAAGGTCAGCCTGACAATGTGCCTGTCAGTGCTTTCTGAGGAAGCCCAGCATACACACACGAGGGGAAGAATTTGACCGAGACTTAATCCAGAAAGGCTTTCGGAGACAAAGCCTCGTCATGGGTGCTATTGTTAATTGCGCGCCTTGAGATGTGTCCCTCATCGTCGGCACCTGTAAATCCGCAGAACAAAGGGACAGGCACATGCAGCTGACGGGAGAGGATCCTGCCAGAATCACTGTTCTCCTGGTACATTTCTTGCCTCCTGCCAGAAGAGAACACTAGTTCGAAAGGACTCAGCTAATTCTGAAATTGGGAACTTTTTTAGTAGTTAGCCTTTTGTTGTCGCTATTTTAATGACACTTTGAATGCATATCACAATGTAACACATTGGGGTGTTTAAGCATGCGTTAGTACATTTTAAAGATGCACATATGCCCATCATAAAAAGCTGTGAGAAAGTCATGTAACAAAAAATGGAAGTAAGATAAACAGAGAAAAAGAGTCTGCACAGGAGATGGACAAAACGCTCTTGGCTGCATGGACTTGCTCCGGCGGTTAAGTGATCTGCTTTCCATAAGGCCGCTCCCATACTTGCTTACTTTGGGTCTGACTTGGAGATGTGCTTCCCAGGCTAATCCTCTATTTAAATCATACTGATTTCTAAGCCAAGACTGGAAAGGTTGACACATGGCCTTAGCAAAAATTGTAAAACCAATACCTCATGGGCCTATAACCAGAGATGAGCACAAAAGAGAAACAGACCACAGAGGTGAAATACAAGAAGGTGTTTTAAGACATTAAAAGAAAGGTTCTTTCTCTTTTTCTCTATTTTTCCTGGTTTGTTTTTGTGATTTATAGATTTTTCTCTCCAGCCAGGAGGATTTAGTATTTACAGAGGAAGACCAATTTCATGTTTATAAAAAGTTCTGAATAGTCGAGCACAAACAATGAGGTCCCCCACTGTGGTAGGGAGGAGCGGATACCGTCGCAAGGGGAGTAACCAGCTTGTTGCCCTGATCTTCCAAACGCCTTGACTAGCTGTGGAGGGCCTTGTCTTTTGTTCCAGACAGGTGTGGCCTGCTCTCTACTCTTCAGTCACTGCCGGCTCTGCTGAGAGTGGAGGGGGGAAGTCAAATTCAGATGCCTTCGTGATCGTGAACCACGGCCACCTTTCGGACCAAGAACTGAACTTGTTATTTAGCTACTAAATTGAGCCTACAAAATTTGACTTTATTATTAATTCTTCCATTGATTTATTTGAAACAATTCACCAGCATCCTTCTATCTTAATAATTCTGCGTTAAGCAGTAGTAAAAAGAATGGCACAACTCCAGTGTTCCATGAGTGTTTCATGGATGACTAAGTAAATGAGTTATAACGTGCGTTTCGTAGGGAAGCATTTATGTAGCACCTATCTGTGTAAAATAATGGGTAGACATTAAGGTAATACCGAGATGAATAATTTACAATTTCTGATTTCGAATTGCTTACAATTTAATCTGAAAATCTAAGATAAAACAAAGTCTTTGTTCAAGAGAAATTTTGTGTAAGTGCTAAGAAAGACATAATTAATAGCAACTGGGAGGGCTAGAGAGAAGAACAAGCCGGGTTTTAATCACAGAGGGCTTGAGGAGCCTGAAGCATGCCCTAAGACAGAGCGTGCGTCAGCGAGGGTGCAATGAAGTGGCAGCAGCGGGTCACCCTGGCGGCGTCGGCCACCTACAGAGTGTCGGGCACTGAGCAGCAAACTTTGCACGCATGATCTCGTCTACAAAAATAAAAACGAAAATATGTTTAGTTACTTTATTACCTCTGTTTTATAGATGAAGAAACTGGGACTCAAACGAGTAAACAATTTTCCCAAGTAAGTCGTAAACCTGGAAGAAAATCTACATCTTTCTGAAAGCTGACAAAGCCTCAGAGGGAAGTGAGAAGCTCCCCTGTAGACTGGCACATTGAAGAGAAGGAAAAAAAAAGGTACTTCTGGTTAAAAAAACTTTTTTTTTTTTTTTTTTTTTTTGAGACAGAGTCTCACTCTGTTGCCCGGGCTAGAGTGAGTGCCGTGGCGTCAGCCTAGCTCACAGCAACCTCAAACTCCTGGGCTTAAGCGATCCTCCTGCCTCAGCCTCCCGAGTAGCTGGGACTACAGGCATGCGCCACTATGCCCGGCTAATTTTTTGTATATATATATTTTAGTTGTCCATATAATTTCTTTCTATTTTTAGTAGAGACGGGGTCTCACTCTTGCTCAGGCTGGTCTCGAACTCCTGACCTTGAGCGATCCACCCGCCTCGGCCTCCCAGAGTGCTAGGATTACAGGCGTGAGCCACCGCGCCCGGCCTAAAAAAACTTTTGGTACGACTGAGGGATGCGTACGTGATGGCTGGCTAAGAGCAAAGGCAGGAATGGTACGTGTCAAACAAATGTAATAGTAAATCCACATCTCGCACACCAGGGCTCAGAGAGAAGAGGACAAGGACATGTGGCAGGAAGCTGACGAGGGGAAGGAGCTGGAGGGCAGTTCTGCTCCTGACGCACTGTGGGCTCTTGAGCAAGCCACTTCACTCTTCTGGTCCTTCCTCTGCTTTACAGTGAAGAACCCTGACTGTATTATATCCGAGGGCCCTTCTGATTCTAAATCCTAACTCTATAAAAATTTCCATGGGTTAGAAAGGAACAAGATTACAAGGGGAAAATTAGGCATAAGATGATCTTTAAAGATAAATAGGAGGATAAAGAAAGTTATATAAAATGCCAAGAGGCTCGAGCATGTGCAAAACCTCACCTTCTCTTCCTTCTCCCTTCAAAGAGATCTTCCTCAGACTCCTCAGTGTAAACCACAGAGCTGTTTGCTTTCCCGTGTTCCCCACCAGGCTCTGAGTCTGCCTGGGCAAAGCTCATGTCTGTCTCGCTCACTTTTGCATTTTCAGTGCCTAGAACTCTACCAGAAATACATCAAGCATTCAACACATTGTCATTTGAACACTAAAAACAGTAAATATGGTAGTTTTGATTTAATATAAATTTACAGAAGATTAGCTCTCTGGCTCTTCAACCATATGGAAACATCATTAGATAAAATCTGTATTTTATCCAATAAGAATTCAGGAAAGAAAGACATTGCAATATTGGTAGAGTGATAGCTGACCCAGTCAGAAAATCAGGGAAATTATGAAGCATTTTATCAAGCAGTCAAAAGATAAGTTGAAAGAAGTTGTTTGCAACTTGTTTTGGGGTAGTGGAATTCTGTTTACTCAAATTAGTTAGCCAAAGTTGAAAAAGTTTTTGAATAAGTTAATGAGATTGTAATTTCAACCCCAAGAAAGAAAGAAAAAGGAAGTAAGGAAGTAAGGAGGAAAGAAGGAAAGAAGAAAAGAAGGAAAGAAAGAAAGAAAGAAAGAAAGGAAGAAAGAAAGAGAAAGAAAGGAAGAAAGAAAAGTGTCATAGTGACCTATTGCTGCTGATCTCTCATTTCAGTGGCAAAAAGGTAGGCAATGAGCCTCCTAATGCGGCATGGTGAGAGGCAATAGTAAAATTTAAAAAGTCTCCTGATCTATCCTCTATTTTTGTTACCAAACTTGAAGTGGCTGCGTGGCCCCACAAGCATACCAGATAAAACCTCTCTCTCCTTCTCCCTGTCTTTTTTGGTGTTATTGTTTCTCCAAGGTTAATTTTAGAAAATTTAGTACTAGCAGTTTATGCTAATTACCCTTATTCAGAAACCAAAACTTTGTAGCCACTTTAATATTTGTTTAAATGCATAATTGCCACATTCTATCAAGAAGAGGGCAAAAACTTTTATGAATCATAAAAAGAGAAAAATCAGTAAATTACAGAAGAGAAAATTATATTCTTATATTAGAAAGTCCATGACATTTTCTCTGAAGCTATATCACAAAATTAAAGATTTTGGTTTAAAAGTGTTTCATTGAGAGAGTAGTACTTACGGAATGTAGAATAATGACTTCCAAAAATCCATTCTTCCATAAAAGCAACAATAACAATGGAAATCATTGATAATGGGAACCTTTCTCTAACTCTGGCAATAATGAAACATTTGCAATAATCCAAGCATAGTTTATTTAAGAAAAACGTTGAATCTCAGTAAGAACAGCAAGCTTTGTGACATTTTAACTTTTCCTCCTCCTCTTTTTTCTCTTTAGATCCATGATAACCCTGAAAATTAGCAATCTTGGAACCATGGTAGCTAGGAATTCAGCAGCCTTGTGGCCAAGAGAGAAGACATACTTGGGACATTCAAAACGTCCCATCCATAAAGCATTGTCATTACTTGACCTCTCTGGCACCCCTCTGGCAGAAAAACATTTTCAGGTCTTTTGGTACTTGACATGACTTAGAGCTTTCTCAGTAGGAAAAGTGCTATTACCAATGCACTTGTTAAAAGCAATCAGCAGTAACTGTATGACATATCAGCTGCCTGAAGCTGTGGTATCAGTTGGAGCAAATAAGACAATGGCCAAAAAACTTATGAGGAATATCTGGGAAAACCAATATCTGTAGGGGACTTTGAAAAGCTCCAACAGATTCCTGGGGATCTAGAGATTTATGTGCATGTTCTGGGCTGTGCACATACCTAGGAAAGACCTGAGAAGAACATATCTCATCTTTGGATGACCCTGAGGCTCTGTACCAAGCAGGTTGTGAAGGCTAAGACAGGATTATAAACTGCCGCAGGGTTGAAGGTGTTCCCCAACAGGCATACAAAGCCCCTTGGCAAACAGGGGGCAACGTGATGATCCAAAGCTTTTAAGGAAATCATTGTCTAACATTTACGTGTCCACTAAACTAAGCTAACCAAAAAGTTACTTCAGTGGCCACCCACGATGAAGAATAAAGACTTCATAGAATTAGTCTAGGAAAGTCACTACACAAACAGTAACAACAACAACAATTAATCTTGGGGAAAGGGAGAGAATCTTATTTCCAGTGTTGTCATATTAAATTATTTAAAATGTTAAGATTTCAATATAAAATTATGATACATGCAAATAAACAAGAAAATATGGCCCATACAGACACACACACACACACAAAAAAAAAAAAAAAAAAAAGAAAAAGAAATACAGCAAATAGAAACAGTTCCTGAGAAACACAGATGTTGGACTTACTAGACAAAGACTTTAAATCAGATATTATAAATTTGTTCAAAGAACTAGCAGAAACCATGTCTAAAGTATTAAATGTTGAGAATTATGTCTCATCATAATTTTTATTTTTTCAATAAAAAGAAGTTATTTTAAAAAGAACCAAACAGCAATTCTGGAGTTGAAAAGTACAATAACCAAAATGAAAAATTCACTAGAGTGGATTAATAGCTGATTTGAGTTAACAGAAGAAAGAATCAATGAGCTTGAAGACAGGTTAACAAAAATTGTTTGGTTTAAAGAACAGAAAGAAAAAAATATGAATGATGAAAAAGAAATAGCCCCTTAGAAACCTTTGGGACACCATCAATCATACCAGTATAAACCTAATAGTGGTTCCAGAAAAAGAGGGGAAGAAGGAGCAGAAAAACATTTGAAAAAATAATGACCAAAAACTTCAAAAATTTGATGAAAATCACTAATGTACATGTTGGAGAAGGTCAACAAATTTCAAGTAAGGTTAACTTAGAGACACACTTAGACACAGCATACTCAAATTGTCAAAAGCCAATGACAGAGAAGTAATCTTGAA